>NC_141382.1:15661612-16861612 GCF_017979445.1 Akebia trifoliata | reverse complement strand
TAAATAGGTGCCCTAACAGGCAGGCCTTTTTTTATTTGACAAAGAGGAGAGCGAAGCCGTCTTTGATCGAGCTCCTCGACTCGGACAAGGAGTGGTTCCTGTTTTCGATACAACTGACCGGTCGGTAGGAGAATACTCCAGAGGACAAGCTTCCCCCTCTAGACTTTCATTCATTGAACCACCAAAGTTAGTTTGTTTCCCTTCTACCGACCTTCATACGTTACTACCGAGTTTCTAATTTTGACTTTTAACAATGCAGGCCCGAGAAAAGATTTCAGTGCCGGAGATTCTATAATAATCACACATCTCCTCTCCAACCCGACACTGTATCACCACTTGACCAAGCACTTCCTCCCCTCCAATCGTCTTCATCATCCAACTGTTGACCCCCAACCCTCAGGAGTAGAAGACATGGCCCTGTGTTCCAACCGCCCAACACTCACCATGGATTTTGATTCTGAGGAAGAGGACGTCATGGAAATGCTCTCAGCCACTCTCCGCGTCGAGGAAGAAGACGAGGATGAGGACCACCAACCTCTCCTTAAAAGGCTTAAGAGGGGAGCCGACCCCCAATCCTTGTGGGTCTCCCCTATATCTGCTCGATCTCCGCCTCCTCCCACTCCAGCTGGCACCAACCTGCCTTCTGCCAAGCCATCTCAAGCCTCGTTAGTGAGGTCAGGGCAGAGAGAAAGCCTTCCTCCCCCTTCTTCATGGCTGGTGAGCCCCAAGATGGGAGGTAAACCCGCTACCGTCCACGATTTTGCGCTCTCCAACCTAGTGGTGGTGTGCCTTTTCTTCGAATCGTCAATCCTTCCTAGGGACTTGGCTATTATGAACCAGGGCTTTTCCGATAACCCAGCAAAGTTCTACAATAATACCTTTCAGGCTCTGATCACTTTAAGTCTTTTCCTTTTCTTCTTTCGATTTCTTAACTTACATGTTTGTTATTTTCTAGGCTTTAACACTTGGTCTACTTCTTCAGGTGCAACACTTTGTGGTGAAACTTGGTCAATCCCGGAATTCAACATTGAGCGACCTTCACAGGGTGGAAGGTCATGTAAATAAGTTCTAGATCGAGAGAGATGCTGTTGCAGCAAATTCCTTAAAGCTCCGAGCAAGTTTGCACAACGCCCTATCCTAGTTGGAGCAAAATAAAGATCGCTTGGCATTGGATGAGGGGGGAAATCACTTCCTTCAAGGAGCTTCTTGAGACCAAGGACTTGGAAAAGGAAAAAGCGTTTGAAGAGTAGCTTGTTTCCCTTCAGGCTCGGCTTGATGCCTCGAAGGCGGATTGGGAGAAAGCATATAACAAGATCAAAGCCAAACTGAAGAAAGTGGAAACAACAGAGAAAAACACTGCTGCCCCTTTCAAGCAAGTGACCAATCAGGCAACCGAACAGATCCCCGATGAAGCCAACGCTACTTCCGACCCTTAGTTTTTGTTTTTCTGTTTAAATTTTTGACCGTGTAATTTTTGTAACTTTTTGTTTTGTGCCATTATCCTTTTGGTATGTAATCGAATTTTTCTAGTAATGAAAATAAGTGTTTTGAAAAGGGTGTTTATTAGATTAATGGCACATCATAACCACTTTAACATATGAGCACATCATAACCACTTTAACTTTTCCAATAAAGTTAAGTACCTTGGCTTAAGGCTCCCTTGTGCTTAGTAAGGATGGCTCTTGCTCCCTGAGCATGTAACTTGAAAACTTTTCACAAGATTTTGGTAGTACCGACTTGACTAAATTTCTTGCCTTCTATAATAGGCACCTGCGAAGGGCCTAAGCTTTCCGCTATGCTAGTCCTTTGGCTGGGCTCGGAACTAGTGGAGGGCCAAGGCTTTTCAATGAACCAACCCCTCTGTTAGGCTTGGCACTAGTAAAAGGTCAAGGCTTTTCGATGAACCAACCCCTTGATTGGGCTTGGCACCGATGAAGGACCAATGCTCTCCGTAATACCAACCCCTCGATTGGGCTCGGTACTAGTGAAGGTCCAAGGCTTTCTGCTATATCTACCCCTCGGTTGGGCTTGACACCAGTGAAGGGCTAAGGCTTTCCATTATACCACAATGCAATAAAACTCAAAGATAGATGCTTTATTAATAATATTTCATGAGGTTGAAAGCATTCCATGGTGCCGCGATTACATCTCCCTATTTTGTTTTTAAATAATACACCATGGCTTCCCCGACTTTATTAATGACGTATGGCCCTTCCTAGTTAGCACCGAGCTTCCTACTATTAAGTTCCTTGGTGTTGGCAAATACTTTCCTTATAACCATGTACCCAACCTTGAACTCTCGTCTCCAGACCTTTTTGTCATAAAACCTCTTTAGCTGTTGGTGATACCATGCTAGTCACTCTACCACTTTATCTCAAGTATCGTTTAGACAATCTAGGTTCCATATTTTCATCTCATCGTTAAGACTCGTTTCTATGACCTACGTCCTGACGATGGGAACTTGTACCTCGGTAGGGATGACTGCCTCCATCTCATAGGCACTACAAACGGTGTTAACCCTGTGGCCCTTCTAGGTGTTGTTCGGTATGCCATAGTACACTATGCAGCTCCTCTACCCATTTCCTTTTATGTTCGGCAAACTTTTTTTTCAAGTTGTCAATGATGGTCTTATTGGAAGCTTCTATCTATCCATTGCCCTGTGGATACTTTGGAGATGACTGGAGTGAATGAATCTCATACTCTCTGTAGTACGACTGCATTCGACTTCCTTTGAATTGTGTCCCATTGTTAGAAATTAGTACGTAAGGGATTCCGAAGTGTGTTATGATGTGCTCATATGTGAATTTGATAGTTTCTTCCTCCCCGATCTGAATAAGAGGAATAACTTCTACCCACTTGGTGAAGTAATCCGTGGCTACCAGGATAAATAGTTTAGCCCCTTCTCCCCGGGCCAGAGGTCCTACGATGTCCATACCCAGATGGAAAAGGGCCAAGGAAACTTCATCGGGTGAAGCTCATTCACAGGCCGGAGACTCATGTGCGCATACTTCTGACATTTACCATATGTTTTGACGTACCTCTTGCAACCTTGGCCAAAAGTAACCCTGAGTTGTCACTTTGTTTGTGAGTGACCGTCCCCCTGAGTGATTACCACAAATTCCCTCATGTGTTTCGATTATTATAAGCTCAGATTCCTCTGTGTTTAGGCATTTCAAAAGGGGTCCTCCAAACGACATCCTGTATAGCTCTCCCTTGACAAGTGTATATCTCCCAACCTAGTAAAATAGCTTTCTGGCTTCTTTCTTATCTTGAGGGAGAACCTTTGCCTGGAGATATTCCACATACTTATGTATCCACTCTAGCATCTGACCTACTTACATGCACTTTTCCTTCTGGCAATCGATGCATGCTCTCTATTGGTACTCCACGAGTATAGTTCGAGCTTTTGAATCTCATATCATGGAGGTAATGTAAGCTAGCGAATCCGCATGCTTGTTTTCGTCCCTTGAGATCCTACTGATTTTAACCTCTGTGAACTAGTCCAACTTCCGTTCTACCATCGCCAGATACTTTGCCATTCGCTCGTCCTTAGCTTCATACACTCCGTTGTATTGATTTGCTACTAGCTGTGAGTCAGTAAATACCGCCAACCTGTCGATTTTCAGGTCTTTGGCCATTCTGAGCCCATTGATAATTGCTTCATACTTTACTTCATTATTTGAAGCTCCGTATCCGAGTTTTATTATCTTCTCAAGCCGGTCATTGATCGGTGTTATAAGTACTATTCTGACACTTGACCCATGTAATTCGATGACCCGTTCACAAACATTCTTCATCTTACTTATCTGATCCAAACGTTTGCCTTATCAACCGTTTCATTCTCTTCTTCATTCTCTTCCCAGCTGCATTCTCGATTGGAAAGTCTACTAAGAAATCAGCCAACACCGTCAAACTGCAGATCATATTCCCCCAGGGTGATTGCATACCTGGCCATCCTTTTGGATTTATCCAACCTTTATATCATGTCCTTCAACGGATGATCAGTTATTACACGAATTCGATGTGAAAGCAAATATGGTCGAAGCTTGTGTGTCAAATAAACCAAAGACAAGTCGATTTTCTCTATTTTTGCGTATTTGACCTCTAATGGGCCCAGTGTCTTACTGACATAATAGATGGGATATTCCCACCCGAGGTCCACCTTGAAAAGCATTAAACTTAAGGACGAAGTAGTGGTAGCTAAATAAATTCCCAACTCTTCCCCTTCTTCTAGAATACTGAGGATAGGTGACTGCCCTAAGTATTTCTTCAAGTCAAAGAAGGCCGTCTCACACTCCTCATTCCATGCAAATCCCTCTCCCTTCTTTAGTAGGCTAAACAATGATCGACATCTATCCGAGACTCGAGAGATGAATCTGTTCAAGGCTGCAATTCTTCCTGCTAGAGTTTGCACATGTTTCTGGTTTCTTGGGTTTGGCATCTCAACTAGGGATCGAATTTGGTCGGGATTGGCCTCAATGCTCTTCTTAGTGACAATATGACCGATGAACTTTCCCTAGGACACCTTGAACACACATTTCTTCGGATTTAGCTTCATCTGAAAGTCCCTTAGCTAATCGAACGTCTCCTCGAGGTCCCTTAGGTGATCATTTACTCTCGTGCTTTTCACTAGCAAGTCATCGATGTATACCTCAACCGTCCTCCCGATCATACCTTCAAACATTTTAGTCACGAGCCTTTGATAGGTCGCTCCGGCATTTTTCAGGTCGAATGGCATGACTTTAAAACATAACAACCATTGCTCGATTATGAATGACGTTTTCTCTTGGTCCTTTGTTGTTAAGGGGACCTCATTATAGCCTGTGTATCCATCCATAAACGACATCCTCTCATGCCCCGCTGTAGCATCAACCAGCTTATCAATTCTTGGTAGTGGGAAATTATCCTTTGGACAAGTTTTATTGAGATTCGTGAAATTGATGCTACCCTTCCATCCCTTTTTGGTACTGTTATTATATTTGCTATCCACTCAGGGTATTAGACTTCTCTGATGAATTCCATCCTTAAAAGTTTACTGATCTCCTCATTTACGCCTTGCCTCAGTGGTGGTGACAATTTCTTTGGCTTCTGTCAAACTAGCCGAAATACTTTGTCAACATTTAATCGATGACACACAACCGAGGCATCTATCCCCGGCATGTTGTCAATGACCATGAGAACATGTCCTTGTTTGCCCTTAATAACTGTATCAGCATATCCTGCTCTTGTTGCAGCAACGTTGTCCCAATATTAACAAGCTACTCTCCACTAGTGCCAAGGTCCACTTGTTTCACCTCTTCAACTGCTGTTGCACGTTCCTCCTCCTCCCTCGAGTTTTCTTCTATAACTGCTATAACTACTTCTTTTCTATAGATGGCACCTTTCTATTTTTCTAGAGCTCAGTGCCGTAACATTTTCCTGGTCTTAATACTAAGTTAAAGCACCTATGCGCCATTTCTTGGTCTCCCTTAATTTCCATCACCCCATCTTTGCTCGGGAAGCGGATTATCTATGGTAGGTCGACGGGACAACCTTCATCTCGTGAATCCACCTTTTCTTGAGAATTGCGTTATAGGTTGAGTCCGCATTGATCATTATGAACCTTGTCATCACTACTTTTGTTCCCGGTGTTACAGGGAGAGTAATCTCTCCCACCGAGCTACTTGAAGCTCCATTGAATCCGAACACGATGGACTGATTCAGAATTAGGCTTTCCCACACTCTCATTTTCTTTGCTGCTTCCAAGAAGAGGATGTCTACCGCACTTCCCGCATCAACTAGAATTCTTCTGAAATACACATTCCTGATCGGAAGTGCAATGATGAGTGCGTCCTGATGTGGCATAGATGTTCCCCTTAGGTTATCCTTGGTGAATATTATCGCTTGTTCTCCCGTGGCAAGGTTAGATCTCCTCGTTTTGGTGACTCCAGGAGAGACCCAATTTACACCAACCTCGTAGCGTATCTTCATCACCCTTGCTCTAGCTAGTAGCCTTAATTGCCTTTCCGACTCATGTACCCCCGAGATAGTATGCACCACCCTCCGTTCCTCGAGTTCATGTCGTCCTTCCCTTCAGGGTGGTTGAAGTTGTGGTCTTAGATTTTGTTCCCTCTAGGCCTCCCGTATTCCTTAGGCAGTGATGGCCACATATCTTCTGAGTTTTCCATCTTCGACCATATCTCTTCGACCATATCTTGAATGATATGCCGTAGTCTGTAACAATCCTTGGTCGGGTGGTCTTCTACTCTATGGTAATCGCAATAAGGTTTCCCCGACTTCCCTCAATAATCCCGAGGTGGCTGGACAAAATCGGGGTCACTCTGTATGTATCTAAGTATCACAAATAATTTTTCATTGAGTGGGGTGTACACCCGGCCTCTCTTCCACCTTGTCTGCTCTTTGGGTGTCTCGTCGTCTCTTCCTGCGACTCCCCTCTCTCAACTCGACCATTCTTTTCTACGTTTCCTGACCTTTCTCACTATTAGCGACTGTTTGCACTTCCCGACCCATACTCTTCACCGACTCTTCCACCAGGATGTATTTCTCCACCTTCGCATATAGATCATCGAGTCGTGTAGGGTTAGACTTTATCAGTGACTCATGCAACTGTGTCCCAGGGATGATTGTCACCGCATAAGCTGTACAGGCGGTTGCCTCGTCTATACCTTCGATAGTTACTGCTTTTGTCCAAAACCGAGAGACAAAGGACCACATACTCTCATTGACCTCCTGTCGTAGGTTGAAGAGTGTGTTAACCCCAACTTTCTTCTTCTGCAAGTACACATATTGCCCTACCAACGTCTCCTCTAGCTTGACAAAATTAGCTATCGACCTAGCTGGCAGCCCTTGGAACTAAGACATAGGCCCATGCCTCAAAGTAGAAGGGAAGAGTTTGCAAAGCAAAGGGTCGTCATTTTGGTATAAAACCATTTAACTTTTGTAGTGGAGGATGTGGTCCATAGGGTCCCTCGTTCCGTCATACGTCTTAAACTTTAGTGGGTGAAAAACTCGCGGGGGACTCAGAGCTCATAATTGGTAATGAGAACGGTGTACCCCTCAGCTCTCGAATTGTATTTTAAGCCTTTTGCCCAAGGTCCCTCCCCAACGCGAGTTCCTCATCCCTCTTCCTCAGCATTTCTTCTACCTCTTCTCTAGTAATGGGATTTCTAGCTTCGGAATTCCCCTGCTGCGTTCTTACCATTGTAGAAACCATTGTTCGATCTGCCTTGCTCTTTTCTATCGCACGGAGTACATGGCCCTTACTCCCTCCCTTTCTAAGCCTCCACCAGTCTCAATTCTCTCGCCTAGTCTCTACCTGAGTTCCTCGTTTTTCCTCTTAATTGCTATAATTTCGTTATTATACTTTTCTAACTCCTTGCGCATCTCCTCTCTCATCTCCATTAGTAAATTTTATATCACAAGCATGGGGTCTTGTGGGGATGAAGGTAGATCCACTGATAAGGGGTTTGATGGCTCTCCGTGTACTTCACCTCTAGCTCTCACCATAGTGGTTGTTTTTGTTCTTGTCAGTTTTTCACAGACGGTGCTAAATTATAGATGCGATTTTTCACTCTACCTCCAGATCTCCCTTGAAAGATTGTAGCTCGATGGACAACCTGTTACAAAGCCACTCCGACGATCAAGTTACAATTAGTACCGAGCTAGCAAAGAGTTCTCAGAGAAGATTTTTTCTAACTTTTGACATGACTTGCAACCTGGTATTTATAGGGATCCTGATTGATGGATTTCCCCATATATTCTCAGTGATTTCTCTCATAGTTGTTAAACTGTTCTCTGACCTGACAGTTGCAGGAGTCGCTACAACTACTCTGTCAGGTCCGCGACGGTTGCAGCCGATCTGTCAGGTTGTGAGTTGTCACATCTATCCAATAAGTTAGAGTGCTGACATGCTTGTCATGTCAGTTGTAATGAATCGATCTATGCTTAAGCTCGGTACCTTTTCGACATAACTTGGTGGGTCGAAAAATATTTTACGTAATTGCTATGTGTCAATGCTCTAAGAATTACCATCCACAACCATCATCTATTAATCAAGATCTTTTATTCTCAAATTTTTAAGATCTCTACACGAATCTACTCTCTATATATAAGTATAACCATTCAGTCCAGTCCATTTGCTTTACTTTTTACATTTTTTTGTGTCTTCAATCTAAACTGATGTGGTGCATGGCTTGGTTGCCTCTCATCCTGATTCCAAATCCACAAAAGATGAAACTCAAAACTAATGTGTTCAAAACTGGGTGACCTACTGATTTTACCCTGTTGCGTGTTGGGAAACTTCCTTGGGTTTGGATGCTTCCTTAGGGAATAGTACCATCCCAGAAAAGGTATGGGAGGAAACCCTTCATTATTAAAAATAACCCTCAGTACAAGGTAGAAGGGCTTTGCCGAGCCATAAGGCCTAGCTTGAAATTCCAATTTGAGGTACAAATTTAGTGGAGAAGATGGAAGAAATACGGTCTTGAGGTTCTTTGTAAATCCCTAATCTTTTTTTTTCATTTTATAGTAAAGCAATAAAGAAAAAAAAATACTCTTATTAGGGAGACATAATACCAAGAAAACATGAAGAAATAGGTTAGACCCATAGCTTACTTGGTTTGACAAATTGCAAAACAACTTCAAGGTTGTGGGTTCAAGTCCAGTCTACCGATTATAAAAAAGGAAAACATAAAGAATTAATAAAAGTGTAATCTACCCCTAGCAATAATAATGTAGCCAAATATGAAAGGGCCATATACTCAATTTTATACTGATGATTTCTGTTCATGGACCAAGCTACCTAATTTGGCAATGTCACAAGTTTGATTCGGTGTGACTACAATATTTACACTTGCAGTGTCCAATATGAGTACAAGAGCTAAGACTTGTGAGAGGTTTGGGTTGTGGTTTTCTTAATTGTGATTCTTGTGTTATTGTTTCTTTCAACTCTTGTCAATTGAAGTTCTCACCCCTTATTTTCCTTTGTTTTGCTTACTTTCCTTTGTTTCTCACTGGTTGATCGATGAAATTATTGGATTGTATTTGTGAAGTTGGAATTTTTGTTATGTTTTTTGTTGTGGAGTTAGGTGAATGTTTTATTAGAGTAGTGTATCGTGAGTCATGTGACCCTTACATTAGTGTTAGGGAATAATAAAAATTGTATTATTTTTTAATGTGGGATGCAAATGAAACCAACACCAGTGGGTCTGAACAGAAATTTTGTAATTATCTAAGTTTCCACTTGTTTGAGTCTAAATTTATTTTTTTATTATTTTTTTTCGAGATTATTTTAGATTACTTATTTTACTAGTTTTGAGTTGCTTTAGATTATTTTAGGAATAGGAATTTGATTAGACTCTAGGTAATATTCATGTTATTTTTTTAGGTTTTATTTTGAGGGATCAAAACTTATTGGATTAGGTTGATTTTGTATCATTTGAAAGGTTATTCAATTACCTATTCAACGAGCCTATGAGTTTGCGATTATGATGAGTTTGATAAAGTAATGGCCAAAATTAATGGTGTATTAGTTTTACATAGGATTGACTAATCAAGGGAAAAAGTGTCAATGTTTATGTAATTTTAGGATTTTGATTTTAAGTCTAGCCTATATATATGGAATTATGATTAATTTTTAACAATTAATGGAATGAAAAGAAATTTTACAACTCTTTTCTTGAGATTTCTTCAGTGATTGGATCATGGTATAAGACCAATTTACTATATATATATTTTATTTTTTATAAATATTAATTTAATTAAAAAAGCAAAAGAAAAGAATGTACAACATGCAGTAGATGACTGACTTAAGGAACAAGGAAGAAAGGGAAAACAAAAACTACACTTAACAAACAAACTCCCGCTTAAACACGAACATCTCGAAAAAAAGACTTCTGACACAAAAAAAAAAAAAAAATTTCAATAATATTCAATTTAAAACTGTGGAAAGAGGATTCTGCTCCTTGGAACACTAACCTTTTCCTCTCCAACCAGATCTCCTACTACACATGTGAATGGAAGGAAGCTCCACAAAATTCTTTCTTATCACAAAAATAGGTTTGATCCCAACTTTGTAATAAAGATAAAAACTTGATTTGGCATCTCCCAACTAAGATCAAAGAGTGTTGAAAAATGAGACAAAATGCTGAAGAAAAAGGACAATGCAATAAAAATGGTCTACAAACTTCTCATCAAATTTGCAAAGAAAACAAGAATTTGGCATCAAGAAACCTCTTTTAATCAAATGATCAATAATAGGTAAACTATTGAGAGAAGTTATCCAGATAAAGAAGCACACTTTCGATGAGGGGAGCCCCAAATGATTGAGGTTGGGAAATAGACTAGTCCTTTAGAATAATAGGCGAGGCCAATGAAAGGACATGTGACAGTAATGTGTTTACCTTTAGTGCAAGTACACTCCCATCCATCACTATCTGTAGGATCCTAATTAGCTTGATCAAGCTACTTTGTCAGGTCTACAAGCTCTTAAATCTCCTAATTATTAAAATCTTTCTTAAAATCCAAGTCCCATAGGGTCTCACTCCCAATGTGGATTAAAAAAGATGCAAAATTCAATTCTTCTTAAAAGACATGCTATAAAGATGTGGGAATTGAAGACATAGAGGTGAAGAGCTACACCACCAATCCTCCCAAAATCTAACTTTATCCCCCTTCCCCACTCAAAACTTAAACTCATTTCCTAAACTTCAAAACTACCTCGATGATACCCTTCCAAATGCTACACCCAAATGAAGATTTTACTTCCTCTCTCTCTCTATTTGTTTTTTTTCTTCTCCCTATACTTCATCCTAATCACCCTCCTCCACATAATGGATCTCTCTTTCCCCAATCTCCATAATCACTTACCTAAAATTGTTGAATTTGTAATCTCGAAGCCCATTTTTTTCTTCAACCTACATACTACATTCCACTTAACTAAGAGGATTTTCCTAACTCCATTTTTATCACAAGAAATCTCTAATCAACTTTTCCAACCCTCCTCCACACCCTTAGAGAAAAAGAACAATGATAGGTGGTACATAGGGATGCTTGATAAAGTGCTCTTAATCAGAGTTAACTTCTTTCCTTTGGATAAATATCTTGATTTCCAGGAACTCTGCCTCTTCTCCATCTTCCCAATCATTGAATCCTAGATATCCCTACTCATATACACTGCACTTAAGGGAAGGCCTAGGTAAGTCATCAGTAAATGGTCCCTGTAGCACCCAAACATTGAAGCCCACCCCTAACTCCAAACAATTTACTCTTTCTAAGGTTGATTTGAAGCCTAAATATCTCCTCAAAATAACAAATCACTTCCCTTAAAAATCTCATCTGATCTATCGAAGCTTTAAAAAAATACTAAGGTGTCATTTGCGAATTGTGAATGAGACATTCTTGGCCCATTCTTCCTGACTAAGAATTCAGACAACTCCTCTCCCCTAAGCTAGAAGCCCTCCTGAGCATCATTCCTAGCATTTTAGTCCCAATCCCAAATAACATAGGGGATAAAGGATCCATCTGCCTTAAGCCTAAGAACTCCTAAAGAAGCTAGTTGGGCACCTATTAACTAGAATTGAAAACAATGCGGAAGTCATGCATTTCATGACCCATTTGTATCCCCCCCAAGCCCATGAGTTGTAACATATACCTCAGAAAGTCCCAATTCACATGGTCATATGCTTTGTGTAGATCAATTTTGCATACCAAACTTGGATCTCTTGCTCTCTTTCTAGAATCAATGCATTTATTAACAATCAAAACTCCATCCAGAATTTGTCTTTCCTTGACAAATGAACCTTGCTCTTGACCAATTAGATTGTGAATCACTTCCTTCAACCTTTTAGTCAGTACCTTTGTAATGGTTCTATGTGTTGACCCCACTAGGCTAATTGGTCTGAAATCTGCAATATCCTCCGCTCTTGGCTTCTTTGAAATCAATGCTATTAAAATACTATTGAGGCCATAGTCCAAGAAATTCCTTACTTGGAGGTTATCTATTACCTCCATCAAATCTTCTTACACCGTCTCCCGTCAACTTTTGAAGAAGGTCATTATGAAACCATTTGAACTCGGGCCTTTTCTCCATTCTTGGTTGAAATTGCATTATAAACCTCTCTACCTCAATACACCTCTCCAACCAATCACGTTGATCCTGAGCTAAAGAATCAAACTCCAACAACCCTAGGATAGGATGGTTTTCTTGTTCTTCCTCATACAATTTCTTATAAAATTTCACAACACCTCCCTTATCCTCTTGTCTTTTTTTATGCATCCCCCTTCGATTACCACTCTTCTAATTTGATTGAAGTTTCTTTGAGAATTTCCTACTTTAAATAATTTTTTAGTGTTATTATCCCCCTCTTTCAACCACTTTACCCTCCAATTTTGTTTTCAACGTACTTCCATTAGTGCCACCTTTTTGGAACTCAACCTTAAGATTATTCCTCCTCCCTTTCTCTTCCTCTAATACTCCAATGGAATTCTCTTTATAGTCCAGTGATTCAAGTTCCTCTAGAATGGACTTCTTCACATCCACCCTACCAAACACTTTCGTATTCTAAACTTTGATCTTCTTCTTTAGAGCTTTGAGTTTTCTCTTTAAAACAAAGCCCAAGTTTGTGTTGAAATTAAACTCCTTCCAACACTCATCTACCTTCTTACAGAGTCCTCATAAAGAAACGACATCTTCTCAATGCGTCATCAAGACACAAGGACAAGTCTTCACCAAAAGGTAAGAGTCAAAGGTTGTTTTGATCATTCTCAAGTACTTCAAAACTAGAGGACTAGTTTTCTCCAAGCAAAAGAGAATAATACGGGACGTGAGGGCGGTTCCAACGAAACATTTATAATTATTTAGGTTTCCATTTGTTTGGGTCTATATTTATTTTTGTCATTTTTATTTTTTCTAGATTAGTTTTGATTAACTAATTTTTTTTTTTAAATTTTGAGTTGTATTTGAGATATTTTAGGAATTGATTCGAGTCTAAGTACCACCCACGTCATTTTTCTTTAGACCTTATTTTGAGGGGTCAAAACATATTTGATTAGGTTAATTTTTGTATCGATTGAAAAATTATTCAGTTACCTCTCCAACGAGCCCAAGAATTTTCGATACGATGAAACTTTGTAGTTTGGATTATATCTTTGATATCCCATAAACCTCATGTACTAAATCACTTCTCATTAGTGCTTCTGGTGGTCTTCATTGCACATGAATGAACCATCTCAATTTATTTTATTTTATCCCCTATTTGGTCTACTCTAATATTCCTTGAATATTCTAATTAATGATATGTTCCTTCCTGGGGTTCCGAAGTTCATTAGAATCAGAGAGAAGGTTCATTGTTTATACTTTTGGCTGGCCAAAGTTTCATCTTAATTACTATCTTTCACCATGCATGTTTACTTATGCTGATGTATGTTAGCTGGAGTGCTTAATGATCTGGGATTGGATTTAGATTGTCTCTGGCTTTCTTTTAGGCATAAATTTTATTCCTAATCATGTTTTCGTATACCGGTCAAAACCAGTCCTAGTTTCACCGATGCAGCCATGGGGAGACTTGCGAAAGGGACAAAGGTACTTGCAGAAGGGGGGCATGAAAACGTTTTCAACAGACATTTGGAATCCTTTCATGGGAAAAACTGCTTAAGGCACATGCTTGTTATCTCTTTACTTCCACAGGTCCTGTTATAGGGACTCTATATATATCCACAAGCAGAGTAGCCTTTTGCAGTGACAATGCCCTTTGTCACTGCCCTGCCCCAGGACAATAGGAGTGGTTTTATTATAAGGTATCGTTTTTGTTTTTTGTTAATTGTGATTACAATCACTGCATCTTATATTAGTTATTTATATAACCTTGAGTAAAGGTAGAAGGAACTGACATTCTATTATATGTCAAAAGTTGGGATGGTAAAACATCGCTTACAAGAATCAAGAAGTACATTGTTTTTCCTTAAAAGTTATTATCAGGGGAACAAAAAAGAGGACAGGAAAAACTAAAATCAGTAAATTATTTTTGTAAGGAATAAGTTTCTTCCATCAAATTATATTCTTTTTGTTATCAACTTTCTTTCTCTGGGACTTTTCTCATGATGAGAAAACATCTATTATGTCAAAGTTCATTACTATTGGAGAATGTCCTGCATGAGATGATTTTTGTTCTCGATGGTCATGTCAAACTATTATATAGTGGAAAGGTGAAAACCCTTTCGTAGCTACAGGAGAAATAACATCATTGATCAGTGGAGTTATTGGTGAGAGAAAGTTGGTAACATTTCAATAAAAGATCCCAACGCTCAAGTGATAAAGAAATTGAAAGGCTATTCATAGTTTGATTGCTTGTTCGTGTGTGTTTCTCATCTCTCAAAGGGAGTTCAGTTATGTGAAAAGGACAGATATGGCATGTCTTACATGGTTCCACTGAGAAGTCCTATGCTGGCTTGTCCGTACATATGTACTATGATATACTTCTAGCTATATTTAATGTGTTCCTAAGTGTGTCAACATGCATATGTATCTAAAACGTTCATATCTGTCTTATTCACATAGGCATTCAACATGCTCCAAGTAGCTGAAATGCCTATTGGACATACATGCGTTGAGGATGTATCTTTAGACTCAAACTAGAGATAAGAAGTTGGTACATTTCCATCTAGACAAAACTTATCATTAAGGAAATCTCAATTTTCTTATGCAACATTTATCTTTACTGAATTTCTTACTCCTTTCATACAGAAGAGGTAGTCCTGATAATATATGGGATGATGGAAAGTATCGGCACAGAAAACTTGAGCTGTAATTGCTGAACTTAACTGGACCAATAAACATAAAGAAAATAATCACTATAGTCATTCTTAACAGCTGGTATGTTGGTATAGCATGACCGAAAAATATAAGCTGTTTCTTATGAAATCTTAGTTAATTTGGTAAAAGACTAGGATATCTTGTTGCCAATAATATATGTTTTTTCTTGTGCTACTATTTTCTTTTACTTGATACTTTCTTTTTATTGTTGTGTATAATTTTTATTTGCTACTTACTGTATTTGAGTTTTGAACTTCTTTTTAATACATGAAATCCAGGTAGTAGTGCCGCTTGATAGGTTGTGAATCCGTCAGCAAACAGATTGAATCCTTCTGAAAAATACATTCAGATTATCACCGTTGAAGGCCAGGAATTCTGGTTTATGGGATTTGTATCTTACGACAAAGCACTCAAAATTCTAATCGAGGTTTTACAGCACTGCAGTGCTCATTCTTTATCTGTATGACAGATTAAGAAATGTCTTGTAATTAACATCAGATAATTGCACATTCACTTATTTTGTCTATCTATGTATTTGGATATGTGATACCTATTATGAAATCGACTTAAGTATTTAAGAGATGTAACATTTACCATTCAACGAGTGACATTTTTGGGGTATGGGAGGGTACTAAAGGCAACTTCTTTTCTGTCTAATCTTTCTACAATTTTACTACTCATAATCATCCCTCTTCCCGTTATGTTGTTTGGAGTCCAGAAGTTCCCTATAATTTTTTATTTTATTTTATTTGGTCAGCTTAGTTTGGTAATTTTGTAAAATTCATAGTTTGATTTTCATATAATATTTCATTCATTTATTATTGAGAATAATTGTTGAAGTCAAGACCTCTTGAGTGTTTTATTGTAAAAAGTAGCACTTTCCTTTTTTTGGTGAAACATAAAAGAACTCTTTTCTTTTTTCCTTTTTTGTTTTACTTTACTTTATTAGTTTTGAAAGTTGTAAAACATCACTTCTTTCTTTAGTCCGACATCGAGTAAATACAAGAAAAGTTCTCAACTTATTTATGATACCTCTCTCTTTAATGCTTGAGTGTGTGAGAGATAGAGACTGGGCCTCGCGTGCAAATGGGGGCCCAAGGCATTGTGGGACTGCAGCCCGTTGAGTTTGGGGCCAACCCGTCGAGAAACCTTAGTGCGCGTGTGTGCATACGACGCGCGCGCAAGGGGGGGGGTGCAGATTTTAGAATTTAAGCCTCACGTGGGTGCGAATGATAGGCCCATTTTTTGCTAAAATTTATTTAATCTCGATCGTTGGTTTATGTTTTTATCTCAACCGTTAATTTGTTTTTACCATTTTGGACTACAATTGTGTATAGTTGGGTCTGTTGTGAACTGATGGCTTGCTGTTTATAAAATTAGTTTTTTCCCTTTTATTCAAGAATAGAAAATGAAATACTTTCTGATCTCTCTTCTTCTCCGATTTCAAATTTTATGTTATCTCCGAATACAAATCTTGCTGCTTGTGAAAAGTTCGATCTAATCGAGTTCGCCATAGATCTACTATTTTTGAGTGCACGGTTAGCAGACAGTGACTGTTGAATTTTGGAAATCAAACTCCAGAAATCGACTGCACTAAGGATTCAATCCTAAGGAGGCGAAATTGATTTTAAGGACAGCGGCTTCTCCGTGCCTCAGTCACCGATAAGTTCTTCCAATTTTCTTGAATTATTTACATTATAAGATTACTTCTAATTCATTGTTTCAACAAACCAGAATCAGAATATCTACAACAATCTTAAAACATATTTTTTATATCTATATACTATTTCTGTTTCTCGACTTTAAAACATGGATTTTAGACCCGAACATGTGAAACTTGACTTGTTGAAACCAGAACCTTTTAATGGAAAATTTTATCGAAGATGGAGCCAAAAGATGCTTTTCTTTCTTGAAGCCCTTAATGTATTGTTCGTACTCAAAATAGAAAAACCTACAGATATAGACCCTAATCTACAGAATTGGATCAAAACAGATGGAATTTGTAGGAATTATATTTTATCTTATCTTGTAAACACTTTGTATGATATTTATTGTTTGTATGGTACTTCTGTAGAATTATGGGAGGCATTAGAGAAGAAATATGTAACAGAAAATGCATGTGTCAAAAAATATGTAGTTAAAACATTCTTAGAATTTTTAATTGTCGATAGGAAGTCGATTATAGATCAAGTAAATGAATTTCAAAATATTATTCATGAGTTGACGTATGAAGGCATTAAATTGCCAGAACAGTTTGTAGTATCATCTCTAATTGAGAAACTTCCCGAAAGTTGGAATGAATAGAAGACTAATTTGAGGCAGAAAAAGAAAGATAAATCTCTTGAAGACCTCATTGTCCACATTAACATAGAAGAAACTAGTAGACTAAGAGAAAAATGGTAAGGTTAAACAATTTGTTACCAAAGCCAATCTAATAGAAGGAGATTCTCAACCGTCTAGGTTTAGACCTAAGAAAGTATTTAAAAAAGAGGGACCAAGGACTAAGAATAGTGTTGGCTTCAAGAAGTCAAAAGGTAGTTGTTTTGTGTGTGGTAAACTTAGTCATCATGCAGTTGAGTGCAAATTCAGGAAAACTAAAGAAAAATTGAAAGGGAATCATGTGAATCTAACTGAAATTAATAATGATACTATTATTGCAGTTCTCTCCGAAGTCAGTCTTGTGGAAAATCCTAAGGAGTGGGCAGTAGACACTGATGCTACAAGGCATGTGTGTGGGAACAGGGAGATGTTTACTTCCTACAATTTTGTGGGAGATGAAGTGGTCTATTTAGGAGACTCAAGAACATCTCAAGTTGCTGAAAAAGGCAAAGTGACCCTTAAGCTGACTTTTGGGAAGATGCTAGTACGCACAGATGTTCTTCATGTTCCTACCATTAGAAGAAATCTTGTATCTGGGTCTCTCTTGAATAAAGTCGGGATTAAACTTGTATTTGAGTCTAATAAACTAGTATTGACTAAAAATGGGGTATTTCTTGGAAAAGGATATTGTAATGGGGGTTTGTTTGTACTTAAAATTATGAATGAAATTGCATCGTCTTCTGCTTATCTTGTTGAGTCAATTTCTTTATGGCATGCTAGACTAGGTCACACCAGTTTAGGAAAATTAAAGAAATTGAAGAACTTAGGTATTTTACCTAATCTAAAAAATAAGGAGTTAGATAAATGCGAGATTTGTGTAGCATCAAAGTTTACACATAAGCCACATTATAACATATCAAGAACATCTTCAAAACTTCTTAGTCTTATTCATACTGATCTTGGAGATTTTAAAAATCTTGAGTCTAGAGGAGGTAAAAGATATTACATTACTTTTATAGATGATTTTTCTAGATTCACAAGAGTATATCTTCTTAGAAATAAAAATGAAGCAGAAGATATGTTTCTAAAATATAAAAATGAAGTAGAAAATCAATTAAATAGGAAAATTAAAAGATTAAGATCTAATAGAGGAGGAGAATATGATTCTAATCTCCTTAGTCAATTTTGTGAACAAAATGGCATTATACATGAAGTCACGCCTCCATACTCACCTGAGTCAAATGGAATAGCAGAAAGGAAGAATAGATCTTTGAAAGAAATGTTAAATACGTTACTTATAAACTCTGGAATGCCTAATAATATGTGGGGAGAGGCTATATTGACTGCATGTCACATTACTAATAGGATTCCCCATAGGAAATTAAGAAAAATTCCTTATGAGCTTTGGAAAGGTTATGCACCTAACTTAAATTACATTAAAGTGTGGGGGTGTTTATGTAAAGTAGGACTCCCAGAAATCAAAAAGAGAAAGATAGGACCTAAAACAATTGATTGTGCATTTTTAAGATATTCTGAATATAGTACTTCATATAGATTCTTAACCTTAAGATCTAATGAAGATGGTGTTGATAGCAATGTCATCATTGAAGCTAGAGATGCTGAATTTTTTGAGGAAAATTTTCCTATGAAGATTAAAGATTCATTAAGTTCTAATGACAAAGGAAAAATGGTGATAGAAAGAGAAACGCCAATTCTTGAATCTAAAGAAATAGAACCTAGAAGGAGTAAAAGAATTAGAAAAGAAACTAATCTAGGAGATGATTTTTATACTTATTTAGTAGATGATGATCCGTTATCTTATAAAGAAGCCGTGACATCTCCTGATGCTATTTTTTGGAGAGAAGCCATTAATAGTGAATTAGAGTCAATCATGTTAAATCATACTTGGGAATTAGTGGAGTTACCTAACGGCACTAAACCTATTGGATGCAAATGGGTATTTAAAATGAAACTAAGATCAGATGAATCGATAGATAAATTTAAAGTAAGATTGGTCGTCAAAGGATTTAGACAAAAAGAAGGGATGGATTACTTTGATACATATTCTCCAGTTACTAGAATTGCAACTGTTAGAGTTTTAATAGCCTTAGCTTCTATTTACAAATTAGTAGTTTACCAAATGGATGTCAAAACAACATTTTTAAATGGTGATTTAGAAGAAGAAATCTATATGGAACAACCTGAATGGTGTATAGTTCATGGCCAAGAGAATAAAGTATGTAGGTTAGTAAAGTCCTTATATGGGCTAAAACAAGCACCTAAACAATGGCATGAGAAATTTGATTCTGTGCTTAAGTCTAGTGGATATATTTTTAATGATTGTGATAAGTGTGTGTATAGCAAATTTAGTGGTAAAATTGGTGTAATCATTTGTTTGTACGTAGATGATATGTTGATTTTGGGAAAAAATCTAAAAATAGTTGAGGAAATTAAATCTTTAATAAAATCCAAATTTGAGATGAAGGATTTAGGAGAAGTTGATGTTATGTTAGGGATTAAAATAGCTAAAAAAGATGAAGGATTTGTTTTGTTTCAAAGCCATTATGTAGAAAAAGTGTTAAAAAAGTTTGGACACTTTGAGAGTATACCTGTCTTGACTCATTTAAATCCGAACATAAAGTTAAAAAAGAATAGAGGTGATAGTATGTCACAAAAAGAATATGTTAGGATCATAGGAAGTTTGATGTATTTGATGAACTGTACTCGTCCAGATATAGCTTTTGCTATGGGGGTGCTAAGTAGGTTCACTAGTAATCCTAATAGAGACCATTGGACAGCATTAGTAAGGGTTCTTAGATATTTGAGAGGAACCATAGACATGGGCTTACATTTTAGTAGAAGTCCAAATGTGTTAGAAGGGTATAGTGATGCAAACTGGATATCAGAATCTGATGAATCCAAGTCCACTAGTGGTTATATTTTTATGCTAGGTGGAGGGATTGTCTCTTGAAAATCATCTAAGTAAACATGTATGGCTAAATCTACAATGGAATCAGAGTTTATTGCATTAGAGTTAGCGGGAACTGAGGCTGAATGGCTAAGAAACCTATTAATAGGTATTCCTTTATGGGAAAAACCAATGCCATCAGTATTTATACATTGTGATAGTAAAGCTGCTATAGCCAAGGCTAAAAACCATATATATAATGGTAAAAGTAGACACATTCGTCTTAGACATAATGTGATCAGGCAATTATTAATGAATGGAGTGATTGCTATTGACTTTGTAAGGTTAGAAAGCAATTTAGCAGATCCGTTAACAAAATCATTAACTAGAGGGTTAGTGAGTAAATCATCGAGGGGAATGGGAGTAATGCCTATATAAATAATTAGTCTGTGATAGAAACCCAATCTATATGACTGGAGATCCCAAGAAGTAGATTTAATGGGTAACAACAAGTCATTGAGTTAATTGATGAAGCACTAGTGAAAAAAAAAGTTGACAAACTTTTGATCCCTTTCCTATGATGTTAACTAGTGCTTATCTATGACGAGTTAAGGATAAACAAAAGTTCTTAATATAATCCATAGCCTTATTGGGTGGTGTGTAATAGTCATAGAACACACTTGATGGATTTACCTATGTGAATGTAGAAGGGGGCCGCTTCTTATGAATAATATGGGCAATTATTCTAAAGTATTCATGAAATACCAAGATTCGACACATGGCCGAAAAGTGTCAAACCATAAGAACTCGATCGATCCTAGAAAAAAAGATATGTATGATATGATAGTTAAACTTACATTAAAAGGGAAAAGAATTAAGTAACCTAGTTACACCAGGTCCCTGTGAGTTCTGTCTATCTATACTAAGTATTGATTAAGTCCAAAAGACATTGATATTAGGCATCCGGTATTTCAATTTGTACGAGCAGCAATTCTTTCTCTTCTTACTATGAATTTGTGGGGGATTTTTATAAAATTCATAGTTTAATTTTCATATAATATTTCATTCATTTATTATTGAGAATAAGTGTTGAACTCAAGACCTCTTGAGTGTTTTATTGTAAAAAGTAGCACTTTCCTTTTTTTAGTGAAACATAAAAGAACTCTTTTCTTTTTTCCTTTTTTGTTTTACTTTACTCTATTGGTTTTGAAAGTTGTAAAACATCACTTCTTTCTTTAGTCCCACATCGGGTAAATACAAGGAAAGTTCTCAACTTATTTATGATACCTCTCTCTTTAATGCTTGAGTGTGAGAGAGATAGAGACTGGGCCTTGCACGCACATGAGGGCCCAAGGCACTGTGGGACTGCAGCCCATTGAGTTTGGGGCCAACCCGTCGAGAAACCTTAGTGCGCGTGTGCGCATACGATGCGCGCGCAAGGGGGGGTGCATATTTCAGAATTTAAGCCTCACGTGGGTGCGCGTGATAGGCCCATTTTTGGCTAAAATTTATTTAATCTCAATCATTGGTTTATGTTTTTATCTCAACCGTTGATTTGTTTTTTACCGTTTTGGACTACAATTGTGTACAATTGGGTCTGTTGTGAACCGATGGCTTGTTGTTTATAAAATTAGTTTTTTCCCTTTTTTTCAAGAACAGAAAATGAAGTACTTTCTGATTTCTCTTCTTCTTCGATTTCAAATTTTATGTTCTCTCCGAATACAAATCTTGCTACTTGTGAAAAGTTTGATCTAATCGAGTTCGTAGTAGATTTGCTATTTTCGAGTGCACGGCTAGCAGATAGTGACTGTTGAATCTTGGAAACCAAACACCAGAAACCAACTGCACTAAGGATTCAATCCTAAGGAGGCGAAATTGGTTTTAAGGACAGCGGCTTCTCCGTGCCTCAGTCATCGATAAGTTCTTCCAATTTTCTCGAATTATTTACATTAAAATATTGCTTCTAATTCATTGTTTCAACAAACCAGAATCAAAATATCTACAATAGGTAAAATTCTAATTTAGGGAATTTATTGCAGTCAATTTTTGTGTTCTTTGCCAACTAAGTGGGAGAGTCAAGTTAGCCATGTGTTGTAGAGGTGTCAATGGGTCGGATCACCATAGACCCAAAATTGGAACCTTAATAAAATCTCGAGTTTGGTTCTTATTGTTTTCAATTCTGGGAATGAGATCCTTGTAACCAGAATCGAACCTACAAATACCCGATATCTATCAAGGGCCAATCAGATATCTTGTAAGATAAATAAAATTTGTTGGAATGAGATAAAAAGATGAGTATCCAATAAAATAAACAATTATCTATAAAAGTAACAGTTTAATTCTTAATTCATTGATTGAAAGTTAAGATCAATAATGAATTGTTCAATCAAATCAAACTTTTGATAATAAAAACATAGACAATTATGGTATATACTATGTATTAGTTGTTGAAATTGTATAAACATGTGAAAAATGAATAAATGTTTACATAGAGAAAAAGTAAAAAACAAAGACTTCATATTTTCTAATTTTTTAATTTACTTCAAGATCTCTCTTTATTAATATTTAATTAGACTACTTATTTTATTATATATGTTATAAATAAAATAAATTTGCTAGTCGGATATCCAAAAGAGACCCAAAAATGGTCGTGTTCATAATAGTAGAACCGAAACCGACTAATCGATTTGGGGAAATTGGGTACCCATTGACACCCTTAAATTGTGTGAACTCATTGTCCATTTGTAAGTTATATTTGGGCTCATTTATTTGATTTATTCAATTATTGTTTGCGTTTTCCATCTTTGATGCTTCCTGAAAATCCTCTCGATCCGCGTGTGTAGATTTGCTTTTTGGAGTTTTGGGAGTCGCCACCTAGTTTGAAGGTTGGCTTCTAACTGGAACTTGACTATGAAATTGGTGGAATAGGTTGTACTTGAAAAATATAAACGAGCAACTATGGACTCTGATGTATGACAGATAGAAGAATCGACATTCTTTTAAATTTTCAAGACTCTTAAGATTATCATATGTGCAATAAAAAATTGATCACTTTCTTTTGAATTTCCTTTGAAAAATGCTTGAGTAGGACTTAAACTCTTGATAATTATTAGAATAGAAGATCTTTCTCTTCAAAATGGTTGATGGTTCTACATTTTCCTTTAATGAACACTTGGACAAGTAATCATACCCTTAAAGATCTAACATGCTCAAGATGACTTCCAGTTTCGTCGACTTCAACATTGTTTTTGTTGGACGTGTACTCTTGGCTGAAAAAAATGAATGTTGTAGCTTGAATAATTTTCTATACTTCCTAGTAAACTTCTTTATGAATTTTTCTTCTTAGTAGGACTTTTCTTTTCTTTTTTTGGTGCCCTAATTTTTGCCTAGATTGCTGTGTGCGGTCAGAATCTTGTGGACGACTTTGATGGTCTAGACTCGTACTAATCTAAAGTCGTTCCTAGCGCCTCCCTCCTCGCGATGGTTTGGTATCTGCCACAGATACTCTGATGCTCAAGTTAGAGAAGTAGAGGAACAATTATCAGTACAGGTTAGCTCTCGATCTCTCTAGTCCCCCTTTTCAATAATGCTTACTATGCTATTTAACCCCTACCTTACCCTAGAGTTTTCCCCTCTATAGGCTACAATCATGGGATTTCTACTGGTTTTGCGGGGTTGTTTACTTAATCAGGATATTCTGGATCGATCGAACTTATCTGTAGAGATCCCCTCCAAAATTTTTGGGATTTACGTGCACGTAACAGTATTACGATTTTCTCGAGGCCTGGCCTAGCCTACCTGACTGGACTAGCTTTGCTTATCGCTATGCTGCCCTGCTAGCCAGGCTAGGGAGGTCTCTGCTCTGACCTGCCCTGCTTGTTGGATAGCGTCTCATAAGCTGATTTGTGTTAGGTACCACTTAGTCGACTTGGACACTTATAGGTTAAGATCATTGCGCAATTATTTCCCTTTACAACTACCCCCTCTTGAGGAGGCACGAGATCTTTTCGTCTCCTTGAGACACAATTCTACTTTCCTACTGGCTACTTAGGCTTTTCATAATTGCACCTGCTATTTTTGAATTGATGCATTCAATGCAACATCGCTTCGAATCTTTGCCGACGACTCAGATTGGTTCCTCTTCATCTGTATCCGTCCATGTGTCCCTTAGCCTTTCTGTACTACCCCCAATTTACGATGCTTCAACTAGGCTCAAACTATCCTCTCAAGCGTACATACTCTTTCGCCTCTTCTTATAAATGGGTGATTTAGTGCATTCTTTGTCTGCTATCGTGCTGAAACTCTGCAAATTTGTCTATGTGCTTTTTTGGGAAGACTTATTCTCTCTTTTTTTTACTTTAATTTCTCATTCTGTTTCTTTGTTCACTTTCTTTTCCATACTTGGAATTTCAATGGTTATCATTGCGTCCCAACTCTAACGAAACTTATACATCCATGTTTCGGTGCACATTTGAGTTGGCGGTGATTCTAACGCCCCTGGCGATTACCGCCAGGGAGAAATATTTGTCTATGCCAGCCAAATCAAAGCCAGCTTTAGTTTCCCTTTCTCTATTTTCCTCAGAGAGGTACTGAGTAAGATAAATTGGGCCCCTGGTCAAATGTACGGGAACTTCTACTTTCTGGTGGAGGCTGTGGAGAAGATGAGCATTACCCCTAATAACTTCCTTTCCCGGTACAACCTGAAGGTGATCCCCCATCGGTCAAGATTCTATTCGCTGTCCTTCAAGAATACGCTAGTGGCTTTGACCTTTTCCCTCCCAAGTTCTAATAAAGGGTAGCATAGAGACCTCATTTATATTTTTGGGGACTAGGAATTTTTCTTGGCATTCCCCGTAAGGGATTCAGAGTCCCCCAATCTTTCCAGGGTAACGCTTCCTTTAGGCTATTATCTGAAGCCCATTTTTTTACTTCGTTCATGCTCTGTACTATTTTTTTATCTGCTATTCTTCTTCTTGTGCAGAATCTTTCATTTTGTTGGCTATGGAGGCTAGGAAGATATAGTGTAGAGCATCCAAAGATCGAAGGCTAGCAGTAGTGGACCCCCGAACCAGGGCTATAGAAAGAGTGGTGGTGGATGATTTTTAGGTGACGTCCTTGGATTACTTTCATGATGAGCTCCTTCTGGCCAGGCTGGTCGTACCGTAGAGGGTTCTGATCCACTTTCCCCAGCTCTATGATGAATGGATCTTACTCATCCGGCTCCTTCCCCCAATGTGCTAGGTTATGATCGTTTGATCCATTCGGAGTGGCATGGTTTTCCTTCTGGGCTTTTTCTAGGGTCCTTCGACGCCATGAAAATCGAACTCTCGGAGTTCCCTCTTTCCACTGCCACCAGGGCTGCACCTCCCACTGTCCCAACTAAGAGACGGAGGAAAAAGAGAAGCCACGCCTCTTGTGGTACCAGCCTTTCTAGAGGGGCTAGTCAGCTAATTGTGCCATCTGGGGAGCTTACTACCCTTGTTCCCGTCTCTGCTTTTGTTTCTACTACGATTGCTACTGGTACTACTACTAGTGCCGTTGCTATTTTTACAGAGCTTCTTGAGGAGATTTAGGCGAAGGGCTAGTAGAGTTTTGCGACTACTAAGGAAGACAACTTTGTTCTTCCTTTTGAACTGTGGAAAAGGCGCTGGCTGGTCAGGAAAAGTCTGAGAAGCCCTTCTCCTTCTGAAGGGGTCTGAGGGTGAGGGCCCTTTACTGCGCAAGACCCTCTTGGAGGAGGCTACCTTTTCTTAAATGGGCGTGGAGCCTATCTCCAGGATGGGAACAATGGCAACCTCTTCCGACCCCCTTACCACATCAACAATAAAGGTTGTGGGATTAAGGATCCTGTAACCACTACTTCTTTGCTCTCCCAATCCATTTTTCCTATGGACTGGGACGTTGTTGCCTAGGCTAACGCTGACTTGGGCTTCGGTATCTTCGTCTACGACTTTCATCAGGTAATTACTACTTTACCTGCCCTACTCAACTGCTTTTCCGATATTTGTGCTTTAAAATACTTTTTTCTTACTTCGTAGGTTCATGTTTATGGAACCGTGGCCTTTTTGAAGTGGCGTGATATTGAAAATCGGACAACTGCCCTAACTAGAGAGCATGATGAGAAAATAACTGTGCTCTAGGTTTAGCTGACCTCTTCTAGCCAATTTTTCCAAGAGGCTAGAGAGGAGATGAAGGCTAACCTGGCCCAATTCTCCAAGGCCAACCTAGCTTTGTAGAAGTCCAACAAGAGGCTGACAGATCTCCAAGATATTCTATAACTGGATTTGACCAGCTACAAGGAGAGAGTAGAACGAAGAAATACAGAGCTAGCAGAGCTTTGAGACAAGGTTTAGCAACAAGAACTTGAGCTGAACTCCCTGAGAACAAGTATTGATTCAGTCAGGGTTAATCAGGCCAAAGAGGATGAGGTTGAGATAAGGAAGCTACTAGGGCAACTACAGGCCCAATACTCTCAATTGGAAGAGGAATCTTCTGTAAATGCCTAACACAAAGGCTTCGAGACTGTTCGACTTCAGTACGAGGATGAAGAGGAGGACAGGGATGACGAAGAAGACCTGGATGATGCTTCCGAGGTAGCTCATGTCTGGGATGCTCCTTGGATTGGATGCTATGGGCACGCTTCCCCTTCCAACTGGATGAGGAGGGAAGTCCCATTGCCATCTTCAATCAAGTCCCTGGTGATCTTATGGAGGCTGGTACTATTTTAGAATTGAATCCTACCCAAACAACAGATTCCTCAGCTCAGCCTATTGATCCACTCTCTGTCCAATCGTTTATTTTTATCATCGACGTGGACCAAAATGGAGTCGCTGATCCCTCTAACACTATTGTTGAGACAAACCCTTCTGATGTCGCTGCTTCTCGGGCTGATGCTCCTGGTTCCACTACCCAGCCTTCTTCCTCGATTGGTTAACCTATCTCCCCTAAGTGATAACTTTTTCTCTACTATTATACTTGTGCTCTCTGTATTATCCCGTCTTTCAGGATTTCACCTTTGTACTTTCTTTTAACTATCAACGAAATTTTTTTACACTTGCTGTCACTTTTGTAATTTCCTTTTTATCTTCTCTCCTATCACTTCTATTGTGCTAACTATACTGCTTACATGCATGCTGGTTGAAACCACTCATACATACACTAAGCTGTTAATGGACTCACTACTGCTTTGCCTTAACAATTAGCCCATTCAACTATAAAACTAGTTAAACATGCACTGATCATACATTGCTCAACTCACTCTGCTACAAACTACTCTCGCATACTTTGCTCAACACTCAGTCCAAGCACACTACAAACTGCTCAAGTCTGCTCTGACTGCACACTGCAAACTGCTTAAGCATGCTTTGCTCAACACTAGTCCAAGCATGCTGCAAATTTCTCAAGCCTGTTTTGACTGCACACTGCAAATTGCTCAAGCAGACTTTGCTTAACACTCAGTCCAAGCACGCTGCAAATTGCTCAAGCCTGCTCTAACTGCACACTGCAAACTACTCAAGCATAGTTTGCTTAATACTCTGCTCAAGCATACTCTACTGTAAACTACTCATACATATTCTGCTATAAACTGCTCATACACATTTTGTTGTAAACTGCTCAACTATTCATACACATACTGTTGTAAACTGCTCAATTGCTCAAGCATACTTTACTCAACGAACAGACCCTTCAGCTACAAATTACTCAAGCATATTTTCCTCTATTTTACTTTCTCCCAAGTTCTACCTAAAGTAAATTTTACTTTTGGTGGAACCTTTATCGGGCTAGTATTGCAAACAGTGCTTTGAGCCATTGTCCTTGAAGAAGGCTCTTACTCTCCTTATATTTTAAGTAATAAAATAATATGCACTGAGCTAACCCTACAAACAGCTATTTGAGTTACTGTCCTTGAAGAAGGCTCTAACTCTGCTTACATTCTCAATTGTAAAACAGTTTGTCCTGAGCTAACCCTGCAAACATTTATTCGAGTCACTGTCTTTGAAGAAGGCTTTGACTCTACTTACATTCTCAACTACAATCATTCAGCTAATTTTTCGATTAGTGAACTCGTGGTAGAGTAGGACCTCAACCAGTTTCTTAATTTGCCAACGAGGGTAGAGAAGACCCACATAGGTTTGGATCCTGGCTGGATCCACCTGGCTATTATTACTCATACCATAGCTGAGCCCCGACCAACATCTTACTTTGACAATGAAGGTAGAGAAGACCCACGTAGGCTTGAATCCCAACTAGATTCCATTGAAATATCCTTGAAACTCATGATAGAGTAGGACCCCGACCAACTTCTTGCTCTGCCAACGAGTACAGAGAAGACTCACGTAGGTCCGGATCCCGATTGGATGCACATGGCTATTGTTACTCGTGTAAGAGTTGGGCCCCGACCAGCTTCTTATTCTGCCAATGAAGACAAAGAACACCTACGTAGGCCCAAATTATGGCTGGACCCCCTTTTTAGATTAGCCCTGCAAACACATCTGGAAGACAAAACATGGCAAAACATTTATTGATAATATCTTTTCAAATTACACGCATTCCACAGTCTAAACAGCTCATGACCGGTCATTGTGAGTAAGTAATAAATTTCCTTCTAGCCCATTCTTGGCACTCTATAGGGCCCTTCCCAATTTACTCCTAGCTTGCCACTATTTGGCTCTTTCCTGTTCTGGAATACTCGCCGCAACACTAAATCATCTTCTTGAAACTGTCGAGGATGAACTTTTTTATTGAAGTAACTCTACAGTTTGTTGTGATAATGCTCTAACCTGACTAATGCTACGTTTCATTTTTCTTCCAACAGGTCCAATTCTGCAATCAATTGTTGGCTATTTCGCTCAGACTGCACCACTTTGGTCCTCGTAGTGGAATAGCTATTCTTTGTCGGGATCACAACTTCCGTTCTGTAAGCCATGGCAAATGGGGACATTCCCGTGAATTTTCTAACAGTTGTCCTATAAGCCCACAAAACTCTATGCAAGACTGACATCCACCTGCTCTTGGCTTCCCCTAATCTCTTTTTCAAAATTTCTACCAGCACCTTGTTCGTAACTTCGGCTTGCCCGTTACCCTAAGGGTATTGGGGCGTAGAAAACACCTGTTTTATCCCATATTTATTGCAAAACTTTCTTTATCTACTTCCCTATAAACTACCTTCAATTATCGAAAATTATGGTGCGTGACAAATCGAATCTGCAAATAATATTCTCTCAAAGGAACTTTTGAACTTCTTGCTATTGAATTCTGACCAAAGGGAGCACTTCTGCCTACTTAATGAAATAATCCGTTACTACCAGCAAGAAGGTAAGATTTCCTAGAAGAAATAAAAAAAAGAATTCCTTTGCGGCTTACCGCTTACCTATCTTTCTCCAAAACCCTCTCCTGGCTAAAGCTAAAGGCGCGGGCAATACGGCTTTTTGGCCTATTCTTTCTGGCTTCGTAATGACGAGTATACAAACTCATACCTTGGTCTAAAACAAAAATTCAATCCCCCCATTGGACGAATAGCCACGGACTGATAAGGGAGTGAAGCTATACAGTTGGATGCCGGATTATCTTCCTATACCTCTGGCAACTATCACTCTGCCTGACATATAACGCTGTATCTTTCTGCAAGTAGGGCCAGAAGTAACCTTGAAAGAGTACCTTATGTGCTAAAGTTCTCCCCCCTGAATGGTTCCCACAATCGCTCTTGTGGATCTCTTTTAAAACTTCTCTTACTTCCTCCAGAGCCAGGCATCGCATGAATGGTCCCCTCTACATACTTTCTATATAAAGTCCCATCTAAAGTCATGTATTTCTCTGCCCTGCTCTTGACTTACCTGGCCTCTTTTGGGTTGTTAGGCAGTTTCCCCTACTGTAAGTAGGCTAGGATCGGACTTATCCATCCCTAGTCTCCTTCAACCGCTACCAAACTGGACAGCCCAAGCTCGTATATTGAGGGGCATTCCTGGTAGCTCAACGATAGTTTTCTCTTGTTTTACCCAGCCAACATTTATGCAATGTAGGCCAGAGTGCTTGCATGTCTGTTATCTGTCCGTGGTATGTACTCAACCTTGTTGTCTCCCACTCGATACATAATAGTTCTGATTTTCTTAAGATAAAACCACATCATCCAAGGATTTCGGACCTCAAACATCCCATTAATGTGGTTGACCACTAATTGCGAGTCGTTGTAGACCGTGGCCTTAGTTATCCCCAGACCTGTTAAGGACTTGAGGCAGAGCAGCATTGCCTCATTATTTGAGGCCTTGAATCCTAGAGTCATTGTTTTTTTCTATCCTTGCTCTTTCCGGGGTGATCAGTATTACGTCGATGCCTGGCCCCTAAAAATTGGATGATCCATCTACATAAACCTTCCACCCCAATTTGCTTTGCAATTTTTCCTTGTCCTCCACTTGCTCCAATTCTTTTACCAATAGGTCTATTTTATCTTCCACGGGGAAGTCTGTCAAGAAGTCAGCTACTGCTTGGCTTTTCACTAAAACTCTAAGTTTGAACTCGAGGCCAAATTCCACTAACAGTATTACTTACTTGGCCATTCTGCCTAATCATTTCGATTTTCCCAACACAGACTTCAGAGGAAATTCTATGATGACCTGCACCCAATGTGACTGAAAGCACGATCGTAGGTTTAATGTTGTATATACTAGGGCTAACCTTACTTTTTCGAGCCTCGTATAATGCATATCTACATCTATAAAGGTCTTACTCAGAAAGTAAATGGGTTGTTCCCCTACTATCCCAGTTCTGACAAGGATTGAGCTGAGTGCACAATCAGAAGTGGCCAAATATACCCCGAGTTCTTCTCAGGCCTGTGGTTTGGAGAGTATGGGTGGCTTGTCGAGATACCTTTTCAATTCTGAGAACGCTCGCTCACATTCTTTTGTCCATTCAAACCTGGAATTCTTTCACAATAACTGGTACAAGGGCCTGTACTTATCAGAAGATCTGCTATAAAGCGATTTAAGGTGGCTACTCTCCTATGAGTTTTTAGACTTGCTTCTATGTCTTTGGGGGTGGGCATCTCTAACAGTGCTCTGATCTGATCTGGGTTGGCCTCAATTCCTCTCTTCGTGACTAGATAACCTAAAAATTTTCCTAATGTTAACGCAAAGGAATACTTCTCTGGACTGAATTTCATTCCCATTTTCCTTATCCTAGAAAAAGACGTCTTCTAAGTCTCTGATGTGGTCTTCTTTCTTCCTGCTATTAACTAGTAGGTCGTCTATGTACACCTCTGTTATTCTGTCTAGCAAATCTTTGAATAGCTTTGTCATTAGCCTCTGGTAGGTGGCCCCCGCATTCTTCAATCCAAAGGGCATCACCTTATAGAAATAGAGCCATTGCTCTGTAATGAATGTTGTTTTCTTCTGATCTTCCGGGCTGAGTTGTATCTGGTTGTAGCCGGAGTAACCGTCCATAAAGGACAATCTTTCGTGGTCAAAAGTTGCATCTATAAGCTGGTCTATCCTTAGTATCGGAAAGCTATCTTTGGGACAGGCATTGTTTAAATTCGTAAAGTCTATGCAGACTTTGACTTTCCCATTCTTCTTGGGCACTGCCACAATATTTACTATCCACTTCGAGAACTGCATCCCTCTTATAAATCTAGTCCTAATCAGCCTGCTCACTTCATCATTCACCGCCTCTCTAAGCCATAGCGTTAGTTTCCTTAGTTTTTACTTAACTGGTCTGAAAGTTGGCTCGACATTCAGATGATGACAGATCACCTCTTGGGTAATCCCAGAAATCTCTTCGATAGTCTAAAAAAAGATGTCTCGATTTCTCCTCAAATACTCCACTATCTCTCTCAACTCTCCTGGCTCTAACTCGGCCCCTACACCTATCTACTTTCCCTCTTTTAATATTGCTACACTCTATCCTTAGATGATTCTTTCCTGCTCAACGTGTACACTTGCACTACTACCTGGTCACCTAGTACATCCCACATCCCCTACCGTATGGGAAATCAGAGGACCTGGTAATATGTAGATGGAACTACTTTCATCTCGACATCCACCACCTCCCCAAAATGGCATTGTACGAAAAACTTGTTTCAACGACTACGAGTCTAGTCATTAAGGTCACCGGTCCCGATCTCGTTTTGACTGGTAACACTATTTCCCCCCAGGGTTGACTGGATCTCCCATCGAATCCAATCAAAAGTACTCTTGCTGGGGCAAGCACATTTCTGTTGAAGCTCATTTTTAAGAAGGCTGAAATGCACAAGATGTCCACTGAGCTGTCGCTATCTATCAGCACTCTCTTAAGTGTGAAGGTACCTAGCTGCAAGGTTACTACCAGCGCATCATAATAGGGTCTTACCACCCCTTCCAAATCTTTCTCAGTAAACGCCACCATTCGTTCCCCAACGGATTCTAATTCAGTAGGTCTACTTCTTGTTGTAAAAATGTGTGTCAGATGCTCAGCTCTCATCCTTTTTACTCTTTTACTAGCTTTGGCCTGCCTAGGCTTGCTACTCTCCTCTTTAAGGACAACGTGTATCACAACTGCCGTCCCATCGTACCCTTCAATTGGTAGTTGGTCTGCCTTGCGATTCCTGTCCTGAAGCAGGTCCTCTTTCTATCTCATAGGCAAGTCTCTTAGCCTGTCCTGCTTTGCCAGCTTTTGCAAGAATCTCCTTAGGACTTGGCATTTATTGGTGGTATGGGCCCGTACCTTGTGATACTCACAGTATCTCTCACCCTGATTGATTTGATATTGAGGAAAGGGTGCGGGCCACTCAAAATATGATTAATGAGTAATAAGGGGTAATATTTCACTAGGAGGCATAGAGAAATATGTCCCAATCCTTCTCCTCTCCTCATTTTGCTTGAACGACCTCTTCATGTCTTGTTGCTGTGGCTGGTGCTGTTTGTTAGGCTTTTTCACAGTGTGTATGACCTTGTTATTTCTTGTTGAGCTTCGAGGATCATCTTCTAAGTGAATGTACTTCTTCGCTTTCTTGAATAACTCACTCAATGTCTCCGGCCTATTCTTCACAAGGGATCTATATAACCTTGAGCTAGAGGGTAGGAAATTTTTTAATGCCACTACTGTCGTTCACTCGTCACAATTCTCTATCAACATTGTTTCTTCCATGAACTTCCTAGTGAACCCCCTGAGGTTATCTCCTGATCCCAATCTCATGCTAAGTAGGGTATCAACATCTTTTCCACTTTTTCTATTACCGATGTATCGCGCGACGAAGGCAATGCAGAGCTCCTCAAATGAACTAATGGATCCACATGGTAACTTATGGAACTAGGTCAAAGCATTTACTTGCAAACTCAAAGGGAACAACCTACACATTAACCCCTCTTTCTTTTCCCACAATGTGAGCATCTGTCGAAAGTGAAACAAATGTTCCACCGGGTCCTTCATCCCCGATTAAGGGATAAATCGTGGTGGCACAAATTTCTTAAGAATTTCTTTGACTAAAATTTCTACTAAAAAGAGAGACTTTTGAATTCCCCGAACGACTTGCACTGCTACTGTGCCCACGTCAACACTCTTCATTATTTCTTTCTCCTTTCTAATCATCTCTTTAACCTCCTCTTGAGTTAAACCTACTACGGGTTCAGTTCGAGTGGTTACAGTAGCAACCTATGTTCCATCTTCCCCTATAAGGATAAATAACGGCGTGCTTCCTTCTGTACTAGAGGCATGGCCATCCTTACTTGCCACCTAAGGATCCTTCCACATGCTATCTCGTTCTACCTGCTGTCGGTCGTCGAGACGCTAATTCAAGTTTCTATTCTGTTCTACCAAATCGTCCATCTTTTTCTGCATCTCCTCTTGCTACTTTCATATAGCCTCCAACATCGTCAGAAGCTGTGCGTCTGTGGCCAGAGCCACTGGTGGGGGCGCATTGGCATCATTTGTTATTGTGGATCTCACTATTGTTTTAACTGAAATCAATTTGCTACTGGTGTTCTCACGGACGGTGCCAGTTGTGTATGATAAAAATTTGGTGGATGACTTTGATGTTCCCGAACCATACTAATCTGAAGTCGTTCTTAATACCTCCCTCATTGCGGTGGCCTGGTACTTGTCATAGATACTCCGATGCTTAAGTTAGAGAAATAGAGAAATAGTAATCAGTATTACTTAACTCTCGATCTCTCTAGTCCCCCTTTTTAATAGTGCTTACTGTGTTGTTTAACCCCCTTACCTTATCCTAGGGTTTTCCCCTCTATAGGCTGCAATCATGAGATTTCTACTAGTTTTGCGGGGTTGTTTACCTAATCGAGATATTCTAGATCGATCGAACTTATCTACAGAGATCCCCTCTAGGATTGCTGGGATTTACATGCACGCAATAATATAGTAATTTTCTTGAGGCCTGGCTTGTCCTACTTGACAGGATTGGTTTTACTTATCGTTACACTGCCCTGCTAGTCAGGTTAGGAAAGGCTTTGGTCTAACCTACCCTGCTTGCTGAACAATGCCTCATAAGTTGATCTGGCCTCATAAGCTGATCTGTTTCAGGTATTACTTAGCTGGCTTGGATACGTGTAGAGTTAAGATCGTTGTGCAATTATCTCCCTTTACAGTTACCCTTTCAGGTTTTCAACCTAGTTTTACTTTATTTTTTTTTTAGGTTGCCTTGATTTTTGCCTAAGTCATTTTTTTAGGTTTTCAACCTAGCAGACCTTCTTTTTTATGGTTATGCCCTAAGTTTTGCCTAAGTCGCCCTTTTAGGTTTTCAACTTAGTGGTCTTATCTTTTTTCTTGATGATATTGAATAATCAACTCGACAACTTCCTTTCGAATATTTCTTTTTCAGTGAGATTTTATCTTTTTTTTGTGTCTTAATTTTTGCCTAGGTTACCTTTTTAGGTTTTCAACTTAGCGGGTTTTACTTTTCTTTTTTTGAAGATGCCTTGATTTTTTCTTAGGTCACTTTTTTAGGTTTTCAACCTAACAGACCTTCTGTTTTATGATTATGCCCTAACTTTTATCGAAGTTGCCTTTCAGGATTTTCAACTTAGCGGGTTTTGAAAGCGCCCTCGATCCGCGGGGTGCGCGGATCCACTTTTGACCCTTGAGGTTTGGGAGTCGCCACCTAGTTGTTAAGGTCTAGGAACCAAACTGACTCTAAAAAAGGCAAACTAATCTACGAAAGAGAAAAGAGTCCGAGGATCACGTTACGGGGTTGGAAGGTGTTAGGCACCAACCCCGCCCGGCCAAAGCCGGTCTCTACTAACTTCCCAAATAAATCACATTGCTAAAAACCTAGATAAAAAAAAAAAAAAATTTATACCTTTCCGATAGTAAGGATTTTGTTCCCTTAGATCTGACAAAAATAGCTCATTGTACCGTACTCCCTTGCTCCGTTCTATCTCCGGATTTGATTTCGGATCTCCAAGGCAAGGTATCTCCTTATTTTTGGATCTGAACTCTTCAAGTTTGTTGCAGATTTTGAAATGTTTTTGGAAGGCTTTTAGACGTTTCTTATGCTAAAATCGAAGGAGGGATGTTAGGTAAGGAGTTGGGACTCCAAAACTAGGGTTTATGGGAGGCTAGGGGGGCTTTTAGACCTACTTCTCTTAGGGTTTATGATTTGATACGAAAATAGGGTGTGAGCACCTCTATTATAAATTTTTTTAGGGGTTGATTTGGATAGAGTTAGTATTTAATTAGAGTTCTTTTAATTAGAGTTGTGTTTTAGTTAGAATTGTTTTAGGTAGAATTGTGTTTTAATTAGAATTATTTTAGGTAGAATTGTTTTTTAGTTAGAACTCTATTAGGGTTTTCACTTTTGGTCTTATTTGATTGACTTTTAATATTTTGACTTTAGTCTTAATTGATTGACTTTTAATATCTTGACTTTAGTCTTGTTTAATTGACTTTAATTTTGACTTTAGTCTCACTTGATTGACTTTAATACCTTGACCTTAGTCTTGCTTGATTGACTTTCAATTTTGGGAGAACCCCCTCTAAAATATCTTTAATTCTTTGGACCCCCAAATGGAGGGGTCCTTAAAGAAATATCTCACGAACCCTCAACAATTTTACTTAAAAGCCCGATTGATCGATTTTTTAATTCAAAATTTTAAATTAATTTCATCAATGTTTCACTTTAATTATTTAATGTTTTATTTATTAATTTCGGAATTTTTAATTATGAAAATTGTGAAATTACCGTTTTGCCCCCGGAGAGGACTATTCACGTTTTAAGTCGGTTTTTAATGTTCTAGGATGTTTTAGAATCGATTTTTCATTAGGAATTCAATGGAAATATTAGTTTGTGTCATTTATGAAATTTTCTGTGTGAAATGGTCATGAACTTTATGAGGGGCATTTTCGTAATTTTGTCAAATTCTGTTAAAATTGGCGAAATGATTTATTTGGTTTCGATTTGTTATTTTATGTGTTTGAGAGAGTTTTCCTAATCGTAACGTAGGCTCTAAGGTTGTTTTGAGGTTAGGGGTATTTTGGTAATTTAATCAATTTTTAGTGACTTTTATCGTGAAGCTTTTGTTTGATTTGCAAGATGATGATTTATATGTTTCTGGGGTCGTATTTTCCTAGCGTAGCGTGGTTTCTTAGGTTTTGTTAGTTCGAGATACCTCATCCGGATTTCTTAAACACATCTGGTAACAAAATAAAGCAATGGAATACACATCCATCATTGGGAATCACTGCGATCGGGTTGACGAGTTGATTAATCAGGCGGATGCAAAAATGGGGTGTCTACAGATGCCCCTCTTTGGCAGAGGGTTGAAGCAAACTAGATAGCAAATCTATTTTGGTAGATAGTGCGATATCTGAATGCCAAAGCTAGTGACAATTCATTTTACAGCCTGATTTAACAATTCATCGAGGTGTTCGGATCCTTGAGGGTAAAGCTCTCCCCGAATCAAAAGGTTGTCAGGTACTTGAGCGCAAGCTCTCACTGACAGTGTCAGATCCTTGAATTGTAAAGAATTCTCCTTGACTACAAAAAAAAGTGTAAATGTGTAAGTGTGTGCACTGTGTGAAACTGAGTAAAATCTGAGTATAAATGTTTAAAAATTGAGATGCACTTATGCAACGAAAACAATCATGGCAAGGTTTAACAATGTGGTAATTGGAGTCATAACATTATAGGAACTTCATTAAATCCTATTTGAAATTCTTTTTTAGAGTTCGAAAAAAAAATGAGTTTCATTTATCGAATTCGAACCTATTGTAACCACGCTTCTCGGGCTAAAGAACTTAAACAATCTTGTTAATTCAATATGATTCAAACAAAGCTGGAGTCTCGTTCCTCGGACTCTAACTAAGGTTTAGAGGAACTTAAACAATCCTATTAAAATTGGAGTCTCGCTTCTCGGACTCGAACCTAGTTTTGTAGGCACTTCAAAAAACCTACTCATTCTATGATTCAAAAAGTTGGAGTCTCGTTTCTCGGACTCACACTTAGGTCTGTAAGCACTTCCAAAAGTCTACTCATTCTATGATTCAAAAAGTTGGAGTCTCGTTTCTCGGACTCAAACTTAGGTTTATAAGCACTTCGAAAAGCCTATTCATTCTATGATTCAAATAATTGGAGTCTCATTTCTCAGACTCGAACTTAGGTTTGCAGGCACTTCAAAAAGCCTATTCATTCTATGATTCAAAAAGGTGGAGTTTCGTTTCTCGAACTCGAACTTGGGTTTATAGGCACTTCAAAAAGCCTATTCATTATATGATTCAAAAAGTTGGAGTCTCGTTTCTCGGACTCGAACTTAGGTATGTAGGTACTTCAAAAAGCCTATTCATTCTATGATTCAAAAAGTTGGAGTCTCATTTCTCGGACTCGAACTTAGGTTTGTAGGTACTTCAAAAAGCCTATTCATTCTATGATTCTAAAAGTTGGAGTCTCGTTTCTCAGACTTGAACTTAGGTTTATAGGCACTTCAAAAAAACCTATTCATTCTATGAAAAGTTGGAGTCTCGTTTCTCAGACTCGAATTTACTAAGTCACGTTTCTCGGGCTTAGATTTATAGGAACTTAAACAATCCTATTAATTCATTCTATGATTCAAAATCGAGCTCAAAGTTTGAAAATTCAGGCCTTTATTGGCTTATCATGCATCTGGATTCATAATTATCATTGGGATTCACCGAACTTTTAAACTTTTGTAAGATTTTCTTTTTATCATGTGATTAAGAACAAAAGCTTGGAATTAAATGACTTTCAAAAATGCCCCTAGTTTCAAAGTTGACTTTAACTAGGACTTGACGAGACTGATGGAATGGATTACGCTTGAAAAATATGGACTCTGATGTATGATAGATAGAAGAACTGACATTCTCTTAAATTTAAGACTCTTAAGATTATCATATGTGCAATAAAGAATTGATCATTATTTTTGAGAAATGCTTGAGCTGGACTTAAAAAATCTTGATAAATATTAGAATAGAAGATCTTCCTCTTCAAAGTGGTTGATGATTCTACATCTTCCATTAACGAACACTTGAACAAGTAAACATACTTTTAAAGATCCTACAATGTTCAAGATGACTTCTAATTTTTTTGATTTTAATATTGTCTTCGTCGGATGTGAGCTTTTGGCTTAAAAATGAATATTGTGGCTTGAATGGTTCTGTATTTTCTAGTTTCTGCACAAGCTTCCTTCTAAATTCTTCTTTTTGATGGGATCTTTCCTCCCATTTGATGATGCCCTAATTTTTGCCTAGATCGTCTCTTTAGTTTTCAATCTAGCGGGATTCGTTTTTCTTTTTCTGATGATGCTTTGATTTTTGCCTTGGTCGCCTTTTTAGGTTTTCAACCTAGCAGGCTTTCTTTTTTATGGTTATGCCCTAAATTTTGCCTAAGTCGCCTTTTCGGGTTTTCGACTTAGCGGGCTTTTTATTTTCTTGATGATCTTGAATAACCATCTTGACAACTTCTTGGTTCCCTGCACCTTAACCGAGTCAATTAGCATTCAGGAGGACTTAATAGGTGGGCATAGGACATGATTTAGAAAGAAAGGGTAAAAGGCTCGACTTCCCAAAATGCCCCTAGTCTAATATTATTTTCTATGAATTCTTTTGACTCTTTTTTCTAATGCCCCTAGTTTGGCATTCTTTTCCTTCTTTTTTTTTTAAATGCCCCTAGTTTGGCATTCTCTTCTTTTGAACCTTTTAATAGGGGATTTTCCTTTTGGATGACACTTTTTCTAAGAGAATAAATTTTTTTTTTTACATGACCGGGCCTAAAGTAACTTCTCAGGTTGCCTACGTACCCCAAATATTTCTTTTTTTCCTTTTAGGATCAGGTCAAAACGTAGTTCATACTAAGATATCCCTCCCAAGGTTGATTGGTGTGGTTTAGAAAGAAGAGGCTATTAATTTTTTAAAGACTGCGAGGGGCTAGATGGTTGTATTTTTCTTAGTAAGACAGAAAAATGATTCGACCAAAGGAGGCCTCCTTTGATGAATGCTGCTCGACTTGGTCAAAGTTTCAAGAATTTGATATCTGGATTGCTCTGTCGAGTAAGGTCTTCTTTTGAGAATGAATATTCTTCAGTCTTCTTTTGTGAAATCGAATATGATTGAGTTTTCTGACTATTCAACTCTTCTAAAACTTCGAAAAAATCTTTTATTCTCTTATGAATGAAACTCTCCTCTTTTGAGTGAGAAACATGGTAGATCCACATGTAAGTCTTAGCGTCTTTGTCGATGCTTTCAACTATATCATTTTTTACCAATAATCTTTGACTTTGAAATCACTCTTGACTTGATCTATGTTTTTGTATAATTCATCCATATATCTTATGAGATCATGCAAGAAATATTGTTGAATTTTTCAAGTAAGTTTACTATTCTCTCATGTTCTCTTGAGGATAATGTATAACCAATTTGCACTTCTTGAGTGTACTCTTTAATTCCAATATTTATTAAGTTCAGTTAGTGAGCTTTAAGTCATTTTTCAAATCATTATTGCACACATGATAATCAAAAGCTTCTTTATTTTATAGGAATTGGAAAGAACATAGATTGACAAACCTAACTAAAACCCAAAAATAAAAATGACTAACTGAATTTAAAGACTGACGCAACTGAAGCTAAAAAAACTAAGACGACATCATTATGAATGGAGGCACACAATTCTAGAGTCTATGCCACTTCAGTTATCTTTGATAGATGACTTGAACTTGTCTGCTTTTACTGTCTCTTCATATTTTGATTCAAGCCTGTCATATACGGGATAACCCGTTGCTTTAATGATTTCTTTGTTCTTTAGTTCTGTCACTGCCTTAGGGTAGTTGAGCTCATTCTGGCATGGAGTGAATGCACTGTTTAGACCAATTGGGTTAATGAAGGAAACTAGGTCAACTGATTCAGGTTTGAATATTGATATTAGGTTCAGAGTAGAAGGGGGTTGATTTTGAAAGGTAGGCAAAGGGTTAGTCTTAACATTGGGAGTAGTAGAAGTGGGTATGGTGACTTTTCCTTACTCAATAAGGTCTTAGATAACATATCGGAGAGTAATACACCTGTCAAGAACATGACCAGGCATCTGATGGAATTCACAGAATTGCCCATTATCCATGTTTGGAGGAAGAAGATTAGGCAAAGGCTTAGGTTGTAAAGGCGTTAGCAATCCCTTTTTCACCAATTTTTGATAAGCAACACTAAGGGACATTCCAAGATGAGCAAACTGTCTCCTAGGCTTAGTTTGTGAAGGCTGAGTAGCTTGAGGAGATAGTGCGAAGGAGGTGTTGGTCACTTGTAAGGAATTGACATTAGGTTTGAAATGTTTGGATTTTGACTCAGACGAGTTACCAAAAAGTCCCGAAGAATAGGCATCTTCAACTTGATTTCCAGCTTCAATGAGGGATTGAAAAGTAGGAAGGTACTGAGGCATCAAGTACTTGGCATAATTTGGAGTGAGATTCCTAAGGATAATCTTGACTTGTTCCTTCTCTTGAGGTCGGTCCCACAGTTGAGCGGCTTTAGCTCTCCATCGAGCAATGAACTCAGTGAAAGTTTCTCCGGGTTTCTGTTTAGTAATTTCTAGATCTCTTCTTGTAAGTTCAATATCTGTGTTGAATGAATACCGACCAATAAACTCCTTCATCAATTCATGTCATGTTCTTACCCGAGATGAATCCAATGACATTAACCAGCGTAGGGCAGGACCTGTAAGGGTTCTTTGAAAAAGTTGTGCCTGTTCTTCACTCAAACCCTGAGATTGCATTATGCCGACATATACTTTTAAGTGAGTCCTAGGGCATCCAATACCGTCAAACTTCTCCATATCTGACATTGTGAATTTCTCTGGCAGACGGACCGTAGGAAACAAGGTCATTGCCCCTAATCTAAGAGTAAGATCATCAGGGTCTTTGATATTCTTCAAAGCGGTTTCAACCTAAGTTATTCGATGAGCTAGGACAGGGTCGACGTGTAATTGATCATCTTCGAGGTCAAACACATCTTGAGGTTCTATAGCTTTATCTTTTCCCTTTTCAATTTTCAGGGATTCAATTTGTGTTTGGACAGAACCAATAATTTGTACTTGAAAAGATTCTAAAATCTGACGGAGCGCAGCTTCATCCATGGTACTCGTTTCTTCTCGTGGCAAAGACTGACTACTTGGCAATGGTACTCTGGACAGACGACTATTTTCACGGATCCAAAGTGGTACAGATGGAGGTTTAGAACGTTTAGGACCAATTATCACCTGATTGGAAGTAAATCAAGGTTTACCATTGACTTTAAAGGTTTGCCTATTAACCACATGATTAAAGTTTTGATATAGAATAGCCCAAGTCCAGTGGAAAATATCGAATTCAAATGAACTATAAGTCTATAGTGACCAAGAAAGTGAGAAAGGTTAGACGCGGGTCTACCCCTGATTGGGATTGAACCTTTGATCAGACAAATTAATTTGATCCTAAAATCGAATCTTTCTATACAAAGTGGTCTGGATCTTTAAAAATGAAACCAATTAGTCAAACTGATTTGGAAATGATCAGTTGATCCATTTGTCAATTGGGCCAACAGGTTTAATTGGTTCAAATTGATCGGTACATTCTACTGATTTGGTCGAACCGATATTGCGGGTTTTATTTGATTATTCTGGACTGGTCCGCCCACTTACCTGTTGGCTGGATTGAATAAAACAACCCGGGAACACCCATAGTCAGTTCAGGTCGTGACCTATAAGAAAGCTTCTAGACTCTAGGTTTACTACATGCAATGCAATTTATCTGGCCACCCTTGCCCAAGTACACCTATATACCTCTTGATACGTGGTGACTTGGTTTGATATACCGTATAGGTGATAATCTAAAATCTCAACTCACTTCTCTGAAGCCAAAAACAGCCAGTTTGATCTCCAGTTGAGAGGTGGCGCACAATGCTGAGACAAAGCCCACTTAAATACCTCTCGTCTAGAATAGACGTACTCTATCCCCCTCGTACAGTAGGGTACATCGGGGCAAGATCTTGCTTAGGCACCGATTTTGACCAAGAAGTGCAATTGATATACTTAGATTATCTTTTACATACCTAAGGGTACGAGTCAAGAGTTGTAGCTTTCATAAATGGTTTGGCATCCCACGAGGGGACCGACCACGTACTAGTACTACGTTGGCAATCGGGACATATGACTGTGTGGCTCACAATAGGTAAAAGGCTCAGGTCGCTCCAGCCTGGGTGCATCAATATATCTCTCAGAATCACCTGATTAGACGGTATTAATGCCCTCAGTTTGATATACCCTAAGGTACGTGACTGGAGTTGTGGGTTTCATGAATGACATCGCATCTCCGAAGAGACCGGGCCACGCACTAGTGCCACGTTGGCTAAATTGGACGTGTAAGTGAGTAAAGCAGTAAACGTGCATGTGGTGTGTGCAAAGCAGGGTGGGGTGTGCCCGGGGCCTTTTTCAAACAAATGGGCCCATGGTCCGATCAAAACCATTACAACATATGGATATTGTATGAATATTGATTAAGAAAATAACACAAAAAATCCATCACATTGAAAGCAAACATATCGTAAATATCCGTAGAGATCATGGCACATTATGTGGGCATATAACTCGAAGAATAATTAATCTGATCCAACATTAAAAAGGCCCACAAATTTGTTGTCTATGGTCTAATCAAGGGTTACTTTTGGGTGATCCAAAATAAATCGAGATTCCAATAGATGTTACATTGATGATAGAATGACAATGGTTGAGATGAGCTCACTCTCAGGAACATTAATTGTGCTAACAATAGATAAATTCGGATTTTCTGTGAATTTGGAAAATACAATCCGAACTTACATCGATGATATCTAAGGCTCCCGATAACGAAATCGAGTGAACTCAAGTTCTAAATTAATCTACTCGATGAGATCTACATTTTATTAAAGGTGCCTAGACTTAATTCTCACCAGAATGTTCTGTAAAAATGTTTTAACGTTGCTGTCCCAACCTTCATTCAGAAACAATTCCAGATTTATAGATTGAACTTACATCGATGATATCTAAGTCTTCTGATAATGAAATTGAGTGAACTCAGTTTCTAAATTAATCTACTCGATGAGATCTACGTTTTATTAATAGGTTCCCAGACTTAATTCTTACTAGAATGATTTGTAAAAATGTTTGAACATTACTGTCCCAACCTTCATCATTCCATCATTTTCATATGTCAATTTGAATCTTTCATTATTTAGGGGTCATCAAAAAGTGATCCTTAACTGGAAAAAAAAAGCAATACCCAAAATCATCTACAATCAAGATAAAAAAATAAATAAACAGAAAAAATAAATAAAATAAATCCAACTAAAAAAAAAACTAGGTCATCTTGGCAATGCTCCCATACTCGGGGTTTTTCAAGTTTGATCCTCAATAGTCCCCAGCAGAGTCGCCACTAAAAGCGCCCTCGATCCGCGGGGTGCGCGGATCCACTTTTGACCCTTGAGGTTTGGGAGTCGCCACCTAGTTGTTAAGGTCTAGGAATCAAACTGACTCTAAAAAAGACAAACTAATCTATGAAAGAGAAAAAGAGTCCGAGGATCACGTTACGGGGTTGGAAGGTGTTAGGCACCAACCCCGTCCGGCCAAAACTGGTCTCTACTAACTTCCCAAATAAATCACATTGCTAAAAACCTAGATAAAAAAAAAATTTATACCTTTCCGATAGCAAGGATTTTGTTCCCTCAGATCTGACAAAAATAGCTCCTTGTACCGTACTCCCTTGCTCCGTTCTGTCTCCGGATTTGATTTCGGATCTCCGAGGCAAGGTATCTCCTTATTTTTGGATCTGAACTCTTCAAGTTTGTTGCGGATTTTGGAATGTTTTTGGAAGGCTTTTGACGTTTCTTATGCTAAAATCGAAGGAGGGATGTTAGGTAAGGAGTTGGGGCTCCAAAACTAGGGTTTATGGGAGGCTAGGGGGGCTTTTAGACCTACTTCTCTTAGGGTTTATGATTTTATACGAAAATAGGGTGTGAGCACCTCTATTTATAAATTTTTTTAGGGGTTGATTTGGATAGAGTTAGTATTTAATTAGAGTTCTTTTAATTAGAGTTGTGTTTTAGTTAGAATTGTTTTAGGTAGAATTGTGTTTTAATTAGAATTGTTTTAGGTAGAATTGTTTTTTAGTTAGAACTCTATTAGATAGAGTTATTTTTTAATTAGAACTCGATTAGGGTTTTCACTTTTGGTCTTATTTGATTGACTTTTAATGTTTTGACTTTAGTCTTAATTGATTGACTTTTAATATCTTGACTTTAGTCTTGTTTAATTGACTTTAATTTTGACTTTAGTCTCACTTGATTGACTTTAATACCTTGACCTTAGTCTTGCTTGATTGACTTTTAATTTTGGGAGAACCCCCCTCTAAAATATCTCTAAAGACCTTTGACTATGTTGCTGGGGTCGTATTTACCTAGCGTAGCGTGGTTTATAAGTTTTGTCAGTTCGAGATACCTCATCCGGATTTCTGAAACATATCTAGTAACAAAATGAAGCATTAGAATAAACATCCATCATTGGGAACCTTTGCGATCGGGTTGACGACTTGATTAATCAGGCGGATGCAAAAATGGGGTGTCTACAGATGCCCCTCTTTGGCAGAGGGTTGAAGCAAACTAGATAGCAAATTAATTTTGGTAGATAGTGCGATATCCGAATGCCAAAGCTGGTGACAGTTCATTTTGCAGCCTGATTTAACAATTCGTCGGGGCGTTGGGATCCTTGAGCGTAAAACTCTCCCCGAACTAGAAAAATGTCAGGTCATTGAGCGCGAGCTCTCACTGGCAGTGTCAGATCCTTGAATTTTAGAAAATTCTCCTTGACTGATGTAACAACTGTGCAAGTGTGTGGGCTCAAAATCTGAGATAGATTTCAAAGAGTTTGAGTTGGAAATGAGTCAAATCTGAGCATGAAGTAAATATAAATTAAGCATAAACTGGGCATTATTCCAAGAAAATCCTCGGCGGTAACTGAGCATAGTTCCGAGAAAACCCTCGGCGGCATCTGAGCATAATTCCAGGAAAACCCTTGGCGGCATCTGAACATAATTCCAAGAAAACCCTTGGCGGCATCTGAGCATAGTTCCGAGAAAACCCTCTGTGGCATTTGAGCATAATTCCAAGAAAACCCTTGGCGTCATCTGAGCATAATTCCAAGAAAACCCTCGGCGGAATCTGAGCATAATTCCAAGAAAACCCTTGGCGGCATCTGAGCATAGTTCCGAGAAAACCCTTGGCGGCATCTGAGCATAATTCCAAGAAAACCCTTGGCGGCATCTTAGCATAATTTCGAGAAAACCCTCGGCGGCATCTAAGCATAATTCCAAGAAAACCCTTGGCGGCATCTGAGCATAGTTTCGAGAAAACCCTTGGCGGCATCTGAGCATAATTCCAAGAAAACCCTTGGCGACATCTGAGCATAATTCCGAGAAAACCCTCGGCGGCATCTGAGCATAATTCCAAGAAAACCCTTGGCGGCATCTGAGCATAGTTCCGAGAAAACCCTCTGTGGCATCTGAGCATAATTCCAAGAAAACCTTTGGCGGCATCTGAGCATAGTTCCGAGAAAACCCTCTGCGGCATCTGAGCATAATTCCAAGAAAACCCTTGGCGGCATCTGAGCATAGTTCCGAGAAATCCCTTGGCGGCATCTGAGCATAATTCCAAGGAAACCCTTGGCGGCATCTGAGCATAGTTCCGAGAAAACCCTCGGCTGTATCTGAGCATAATTCCAAGAAAACCCTTGGCGGCATCTGAGCATAGTTCCGAGAAAACCCTCGGCGGCATCTGAGCATAATTCCAATAAAACCTTTGGCGGCATCTGAGCATAGTTCCGAGAAAACCCTCGGCGGCATCTGAGCATAATTCCAAGAAAACCCTTGGCGGCATCTGAGCATAATTCCAAGAAAACCCTTGGCGGCATCTGAGCATAGTTCAGAGGAAACCCTCGGCAGCATCTGAGCATAATTCCAAGAAAACCCTTAGCGGCATCTGAGCATAGTTCCGAGAAAACCCTCAGCGGTATCTGAGCATAATTCCAAGAAAACCCTCGGCGGCATCTGAGCATAATTCCAAGAAAACCCTTGGCGGCATCTGAGCATAGTTCCGAGAAAACCCTCGGCGGCATCTGAGCATAATTCCAAGAAAACCCTTGGCGGCATCTGAGCATAATTCCAAGAAAACCCTTGGCGGCATCTGAGCATAGTTCCGAGAAAACCCTCGACGGCATCTGAGCATAATTCCAAGAAAACCATTGGCGGCATCTGAGCATAGTTCCGAGAAAACCCTCGGCGGCATCTGAGCATAATTCCAAGAAAACCCTTGACGGCATCTGAGCATAGTTCCGAGAAAACCCTCGGCGTCATCTGAGCATAATTCCAAGAAAACCCTTGGCGGCATCTGAGCATAGTTCCGAGAAAACCCTCTGCGGTATCTGAGCATAATTCCAAGAAAACCCTTGGCGGCATCTGAGCATAGTTTCGAGAAAACCCTTGGCGGCATCTGAGCATAATTCCAAGAAAACCCTTGGCGGCATCTAAGCATAATTCCAAGAAAACCCTTTGCGGCATCTGAGTATAGTTCCGAGAAAACCCTCGGCTGTATCTGAGCATAATTCCAAGAAAACCCTTGGTGGCATCTGAGTATAGTTCTGAGAAAACCCTCGGCGACATCTGAGCATAATTTCAAGAAAACCCTTGGCGGCATCTGAGCATAGTTCCGAGAAAACCCTCGGCGGCATCTGAACATAATTCCAAGAAAACCCTTGGCGGCATCTGAGCAAAATTGGCGAAGGAATGAAGGACTTTTGGGAAAGAATGAATGAATTTGGAAAAGACTGATCAGAGTGAATTGAATAAATCTGGAAGATACTGAATCTGGAAGAGAAATGATCGAATCCAGGAATGATTGGATCTGGGAATACCATATTAGTTGATCTCTGGACACAGTCAAATGTGAGATCCGAAGTGCTTTTGTTTGAATCTCAAGGATTTATCCAAAAGTTTTATGAATTTAAAACCTGAGTTTTTATTTCTTTTGAACCTCAAGAGTTTTATGAAGAACTGTTATCAAAAGGGTAACATTAAGTTTGGAGTTCTCATTATCTTTTAGGATTAACATTGCTCAAAAACAAAATGTCCCTAGTTTGACAATAAACATGGCATTGAACACATCATTAAAAAATGCCCCTAGTATAAGGGGGAGAATTACATATTTAGAGGAAAAAGAAAAATGCCCCTTGTATGAAGGTTTGAAATATTTGATTACCACAAGCGCAATAAAGATCCAATTTTTAATTTTGATTAATTTTATTGAAGATTTTGAGTCAGGCTCAAAAAGACAAAATATTTCCTTTTAAGACACATTATAGAATTCACCCTTCTCTCCATTGGTTCACTTGGGGAAGTAAGAATTTTCAGATCGATCATAGACAAGATACTTGTGACTTCTGAATCTATGCCTGGTTTAAGCTGAGTATTGAACTTGATGATTCAAACTTCTGATGTTTCAGCTCGGGCCGCTTTCAGCTTGGGATTTTCTTCTATTTTTCTTTATTGCTCTAACTTTTGCCTAGATCGCCTTTTCAGGTTTTCAATCTAGCGAGCTTGCTCTAGCTTTTGCCTAGATCGCCTTTTCAGGTTTTCGATCTAGCGAGCTCTTTTTTTTTTCTTTGCTCTGATTGTTGCCAAAATTGTCCTTTCAGATTTTCAACTTTGCGAGCTTGCCTTAATTTTTGCCTAAGTCGCCCTTTCCGGGTTTTCAACTTAGCAGGCTTCTTCATTTTTTTTTATCTTTTTCTTCTCCTCTGAAGTTCTAGAATTACTGTCTGATCATGCTTTGCTACCCTCCTTGACTTTTTCACAGGGTACTTAGGAGGACTTTTATAGGTAGGCTTGGGACTAGGCATAAAAAGAAAGGAATTTTGATGCTCAAAAACCCAAATGCCCCTTGTGTGGCATTTCATTTAAAATTTTTTCTTGAACTTTCTTCCCCATTTTGGATGATATTTCTTTTTCTTTTGAATTTTTTTCTTTTTAGATTTTTCCTTTGTCGAGGAATCTATATATATTTTTTTATTTTGATATGGTCGGGCCTGAAGTAACTTCTCAGGTTGCCTACGTACCCCAAATTTTTGGGATCAGACCAAAACGTAGTTCAGATTTTCCCTCCCCTCGGTTAGGTGATCGGGCTGAGAAAGAAAAGGCACAATTTTTCTCTTTTTGAACAGGCTGCAAAAGGGGTTGAGAAAGGAGAATAAAGAACTAGGTAATAGGAAAATTGATTCGGTAAAAAATGGCCTCCTTAAATGTAGTACCGTTTGATTTGGTCAAGGTTAGTTGGTTCTGGTAACTCGATTCCATCATGATCTTGAAGTCTGACAGCTTTTCCTGACAGTATTTCCTTAATGAATGAATTTCTCCAATTGGGTTCAAACTTTCTCCTATAGTTGAGGAGGAGTGTTCAATTTTCTTTGAAGTCTGATAGTTAAATCCTTGACTTGTAAATGATGAGCTTTGACCTTTTTGTCAAATGCACGGGTGACTCTTCTTAGATAAGCTTGCACATGGTACAGGGCTTTAACTTGTTTTCTTCGATCAAGTTTAATTCTTCATACTACTATTGAACCCAATCTGTTTCTAACAAATGATTTTCCAACAAGACCCTGAGAGACGAAATTTCCATTTCAACTGGCAAGACTACTTCCATGCCATACACTAAGGAGTAGGGAGTAACTCCAGTAAAGGATCGAATTGAAGTTCGATATGTCCATAGCGTGAATGATAATTTTTCTAACCAATCTCGATGTGATTGACATATTTTCCTGATGATAGTCTTGAGACTCTTAATAACTGCTTCAACCGTTCCATTGATCTGAGGATGGTAGGGGGATGATTTGTGCTTCCGGATCTTCAACTTTAAACATAGAGTAATGATTTATGCTTTGAAGTACGACCCATTATCAAAGATCAGTTCAAAAGGTACTCATATATCGACTGATAATATGTGATTTGAAACTCAAGATGTAGTAAGGATAGTGCTGATACATTTTATAACATCTTCTTTGATTCCATCGATATAGACGAGTATCTATTCCGTGTTGAACAACACCCAAGCTTGTACCTAACATACCCTCATATGATCACATGAACAAGTCTTTTGAAATTTCTGAGTAAATTCATTATCCCCTCGTGTTCCTTTGGGAATAAGATGGTTTCTATTTGAATCTCTTTAGGAATTATTTTTTGTTTCGAGGTCAAAGACCTTCCTTTCTCGATTAAAGGTTGAGCCCGACTCTTATCTTCTTGTTCAGAAACAAAATCTATTAAATTATTAGTTAATTCGTTAATGCGCTCGAGGTATTCAAAAATTTCCTTTATCCGATCAATTTCAGATGGGGCAACAGACACCTATAGACTCGATGAACTAACCTAACTCAATAGGAAAGAGTAGACTCAATCTAAGGAAGACATGACCTTGCTAGAAAAAGGGACTCGAGCTAACCCAAATGACTCATGAAAACTCAAGATAAGTACTCACACGAGTTTGATTAGGACTGAGGACTGAGATATTACTTACAACCGGTAGGATTGAAGCACTATAATCTTCAAAGAATAATTGAACGATGTTGAGAAATTTTGAGGTCATTTCTAACTGTTGACTTGATATTAACGTTTACTCTAACTGACCGGATTTATAACCCTAGCTAGACGATAGACGATTGAGCTTAGATACAATGATAACCCTTAAAACCTCTTTGAAGGTGAATTTAACCAATTTCAGTGTCACCCCCTTGATAACATTTTAAATGAATCCTGAGATTTTATAGAATTTTGTACACCAATCCGTTAAACAATTCATCCATTCAATGATTATTCAGAAGAAAAATAATTTTATTGCACTCTTGAAAATAATATTTTTATTGAATAACAATTTTCACAATACTGATTATTTTTTTGCAATCATTTTCTTTTTAGAAAAACATATTTTGATAATTTTATAAGGTTCATGCAAAAAATAGATTTTTGGTAAAAAACATATTTCAAAAAAATTTCATGCAAACATAGATCTTTTGTAAATCATTTTCTTTTCTTTTGGAAAATATTTTCTTCTGAAAAATAGTTTTTTATTTGGAAATCATTTTCTCTTGGAAAATCTTGTTCTTATGAAAAATATTTTTTGAAAAACGTTTTTTCTTAGAAAATATTTTTTCTAGAGAATAACACTTTTTCTAGAAAACACTTCTTTTGGAAAACATTTTTTTTTCTGGGAAATATTTTGCCTTTGTAAACTATTTTTCTTCTTTGAAAATTTGATTTCTATTTCGATTTAAATGGCCCGGTCCATCAGGACTGTTGGATCGGGATGGACTGGGTCATTATTATAAAAGAATGGATTCTTTATTGGGTCGATGCACCCATTTTGATTTTCAAAAATAATATTTTTGATCCTTGAGGACAATCATACACTCTGATCTCACCATTCACATCACTCACATACATTCATCAATCAACGGACTCCATTCAATAAACAACCCGGGAACACCCACGATAAGTTCGAGTTGTGACCTACTGGGAAGGTTTCTAGACTCTAAGCTTACTACGTGCAATGCATTTTTATCTAGCCACCTTTGCCCAAGCACACCTATATACCTTTCGATACGTGGTGACTTGGTTTGATATACCTTATAGGTGATAATCTAAAACCTCAATTCACTTCTCTGAAGTGAAAAACAGCCAGTTTGATCTCCAGTTGAGAGGTGGCGCACAATGCTGAGCAAGGGCCCACTTAAATACCTCTCGTCTAGAATAGACGTAGTCTATCCCCCTCGTACAGTAGGGTACAGCGGGGCAAGATCTGGTTAGGCACCGGTTTTGACCAAGAAGTGCAATTGATACACTTAGATTATCTTTTATACCTACGGGTACGAGTCAAGGGTGGTAGCTTTCATAAATGGTTTGGCATCCCACGAGGGGACCGACCACGTACTAGTACTACGTTGGCAATCGGGACATGTGACTGTGTGGCTCACAATAGGTCAAAGGCTCAGGTCGGTCCAGCCTGGGTTCATCAATATACCTCTCAGAATCACCTGATCGGACGGTATTGATGCCCCCAGTTTGATATACCCTAAGGTACGTGACTGGAGTTGTGATTTTCATGAATGACGTCGCATCTCCGAAGAGACCGGGCCACGCACTAGTGCCACGTTGGCTATATGGGACGTGTAAGTGAGTAAAACAGTAAACGTGCTTGTGGTGTGTGCAAAATAGGGTGGGGTGTGCCCGGGGCCTTTTTCAAACACGTGAGCCCATGGGCCAAATTATGTCATCACATATGGATATCAAATGAATATTGATCAAGAAAATAATCCAAAACCCATCACATCGAAATTACGATGAAATCAAACCCATCACAAATATATCTGTCAAGATCATGGCAAATCAATTAATGAGCATGGCATATAATAATTGATCAAACAAACATTGCAATAGGCATAATTTTTATAATTTTTAAGGTCCAATCAATTATCACTTTTGGGTGATCCAAAATAAATCGAAATTCTAATAGGTGTTACATTGATGATAGAATGACAATGGTTGAGATGAGCTCACTCTCAAGAACATTAATTGTGCCAACATTAGATAAATTCAGATTTTCTGTGAATTAGGAAAATACAATCTGAACTTGCATCGATAATATCTAAGGCTCCCGATAACGAAATCGAGTGAACTCAAGTTCTAAATTAATCTACTCGATGAGATCTACATTTTATTAATAGGTGTCCAGACTTAGTTCTCACCAGAATGTTCTGTAAAAACGTTTTAACGTTACTGTCCCAACCTTTATTCAGAAACAATTCCAGATTTACAGATTGAACTTGCATCGATGATATCTAAGGCTTCTGATAACGAAATTGAGTGAACTCAAGTTCTAAATTAATTTACTCGATGAGATCTACGTTTTATTAATAGGTTCCCAGACTTAATTCTCACTAGAATGTTCTGTAAAAAAGTTTTAACGTTGCTGTCCCAACTTTCATTCAGAAATAATTTCAGATTTACAGATTGAACTTGCATCGATGATATCTAAAGCTTCCGATAACGAAATTGAGTGAACTCAGATTCCAAATTAATCTATTCGACGAGGTCTATGTTTTATTAATAGGCTCCCAGACTTAATTCTTACTAGAATATTCTCTAAAAATGTTTTAATATTTCTGTCCAACCTTCATCATTCCATCATTTTATTAGGTCAATTTGAATATTTCATTATTTAGGGGTCATCAAAAAGTGATCCTTAATTGGTGAAAAAAAAATGCAATACCCAAAATCATCTACAATCAAGATAAAAAATAAATAAATAGAAAAAATAAATAAAATAAATCCAACTAAATAATAAAAAAAAAACTAGGTCATCTTGGCAATGCTCCCATACTTGGGATTTTTCAAGTTTGATCCTCAATAGTCCCCAGTGGAGTCGCCACTGAAAGCGCCCTCGATCCGCGGGGTGCGCGGATCCACTTTTGACCCTTGAGGTTTGGGAGTCGCCACCTAGTTATTACGGTCTAGGAACCAAATTGACCCTACAATGGATAAAAAGAACTAATCTACTATAGAAATCTGAATCCGGGGATTATGTTACGGGGTTGGAAGGTGTTAGGCACCAACCCCGCCCGGCCAATGCCGGTCTCTACTTATCCCAAATAGATCTACATTGCTAATGATAAACCTAGATTAAAAAAAAATAAAAAAAAATTTACCTTTGATCTGCAAAAGTGTTATTCCCTCAGATCTGGTTAGAATGGCTCCTTGTACCGTATTCCTTACTTCGTTCTATCTCCGGATCTGATTCCTGATCTCTGAGGTAAGGTATCTCCTTCTTGGATCTGAGTACTTCAAATTTGTTGTGGATTTTTGGGATGTTTTTAAGAGGTTTTTGGGTGTTTTTTAGGCTAAAATCGGAGTAGGGGTGTTAGGGAAGGAGTTAGGGCTCCAAAATTAGGGTTTTGGGGAGGCTATGGAGGCTTCTTTACCTACTTTTCTTATGATTTTTTCTTTGATACGAAAATAGGGTGTGGAGGCTCCTATTTATAAAGTTTTTAGAAGCATTAGGGTTTGATTAGGGTTTCTTTTAGGGTTTCAATTAGGGTTTTGACTTAGTCTTTAGGGTTTTAGGGTTTTGACTTTAGTCTTATAAGATTGACTTGATTAGTTTAGATTAGGGTTTTGATTTAGGGTTTTGACCTTAGTCTTATGAGATTGACTTGATTAGTTTAGATTATGATTTTGATTTAGGGTTTTGACCTTAGTCTTATGAGATCGACTTGATTAGTTTAGATTAGGGTTTTGATTTAATGTTTTGACCTTAGTCTTATGAGATAGACTTTAATACTTGACTCTAGTCTTACTTAATTGACTTTAATTTTGACTTTAGCCTTATTTGATTGACTTTAATATCTTGACTTTAGTCTTGCTTGATTGACTTTAAATTTTTGGAGAACCCCCCTCTATTATATCTTTGATTCTTTGGACCCCCAAATGAAGGGGTCCGTAAAGAAATATCTTGCGAACCATCAACAATTTTTCTTGAAAGCCTGATTGATCAATTTTTTTGTTTAAATTTTATAATTAATTTTATTAATGTTTCACTTTACATTATTTAATGATTTATTTATTAATTTCAAAATTTTTAATTCTTAAAATTGTGAAATTACCGTTTTGCCCTCGGAGAGGATTTTTTACGTTTTAAGTCGTTTTTCAATGTTCTAGGATGTTTTGGAATCAATTTCTCGTAAGGAATTCAATGAAAAATTTGATTTTTATCATTTATGAAATTTTTTGTGTGAAATGATCGTGAATTTTATGAGGGGTATTTTCGTAATTTTGTCAAATTTTGTGAAAATTGGTAAAATGATTTATTTGGTTTCGATTTGTTGTTTTATGTGTTTGAATGGGTTTTCCTAAGCGTAATGTAGGCTCTAGGGTTGTTTTGATGTTAGGGGTATTTTGGTAATTTGGTCATTTTTAGTGATTTTTATCGTGAAGCTTCTTTTTGGTTTGCAAGATGATGATTTCTATGTTTCTGGGGTCGTATTTACCTAGCGTAGCGTGGTTTATAAGTTTTGTCAGTTCGAGATACCTCATCCGGATTTCTGAAACATATCTGGTAACAAAATGAAGCATTGGAATAAACATCCATCATTGGGAACCTTTGCGATCGGGTTGACGACTTGATTAATCAGGCGGATGCAAAAATGGGGTGTCTACAGTATGACATTCTCTTTTTTTTGTCAATTCTTTTGATTATCTTTTTTTTTTCTATTACTCCTAGTTTGGCATTCTTTTTTGTTAATTTTTTTAAACTTTTTCTTTTAATGCTCTTAGTTTGACATTACATCTTTTGAACCTTTTCAATTGGGGATTTTCCTTTTGGATCACACTTTTCTTAAGAGAACACATTTTTTTGCATGATTGGGCTTGAAGTGACTTCTCAGATTGCTTACGTATCTCAAATCTTTCTTTTATCTTTTGGGATCAGGTCAAAACGTAGTTTAGATTAAGACTTCCTTCCTGAGGTTGGTTGGTGTGGTTCAGAAAGAAGAGGTTATTGATTTGTTGGAGGCTGCGGGGGCCTAAAGAAGGTTATCTTTTTCTTGGTAAGATAAAAGAATTATTCGACCAAAGAAGACCTCCTTTGGTGAAATACTACTTGATTTGGTCAAGTTTCTAGGAACTCGATGTCTTGATTGCTCCATCGAGTAAAGTCTTCTTTTGAGAAGGAATACTTTTCTTCTACTAAATTGAGTGTGATTGAGTTCTTTGTATATAACTACTCTTTTAGAACTTCTAGAAAATCCTTTATTCTTTTGTGAATGAAAACTCTCCTCTCTCGAGTAGAAAACATGATGGATCCCTTCTTGTGAATCTTAGCACCTTTGTTAATGGTTTCAACTACATCATTCTTGACCTATAATATTTGATTTTGAAGTTCACCACTGACTTTATGCCTTGATTTATTTTTGTGCAATCTATTTTCATGAGACCATGTAGGAATATTGTTGAATTTCTTAAGTCAGTTTATTATTCTCTCATGTTCCCTTGAGGATAATGTAGTACCCATTTGCATTTTTTGAGTGTACTCTTTAATTCTAATATTTATCAAATTTGATTAGTGAGCTTAGAGATACTTCTCCTGTCAAATTTTATGTTCACATCATTATTGCATGCATGATAACCAAAAGCTTATTTATTTATTGGAATAAAAAAATATAGACTTTAACTTGACTGAAGGCCAAAATTAAAAAAAACTTAACATAGTCGAAATGACTAATTGAACTCAAAGATTGACGCAATTGAAGCTAAAAAATAAGACTTAAAATGAGGACATCATTCTGAATAGAGGGACATAATTCTATGGTCTATGCCACTTTGGATATCTTTGATGGGTGAGTTGAACTTGTGTGCTTTTGTTATTTCTTCATATTCTGATTCGAGCCTGTCATATGTTAAATAACCCGTTGCTTCAATAATCTTCTTGTTCTTTAGTTATGTCATTGCCTTAGGGTAGGTGGGCTCATTCTGACATGGAGAGGATGTACTATTAAGACCAATTGAGTAAATGAAGGAAACTGGGTCAATTGATCCGGGTTTGGATATAGATATTAAGTTCAGAACAAGAGGGGGTTGATTTTGAAATGTAGTCAAAAGGTTAGTTTAAACATTCGGCGCGGTAGGAGTGGATATGGTGATCTTTCCTTATTCAATCAAGTCTTGAATAACATGACGGAGAATAAAACACCTATCAAGAACATGACCAAACATCTAATCGAATTCGTAGAATTGCCCATTATCTAAGTTTGGAAGGAGAGGATTAGGTAAATGCTTAGGTTGAGTAATCCCTTTTTCATCAACTTTTGATAGGCAATACTAAGGGACATCCAATATTGGAGAATTGCCTTATCAGTTTGACTTGTGAGGACTGAGTGGTTTTAGGAGCTAGTGCAAAAAAGGTGTTAGCCACCTGTAAAGAATTGGCATTAGATTTGAAATATTTAGGTTTTGACTCAGACGAGTTACCAAAAAGTTCTGAAGAGTAGACATCGTCAACTTGATTTCTAGCTTCAAGGAAGGATTGAAAAGTGGGAAGGTACTGAGGTATCAAGTACTTGGCATAATTTGGAGTGAGATTTATGAGGATGATCTTGACGTGTTCCTTCTCTTAAGGTCGATCCCACAATTAAGCGGCTTTAGCTTTTCATCGAGCAATGAACTTAGTGAAGGTTTTCTTGGACTTCTGTTTAGTAGTTTCTAAATCTCTTCTTGTAAGTTCAATGTCCTTATTGAATGAATACTAATTAACTCCTTCATCAATTCATGTTATATTCTTACCCGAGATGAGTCCAATGACATTAGCCAACATAAGGCAAGACCTATAAGGGTTCGTTTAAAAAGTTGGACTATCTGTTATTTACTCAAACCTGAGATTGCATGATGCTGACATATACTTTTAAGTGAATCGTAGGGTATCCAATCCCATCAAACTTCTCCATGTTTGGCATTGTGAACTTCTCTGGTAGATGAAACGTGGGAAATAACGTCATTGCCCTTAATCCGAAAACAAGATCATTGGGATCCTTGATATCCTTCAAGAATGTTTCAACCTGAGTTATTTGATGAGCTAAGACAGGATCGACAAGTGACTGATTATCTTCCTGATCTTCGACTAGGTCAAATACAGCTTGAGGTTCTATAACTTTATATTTTTTCTTTTTATTCTTTAAGGCTTCAATTTTTGTTTGAAAATAAGTAATAATTTGTGCTTGAAAAGATTCCAAAATTTGATGGAGCGCTGTTTCATCCATGATGCTTGATAAGGGCTAACTACCTGAACTTGACGGTGATACTTTGGCAATACAACTCTTTTGAAGGACCCAAAGTGGCACAGATGACGGTTTAGAATGTTTAGGAGTAATTATTACCTAATTGGAAGTAAATTAAGATTAACCATTGATTCTAACAGTTGAATTCTTAACCACATGATTAAAATTTTGAAATTAGCCCAAGTCTGATGGGAAACATTAAATCCAAATGTACTATAAGTCTATAGTGGCCAAGAAGGTGAGAAAGGTTTGTCATGGGTCTACCCCTAATTAGGATAGAACCTTTGATCAGACAAATTAATTTGACCCTAGGATCGAATCTTTTTAGTATGAAATGATTTGAATCTTTTAAAGTAAAACCAATTAGTTTAACTGGTTTGGTGTTGAGAAGTTTGATTCATTTGTCGATTGGGCCAATTGGTTTAACTGGTTCAAATTGATTGATACATTTCACAGATTAGGTGGACAGTTATTGCGGGTTTAGTTTGAACAGTCTGCCCCTAATTAGGATAGAACCTTTGATCAGACAAATTAATTTACCCTAGGATCGAATCTTTTTAGTATGAAATGGTTTGAATCTTTGAAAGTAAAACCAATTAGTTCAACTGGTTTAGTGTTGAGAAGTTTGATTCATTTTTCGATTGGGCCAATTGATTTAACTGATTCAAATTGATTGATACATTTCACAGATTGGGATAGAATAGTCTATCCCTGATTAGGATAGAACCTTTTATCAGACAAATTAATTTGATTTTAGGATCGAATCTTTTTAGTATGAAATGGTTTGAATCTTTGAAAGTAAAACCAATTAGTTCAACTAGTTTGGTGTAGAGAAGTTTGATTCATTTGTCGATTGGGCCGATTAGTTTAACTGGTTCAAATTGATCGATACATTTCACAGATTGGGCCGACAGATATTGTAGGTTTAGTTTGAACAGTTTGGACCGGTCCGCCCACTTATCTGTTGGTTGGATTGATTAGAATAACCCGGGAACACCCATAGTCAGTTCGGGTCGTGACCTATAGAAATGTTCATAGACTCTAGGTATATTACGTGTAATGCAATTTCTTTGGCCACCCTTGCCCAAGTGCACCTATATTCTTCTCGAGCATACTCAATCAATCGGTACGTGGTAACTTGATTTAATATACCGTATAAGTAGTCAAAGTAATAATCTGAGAGACTTCAACTCAAATCTTTGAAGTCAAAAGTAGCTAGTTTAATCCCTAATTGAGATGTGGTGCACGATGTTGAGTAAAGGCACTCTTAAGTCACCTCTCATCTAGAATAGACGTCATCGATCCCCCTAGTACATGATGTACATTGAGGTAGGATCTCGTTTAGGCACTGATTTTGATTAAGAAGTGCAATTGGTACAATTTTGATATACCATATAGGTACGAGTCTAGGGTTGTAGCTTTCATAAATGGGTTAACGTCCCACAAGGGGACTGACCACGTACTAGTACTACATTGGCAATCGGGACATGTGACTTTGCAACTGACAATAGGATAAAGGCTCAGGTCACTCCAGCATAGATGCATCAATATACCTTTCAGGGTCACCTGATTGAAAAGTACAGATGCCCCAATTTTATATACCATAAAGGTACGTGACTGGAGTTGTGGTTTCATGAATGACGTCATGTCTCACGAGGAAATCAGGCTACACACTAGTGCCATGTTAGCTATAAGTGATATGCAAGCATGTAATGCAATAAAATAAACATACTAGTGGTGTGATAAAAAATAGGGTGGAGTGTGCCCAGGGCATTTATCAAAAAATATGATCATAAAGCACAAATATCCAAAGCATCAAGATCAAGATTAAGACATGAACATCAGAGATATATATCAATCACAATCATAACATGTTAGATATGCAATCATTCAAGGTAGTACAAAAGATAACAACAATGAACAATTAGTCAGGATAGAACTTAAAAAAAATCAATCATCAATCAGTCATGGGCACAAGAACAACCAACAATTTTCCCTTCTCTTTTTTTTTATAATTTTTTTACTGGGTAGACTTGTTACATTTTTAGCACAAAAATTCTCATGTTTAATCAAGTTTGTTACCTAAGAAAACTTTGGGTGAGGACTAAACTAGCTCTACTATCACAATAATGTTTCAAAATTTTGTTAAGGGCCATTAAACCAACGTGGTTCATCATGTCGGCAATCCAATGTCACAACCTTCAAGATTTAACGGAAAAGGTTGGATCCAAAAGAGAAATTCACATTTTTTTAACTATGATCCAATGTTTTAAAAATGAGTGGCTATGAAATCAAATTTAAAATCAAAATTCAAAATGAAAATTAGTTTTTAAGAATTTTCTTGAATTTTTTTTTTAAAGTTCTTAGAATTTCATCCGCCACAAGCATGTGGCATTGGATCACTCTTGGATGCCACGTGGTGAGATCAATGACTCTTAATAAGAAAGAAACCTTACTAAACTAGTGAGGAACAAAAATCCCTTATAAAATAAAATGTGTTGCTGCCACGTGCTTATTCTTTTTTTTTTGCTGCGAATGCAACTCTTTTGTTGCTGCCAACCCACCCAACATGCTACCAGCAACACACACTTAACCTTTTTTTTTTCTCTTATGTTGCTGCCAGCAACACACTAAATAAAAAAAACAAAACCTCTTTTATATATGTTGCTGCCAGCAACATAACTCACTCAGATCTACACCTCACTCAATCTCTCTCTCTCTTCCTTATCAGACGCTGCCTTTTCAGCATCTTTCTACTTGCCCCATGTTCCTTCGGCCAGCTTCTTCACTTAATCCGGATCATTGGAAACTAGGACACTGTCAAACATTGTCCCTAGAGTTTTTCCTACCACAACTCAATGCCCACATATTTCAATTTGGGGTAAACATAGATTTCTAGGTCATCCTTGAAATCTGGGTTATCAACCATTGGAGCCTTCCATTTCCCCTTTAGTTTGGGCTCTTTACTTTCTTTGGGAGCAAAATATCCCAAATGGTATATAAACTTCCATACTACTTCTCTATATTATCAATAAGAATGTTATATGTAGTATCCGTTTGAGGATGAAAGTATACACATGAGACAGCTGGTCAATCTCACAATGAACGTCCTTCTTGATCAAGTGGTTTGTTCCATGGTCATTCTCTTGATCTGCATGTCCATCTTGTGCAAAGAAAGCCAAAATCAAGTTTCCCTGAAAGGCTCCTATATCAAACCCCATTGGTCTATTAACCGCAAATTTTGGATCTATAAACTGAGTGGAATCAACGATTACCATGACAGAAGCTATATGTAGATCTCCACGTATTAGGGCTTGTGCTCTCTCACAGAACATGGATTTCAACTCGACATCTTCAAGCTTCAGCTTATTGTCCTCCCGAATAGCCTTTGCATCATCATCAAGATAGAAAAAGTCCGACGGTTGAATTCAGATTCTTTGTAAGGGTAAAAAAAAAAAAACCTGCTCAGTGAGTCTACATGACTCCATGTTCCCACAAAATTCGGCAACTGTTTGATGACGAAAAAACCAGCAGATCCTTCGATGATGTAGACGAAGTTCAGATTTTCGTCTCCAACTTCTTTAATGTTCAAAGTTTCACTTTTTTTTTTTTACACTTGCTGTTACCAAAGGCGTACAACAACATCGATGAGAAAAAAAATATTTTTTTTTTTGGTTATATATATAAATTTTTTTTATAGCAGCTCACAAATTGTTTTTCTTTCTCAATTCATAGATTTCATATGTCATTTTGAATATTTCATTATTCTTGGAATCGACAACATAAAAAACCCAAAATGAATAAAAAAACTACTCAACCAAAAGATTTTACTGACATGCCCTAAGAAAGCAAAATTAATTAAATAAAAAATAAATAAATAAAATAAAATAAATAGGCCAATTTTGCAATGCGACAATTTTTGAGGTTTTCAAGTTTGATCCTCAAACTTTCTCTAGTGGAGTTGCCATTGAAAATGCCCTCAATCTGCATGTGCGGATCTGCTTTTTGGAGTTTTGGGAGTCGTCACTTAGTTTTACGATTTAGGAATCAAAACATTGACTTTAAATAAATAAAAATACTGATCTATGAAAAGAACGGGTCCAGAGATCACGTTACGGGACTGGAAGGTGTTAGGCACCAATTCTGGCTGGCGAACGTCGGTATCTACTTTTTCTAAAAAATTTATATTGTAAAAAGGGCCTAAAAATTAAAAAAATAAAAAATAAAAAATAATATTTTTTACCTAGGTGATTACGACAGTTGATACCCTTAAAATTGGTGAAAAACGTTCCTCTTTTGAGTCTTCCTATTTTTGTCTTTGTCACTAGATTCGCTTCCAATGTCCGAGATGAGGTATTTTCCTCTTTAATCTAAATATTTTTTTTATTTTTTCGGGGTGTTTTAAGAGTTTTTGAGTATTTTTTGAAGATTTCTAGGTTTTTTCTAAGTAAAAGATAAGGTTTGGGTATTAGGCCGGGACTTGTGATTTCAGATTTAGGATTTTGGAAAGGTTGGGGAGAGTTTTTGACCACTCTTTCCTAAGATTTTTCTTGACCTGCAAGTTTAGATTGTGGAGGTTCCTTTTTATAGGTTTCTTGGAAGTTTTTCAGTTTGATTAGGTTTCTTCAAGATAAAGTTAAGTTGCTTAATTAGAATTTTAAATCTTACGTAGAATGAGAACAATTTTTAGTACTTTTGGAGAACCCCCCTAATTATACTTTTAATTCTTTGGGACCCCATATGGAGGGGTCTTTATTAAATTATATTTTAGGTGGAGGATTCTTTAATAAATATCATGTGGGCCCCACTTAAATAAATGGGCCACCACTTAAAATTTGATTCATAGGCTTAATTAATTGATTTTACTTGTTTAAAAGTTTTAATTTAATTTATTAAGATTTTACTTTACGTTAATTAATGTTTTAATTATTAATTTCAAATTTTAAAATTTTTAGGGTAAGAAAATTATCATTTTGTTAGAGGAATTTTGGGTTGAGATGTTGTTTTTTAACGTTTTGGGATGTTTTTCAATCAATTTTTCGTAAGGAATTCATTAAGAGTATTAGTTTGTGCATTTATGGATTTTTGGCGTGGAATGATTATGGACCCTATGAAGGCGTTTTCGTTATTTTGTCGAATTTTGTGAAAATTGACGAAACAGTTTATTTGGTTTTAGTTTATTGTTTTATGTGTTCGAAATAATTTTTCTAAGTATAATGCAAGCTCTAGAGATATTTTGGTGTCAGGGGTATTTTGGTCATTTGATTATTTTTTGATGATTTTTCTCGTAAAGTTTCTTTTTGTCTGAAGAATAATGATTTCTATTTTTAAGTCATATTTTCTTAGCGTATCATGGTTTCTAAAGTTTTACTTGCTTGAGATACCTCATTCGAATTTCTAAAACATATCTAGTAACAACAAAAAACATTGGAATATTCATCCATCATTGGGAACCATCACAATTGAGTTGCGAGTTGATTAATCAAGCGAATGCGAAAATGGGATGTCTACACTACCTTTGTTCCAAAATTGGCTACTTTAAGGTGTCTCTCTCGTTTGATTACATTACTCCTTTTTGTTGTAACCTTCCAGAAAGAGTCTCATTGATTCAGTGATACCTCATAATATAGAATAGAGGATGGAGTTTGGCTTTCTTTCCTTCCTTCGGTTTCCCAGGCAGGGTGTATAACACAGGTGAGTTAGAGAATAACATGATATGAAACAAGTTAACTAGAGGCGATTAGGCCATGTTAAATGGAGGAAAAAGGGATAGTAGACTCAAATGCACCTGTACAAACTCCCATCTTATGGATGTGTTAATGAAGTTGGACAATGCATATAGGATCAACTCATTCACTTGACTTTGTAATATTCAACCTCGTTAGGATTAATGTGATTAGGTGGATGACTAGGCAATTAGTACTGGGTAAAATTGAAAAACAAAGAGAACAAGAGATGAGTAAATTCAAAAAAATCTATCTTAAGGCACAAGAAATATTATTGTCTTTAAATCATATTTGACCACACCACGTGAAACGTGATTGACAATAGGTTATGGGTTATCGGCAAAGTTAGTTCCAAAATACAATGGATCGAATCTGAATTCTGACTTGTTGAATTTAACCACACTCTTCCGAACATCAAAATCTTAAGTAACTTTGATCAAATGAGAGCACTTGTATAGAAGAGTTTAAGACATATTTTTTAAGGAATTTATGTGTTGGAATTAAGTCCAAAAGAATGAAAGTAATCCTTTTTAAATAGACCTTGAAAAGGTGTATGAGACACCTTTTCAAAACAAAAAACAATGATCTTCAAAGGTTGCAATCTCTGGGTCAAAAACCAAGAGTCAAGAGGTGCCAATTAATATTTTAAAATAAACTCTCTTTTTTCAATTTAAACAAAGTAGTTAGTATCATTGGAGCAAAAAAATTCAAATCAAAACAAAAAGGAAGTCGTGCATAGATGAAGGTGTCTAGAACACTAGAACCATCACTTAGTGTAAATGATTTAAAGCATGTCAAGATTCTTAGTGAACCAAGTCTTGAACTAATGATCTTATAAGACAAACCGAAACTACTCCACACACATCTTAATAACAATAATGGTGCTCAATAAAATATTAGCACATATTAGGCCCTATACTAATACCCTGATTTTTAGAAGTGTGTGAGATATAACTCTTTTCTCATAGAAAACGGTAACACTTTCATACTTACATAGGTAGATCTATCAAAGATGCCCTTGTAACTGTAACATCTTCACACAAAATATTATAGATCTATTAAGAGCAATGCTCATCCTACCTTGGTCCATTACAGGTAAAACACTACTACTACATCTTGGATGAGCTGAAAATTTTATTTATCAATTTATAGGTCCCTTTATCAATCACATATTTACAACTTGTTCTTCCCATTGAACCTATACATTGGACAATTATTTATTAGGCTGGGGCCCTTACTGTAAGTGATTATTTAGGTAATTGATTTTAAACCCATCCACTTTGATGTCTTATAAACTTTGTCTTTGTCAAGATTTTTAGTAAACAAATCAGTTAGGTTCTGAGTACCTAATTTCAGTTACTTCAATTACAGAGATTATTCCATCTCTTACTAATTATCTTACATAGTTATTTCTTTTACCAATGTGTCTATTTTTCCTACTATACGTTTTACTATAAGCCTTTTATAGTATTTTTTTCACTATCATGGTGTATAAATATGGGTGGCAATAATTTAACCATTAAAAAATTTCTAAAATTAAATTCTGTAGCTACTCAATTTATTTTCCACATGTCATGAAGGAAATGAACTTTGACTTCATAGTTGAATGTGTGATGCAAGTTTGGTTCTTCGATTCTCATGACATCGTAGCACCTCCAAAAGTGAATATCCATCCACTAGTGGACTTTGATTCTTACAAACGAGTTACCCAATTTGCAATACTATATCCTTTCACAATATTGGCATTTCAATGATCAAAATTAGGATTATTAGTATTCTTCTAAGTTTTCCAGCTGCATGTACATTATCAAATCAAATACAATGCATAACATACATTAAATTACCAATAAATTATTGCATTTTCTAATTGAGATACATTTATTTCATCATTTTTAGTTAATTTAATATTAATAGGCAAATGTGCATTAGTTGGTAAATGACCCTCTAAACCCCTTCTAGGTGATTTTTTTCTCAAGAAAATCCCTTCCTTTTACTTTTATACCCTTGCATTAACCTTCTAATGATTCTTTCACCAAGATCTTCTAGTAATTCATTCATTCTTCCAATCTTGACTCCTAGTCCTTCTTGGTGCCCATTTGAGTTGAATTACCATCTTAACCTCATCTTGTTAGAGATAATTTAAAGTGATTTATTCTTGTTCTCATCAATCCTATCTTTAATTCAAGAGAGTTCCATGTAATTTGACTACATTCCAAGAGCCATGACCCTTTTACTCCACCTAAAGAATGCTCTAGAATTTGTATGCAAAGACTATCTTATGCCTAGGTTGTTAGAAGCCTAGTTAGGTAGAATGTCTAAAAAATCTAAAAATTAAGCACTAAATTATATGTCATTTGGCCCAATTCTCTAGAGCTTGACCCAAAGTCAAGGGTCTTAGATAACTTTAATCCTCCCTAAAAATCCTTTCAACGTTGTTGTCTTTTATAATCTTATCCCTTAATCATCACTGATTGCTAAGACTCGTATGAGTGTAAAAGAAAATTAAAGACAACTTGACGAAGGGTAATTGATGTCATTCTTTTAAGTTTTGTTGGGAATATTAAGAACTCGAGGAATTTAGATAAGTTTATCCCCAAGGATCTCCAAAATACCTATAAATATGACCCTTATCCAAGGCAAATGGGAAAAGGAGCTCCAAGATCCCAAACTCTGTCCAATTTATTTCTCAAAGCTCTCTAGCATCTCAAAACTATGTTCAAATCTTGTCTCACCTATCTAAAAAGCTAAAATCTAAAACAACAACAAGAAGATGATGATGAAATTTTGAGTTTTGCATCGTGTTTAGACCAGAGGGGGGGAGTAGCTAAAATAAAAAATCATTTTAATTCTCCTAGATTATCTAGGTAAGTCAATTGATGGGATCAAGAAACCAAGATAAATGCACCACCCAGTAAGTTAACCTACGTCTCAAGATTATGCTAAAACAAGTTAATACAAGAGATGCACAAGCTCAACTTAAGTCATTCATTGCAATGTATACAATTCTAAAATATGATGTAGTTATTTTAGTAAATATTTAATATGCAAGTCATTACATTCATTCGAAATAAAGCATAAAGCATAGAGCATAATCGTAAAGGAGATGCAAGATTTATAGTGATTCGACAACTTTTCTACATCCACTACCAAGTACCCTACTCTAGGGCCTTGGGTTTCACTAACAAATGAGGTTTATGGTTCACTTCAAAATCTTATAACTCAGTTTTTTCTTTAGGTTAAATCTAAATATACGATTTGAGAAGAATGTTTCTTCCTAAAACTTTTGGATTTTGTTCTTCGGGAATCCACAACCTAGTTCTCTTGAGTAGAGTCCTCAACTCTTTTCAAGAGCTTGGTTTTGAATGGCAACCAAGAACCTTTAGATAATGAAAAAAAACTAAAAACACTTACAAGGACTTGACCCAACTTGATTAATCTTTTAATTAGTTGCTTAAGTTCTTCACGTCCTTAAGGATTTTTTATTTATCACTTTGTACTTTTTCCTTCAAGAACATGCTCCAAGATCTATTGATGTATACAACTATGTGTGCAAGGCAAGGATAAAAGGATGAAGAGGGTCTAATATGGAAGGGCTTAGGTTGAAGGTGGGTTCAACTAAGGTTTGGACCTTCCATGGCAAGAAGGGACTCTATTGATGATATGGGATGAGAGCAAGTCTTCTCTAGTATTTGAGCTAGCCAAATAATGAACTCAAAAGCTGAGTTTTAAAGGCATTTGGAAAACAAAATATACCTACCGATGGCACAAGGTTAATTACTAGGGGTGTTGGTAACTCCAATGGTCATATTTTTAAAATTCTAGACATTGGAGTGACTTTATTAATGACCTTGGTGGCCTTGGTAGACATACTAGTGTCCCTGGTGTAACATGGTACTTGCTTCGGGGGGCTGTGGTAATATACCCAGTAGCACCGGGTTAATTACCAAAATACCTTTTTGGATCATTTTGAGCTCCTGGGAGGTCTGATGATCAAACGGTTTAGGAATTTCCAAGATCTTGTCAATATAAGATCTCCAAACACTCATCAAGGGATGGGAGATGACCCAAGGGTGATAAAATTACCAAAATGCCATTTTGGCCATTTTGATTCTCGACAAGTCATTTTCGGCTCTTGGAAGTTTTGATGAAAGAGTGGGTTAGGGAAAAAGATTTTCTTAACAAAATGAGCCAACCTAACAATCATGTAGGTGTTGGGAAAAAGTCTAGGTAGTCTGTTTATCTTTTAGGCTTTGTGCACATACATTTAAAATTTTTTTCGAGGTACTTGATTCTCGACAAGTCATTTTCGACTTTTGAAAGTTTTGATGAAAGAATGGGTTGGGGAAAAGGATTTTCTTAACAAAATGAGCCAACCTAACAATCATGTAGGTGTTGGGGAAAAGTCTAGGTAGTCTATTTATCTTTTAGGCTTTGTGTACACACATTTGATTCTCAACAAGTCATTTTCGACTCTTGGAAGTTTTGATGAAAAAATGGGTTGGGGAAAATGATTTTCTTAACAAAATGAGTCAACCTAACAATCATGTAGGTGTTGGGGAAAAGTCTAGGTCGTCTGTTTATCTTTTAGGCTTTGTGCACATACATTTGAAATTTTTATCGAGGTATTTGAGGTTGAATTGCTTTACCAGAGTCTTTATACGTCTTCAAATGCAAACTGATCTAACACTCAACATAGTCTCATGATTAATAAAATATGGAATTAACAATTTTCCCATTTGTCAATTATGAGAGAAAACGTAATTTAAACCAAACAGACTAGGAAACATTCCTAGAATGATCAACATACTTACACCGGATAGAATTTTACAAAAGAATTTAAATTTAAAAACCTAAGATTCTAACTGCTTCGCCCCTCTTAGGTACTGCTTACCATAAATGGTTTACCTATATAATTCAACTAAGACAACACACACGGGTGAAAATTATTCTCCCCCGTTTTTTCCCGTATTTGACAAAGGACGTGACTAACCCAATGTTTACAAGAAATATACCAATAAGTATAGGAGAAAAATAAGCATGCAAGAGATAAATATGATTATCAGAACAAGATGCATGGTAGAAGCAAATAGAGACATGCCAAAAATAATATAACTATAAAACATAGCCATAACATGTGAAGCGTCAAATATATAACTCAAATGAATTAATGTTGTATCATGCATATGCGTGCAAACAATATAAAATATATGCAAATAATCGATCATAAGCACACGAGAAAAAGCCAAAAGATTTTTCTATTAAGGTGTATGACATAACATGTTAAAATAGTAGTAAAAATATACCTAGATGAATATAGCAATTATAGTATGATAAATGTGTGAAAAGTTAAATTTTTGAAACTTAAGATCATTCACACAAGGAAAATTAACGACACATGCATTGTGCCACGATTGGCCACGTTCGGCCATTAAGCTCACTAAATTTGAGATGAATATGAGAAAGATATGAAGAGGAATCAAGTGTGGGAGCTCAAGAGGAGAACAAAACATATGAGAAAAAAACAAAATAAAAATTTTGCATGCAGGCTATCGGTTGAAAAAAAATTGGAAATTTTTTTTTTGAAATATTTTTATTGATTTGCATATTTTGGGGATGCCAAAAATGAATTTTTTTTTCACCCTAACTCTCTCTCAAAAAGCCTTGGAAAAATTTTAAAAATCGTGTCAATTTGCAGAATTTTCGAGAATTCAAGAAAGATAAAACATGCCAAAAATGAGCAAAGAAATTGATAGAAGCTTAAAAGGGAACTTAGGAAGAGTCTATGAACTCAAAATTACCAATAAAAACAAGTTCTAGAAAAGCTCAAGATTCAACAAAAATTGTTTAAATAGTCCAAAAATGATGTGAAAAATATTTTTAAAATTATTTCATGCAAGGGAGGTCAGAACCTTAGATATAACTAATACACATAAGAAATGAGTCTAAAGACATATTCTAAAAGCATCTGCTGAAATTACCAGCTTTGACACGATGGTGACCTAGAGGGGGGGTGAATAGGACTAATTTAAAATTCTACTGAATGTGAATGTTGGGATGTGAATAAATTTTAATGTCAGGGAGCATCCACTAAAACATTCATGTAGCAAGATATTCATGCAAGATATGATCAGTCATGATATGCATCCAAATTGACATAAAGATAAGAGAATCTGAGACAGAATATGATACACACGACTTATAGTGGTTCAGCACCCGTGCCTACATCCACTCCCAAGAGAACCCAAATTGATGGTTCTTTGGTATCCACTAATACTGAGGTTTTTGGTTCACCTTAAACCGCACACAGAATTTTTCGGGTTAATTCCGCAACCCTACAATTGAATGGACCACATCCACTCAAAATCCTTGAGTTTTATACTTAGGAAACTCAGTAACCTTTGTCACTCAACTTGAGTCCGCAACTCAATCAAGTGCTTGATTTTGAAGAAGAAATCAAGTGAACTATTACAAGTGTATTTTCAGAATTTAAGATACGAACAATCAAACTCACAGTTATGACGATTGAAGTGAGTGTGTTATTCTTCAGTTCTTCATTACTCCCTTCAACAATGGCTTCTTGCCTCGCTCGATGTTAGACTGTAGCTCTCGAAGGGTGGAGTAAGTAGAACTTGATCAACTAAGAAGTGATAGTTTGGTATGCATGATTTTGATTACCCTTCACGACTCTTCTTCCTTCGTTAAGCCTTTTAAAGTATGCTTATTGGCTTGGGTTGAACTTCGAAGTTGTTGATCAAACAAAGAAGAGGCCTAGTGCTTTTCTTTTATAGGAAGAGCTCTTAACGGCTTTCTGTCGGTGGCACCTGAATTCCAACGGTGGCACCAACCAATTATAACGGTCGAAAATCTTACCGTTTCGCGTTTTCGGCAGTACTGACGGTGGAACCTCCAAGCTTCATCGGTGGAATCGATGAGTACTTTTACGGTGGAACCGCCAGGAGTATGTTTCTGCCACCGAATGAAAACTCCTTCATTAGTTCTGGCAGTGGATGACGGTGGGACCGATAAAGTGTTATTCGGTGGAGCCGATGCCTAAAATATCGGTGGGACCGGTAGGATTGTTCTTCTGCCACCGATAGAAAGTATCCCATGTTACTTTGTCGGTGGATAATCGGTGGAACCGTCAAGATATTCATCAGTGGGACCGATGAATATTCTATCGGTGGGACCGACAGATTAGAGCTCCTGCCACCGATAGAAGATATCTCAAAATATTCGGTCGGTGGCTGGTGGTGGATCCTTTACTCCTGCCGACAGCTTCTGATCCCCTTGAGATATACCTGTTCTGATGCTCCACGGGAGATGATGTCCCTTGACCTTGATTGGTTTTGATATATTTTGGATTTGTCGTTGAGTTATGAATACACAACAATGTTTCTAGTAGTTACATCATGACATCACACGACTATCCTTGTAATTGACAACACATGGTACTAACATCTGCTTCATCCACAAAAGTTGCACACAACAACTTCCCACTGTAATGTACTCGGTCTCAATGATGGAAAAGGAAATGGAGTTCTGTTTCTTATTTTTCCAAGTAACAAAATAGTTTTTGATATAAAAACAACTGCCATTGGTGGATTTTTGATCATCAATGTTTTCGGCCCAATCAATGTTGGAGTACTCAACAATAATTGAAGATGACTCAAAGGGGTACCTGAGGCCATACTCGGAGGGGCCAACCACATAACGTATGATCCGTTTGACAACCGTTAAATGTGATTACTTAGGATCGACTTATAAACGAGCACAAACTCCAACAAAGTAGGAACTATCTGGTTAACTAGCTGTCAAGTAGAGAAGACTACTTATCATATTCCTATAAATGTGTTTATCCACACTTTTTTTCAGATATATCCACACTTTTTTACTAGATTGAAGACTAAAACGATCTAGTAATTCTCACGCATAATTCGCTTGGGAGACAAACATACCATCCTTGAGTTGATTAACGTGCTATCCTAGGAAGAAGTTAAGCTTACCCGCCATGCTCATTTCAAAATAGATTTCATTAGATGGGCAAACATGTGAGCCATTTTTTCATTAGTGGATCCGAACATAATGTCATCCACATAGATTTAGGTAATAAGGGTATGATCCTTGACCTTTTGAAAAAATAATGTTTGATAAATACTTCCCCTAAGCATGAGGGGTTTGATTAAGGTTGTAAAGTGTTTTTTTAAGTTTTAAAACTTTATGAGGATGTTTAGGGTCAATGAATCCCTTGGGTTGCTCAACATAGAATTCCTCGTCTAAAATGCCATTCAGAAAAGTGCTCTTAACATCTATATGAAATAATTTAAATTTCATAGAGTATGATATGGACATTAGAATCCAAATCGACTCAAGTCTTGCAACAAAGTCAAAAGTCTCATCAAAATCATCATCGTTAATCTGAGAGTATCCTGTGCTACTAGACGAGCTTTGTTTCGAAAAATATCGGCAAGTTCATTCGACATGTTCTTGATATCCATTTGGTTTTGATGACATTCTTATCAAATGGTCTGGATACTAAGTATCACATCTGATTCCCAGTAATTGAAGAAGTTCCTCTTGTATTGTTTGAAGCCAATATTCATCAGTGAGGGCTTCATCAATATTTTGGGGTTCCATTTTGGATGTGAATTAGAGGTGACTGTTCAATGTTTCAAGTTGTCTTCTGGTTTTAACATAGATGCTAGGATCTCCAAGGATTTGATTGGTAGGATGATCCTTAACTATCAATAATGTCTTTGGTACGTAAGACATTGAAGGAGGTGAGGATGAAATAGAGAATACTCCTTCGTCTTCAACCTCTAGATCAGAGGAATCATCATCCTTAATGATTTGATTATCGATCACCACATTTATGGACTCTTGGATGGAGGAGGTCCTCTGATTAAAAACTCCAAAGCACAACTATTTGAAGAATATCCCAAGAAGAGTACTTCGTTTCTCTTCGAATTGAACTTTCCCAAGTGTTCCAGTCTTTTAGGATATAACATTTACTTTTAAAGACTTTAAAGTGCTTAACACTAGGAATTTTACTGTTCCATAGTTTATAAGCTATTTTGTTTAATCCTGCTCGAAAATAGACTCGATTGGTAATGTAACAAGCAGTATGCACAGCTTCGGCCTATAGAGTTTTAATAAGTTTTTTTTACTATGAAGCATGAATTTGTCTATTTCTTGAAGAATGTGATTCTTCCTTTAAGCAATTCCATTTTGTTGGGGGGTCTTAGGAGTTGAAAATTCATGTTGGATTCTATTTCCATCACAAAATTGCATGAATCGACCATCCTCAAACTCACCATCATGATTGCTTATAATTCTTCCTATGACATATTTTTTTTTATATATTTGAATTCACTTAATGATCTTTTCGAACTCATCAAAAGTATCAAATTTTTCTCTAAGAAAAATAACCTAGGTGAATCTAGAGTAATCATCAACAATCATTAAGAAATGTCTCTTACCTCCTAGACTTCTAACTCTAGTGGGACCTATAAGGTCCATGTGTAAAAGAGTTAGGAATTTTGAGGTGGCAAGAATGGTTGTTTTCTTGTGGGTACTTCGAATTTATTTTACCAATTTGACACTCCCCACAGATATCTCTTTTTGTTTATCCAATTTGGGTAATCCTCTGACTAAGCCTTTAGAGGCTAGATGAGACAAGTTCTTGTAGTGAACATGACTGAGTAGTTGATGCCACATCTAGACTTCATCAACTTGGGTCACATTGCTCACACCAGAAACAGTGATTTTTCCTGTGCTTTTGATAAGATATCAATTATAAAAAATGCGAAGACCTCTCATAATAATCTTATTATCAAGGGTTGAGATCTCATAAACTTCATGGTTAAAACTCACCAGGTGGTCTTTGTTGCATATTTGGGATATACTTAGAAGGTTATGTTTGAAACCATCAACACAAAACACATTTTTCACCTTGGGCAATCCTAATCCACTGACCGTGTTTCGTCCCATAATCCTAATGGTGCTACTATCACCAAAGGTAATAGACCCTCCATCAAACTCAATCATGTGACTAAACTGACTTCAGTCACCAGTCATATGTCGGAAGCAAACGTTATCAAGATACCATCGTGTAAACTTTTTTAAATTTAAGAGCAGTGTGAATTACGAGATACTTGTTTTCCCCAGTTTTGATTTTCCATTGTAGGATTGTCTTAAGAGGTTGAAGATTACATTTAGGAGGAGAAATGATTTTTCTATTAGGCTCTGCTATCTCCATGACAGGTGAGTTCCTCTTAAGGGGCCTACTCTTCTTGGGTGATCTTGAAGGTGATTTCTTCTTGCACCTTGATTGTCTGCACTTGACTCTACAAGTTCTCTAGTTTTTAAGTTTAGGAGAGCAATTTATTTGTAAAGTTTCCTAATATTGTTGTCTTGTCTGGAGGAGATGGATTCTTCACTCCTTTCAACTTGAGATACCCTTCTTTCTTAGTTGTTTCAATTTCACTTTGCAAAGTAGTCTTCGTTTTGTCATACTTCTTCTTCTCAACCAATAAAGATTTACTAGTAGGACTTTGTGAGGTTGTGTGGCATACGACCTGTATTCGATACACTGAAATTTCATATGACCCGTACCACCACAGATGTTGCATATGATATTTTTTTTGGAATTATTCTTGTAATCAAATGATTTTCCATGAACAAGCACAGTAGGAGATGAAAATGATGTAGAAATATACTTATAGTAGCCCAAACCTCCTTTATCCCCATAGGTCTTTTGAACTTCTCAAAAAATTTCGAACTCCAAACTTCCTTGAGTGTAGTTACGTTCAAGTCTAGTCTTTTGTTTCTACAACTCATTGATCTCAAACTTAAAAATTATATTTTTATCTCGAAGGTTTGATAATTTTAAGTTTTAACAGGTCATTGTAGAGTTTGTCATATTTAGAAAATTTCTCAATTGTTGCAAGTTGGTGAGCTTCCCATTCTTCTCATTAGTGGTCTTCTTAGATATTGAGAGCAATCTAAATTATCTTTTCAAGGTTATTTCGAGTTGAATTTTAATATCTCTTAGCTGAAGCCCTAAAGAGCATTTTCCTCATTGATTTGTTTATATTCAATACATCAGTGTTCTTTTTGAAGTCTTCTTGACCATGTTTCTTGGCCAGTTTCACATGAATAATGAACAATTGGTCGAACGTTAACTAAAGTTCAAGTTCATCGTCATTGACGTCTTCTCTTTCCTCAAAGAGCCATCTTGTTGAGGATTTTAATTTAGATTCCTATTCTTCTTCAACTTCATCCTCATCGGAAATGGAGGTTGTGGTGGAAACCACTAGGATCCGGAGGGCATTATAGTCTTTAGAATTTGAAAATCTTTGTTCTTCATCTCCCGACTCATCTGAGTCATCATCCCATATGACTTTTGCAGCTATAGTATTTCCCTTAGACTTAGGCCTTTAAGGACCTTTAGATTTTGGCTTAGAGGAACATATAATGGAATAATAACATTTCCTCAACAGTTGTAGTACTTGGTATCTTCCTTAGATTTGGACGAGAATTTTTCTATTGCCAGTCATCTTTTCATAGGTTGACTCTTTTTATCCATGCTATTCGAACCTTTCTTCCTAAAGAATTTATGAAATCTTAAGGCAAGCAAGGGCAATGTATCTTCTTCAAGCTCATTCTCGTTATCTTTCTCATTAGTGATTTTACTATTATTTTGGGAAAAGGATTTAACAGGGGGACATGATGACCGTTTAGAGGATGCCTTAAATGAGGAGCTCAAAAGCAGTGAGGGAACCCATAAGTTCCTCAATTGTCATAGTCTCCACATCTAGGTATTCCTCAATCGAGGTGGTTTTGGAGGCCAACCTCTTGGGTAGGGATCTAATGATTTTGACACAAATTTTACCTTGTAGTATATACCCCTACATAAAATATGGAATATCATATGTCACATAATCGTGCATAGAATTCTTAGAAAATTTCACTCTCCTCTATTTTAATGTTTTCAAATTGAATTGCAAAGAGTAGGAGTTCAGATTTCTTCATAATACTAATTCCCTTGTGTGCAGCCTCTAAGATTTTCCAAGCTTGTTTAACCGACATACACGTGCATATCCTTTGATATTCGTTATCGAAAATGACACTAGTTATGACATTAAAAGCTTTGAAGTTATTGCTACAGTCGCTTTTATCTTATTCAAACTAAATTTTTGATCGTCTTGGAATAGTAGTGAAAATACCATTTACTTTTATGGTGTCAACAGGAGGATCCCAACCTTCTTCAATCATGTTCCATACATTTTTACTTAGGAAATTAATGTATATCATCATTTTATTTTTTCAAAAGGCGTACTTGACACCATCAAATATTAGAGGGCGAGTGGAGTTCAACTTCTCTGGTTTAGATATGATTTAAAGCCAATAGGATAATCTCAAGGTTGTTAGACATTTCTAGAGTAATCCGCTCTACTATCAATTGAAATTCTGGGTTTTGCACCATGTCTAGACCTAGAGGGAGGTGAATAGGTAAAATAAAAAATCATTTTAATTCTCCTAGATTATCTAGGTAAGTCAATTGATGGGATCAAGAAATCAAGATAAATACACTACCCAAGAAGCTAACCTAGGTCCCATGATTATGCTAAAGAAACTTACTACATAGAGATACACAAGCTCAACTTAAGCCGTTCATGGAAAAACATACAATTTTAAAATATGATGTAGGCATTTAAGCAAACATTTGATATGCAAGTCATGACATTCATGTCATTCATTCAAAATAGAGCATAGAGTATAATCGTAAAAAAGACGCAAGATTTATAGAGATTCCGCAACTTGCTTACATCCACTACCAAGTAAACTACTCTAGAGTTTTGGGCTCCACTAACAAGTGAGGTTTATGGGTCACCTCAAAACCTTACAACTCAGATTTTTTTCTAGATTAAATTTAAACCTATGATTTGAAAATAATGCGTCTTTCCCAAACTATGAATTTTTTTTCCTAAGGAATCCACAATGTAGTTCTCGAGTTAAGTCCTCAAGTCTTCTCAAGAGTTTGGTTTTAAATAGGAATCAAGAACCTTTAGATAATGAAATAAAACTAAAAATACTTATAAGGACTTGACTCAACGTGATTGATCTTTCAATTTGTTGCTTAAGTTTTTCACGTCCTTAAAGAATTCTTCTTCATCACTTTTTACTCCTTTCTTCAAGAGGATACTCCAAGCTTCTTTGATGTCTACAAACATGTGTGATAGGCAAGGGTAAAGGGATAAAGAGGGTCAAACAATGAAGGGTTTAAGTTAAAGGTGAGTTCAACTAAGGTTTGGACCTTCCATGGCTAGAGAAGACTCTCTAGATGATATAACATGAGAAAAGTCTTCTCTAATATTTGAGATAATCAACGAATGAACTCAAGAGCCAAGTTTTAAAGGCATTTGGAGAAAAAATATACCTATTGGTGGCGCTATCTAATGATTATATTTTCAAAATTTAGGACTGTTGGAGTGACTCTATCAATGACCTTGGTGGACACTTGGATGCCATGGTAGACACCCCAGTGGCCCTGGTGTAACATGGTGCTTGCTGCTGGGGGGCCTTGGTAATTTTATCCAGTGGCATCAAGTTAATTACCAAAATGCCCTCTAGGCTATTTTGAGCTCCCGAGAGTTCCGATGATCAAACAGTTCAAGGACTTCCAAGATCTTGCTAGTATAAGATCCTAAATTTTTTTTAAAGGGATGGGAGATGACACAAGGGTGGTAAAATTATCAAAATACCCATTTGGCCATTTTGACTCCCAACAAGCCATTTTCGACTATCAAAAATTTTGATGAAAGAATGGGTCAGAAAAAATGATGATTTTAACAAAATGAGTTGATCTAACAATCATATAGGTATTGGGGAAAGGTTTAGGTGGTATCATTATCTTTTAGGCTTTGGACACACACATTGGAACTTTTTGTAGAAGTATTTGAGGTTGAGCGGCTCGGAATCTTCATACGTCTTTAAATGCAAATTGATCTAAAACTCAATGTAAGTCTCGTGATTGACAAAATGTGGAATTACTAGAAGAGACCAAAGTGGGGAGTAGTTATAATTTTCTATTTTTGTTTATTTAATAATCCCCTTTTATTCGCCCAACTCTATCTCACCCTTACTTTTACTTTTAAGCACCTTTAATTTCATGTATTTTAACTTATTAGTAATGTAGAACTCTAAGTTTCTTTAGTTTAAAAGCTTGGGTGGTAGAAACTAAGCCCTTCTTGTGAGATAATCTCCTCATATAAGTCATTAATAAGCTTTATAATGAGCATTTAATGTCTAAGAAGTGTTGTTCTAGTTCATTTCATTTTTTATGCAATTTAAATTCCTAGTGTTTTTTTAGTTTCCATGGCTTGAGAGTTAGAGACTAAACCCTCTATGAGGTGATTTTCTCTTTATAATTCCATTCATGCATACACCACATGCACACACCCCACTTTTAAAAGGCTATAAGCTAAGGTGTAGATCTGTATAGATCCATATTTACCTCTTTAGACCCACAAAAATAATTTCAAAGATTACACAATGCATGCATAATGGTCCCTAGTTCTATTATAGTGGTGTTCAAACCATGGATGTTTCACAAGGACTAAACCAACAAACAAAACCTCCCAAGTGAGCACATAAATGTTTAAAAGAGCTTTGGGATCCAAGAAAGTGAAATCCATGTGGATTTTTACTCAAGTCCCAAGCTCACAAAAAATCCAACAAGTACCCACTTCTAGTTTTAACCTGCTCACTAACTTCTTATCATCATTTCACAAAATAAAACTATAGTTGATTTTCCTTTAATCTTTCTATAATCTCCTCTAACTTCAAAATTCTAAAAATGAATATCCTATTTCACCTATGGCCAAATAATGGTAATCACACTTAATGGGTAGGATAAGGTACCTAATACCTTCTTTGTCCTTCAACCAAACTTCCTTACCTAGTTTTTTAGGTAGTCCTTCCCTTTATCTTTTGGATATGTGGGTTGTCATAAGTCAAAATAAAAAGAAAAATAGAATTTTAAAACTCTTTTGTGGTGTCCATTCATATCCAAACTCTTTGAATGGTGACAGCTCCTAAACCCACATAGATAAGATCAAAATTTTAAAATGTTTTGAACCTCACATGTCTACAAAGTCTATTGACTAGGTTTGAATGTGTTGTCAAAATTTTTTGGATATGATATTTTATTGAACATATGCAAGGTTTATTGTAATATTATTAAAAATTGACATGTCAAGACTTATAGAAAGATATGTAAACACAATGTGAAAATTTTCAACTCTTAAAGAAAAGTATGTCAACATTGTGTTCACAAATCATTCACAACCAAGTCGTAGGAACAAATTTTACTGCTTTTTTTTTCATATTTAAAATTTTATATGATCATGAAAATATCAGAGTTTCTTTTTTTGGTTATTTGAAATAGCTAGTCAACTTCCATCAATATCACATACGAAATCATATGCATAATGTTTGGAGGATATACGTATTTATTTTGCGTCTATTTGGCTGATTTATTCTAGAATGTTTATTCATGGATTGTAAATCGTTTATGAAAGTTACATCAACAATTTATTCAAAGTCTGTCTGTAAATTTTGAGTGATGTGTCAACATTATGTCAACTATGTAATTGAGATTTGGCATGAAATAGTATTATTTGGTTTATCAAAAGGAATGAGCCTTCCAAAAAGAAGAATGAAAGAAAAAAAAAACTCTAATAGAGATTCGACTTGTAAATAAAGCTTTAATGAAGGTTAAGAATGTTGAAATAGTATGTAATTTTTTCATCATCAAGTTGAAGGATCCGTCGCGAAGAAGGAGAACAAAAATCTAATCAAGATTTTATCTTGTAAATAAAGATTTAATCGAGATTTAGAATGTTGAAGTAGTATTTACCTTACTTCCCAAGTTGAAAGAAGGAATAAAAGAATTAAGAAGAAGATGATGAGGGAAGTATGCAAAGCAAGTTAATGTTTGTTTGTACCGCACTTTACTTACCACTTGTCATGTGTCACCATCAAGTTAGAGAAGCATGCTTTAGCTTTTAATGGCATTTTTGTCCAATACACTAAGTGTAATAATTTTTTGGGAATAAACGAAAAACACGGTAATTATATGGGAAATTTCATATGGATATATACTAATATTACTTCTTTATAGGATCATACCTTCCTTAACTAGACTCTTAAGGACCAATTCTTCTACTTGACGTTGAAATATTGCAATCTCAATAGGTTCATCTGATAAAGTGGATGATTAAGAAAATTAATACTCATGAGTTAGGATAAACTCAATAAGGTGTTGAATGTCTCTCATAATGGTTAGCCCATTTGATTGATACCAAAGACATAGACATCACTAATATTACTAAAAATCACCAATACTTTTAGACTCCTTTACAGCTCCAGTGAAGCTTATAAGTTTCTAATCACAATATAATTTCGCCTTAGCTTGAAAAGACATTGGTGGGATGCTCGCCAAGGAGCCTCCAATGATAAAGTTAGATCTTAATTAAGTTGCAAAGTACAACAAAGATAACAAGTATAAGAGAATTATATGTGGTTTTTGTCTCATGCGTTGAATGAGAGAAGTCTCCATATTTATTGATTGGACTTATTAAAGGAGGTACTAAACTCAATTGTAAGTACTCACCCATGTTCTCCAATATTTATAGTAATAAAAACTAATGATGCTTTACTGATAGAGAAAACCCACTCCTCATGATTCTTCTAACCTCTATGAGAAATGGCCTTAAATATGTAACAGCTCCAATGGTGACTGTTCAATTACTCGATTTGACTCATTCGAGTTATGTGTTTGCAACTCTGTTGGGAACCATGTGTGTTTTACATTGGTGGTAGAACATATTGTAATAACCATTTCTACTTGGGTAACTTTATGGTGACTAGTTACAATACTTTGATATGTTGTTATTATGATAGCTATGCATAATTCCCTTAGTATATCAATCTCCTTAAAGTAATTCCCAAAAGTAAGAGGCAGGTTAGTAATAATAGTAGTAATAGTAGTAGTATCAGTTACTAAGCAATATCAAGAAAACAAAAGAATAAGTACTAGCATCAACTACTAAACATGAGAAGAATTAGCAACAACATAAGCCACTATGGAATAAAAAGAGAAGAACAAAAAAATAGATGGGTAGGGAAGTTTTAGATTTAACTGTTCAAATTACTTGGGTCTTAGCTTGACTTTTCAACAAGTGGGCATCCTCAAATAGATGGGTAGATAGAACGATTTAATGCTATGTTAGAGGAGTATTTAAGGCATTTTGTCACTACCAACCATAAGGATTGGATAAATCTTTTTGAAGCCGTGCAGTTCTGTTTCAACCTTCAGAAGAGTTCTTTATCCAATAAGAATCGTTTTGAATTTATTACTAGCCAACAACCTTTAATACCACACATTACTATTTTAGGCTACCTGGGACAGTATCCAAGGGTGTACACGTTAGCTAAGTTTTGGCAAAACAACAACAAAATTACCAGATCTTACCTTGAAAAAGTGTCCAAGCGAATGAAGAAATAGGCTGATGAATGTCGTCGACCAAATCCTTTCAAAGTTGGTGACTTAGTTTTATTCAAGATAGATCAGTTGAAAAGGTTCAACCAAGTTTAGCAAGGATATAGAGGCCTAATACAACGTTATGAAGGTCCAATGTTCATCCTCTCTCGGGTTGACAAAGTCTCCTACAAGTTGAAGTTATCACATTGGTTACACAACATTCACCCTGTCTTCCATGACAGCAGTCTCAAGCTGTCACATGGAGATCTGCTAGATCCAACACGCAACATTCCAATGTGCACACTGAAAGCGCCCTCTATCCGCGGGGTGAGCGGATCCGCTTTTGACCCTTGAGGTTTGGGAGTCGCCACCTAGTTGTTAAGGTCTAGGAACCAAACTGACTCTAAAAAAGGCAAACTAATCTACGAAAGAGAAAAAAAAAAGTTCGGGGATCACGTTACAAGGTTGGAAGGTGTTAGGCACCAACCCCGCCCGGCCAAAGCCGGTCTCTACTAACTTTTCAAGTAAATCACATTGCTAAAAACCTAGATAGAAATAAAAATAAAAAAATCTGATACCTTTCCGATTGCAAGGATTTTGCTCCCTCAGATCTGACAAAAAGAGCTCCTTGTACCGTACTCCCTTGCTTCATTCTTTCTCCGAATTTGACTTCGGATCTCCGAGATCAAGGTATCTCCTTGTTTTTGGATTTGAACTCTTCAAGTTTATTACGGCTTTGGGAGTGTTTGTGAAGGGCTTTTAGGTGTTTTCTAGGCTAAAATTGAATGAGGGATGTTAGGTAAGGAGTTGGGGCTCCAAAACCAAGGTTTATGGGAGGCTAGGGGGGCTTTTAGACCTACTTCTCTTAGGGTTTATGATTTGATACGAAAATAGGGTGTGAGCACCTCTATTTATAGATGTTTTTAGGGGTTGATTTGGATAGAGTTAGTGTTTAATTAGAGATCTTTTAATTAGAGTTGTGTTTTAGTTTGACTTGTTTTAGGTAGAATTGTGTTTTAATTAGAATTGTTTTAGGTAGAATTGTGTTTTAATTCAAATTGTTTTAGGTGGAATTATTTTTTAGTTAGAACTCTATTAGATAGAGTTATTATTTAATTAGATCTCTATTATGACTTTTGGTCTTATTTGATTGACTTTTAATGTTTTGACTTTAGTCTTAATTGATTGACTTTTAATATTTTGACTTCAGTCTTGCTTAATTGACTTTAATTTTGACTTTAGTCTCACTTGATTGACTTTAATACTTTGACTACAGTCTTGCTTGATTGACTTTAAATTTTTGGAGAACCCCCTTCCATTATTTCTTTAATTCTTTGGACCCCCAAATGGAGGGGTCCTTAAAGAAATATCCCACGAACCCTCAACAATTTTGCCTGAGAATCCGATTAATCGATTTTTTAGGTTCAAATTTTTAAATTAATTTCATTAATATTTCACTTTAATTATTTAATATTTTATTTATTAATTTCGAATTTTTTAATTATGAAAATTGTGAAATTACCGTTTTGCCCCCGGAGAAGACTTTTCACGTTTTAAGTCGGTTTTTAATGTTCTACGATGTTTTAGAATCGATTTTTCGTAAGGAATTCAATGGAAATATTAGTTTGTGTCATTTATGAAGTTTTTTATGTGAAATGGTTGTGAACTTAATGAGGGGCATTTTCATAATTTTTTTAAAATTGGTGAAATGATTTATTTGGTTCCGATTTATTATTTTATGTGTTCGAGAGAGTTTTCCTAAGCGTAACGTAGGCTCTAGGGTTGTTTTGATGTTAGGGGTATTTTGGTAATTTGGTTAATTTTTAGTGATTTTTATCGTGAAGTTTCTTTTTGGTCTGCAAGATGATGGTTTCTATGTTTCTGGGGTCGTATTTTCCTAGCATAGCGTGGTTTCTAAGGTTTTGTCAATTCGAGATACCTCATCCGAATTTCTGAAACATATCTGGTAACAAAGTAAAGCAATGGAATACACATCCATCATTGGGAATCATTGCGATCGGGTTGACAAGTTGATCAATCAGGCAGATGCAAAAATGGGGTGTCTACACACACCTTGTCATTTAACAATTCAGTTAGAACTTGTTGTCAATAAGGTTGTCGCAAAGCGTCAAGTCAGTAACAGTTCAAACAAGCAACAACACGTGGAGTATATCGTTAGATAGAAGAAGATGCCAGAATGTGAAACTACTTGGGAGAATGTAGAGAACTTACTACCTTTCAAACAGAAGGTTGAAGAGTTTTTAGGGACAATACGACGAGAACGTCTATAGAATAAGTGGGGAGACTGTAAAGGCCATGCACGATTACACCTAGAGTTAGGTGTAGCTTACCCCAGAGTCACCGGGAGCACCCATGTAAATCTATGTAAGGCTTACATATGAAGCTATATTAGCCCCATTCTAAGGCATATCTATTAGCTAAGTGGCATTTCTATAATTAAAAAGGAAGCAGTATGACCAGCTTCTACTATTGATGTTTCCTTCTACAAACCTAGAAAAGACTTAGCATACTCTTTGTAGGAAGGGTATCTTTGGTTTCAATCCCCGACCAACACCCATGTTGACTTTGATCCCTAACCCAAGATACATGGTGTCCCACGTGTCATAAATCACTAGTTTCTTGTAATACACCTTATTTTCTTTTGTAACGTGTTATTTCATGTATTTGGATACAATATCAACAAAGTTTTCTCCGGACTTTATCTCGTGTTGCCCCCGTTCTCTTTTATTTCTAGCTATGTTTTGTGTATCTAAGATATTTTTTACAGGTTTAGTTGTGGATTAGCACCCTAAGTGTCGTACGACCTTGTTTTGAAAAAACACGACTGTGACACAAAGGCACTAAGGAAGAGAAGAGAGAAATGACCAAGCCATTTCCTAATTAGACAAAAGATCTATTTATAGGCATTAAGTGCTCTAGAAAAACCCAAAAATAACCACCACCAGCCTTGGTTGTGTCAACAAATGCGAGGAAAAGATTTAGGGTGCTCCAATTGGAATCCATTGTACCACATTGGTTTTTTATTATGCCACATTGATACTATGATTTTTGGATCTCCAATTTTGAATGGTTGCTTGATTGATCGTCTAGATTGTAATGCATACTTGATTAGTTGATTTGGTGGTTCATCTTGATGATTTGATATTTTACCTATACGATGAACACATTAATCTTCTGATAAATATATTAATTTTATGCAATTAAGCCTATTTAGCATGGTAGAACATGTAACGAGATAATTTGAGGCTTAACATGATTATTTACCTAATCTAATGATATAGAAAAAAATTGAGATTAATACCTACGAAAAGTGCAGATAAATCAGTGTTTTGAGACATTGATCATACCCCCAAACTTATCTTTTTCAATCCTTTAGAAAATAAATTGTCAACTTCACAAGTGTCTCGACTAAATTTAGCGAATGTAGTAAGCCCTTAAATCTCTAGGTTACCTCTAGTGGACGAGTTTGACTCGTGAGCGTTTGCAGAGAATATACCCACAAAATTTGACACAACTTTTGAACTAACAATGATCAAAATCAAAACTTATATTTAAAACTACAAGTTCTTTCAAGATTTGTCAGTCATTTGGAAGTAACACTTGGTATAAAATCCCAACTCTTATTTCTCTATGAAAAAACTTAGACTTAAATTGGTCTTTAAGATATAGTGATTCTAACTTAGAAATTTTAGAGATTCAAATTTCTAGAGGGAGTTTCCACCTTCCAACTAATCACGAATACATGAATCAACTTAGGGTTTAATTCTAAACTTAACATCCTGTCTGGGGTAGTAACAAGTGTGGATGTTCACTTTAATACCTCTAAGGGACTTTATCTGTGATATTCCAATGTACTCACGTTTTTATTTTTGATGGCTTTCACCCTACCAAAATTTTAAACTTATAAAATTAGAATATTTGATTCCTTTTTTCCTTCTCACTTTAAGGGATCTTTTTCTTTTTCTTTCTACTCATTTTTCACCTTTTTATAAGAATGTAAATAATCATTTTTAAGATATCCAGTCTAATTCAATGGTTGTTGTTCAAGATATATTCAATCAGTTCTATTTTTTTCTAAGATGCCAACCAAATGAATAAGGAAGTGAAAGTTCATCAAACCCAGTTTTTCCTTATACTCTAGGTAGAAAGAAGATAAAAAGCTCACTTAATTTAACCTAAATTCATGGTAAATTTATTAGAAGTAACTATAAACAGAAAGTAATTTTGCTCTAATCTTTGCCTAAGAGAAACACGAATGGACACTCCAAATCAAAGCTTCCATCCTAAGATTGATTTAGTATTTTTAACTAAGTGCTTAAAGATACAAGCTAAGATCTTGAACAAAATACAACAAAGTTGCCATCAAATTATTTTTTTAAATTTATCAAATCTTTCAAATTTTTATGATTTTTTTGGTATAGAAAATAAAAGAAAATAGGTAGAAATTTGACCCTACAGTCCCAAACTTAAACATAATATTGTCCTATATATTTTAGTATGCACATGCAAATGTAAAATTGAAAATTTTATAGAAGGACATTAAATAGGTTGGATAACACTTGAAAAACGATCCTACTGTCTTGTTGACACCAACATAATGCCCCTTGAAATGAGACAACACACCAATCGTCACTATCGCAACCTCGATTGTATCTGTTGTATTATTCATGCTCATGTTGTATTATGCCAGGTGCACCACGAAAGATACCATGCTCATAACCTAGGTAAATGATTTCTAGGCTATGTCTTTTAAACACATACTAGTATTTTCAACCTACACCATGTAAACTAGCACAAGACGAAAAAACTACAAAAAAGAAAAGGATTTCTTTAAATACTACCAAAATAAATTATTTTTGAAACAAAACAGGGGTAGTACAACAAAGGATTAGTATTATTTTCAATGAGCTATCAACTATCCTGAACGATAATATTGTGTATCCTATTGACTATATCAATGACATATGTTTATCTACGTCTATGATAGGTATTTCTAGTTTTCCTATAATACTATACGCAATAAATGATTGAATATACATACGTGTGTATCACAGAACATGTTAAACAATAAAGTTATAATCATTCTAGGAAGTTGTAGGTTTGGTCTGAGTCCTAGCATTAACCTTAGCTCGTAATATATCCTTGGTTCTTTGTATTGCCTTAGAACAATCTCTCCTGATATGTCCTAGCTCCATACATTCATAGCATCTAAGGTGTTTCTTTTCCCTCTGAGTTATTGGTGATCCTTGCAATTATGTTGACTCTAGCATAATTTTTTACTTCCGATTGTTAGTCATGTCTCTTCGGGTTGGTATGAGTATGTTATCAGCCTTATTAAAATCTTGTTGCCTCATAGTTCCCTGAATTGGCTTGTTTAATATCTTACTAAGCCACGCATCTTTAATCGGTTGTAGTTGGTTAGAACATTGGTGTCTTTATGTCCCAACTCGCCACATTTATGACACGCAACAACTCTTTCTTTTGACTGATTTTGTAGTATACTCTGTTACTTCTTACAAACTCTCCAATATCTTGAGTTCATAGTTCTATAGTTTTGCTTCTTATGTATGGTTGTTTTCCCTATGAATTTCCAAATTTTGCAATCATTTATTTTTTATTGGATCATGGTTGCATTCCTTCTTTTGGACCTTGATACAGGGATTACACTATTTCCATTTCCTTTCGAAGTCTTCCATGTAATGGGAAATTATTCTTAAAATGATGGTCAAACATCTCTGATATCTACTCCAATCTTTTTGTCAATTAACCTATCATTATCATTTGGGCTTCAAATATTTCTAATTGTTTATTCTCTATACGAGCCTGATTCTGGGATATTTTAGAGGTCACTTCCATCAAAAGTTCTTTTTCTGTAAGTTTCCTCGGCTCAGGTAGATCTTTCCTACAAGTTTGGCTCCTTGTCGTAGGTCTTGATGAATGTCTATTTCCTTTCATTTCACCAAATTTGCAAATTCAATAACCCTTATAAGCTAGTCAATTCAAAATCTTCCAACAATTATTTAGACAGTGCATTTATCGTATATTAAAAAATTTCCACAAATGCATATTCCTTAAAAAAATTATGCCCAATCTGATAGTTTCCTAAAGGGGTCAACAATGAAAGTGTCCCATCAGTGTTTACTATCTTAAAAGATCTATAATTTAAATGATGCTGGCAAGTTCTTCAAATCCAAAAGTCATTTCTTCAAAATCTAAGCAAAGTACTAATTATACTTCAAATGTTCATATTTTCAAACCTATCTCATTTAATTCTGCTCAGTTCGTTAATTCTTCAAATAACTATTGTCTTGTACTTAATACACTTAAGAAATTTCCTATTATTCCTGATCCTATCTCTCATCTAGACTCTAACAGACCTCTAGACACAGAAGAGCTCTATTCTAATTCAGAATTAATATTGAGCTGTCACGCCCCGAAATCTCAACACGAATTCCGAAGACTTATTAATCAGAATCTCGAGCTGTAAGGGTTCATACACACAACATAATAAAATAATTATATACAATAATATTATGAAATGAAACATACACGCAACGGAATGCTATACTAGATAATCTCAAATCAGAGTAGTGGAAGCTAAACAGTCATAATTATAATCCATGACAACTCTTAACGTCATAGCCATCTCTCAAAATATACATCATGTCCCAAAATTTGAAATTTCCACCCACCTGCTAAACTACTAAACTAATCCTCAAGTTGATGGTGGCTATAGATCCTAGACATAACTTTCGATAGGAACCTCCTCAAATGACTCCTCATAGGTAGGCTTTATAAAAACGAAACAATCTAAAAGGGAAAGGGTAGGGTGAGTAATAGGAAAATGTTACACAACAGGATAAATTTCATTCTAACATCGAGTCACACATGCACAAATAATCATCTAAATAGTTAAATAATGTAGTTTTTCATAAGATTACATACGATAAATATCTAAGCATCCTAAATAAGCAGTTGTAAGTAACTTCAATCTATCATTTCTACCATTTAAAGTAATATATACATCTTTGAAGTGGAAAACATCTAACATCACCAAATAAAGAAAAATACATAATAAGTATATGACGTTGTAGTTGATAAGAGAGTAGAGAAACACGTCAATACAATAGTCTTGGCATGACAATTCGATATTCCAAACTTCAAATCCAATGTGGAATCCCATTGTTAAATCTGATTTTGTAAACGGTTGGCATACCATATTTTTGGGACCGTTTATTTGGTTTAGACTAGCAGTTCACCTTACAGTGAGGCCTACCAGTTGACAACTACAAACTAATAGTGATCACTAACTAGCCTAGGAGACCCATCGCAACAAAGCCTATCAAGAGGTAATGCATGTGAATCTACTTATATCTATACTATACAGAGACCACCTTTACACAAAGCATTCCCCAAGAAAGAAGTAAGAGAAATTCTCGAATCTCAGAAATTGCAATATGCTCTAAGGTATCCCATACTACCGAAGAGCATATGACATCTAGTACTGATCCAAGATTGACCCATCATTTTCAAATATACAACAATACATCACTCTTTGTAAGTTTTTCATGACTCTTTTCTGGTAAACAAATTAGTTTGTTTTGTATATAGAATATTGTTTCATTTTATTGAAAATACAAAAAAAGTTTGGTAGTATTCACATCCATCTGTCATTTCCATCCATTTATCAATTTATCATATCTTACATGGCATGGCTACTACATAGAATTAGATGTACTATCCCATCAATCAGTTGAGAACATACGCTTTCTATATCTATCCATCAATCAATCAATCAATCCATTGTCTAACTTTCTACCTATTTATCAAAGTATTTTTTAGTTTTTAAAGTCCTTTGACATCCATAAGGCATAAACCAATTTCATTCTATGGTTTTGGTTGAGTCGAAAGACTAGAAAATATTCTCTAAAAAATGCGATAAAAACATAAGATGTAAAAATTAGAAAAATTGTCAAAATTTAGTTAAGTGTTGAAAAAAATAATTTTTCAAAGTTGTCAAAATTGAAAATGGATTTTCGTAAATGAAAGTCCTCGACAACATAAGAACGACCATATAATTTTTATAACTTAATTTAAAGTAATGCAAAAGATATCGCGTTTTGAAAATCAGACGAAAATGTTGGAATTTTTCATCTTGTTCTTGAAATCAAAAATTACATTTTGATATGATAAGATTTGGATCTCAAAATCATTTTCAAAGTTTTCAAATGGGGGTAAAACCATAATTTCATTAAAAAACTTACACTAAATGGAAAGAGAAAACATTTACCTAAATGTTTTTAATAAAATAAGAATTGGAATTCATGGATATGATGTGAGGAGAACAAAGCTGAAGAAAATTTCCAGTTTTTGAAAAAATTTGGTCTAAAGAGTTGGAATTCATGGATATGGTGATGCTATTAGCAACTAGGAGGCTTCAAACAATTTCATCATTTTCTTATTTTTTCACCGATATTGACCAAAATCGAATCCAAACATTATTGACTTCATTCTCAACCGTGATACAACTTAACCATTAATAACCATTAATTTTAGAGAACAACTATTTTCATCAAGATTTAATGCATTTTTTATGAAAATCTTATATAACTTGAGGGTAGAAGGTAAGGTATCCTACTTGTATAGTTTCAAACGGTTGATCGAAGGCAAGAAGGCACCACGAAAGTTGAGGTTGGGTGGCCTTTGATATGAAATGGTCAGAGGCTATGGATAACTTGATGATAGCCGTCTCTCTTCCTTCTACGATAGAGAACGAACCTTCCTCGAGGTAGATGAAACCCCACGTGGAGTGTATGAAAACTCTCTTGTTGTTTCTTGATGGAGAATAAGGAAGAAAGACAAAAAACTATGACCAAAAATTGTGGAAGTGTAAAACTTGCCGACGCCGATGACTTTCTCTTCTTCATCGAAGCTCAACGGGGATTCGATCAAAAAGAATCTTGAGGTGAAGAGGGTTGAAACCTTGGTGCCTTTCTCAGCTAGATTTAGATTTGTTTAGAGAAAAGAAATGAAATAAAAGAAACCTTAAGTTTCTTTTATAATGACTTGAAGGGTAAAATTGGTAATTTCACATTATTTCTATTTTTGACGATAACTTGACTTCTCAAATTCGAAAATCGACGAATGAATACTCCATTCTATATAAATTTTTGTTGCAAACCTAATGGTGTAATCAGATTTTTCTAATTCTCGCTCTAACGAAAATTCACCATTTTGGGTCCCACTTAACATGAAATTCAAGGATTTTATAACTTTTTCGTTTGAACTCGAATTTGAACATGCTTACAAGATAAAATATGTTTTTTAGCCATTTTGAATAGAATGAGAAAGTCATATTTAATTAAAAATAGACAAAACAAAATCAGAGTATTTTACCTTAAGTCCTTTTGTCAGAATTTTTTTTCAAAATTTCAATATTTGGTTTCCTCGGCCTTATCTTAAATCTTCGATGGTATTTGTGTTTGGTAGGGAAGATGGACTAGTTGTATCAACACTAGCATTGGAGTTATCACCGCCAAAAATGGTTTTTGATAAGCTTGTCTTGGAAAAGTTTTTGAATATTGAAAAAACTTCTACATGACAACAACTGGATTGCCTATTAGGAGAATTTGATAGAAACCACTTGATTGAATCATGTTGTTTTACCAAATCAATAGAAGGAGGATGAGGTGTCAATCATAGAATGATCTATTGATTTGGTCGAGGGTGTTGATGCGACGTATGTGAATGTGGAGGTTGGTTGCAAGCCTGTGGTGGACTAGGTAAAGCCCAATAACTTGGTTGTATTAGAAGCCCATGATTCTGATTTCAGCTAGACAAATTTGGTTCTAATTAGAGAAGGTTTACTTGTTCATTTTCAAGCCCATGTGCCACGGTCGTGTTCTTTCAAAGCGAGGTTGTGCGGCGCAAGAGGGTGCTAATCCACAAGTAAGCCTAAAAAAATGATCTCACACCACAATATGTAGCAAGCAAATAAGAAAACAGGGCAACATAAGCAAAGCCCGGAGGCAACTTTGTTAATATAATATTGATTACATGGTACAACACATTACAAAAGTAAATAGGTGTGTTACAAGCATCTGATGATTTATAACATGTGAGACTCCACATAACTTGGCGCGAGGGCTTGAAGTCAACGTGGGTGTAGGCCAGGGATTGGGAAGCACTAGACACCCTTTCTACAAAGTGTATGCCAAACATTTCCTAGGTTTCCAGAAGAAAACATAAAAAGTAGAGGTCGGTCATACTTCTTTATTACTAAAATGCCACTAAGCTAACAGACATGCCCTGCCGCGGGGTTGATATGGCTTCATATGTAAACCTTACATAGTTTACATGGGTGCTCCCAAGCAACTCTGGGACGAGTTACACCTAACTCTAGGTAACAAAATGTATGGCCGTCAAAGTTTCTTCCACCTATTCTGCAAACGTCCTCGTCGCATTGCCTTGACAAACTCTTTAATTTTCTACTTGAAAGTTAGTAGGTTCTCTACACTCTCCAAGATAGCTTCACATTTTAGCATGTTTTTCTATGTAATGAAGTATTCTACGTGTTATTACTACTGTTGTTGGCTTGAATTGTTGCTGACTTGATGCTTTTGAGAACTTTGTCGACAATACGCTTTGGCTGAATACATGAATGAAAAGATGTACATGATACATGTTGGAGTAATGTGTGTATGATCTACTGGATCTGCATGGTACAACTTGAGACTTCTTGTATGGAAAATAGGGTGAATGCTACATAACCTGTATGGTAACCAAAGCTTAGCGAACTTGTACATCTTTGAACTCTATCTTTGATAGCCTGAAATAATAGTGTGAGGAGTTAAATATTGTTGGCCTGTAATAATTTCAAAAGGTCTCTTGTTGGGGGAAGAACTCTTCCGAAGGTTGAAATTGAACTATGTGACATTAAGAAGATTTGTCCAATTCTTATGGTCGGCATTGGCAACATGCTAAAAATACTCCAATATGGAATTGAATCTCTCCGTTTGCCAATCTGATTGAAAATGTCCATTGGTTGAAAAGTCAAGTTGAAACCCAAGTAATTTGCATAGTTCGTCCCATAACTTTCTTGTGAATCTTGAATCTCTAACATTGACAATACTTTTGGACACACCCCAATACTTGATGACATTCTTATGACGCAACTGAGAGGCTTCATCTGTAACTTGAACTTGAGAGTAACCTGATCCCAAACCCAACTTTGAAGAGTACTTGGCAGCTCCAAGTTTATCAAATGAGTCGATAATCTGTAGGATATGATACTTATTCTTGATGAAGATCTTGTTTGATGCTCGATAATCGACACAACGTCGCACTGACCCATAATGTTGCTTGCATAACTCAGCTAATTCTGGAAAATTCATCTTGTATGGCCCTCTCGTAAGAGGCGTGATACCATGTAGTAGTTTATTCTGATGATCAATCGACTTACATGGCAGTAGTATCTTTAGAAGATCATTCGGCATCACATCTTCAAATTAGATCAATACTTGTGTAACCTGTGTGGGAGTTGAACTATGGTCCTGATCATCAGGTTCAACTCATAGAGTAGCAATGTACATTTGTTTTCATTCCTTCAACTGAAAGGCTGAAATCATCTTTTCCTTTTCCTTGCTGATGGAGATAGGAATGAAGCTTGGATATCTCCTAGCATGTCCAATGTGTTGGTGAATGGCATTGGAACAGTCCTGTTCTGTCGTAAGAAATCCATCATAATGATAACTTTGAATTCATTGAAAGGAACTGCGAGTAAATCAAGCTCACCCTTCCATGTGCCTATTTTGATGGACACTGACTTGGCCGAACATTGAGGCGTGGCTTGGGAATTTATAGCTTTCATGCGACTTTAATCTTTCACTAGCTGGACATTGAGGCGTTTAGTCTCTACAGGGAAAATGAAGTTATACATAGCTCTTGTATCAACCATTACTTGGGTTGTCATGCCACTAACTTCAATGTCAACATACATAAGACCCTTACGTTAAAGGCTTTTTTGAGTCTTCGATATTTGGTTCATTGCATTTAGCAAATGCTTGCTCCCATGTGAGGAAAATCTTCATCATCTCGCCCACTCGTACTCTCATGACTAGGGTCACTCGAAGAGACTAGTATTACAGTTAGCCTAGATCGCTTCGGGCATTTATGTCTTGTAAGTCCCACCACACAAAATATATATAAGCTTGTGCCAATCCTTGGTTGATGAGGTACTTCTGCTCTTTCAAGGAAAAGAATTACATTGGGATTCCTGACTAGAACTATGTTTGTGCCTTCTATTCTTACCATTCGAAGACTTCTTGGTGTGTTCATGTTGCTAGGAGTACCCCTTCAAGTGAGGGTGTACCTCTTGTCTGCTTCCAACCACAGGAGAATAATCAGTCAACCACTCAGTTGTAGTAATTACAGACACGAGATCTTGCACACATTGCCTTTGGAACTCTATCTGAACCCAAGACTTGACCCTTTCTTGGAATGAGAACAAATTTTCTTTCTCTGACAAGTCACGGATATCAAGTATCAAGGCAGAAAATTGCTTGACGTAGTCATGAACTATACCTATCTAGTGGAATTGCCTCAACTTTCTTCGGGCAATAAACTCCACGTTCTTTGGTAGAAACTTATGTTTCAATTCTTATTTAAAGTTATCCAATGTATCAATGGAATATTGGCCACTTTCCATCTTAGTGTATTTTATTTGCCACCATAGTTTGGCATCACCTACAAAATACATAGAAGTAGTTGTCACCTTTACCTCTTCTGAATCCGGACGAGCTGCATAGAAGTACTGTTCCATATCAAACAGAAAATTTTTGAGCTCTTTTGCATCGGGAACACCATTAAAGGTGAGTGGCTCTAGGACTCACAGGCGCGAGGGAGGAGCTTCATTATTGGTAAGTCGTTCATTATCGATGGCTTTAACAAGGAGACCTACCTTCGTAGTGAGCTCTGTGATTTGTTCTTATAAGTTGGCTAGGGATCCTCGGGTATCTTCCTTGGGGTCAACTACTCTAGCACTAAAGGTTACGGATTCTTTCTCCAACATGATCTAACGACCATCTAGTTGTGCAATACCATCAACAATACCCAATAGCTATGCCATCTTATCTTTGAGTATCTCAATACATTTCTTGTTTGTATGTGGGGGTGGTATGGTTGGAGCGGGTTGATCCGCGATACTTTTCTCTCTTCTAGCCATTGTTTGCATGAACAAAATGGAACTGGGGGAAGAGTTTGGTGATCAACCAACTTGAACCTGTAACTAATGAGGTTTGGATACCAACTTTGCTCTAAACAATTGCGCTCTGATACCAACTATCACAACCGTGTTCTTTCGAAACAAGGTCGTGCAAAGCAAAGGGGTGCTAAGCCACAAGCAAGCTTGAAAAAATGATCTCATACCACAATACGTAGTAAGCAAATAAGATAACGGGACAATACGAGGCAAGGCCCGAAGGAAACTTTGTTGATATAATATTGATTACACAGTGTAACACATTACAAAAGCAAATAGGTATGTTACAAGCAATTGATGATCTATGACATGTGAGACTCCATGTAGCTTGGCGATAGGGCTTTAAGTCAACGTGGGTGTAGGCCGGAGATTGGGAAGCACTAGACACCCTTCCTATAAAGTGTATGCTAAACCTTTCCTAAGTTTCGAAAAAGAAACATCAAAAGTAAAGGCCGGTCATACTCTCTTATTACTAAAATGCCATTAAGCTAACATATATGCCATGGCACGACACTGATATGGCTTCATATGTGACCCTTACATAGTTTACATGGGTGTTTTTGGGTGACTCCGGGATGAGTTATATTTAATTCTAGGTGACAGAATGTATAATCATCACACCATGGCCCAGTGGATCATATTTTAGAGATAGATAGTCAACTTTATATTGAGTGTGGTCTTGGTGTGGATTGTTGCATCGAGACTCATCATTAGCTCTTTTACATCTTTTTAGTAGAGACACTATCCTTGGTAGATGATATTTTGACCAAGGTTGTTGCTAGGGTCATGAAAGACCTAACTCATGGTATGGATTACTGGAAGGGTCATGCTTTAGGGGTTTGTGGTGCCAACGTTAGGCATGAGTATAGTTCGTGTTCTATATATTGATCAACTGCGTTGGTTGAATAAAGAAAGATGTATATAGTTGTAGATGTATGGAGGAAGGGTTGTGTGGTCAGTATTTCTTACTCAGTTAGACCCCTAGAAGGACTCTATTTTGGTGCTTAAGCTCTACCAATTGAAAGGCTTTGACTATTACTATAATAATCAATTGATTGTTTACAAGGAGCATATCCCAGAATCTTTGGGCAGCTTAAGAGCCATTGCTTTGAGAAGAAATTTGATTAGTGAAATAACTTAGTGGATGTTGGGTGGAATTCTTGACCTGGGTTTATCTGTAAGACTAAGAATTTCCAGGAGAGGTAAAGTGACAAGAGTTCTTCTAGAGGTGGCCTTGGGCAAACAAGCTTTACTTGCCAAGTATTTATTTCGTTTCCAAGAAAATAAAGTAGATACTTCAACAGAGTTTATTCTTATGGCAACGAAGGGTAGCCTTGCGTTGATGGGTCTTGTAGTTTTTGAGAAGGCACCTTGTTTGGATGTTATGGAGTCGAAAATTAGCAAAAAGAAATTCAGATTAGTTAAAGAAGTTGTGGAGCTTGAAAAGAAGGCTTGCTCATCTAATTTGAAGCTGGTTTACAATAAAAGGAGTGGGCATTTATCTAATGTTCCAATGTAGCATAAACTTCTAATTTGGAATGTTAGGGTTTTGAATGATTGCTCTAAGAAAACAACTGTGAAGTCAGTTATTGTTTCTACTAAGCCGCATTTAGTCTCTTTGCAAGAGTCAAAGATGAAAGTGGTGAATTATAAGATAGTTGCATAGATTTTGGGTTCTAGATTCATTAAGTGGTTGCTACGACGAAAATAATGTAGGTTAAACACCTTAAGTGCAGAGTTGTAGTGAAGTAGTTAAATCTCGGGAGTCTAAGGTCGATCTAGGGGGATTGTGTAAAAATTAAAATAAAACACGGATGAGGTGAAAGAAGATGTGACTTAAACAATGAAAAAGATGATTTTCCAATCTTTCATATGGAGTAAAAATTAAAAGATTTAAATCAAAAATTAAAAAGAACTAAGGCATCGAGGATCTACTCAAAAATTATAATCCTATCCACTATTCAATCAATCAACTACACGCCTGTATGATTGCTATTTTCCCAGAAGAAGGAAAGGTCTAGTTGTAGACTTGTATAAAAAATAAAAATAAAAACTACTTAAATTATGATACATAGGTTGGATCTAACCTGAACTAATGAATGGAATCGAACTGAACTACCATGGTTCAACTAATCTCTGATAAAAATCTCCCTCAAATGCTACGAAATCTGCAAAAAAATCATCCTAAATGATAAATCTATTGAATTCGATAGGAGAAAGAAATAGAAGAAATCTTATTTTGGGAATCATACCTCGTTCTGCGATTTGGATTCTCAAAACCTCGAAGAGCTACGAAATCTGCGATTTCGATTCTCAAAACTTCAGAGAATGTGAAGAACAGATTTTGATTCTCAAAACTCCAGAAAATGTGAAGAACAGATTTTGATTCTCAAAACTCCAGAAAATGTGAAGAGGAACTTGATAGAAAGAGAGAGAAAGAGTGATTTGGATTCTCAAAACTCAAAGAACTTCGAAATCTGCGATTTCGATTCTCAAAACTCCAGAAAATGTGAAAAAGAACTTGATATAGAAAGAGAGAGAGACCTATTAGAATGGAAATCGAAACCCTAGATGTGGAGGAGCTATGATGAACTTGATGGAGAGAGAGAGAGAGAGGTTTTCACAAAATCTGTTGATACAAGAGAGTTTTTTTTTTTTGCGAAATTTCGATTTTTGGTGCACAAGTTGTGTTCTACAATGTCGCCTATTTTGACTGCCGTTGAAAATGGGTCGCTAAAAAATGTTATTTTTGTTGTGTCTCCAGAAAATATTATTTTATTCCGTAAACTTACTCAACCATGAATTAACTATGATTTTACTACTTGTTAAATTTAAGTAATATTTTCACTGCTCTCTTGAGTGAAAAGCAAAATATTTAATGTTTTTTCAAATGTCGAAAAACATTTTTTTTCTTTTGCTGAGGGCAAGACATGAATGAAACCCACCACCACTGATTCAACCTCATACTCATTTGCTTAGTTGATAGTTCATTAAAAGGCAGGAACTTGAAAGCGAGCAATGGATGAAAGGAACCCTTTCCCTTTAGCTTCCCCCAGTATTTCACTTTCAATTGTTCAACCACACAGCCATTAAATAGTATTCAATTCATGTCAATGAGTGAATCACTTCAACAAATATAGCAATTAGGAATGGTTTATAATGGTTCCTAAGCCAGTATGAAAAGGTTGACAAACCGTCTTTAACCGAGGCGTCGTTAATGAATTTAAATGGTTGCTAGATCTCAAGATTTGGAATCGCTAAAAACAGTTCCAAAACTCAAATTTTGGAACGGCTTAAAATCGTTCCAAATCTGCATTTATATATAATAAAAAATATCTTAGACATTGATTTAAAATCTGATGTCTATAAAACTAATGTCTTAAGTCTGAGACTTTAGTCATCGGTTACAAACCAATATCTAAAGTGGTCATAAACCGATGTCTAAACTTCTTGATTTCATTATGGTAAGAATATGCACTTGATTTGACATCATAGATATGATCAACTGATAAGGCAAAGCTCTGCTTGTATAGAGAGAGCAACGTAAATTAACTGAAATAACCCAAGTATATACTATGTTGATCATTGAATAGTAACTTGATTCTATAATTTCTAGATGACAAAAATGTTGTGGGGAGTTCTTGATTTTTTTACAATAACTTGATTCTTTAATTTATTATTATAAAATAAATAAAATGAAAAGCATAAAAAAATCCAGAATAAAAAATAAAAAAGGGTATGCCATGAGTTATCAGGGACTGTAAACTTTTTCTCTAGTAGCATATATGTATCCTTCCAAGTTACTTTTGAGCTATGCAGTTTTTCTACGGTCTGCATCCTTCTTATCCAGAGCCTCCAATCGACGTTTAGCTTCAGACATAGCTTCCTCTGATAAATGTTCGCTTCTTCAGCGTTTCTCTCTCAATATCCACACTACTCTGTTTTACTAGATTGGTGTTGGACGTGTTATTAATCCCTCCATCAATGACCACGCTACCTTCATACCCTTCTAAAGTGTTCCCTCTGCTTGCTTCATCTGATATGTTGGGAGCAATAGTAGAATTCTCCAGAGTCAAATTCTTTTTAGGCACCTCTATCCATTATGAAATTTCTATAACAGCATCTCCATGATCTAGAGAAAGTATTCCGCTTCTGCTGAGAGAGAAATATTTATTCTCCTTGATGGGAGAAGAGTGTAGACACCCCATTTTTGCATCCGCCTGACTTGGCGATCCGTCACCCGGTTGCTGTGGATTCCTAATGATGAACACAAAGAACTCAAAAGCTTGAGAGAAGTATCCTTCCAATTCCCTTTTTTCTTCTAATTTTATTCCCTTCTTTCTCCTTGCCACGCGACATAGAATTACGCATGCTTAGGATCGCTACACTATACACTCAACTTAGCAAGCACGTACGCTTAGGCTCACTACACATTTGGACCACTTAGAGATCTCGTTACGTTAGAAAAACATGACCTCGAGACTTAGAAATAATCACGTTGCGACTGAAAGAAACTTCACGTCAAATTCACCAAAATGGAAAAATATCAAAAATACCCCTCATAAATCTCAGACCTCCGAAAAGTCTCGAAAGTACCTCCATCGCACTCAAGACATGATTTCGAGTCTAACGAGACCCAAACCGACAAAAACAGAGAAATTTAAGAAAAATCATAAAAATGACCGAAATGCCCCTCAACCTCCAAATTCAACTTAAAGATCCCGATCCTTAAGAAAATGTAATAAAAATCAAAATCCAGTTAAAAACTCAATCTAACTAAAAATAAAACTCAAATTAAAAATTAAACAATTCAAATTCAAATAGTTAAAATTAAAAAATTAAACAATTAAAATTAAACAATTAAAATTAAAATCCAACAATTAAAATAAAAATCAAATAATTTAAACTAAAAAATTAAACAATTAAAATTTAAAATATAATCTAATTCAAAATTAAATAATTAAAATCTACTAAAAATCAAGATCAAAATTAAACATTAAAGTCGAAATCAAGATAAAATTGACCAACAAATTAAAATCAAAATGCAATCAAGAAGTTAAATAAATAAAAAAATCAAATTAAATAAAAAATTCTAAAATTGATCGAATAAAATTTTAACTAACCAACCATTAAAATTAAACTCAAAATCTAATCAACAAACTTAAAATCCATTTGACTCAATCCAAAATCGAATTAATACTCAACCAATGGAAGCAACGTTAAGTCAGCCAATCACAACTCGGTGGGGGGTAACTATTGTAACGCGAGTAACGTGGGATCCCCACCTCTATTCTCCCAAAAGAAGCGTTTGAAAATAAAGAGGAAACGTGAGAAACATAAAAGGAAAGCAAAGCAAAAAAGAAAGAAAAAGAAAAACGAAAATAGAAAAAATTCAGGATAAGAGGAGACCTTCTCCTCTACGAGAGGGCTCTCTCGATCTCAGCCGATCTTCTTCTCTTCAACAAAAAAGAGGCCTCCTCGTCACGTCTTCTTCTTCTTGCCTTGGCTGCACTTCTTCTCCAACTCTCTGCCATCTCTCACTCTCCACTCCCTTTGTCTTCTTCTCTTTCTCACGTCCTATTGGACAGCAATTAAAAAGAAGAAAAAAGGAACACAGAAACATCCCTGCTACACCATTAACGGACCTCCCCACCCCTGCAACTCCCTTTCTGCCCTCACTTCTTCCTCTCTAACTTTTTACAGCAGTAAGGCTACTCTCTCTCTCTCTTTTGGACAGACGCCCCAAGGTTTTTCAACTACCCTTATCTTCACCTCTAAACCTCTCTCTGCTAAACCGGCGACCCAACCAACACCATTAGAACACGCACAACCTCCATTAACAGCCCATCACATTTTGTCACCTCCCTTTTTCGCCATTACGCAGCACTGTCTCCATTGTCTCTGCTACGCCAATGCCTCAGCCATTACAACATCTACAGCAACCACGCTACCATCATCTCTGTAGATGCACGAAATGGCACTACACTTTCCTTCTCTTTAAGCTCGGGGGGACCTGCAAAACAGCCCACTCCGACGATCAAGTTAGCCAAATTGATCAGTGTAATGTGTTTAGAGAAGAAGAATTCGAACCTTTTGTACTCGTAATTTTCTTCCTTATATAGGCGTTCAACCTGATCGTTTTCTGTGCCACCCCTTGAGGTGACTTGGGGTAGTTAGCTTACTCCCTGACATGTCAGCTGCAGGAGTTGTTGCAACTGCCCTATTGCTTCTGAGAAAGTCAGATTTTGTCTGACATGACATGGGTGGTTAGAACTGGCTGTCTATTGCAGGCTTATCTGTCAGACCTGTCATACCGACCTACGAGCTGATGGCACAGCTCCGAGCTTGGAATACATGCATTCGTCGGAGTTAATAAACCGAACAAGAGTCTTTGTCCGACCTCAAAATCATTATCCTTGGCCCTTTATCCGAGCCGCGTGTCGGTGCTCAAGAATTTCCCCCCACAATCTCCCTTACAGCAACAGCTACACCAACGTCCTTACCTCTGAATACTCCTACAACAGCCACTACCATCCTCTTTTCCTCTCAAGAAGCCCAGAGCTATCACCATTGAAGCTCTCATCCATAGATTTTTGAAACAACATTCACACAACCGGATTGTTGTCCAAATACTCTGAAGGAATCTCACAAAACTCGACCCTTGCAAGTGGTAAGTTCGTTTTTTTTTTCCTTTGTCTCTTCTTATACCTCTTTAATCATTATTCTATGTGTACATTTTATCCACGAGTTTTTATTCGTAAATTCTCACCAGTCGACTCGATGTTTTTTGTGTGCTTAGAAGTCCAAAATTTGTTTTTCTATCAAAGTGACACACGAGCCGACTCGCTGCTTTTTTATGTGCTTGGAAGTTTCAAAATTAGATTTTTCTATCAAAGTGACACGAGTTGACTCGCTGTCCATTTATGTGCTTACAAGTTCCGAACTTTGTTTTTCTATGAAAGTGACACACGAGTCGACTCGCTATTTTTTTTATGTGCTTAGGAGTCCGAAATTTGTTTTTCTATCAAAGTGACATGTGAGTCGACTCGCTGTTTTTTTTTATGTGCTTAGAAGTTCGAAATTTGTTTTTCTATCAAAGTGACACGAGTTGACTCATTATTTTTCTATGTGCTTAGAAGTTTCAAAATTGGATTTTTTATCAAAGTGACACGGGAGTCGATTCACTGATTTTTGAGTATATAAGAAATTTAAAATTGATTTTTTCAATAAAATAGGGGCGAGTTGAATCACTAATTTTCATGTATATGCGAATTAATTCATCAAGCAATTTACTAATATTTGCAACGTGTTCTTGGTTCAAAAAATTTTGGCATATATGTGTGAATGGTTAATTTCCTCATTGGCCCTATGTCACTAGTGTTTTAATGTGAGATTTTGCACACGTGGGTTATTGGTGCGTCGACTTATTGATCTACCATATGTTCATGATTGGAATTGTCATGATCACAATTCCCATTTTTGAGAGATTCGATTTTGGAACGTTCTAATTTTGAAACTTTATAATTTTCTTATTTGGAAAATTTTCTCATTATTATTTTCTACTTCAAAAAATTCATATTTGCTAATATCTAATTTAAAATTCGGCATATTCATGATTTTCTTATATGGATCATTTTGTATTTCCGAATTAGAAATCTCATAAAGTACCAATTTGGATGTTCCATATTGATGACTTTCCAATATGAAAAATTTTCATGAATTCCTATTATAGTCGATTTGGGAAACATTTACGCATTTGGATTTGTAATCGAAATATTGCCACGTGGACTTTGAAGCATAGATAGGGATCAAGGCTTTTTTCAAATATTTCCATTTTGTGCAACATTCAAAAACTATGTGATATTTGGGGGATATTGGCCTTGAGATTTGTTTTGCACATGCGATATAATTTGATGATGATAGTAACGATGATTGGACCATAATCTTGACTTTAGTTTCTACCCGTTGACCGTAGGACAGTTTGGATCGTAGTAGAGACCGATCATCTCGATCGGGCGGGTTCAGTGCCTAACACCTTCTGAAACCCGTAATCTGACCCCTTACCCATTTCTCTGATCCGTAGACCGACCCGATACATTTTGGAGTTATTTTTGGTTCCTAGACCTAAACTAGGTGGCGACTCCCTATTTCCTAAAAGTCCCCAATTTACCAATCAGACCCCCTTACCCACCATTTGGTGAAAAATGGGTCGAGATGATTTCGAAGAGAGATTGCGAGATGAATACCTAGAGAAAACAGAAAAAATGTCATCGTAGTTAAATTTTACTTTATCATAAAGAAGTTTTCAATTTTCTTATAGAGTAATAAGTATTACTACCTAAAGGCACTAAAATATAATTCAGATATAGCTACAATCCGTAAGTTCTTAACATCTTACTTCTCACTAGCATCTGCCAAACTAGACTAAAATATTGAGCAAACTTATCAGAAAGAATCATTGAATATGTTATAATTAAAAAAAAAAACCATTGTAAAAAAAAAACCATTTGTTTAAAATATATTACAATTTTAATTTAATTTTTTGTCACATTGAATGATATATTCTAATTACTAGGTACTTACCTGAAAGTGCCCTCGATCCACGGGATGTGTGGATCCGCTTTTGATTTTCGAGATTTGAGAATCGCCACCTAGTTATTGCGGTCTAGGAACCAAACATCGACTCAAAATGGATAAAAACAACTAATCTACTCAAAAAAATACTTGATTGACTTGATTTTAGGATTTTGACTTAAGTCTCACTTGATTAACTTGATTTTAGGATTTTGACTTAAGTCTTACTTGATTGACTTTAATTTTAATTAGGATTTCACTTTACAGTAATTAATATTTGAATTATTAATTTTGAAATTTTTAATTATTCAAATTGTAAAATTATCGTTTTACCCTCGGAGAGGACTTTTTGTGTTTTAAGTCGTTTTTCAATGTTCCAGGATGTTTTGGAATCGATTTTTCGTAAGAAATTCAATGGAAATATTGGTTTGTGTCATTTATGAAAATTTTTGTATGAAATGATCATGAACTTTATGAGGAGTATTTTTGTAATTTTGTCGAATTTTGTGACATTGGCAAAATGATTTATTTGATTTCGATTTGTTAATTTTTGTATTTTAAAGAATTTTTCTAAGCGTAATGTGGGCTCTAGGAATGTTTTGAGGTTAGGGTTATTTTGGTAATTGGGTCATTTTTTAATTATTTTTATCGTGAAGCTTCTTTTTATCTGAAAAATGATGATTTCTAGGCTTTTGGGGTTATATTTTCCTAGCGTAACCTGGTTTTTACAGTTTTCTTAGTTTGAGATCCTCATCCGAATTTCTGAAATATATTTGGTAACAAACAGAGCATTGGAATAAACATCCATCATTGGGAATCGTTGCAATCGGGTTGATGAGTTGATTAGTCAAGTGAGTGCAAAAATGGTGTGACTACAGCCCCTTTTTGGCAGAAGGTTGAAGCAAACTAGATAGCAAATCTATTTCGGTAGATAGTACGATATCCAGATGTTAAAGCTAGTGACAATTCATTTTACAACCTGATTTAACAATTCGTCGGGACATTTGGATCTTTGAGGGTAAAACTCTCCCCGAACAAGTTTGTCAGGTCCTCGAGCTTGAACTCTCACAGACGACAATGATTCAAATCGAAATGCATTTTATGCAATGAAAACAATCATACGATATTGTAGGAACTTCATTAAATTCTTTTTTCAGAGTTCGAAGAGTTTGAGTCTTGTTTCTCGGACTCGTGCTTACTAGAACTACGCTGCTTAGGCTGAGATTTGCAGGAACTTAAACAATCTTGTTAATTCAATATATGATTCAAGCAAAGCTGGAGTCTCGTTTCTCAGACTCGAACTAAGGTTCACAGGTAATTAAACAATCATGTTAATGCATTATATGATTCAAACAAAGTTGGAGTCTCGTTTCTCGAACTCTAGCTAAGGTTTATAGGAACTTAAACAATCCTATTAAAGTTGGAATCTTGCTTCTCAGACTCTGGCTAAGGTTTACAAGAAATTAAACAATCCTGTTAATTCATTATATGATTCAAACAAAGCTGGAGTCTCGTTTCTCGGACTCTAGTTGAGGTTTACAGGAACTTAAACAATCCTGTTAAAGTTGGAGTCTCGTTTCTCGAACTCTGGCTAAGGTTTACAGGAACTTAAACAATCCTGTTAAGAGTTGGAGTCAAGCTTCTCGTACTCGAACTAAAGTTTATAGGAACTAAAGTTGGAGTCTCGTTATCTTTTGTTAGTACCATGTTTTGTCAAATTACAAGGGTAGTCATATGATGTCATGATGTAACTACTAGAAACATTGTTGTGCGCTCATAATTCAACGACAAATCCAAAATATATCAAAACCAATCAAGGTCAAGGGGCATCATCTCCCGTGGAGCATCAGAACAGGTATATCTCAAGGAGATCAGAAGCTGTCGGCAGGAGTAAAGGATCCACCGCCAGCCACCGACCGAATATTTTGAGATACCTTCTATCGGTGGCAGAAGCTCTAATATGTCGGTCCCACCGATATAATATTAATCGGTTCCACCGATGAAGACTTGACGGTTCCACCGCTAGCCACCGACAAATTAACATGGGATACCTCCTATCGGTGGCAGAAGAACAATCCTGCCGGTCCCACCGACAGTTTCGGCATCGGTTCCACCGAATAACACTTTGTCGGTCCCACCGACATCCACCGCCAGAACTAATGAAGGAGTTTTCATTCGGTGGCAGAAACATACTCCTGGCGGTTCCACCGTAAAATTCTCATCGGTCCCACCGATGAAGCTTGGAGGTTCCACCGTCAGTGCTACCGAAAATGCGAAACGGTAAGATTTTCGACCGTTATGATTGGTCGGTGCCACCGTTGGAATTCAGGTGCCACCGACAGAAAGCCGTTAAGAGCTCTGCCTATAAAAGTAAAGCACTTGGCCTCTTCTTGGTTTGATCAACAACTCCGAAGTTCAGCCCAAGCAAATAAGCATACTTTAAAAGGCTTAACAAAGGAAGAAGAGTCGTGAAGGGTAATCAAAATCATGCATACCAAACTATCACGTCTTAGTTGATCAAGCTCTACTTACTCCCACCTTCGAGAGTGCAGTTTAACATCGAGCGAGACAAGAAGCCATTGTTGAAGGGAGTAACGGAGAACTGAAGAACAACACACTCACTACCATCGTCATTACTGTGAGTTTGATTGTTTGTATCTAAAATTCTGAAAATACACTTGTAATAGTTTACTTGATTTCTTCTTCAAAATCAAGCACTTGATTGAGTTGCGGACTCAAGTTGAGTGACAAAGGTTACTGAGTTTCCTAAGTATAAAACTCAAGGACTTTGAGTGGATGTGGTCCATTCAATCGTAGGGTTGTAGAATCATCCCGAAAAAAATTCTGTGTGCGGTTTAAGGTGAACCAAAAACCTCAGTATTAGTGGATACCAAAGAACCATCAATTTGGGTTCTCTTGGGAGTGGATGTAGGCACGGGTGCTGAACCACTATAAATCGTGTGTATTCTACTGTGTCTCAGATTCTCTTATCTTTATGCCAATTTGGATGCATATCATGACTGATCATATCTCGCATGAATATCTTGCTACATGAATGTTTTTGTGGATGCTCCCTGACATTAAAATTTATTCACATCCCAACATACACCTTCAGTAGATTTTTAAATTAGTCCTATTCACCCCCCCCCTCTAGGTCACCATCTTGTCAAAGCTGGTAATTTCAATTGGTATCAGAGCTGGTTGCTCTATAAAGGTCTAACCACCCTGAGTGATCCGTGACCTTTCACCATGTCTAGAGCCGATAAATGGTCCTCGGCTCGTCCACCCATGTTCGAAGGCATTAAGTATGCCTTCTGGAAGAATAAAATGATGATATACATCAACTCACTAAGTAGAGATGTGTGGGACATGATTGAGGAAGGTTGGGAACCTCCCGTTGACATCATCGAAGTTAATGGTGTCACTACTTCTGTTCCGAGACCATCAAGGAAATGGACAGAACAGGACAAAATAGACAGTAGCAACAATTACAAGGCTCTAAATGCCATTACGAGTGCCATTTCCGACGATGAATATCAACGGATATGCACGTGTCAGTCGGCTAAGCAAGCATGGAAAATTCTAGAAGCCGCTCACGAAGGCACAAGTATAGTGAAAAAATCTAAACTTCAACTCCTCCGCACTCAATTTGAAAATATCAAAATGGAGGAAAGCGAAACTGTCCAAGAGTTCTATGCACGTCTAAGTGACATCTGCAACTCTATGTTTTATGTTGGTGAAACCGTCCCTCAAGGTAGAATTTGTGCAAAAATCCTAAGATCTCTACCCAAGAGGTTTGCCTCTAAGGTCACCTCAATTGAGGAATATCGAGATGTGGAAGCAATGACCGTTGAGGAACTTATGGGGTCTCTCACTACCTTCGAACTCCATCTCGAGGGGCCTCCCTCAAAAGGGAAGACTCAGGTCCTAAAGACATCCTCCTCAAAGTCCTCATCCAAGCGAACATCGCATATCGGATCTCAATCCTCCTCCCATAATCATAAGAAGGTATCGATTGAAGAGGATAAAGAGACTGACTCGGATGAGGAAGACTTGGCCCTGTTAGCCTCAAGGTTTCAAAAATTCTTTAAAAGAAGAGGACCAGGGTAACACTAGTAGACGTAATCATCCTATAGATAGACATGCGCCTGTAGGAAAAACCATGTCTAAACCAAGGGAAGATACGGAGTGCTACACATGTGGCGGTCGTGGTCACTACTCAAACGTGTGCCCCTCTAAACCCAAATCCAAAGGTCTACCTAGACCTAAGAATAAGGGAACAACAATGGCTGCTAAGGCCACATGGGATGACTCTGAAGAATCTGGAGACGAAGAAGAACTAGGGTCTCTATCAGATAATGAAGATCAAGACACTCTTCGAATCCTTATGGCTTCTACCACTGTCAACATTCCAGATGGGGATGAACTTGAAGGAGACCTGGACTGTGAAAGTCAGAGTCGCTCCTTAGTCACTTCTTCCTCCGATGAAGAAGAGGAGGACAGTGATGAACTTGAACTCCAATCTGCATTTGACCAACTGTTCGTTAGTCATGTAAAACTGACTAAGAAACATAGTCGAGAAAAACTCCAAAAAGAACAGTGGCATGCTCAATATGAGGAAATGTGCAAGGAGAAACTCTCCTTAGAACTTGAATTAGAAGGCATTAAGACTCAGCTTTCTACAACCTTAGAAAGACAGTCTACCCTGCTCTCTACATCTGAGACAGTCCTGATTGAGAAAGAGGAGATGATAAAAAATCTTCAACAACTCAAGAATCTCCTCTCGATGGCCAACTCCACAATAGCTCGTCTAAACTTAGAATTAGTCAATCTCCGTGATGAAAACAAAGTTCTTAAGGTTGATGTCGATAGACTGCAAAAACAAAATACTAGACTTGAGTATAACTACACTCATGGTAGCTTGGAGTTACAAAAACTCCTAGGAGTGCAAAAATCCTATGGAGATAAAGGAGGAATAGGCTATGATAGTTATACCTCTGCATCACCTCCATCTCCTTCTACGCTTGCACATGGAGAGTCGTCAAACACTCAAAAAGACTCCAAAAAGATTATCACATGCAACTTCTGTGGTAAAACGGGCCACATGAAATTTGAATGTATCAAATACAAAACTATCTACACCGCAACCTCTCAGACCTCTATTGGAAAATCTTTATCGGTTGAACAGAAGAAGCATGATAAGGGAAAGAATCCATTGGTGAACAAAGTTGAAAAAACAAAGAAAGAAAAGTCACCAAAATGGAAGGGTACAAAGAATATATCTTCTCCCAAACAAAACAGCAATATTGGGGAACTCTTTAAACAGATTGCCTATCTAAATCTAAAAGCTAAAGCTCTTGCTGAATCTAGTATGGATAATCAAAGTGGAAGAAGGTACAAAATGAAAAATCCTTCCTCAAAGTCACCTAAGAAGGGTAGGTTCCCTAAGAAAAGCTCACCTAGTAAAGAGGACTCTCCTACCAAATACAATCCCCCCAAGATGAATTTACAATGGAAAGTCAAAAATGGGGACGACAAGTGCCTTGTAATTCACACAGCTCTCAAAGCTGGAAATCATTCACGGTGGTATCTTGATAGTGGTTGCTCCCGACACATGACAGGTGACCGAAGTCAATTTAGCCACTTGGTTGATTTTGATGGAGGATCAGTCACCTTTGGTGATGGCAGCACCGCTAGGATTATTGGGCGAGGAACTGTCAGTGGTCATGGATTGCCCACGGTGGAAAATGTATTGTGCGTAGACGGCTTGAAACATAACCTTCTTAGCATATCCCAAATTTGTGACAAGGATCACCGTGTGAGCTTCAATCGTGAAGTATGCGAGATCTCCACCCCAAATGGAAAAATTATCATGAGAGGCCTTCGCACTTCTGATAACTGCTATGTTATCGAGAATTCAAGAGATACCACAGTTAGTAACATGGCTCAAATTGATGAAGTTCAGTTGTGGCATCAACGTCTGGGTCACGTTCATTACAAGAACCTGTTTAGACTTGCCTCGAAAGGGTTAGTCAGAGGATTACCCAAATTGGGTAAACAAGCAAGAGATGTCTGTGGGGAATGTCAAATTGGTAAACAAATTCGAAGTACCCATAAAAAGACAACCACTCTCGCAACCTCGAAACCCCTTGCCCTCTTACACATGGACCTTGTAGGTCCCACTAAAGTACAAAGTCTGGGAGGAAAGAGACATTTCTTGGTGATCGTTGATGATTACTCTAGATTCACCTGGGTTGCGTTTCTAAGAGAAAAATCAGATACCTTCGATGAATTCAAAAAGATCATAACGCGTATCCAAATAGAAAAGGAATCCACTGTTGATAGAATAAGAAGTGATCATGGTGGAGAGTTTGAGGATAGTCGATTCACACAATTCTGCGATGACCATGGAATTCGACATGAATTTTTCGCTCCAAAGACCCCTCAACAAAATGGAGTTGCCGAGAGAAAGAATCGCGTTCTTCAAGAAATGGCCACAGTCATGCTACACAGTACAGTAAACATCTTCCTAAAAGTTTGTGGGCCGAAGCTGAACTGTGAAACACTGCCTGTCATCAATAGAGTATATCTCCGAGCAGGCCTGAATAAAACAGCATATGAACTATGGAACAACAAAACTCCGAGTGTTAAGCACTTTAGGGTATTCGGGAGCAAGTGTTATGTCCTCAGAGATAGGGAACATTTGGGGAAGTTTGATTCAAAAAGCGATCCAGCAATTTTTTTGGGATACTCCTCAAACAGTCGAGCTTTTCGAGTTTTCAATCAGAGGACCTCCACACTTCAAGAATCCATAAATGTGGTGATCGATGATCAACCCATTCAGGAGAATGGTTCCTCTGACACTGAAGGTGAGGACGAGGGAGTGTTCCCTCTTACCCCCTTGCCGACCCCGACGTCTCTAGTTCCAGAAACACTACCTGTTGTTAAGGGTCATCCCTCCAGTCAAATCCTTGGAGATCCTCACATCGGAGTAAAAACCCGACGGCAACTTGAGACGTTAAATAGTCATCTGTGCTTCACATCCAAGTTGGAACCCAAAAATGTTGATGAAGCCCTCCATGATGAACACTGGATCCAAGCCATGCAAGACGAACTTCTTCAATTTCATAGGAATCAGGTTTGGCAGCTCGTACCAAGGCCATCTGACAAGAATGTCATTGGGACTAAGTGGATTTATAAGAACAAATCGGATGAACTTGGCAATGTTGTCCGCAATAAAGCTCGTCTGGTTGCACAAGGCTACTCTCAGATTGAGGGGATTGACTTTGATGAAACTTTTGCCCCGGTGGCAAGACTTGAGTCAATTCGGATCTTGATGTCCATTGCATGCGTGTTGAAATTCAAACTATTCCAGATGGATGTTAAGAGCGCATTTCTCAATGGGCTCTTAGATGAAGAAGTCTATGTTGAACAACCAAAAGGATTTGTTGATCCCAAACATCCCCACCAAGTATTCAGATTGAAAAAGGCACTCTATGGTCTCAAACAGGCCCCCCGCGCCTGGTATGAAAGACTGACTCAGTTTCTGCTCAGTCATAAATTTGTTAGGGGGAGCGTTGATAAAACGCTGTTTGTTCAAAGAATTGGTGGCGACACTCTCATTGCTCAAATCTATGTAGACGACATTGTGTTTGGATCCACCGCCGAAAGCTTGGCCCAAAAATTTGCTCACCTTATGCAATCCGAATTCGAAATGAGCATGGTTGGTGAACTCAGCTTTTTCTTGGGATTGCAAATTAAACAACTCGAGAATGGCCTGTTCATTTCTCAGACTAAATATGCGCGAGATTTGGTAGATCGATTTGGCTTAAAGTCTGGAAGAACACATCATACTCCTATGAGCACCACTCTTAAACTTTGTAAAGATCCTTCAGGTAAAAGTGTTGATGAGCATCTTTACCGGAGTATGATTGGTAGCCTTCTCTATCTTACGCCAGTAGGCCCGATATCTCTTACAGTGTAGGCACTTGTGCCCGTTTTCAAGCAGATCCTAAGGAATCTCATCTCCTAGCTGTTAAGAGGATTATCAGATACATCGCCGCCGGTACCACGGATCATGGCCTCTGGTATCCATTTGATTCCTCGTCCATCATTGCCGGATACACCGATGCTGACTGGGCCGGCAACATGGATGATCGAAAATCCACCAGTGGTGGTTGTTTCTACATCGGGAACTGTTTAGTTGCCTGGCATAGTAAGAAGCAAAGTTCCATATCTCTCTCAACTGCTGAGGCTGAGTACATTGCCGCTGGCAGCTGCTGTGCTCAACTTCTTTGGATGAAGCAGATGCTCGCCGACTATGGGATATCTCAAGATACGATGAGCCTCTTATGCGATAACACCAGTGCCATCAATATCTCGAAGAATCCTGTCCAACACTCTCGCACGAAACATATTGACATTCGGCATCACTTCATTCGTGAACTTGTTGAAGCACACACCATCTACTTGGAATATATCCCGACTGAAAATCAACTTGCTGATATCTTCACCAAGCCCCTCGATTCCTTATGTTTGATCACCTTCGGAAATCTATTGGGGTTGCTCACTGTGAGCAGGGTCCATGTATTCTCGGGATGTCCAAAAAAAAAAATAAAAATAAATAAAAAAAAAAAAAATAAAATAAAAAAAGTCAATTATGGAGCAATTGTCGGTGGCAGAATGCGCATTCTGTCGGTTCCACCGCCACCTTACTCATCGGCAGATATCGGTGGCACCGGCTACTTCTGTCGGTTCGACCGACAGCACGCGACTCTTCGTTTTCCTTTCAAATCTCTTTTCTCTATTTTTCCTTCTTCGCGCCTTTTCACTTCCTCACTGTTTCATTGTTCCCTCTCCCTCTTGCTTCGCCTTCTCCTTTCTCTCTCTCTTTCTCGCGTGTTGCTTGCCACCATGATGCTTCTTCTCGCTCTGTTGTCCATGCTCTCCGTTGGGCTCCTCATTACCTTCATGGCGCGTCGTCGCCAAGCGCGCCTCCTCCGGCCCAACGAAATGTTCGAAGCAAACGTGCTTCAACTTCCGCTGCTCCGCCATCCTCCTCATCGTCTTCCTCTGCTGAGGCCGACGCCTCAGATGATGAGGATGCTGATCTGCCTCCTCCACAGGGCTCTCGCCAACCTCCTTCGTCCAATGTCGGCATTGACGATGACCAACGTCAATATATCGAGCGCTTGCAATCTCTTCGCGACCGCCCCATCGTCTGTGAACGCCGCGTGGATCTCGCCGTGGTGCACCCCTTTGGCATTCCTGATCTACTACATCAGATGGGGTGGGAGGCCCTTCTGGACCTTGGAGGTGATGTGTTTCCTTCGCGAGTCCGTCGCTTCTATGCCAGTATTGTGGACTCTCGTGACCTTCCTCCATCTCTGGATGTGGTGGCATTCGGCACACCCACTCAGATCAGCACTCACGTCACGGCTGCCACCATTGCCTCCATCTTGGGTATCACTTGCACCTATGTCAGCCATCCTGATTCTATTTCCGACCTCGGGTCTCGCCGTAACGCCTATATGGATGTTCTCTGTGGACGCCGGGACATCCAGTGGGTCAAGGACAGTGCAATTAGAGGCACCGATCTTCTACCGAGGTATAGGCTTCTTCACAAACTGTTTACCTCGAATCTCTATCCGCGTGCTGGGAACAAGACCGACGTGGCCATGCACATGGCTGACACTCTATACTGTGTTGCTACTAGTCAACCCATGTGCCTTGCCACATATCTTCTTCATACGATTGTCGGTTTTGCACGGTCCGGCCGGTCCTCCAGTAATCTTCCTTATGGCCACCTCATTTCCCAATTGGCTGTTTATTGTGGTCTTCCGGCGGACACCAGTCCAGTGATTCATGAAGACCGGTTCACGGCTGCAACTCTCTCCAAGATGCGGATTGTCCTTCCCGATGCACCTCCTCCACCTCGCTCTGCCCATCGGACTGCCACTCCACCTCCTTCGGAGACCCCCACTCCACCTCCACCTCCTCCCTCCGGCTATGAGTCTCGGTTAGCTGCTCTGGAAGCCGGCCAGCTTCATTTGATCCAAGGGCAAACTCGTCTGGAGTCACGCCTCAAGAAGATGCACCGCTATCTCAAGACTCTTGTTCGGGCTTGTGTACCCGGGCACACCACCTCCGATGACAGCTCTAGCAGTGCTTAGCTCTTTTTGTTACCTTGCTCTGCTATTTTTGTTGTTGTTTGGTTACATTGGTCAGGCTGTCTGTCATCTATTATGTATTTCTGTATCTTTTGTACCTACTCAGGTTTCTAATGAATATGTGGTTCTGCTTATGCATGTTTGCTTTTTGGCATTTTACTATTGTGCTTCTCTACCACTGTTGTTAGTTGCCTTGACTGTTGGCCTTGGGGTGTTGCCCCTCCTTTGTCAACCACTGACAAAAAGGGGGAGAAGGAATCCCACCTGTGAACACTTGTTTGAATGCAGGAACATATGATCACAGCAAGGAGTAAGGGGGAGATATCTGCGTATCATGTAATTGAAAATGGTTGTGCCATCTCCAAGAGCTCTCGTTTTGAAATAATGTATATCCTGTATGCTTCATAGTAATATATTTTGTGTAAAATCCTTTTGGGCTCTTCATGTAAGTGATTATTGTTTCAAAGGGTCACAGTTGGTATTCTAGGATTGGTTTTGTCTTGTAATTGACAAAGGGGGAGATTGTTAGTACCATGTTTTGTCAAATTACAAGGGTAGTCATATGATGTCATGATGTAACTACTAGAAACATTGTTGTGCGCTCATAATTCAACGACAAATCCAAAATATATCAAAACCAATCAAGGTCAAGGGGCATCATCTCCCGTGGAGCATCAGAACAGGTATATCTCAAGGAGATCAGAAGCTGTCGGCAGGAGTAAAGGATCCACCGCCAGCCACCGACCGAATATTTTGAGATACCTTCTATCGGTGGCAGAAGCTCTAATATGTCGGTCCCACCGATAGAATATTAATCGGTTCCACCGATGAAGACTTGACGGTTCCACCGCTAGCCACCGACAAATTAACATGGGATACCTCCTATCGGTGGCAGAAGAACAATCCTGCCGGTCCCACCGACAGTTTAGGCATCGGTTCCACCGACATCCACCGCCAGAACTAATGAAGGAGTTTTCATTCGGTGGCAGAAACATACTCCTGGCGGTTCCACCGTAAAATTTCTCATCGGTCCCACCGATGAAGCTTGGAGGTTCCACCGTCAGTGCTACCGAAAACGCGAAACGGTAAGATTTTCGACCGTTATGATTGGTCGGTGCCACCGTTGGAATTCAGGTGCCACCGACAGAAAGCCGTTAAGAGCTCTGCCTATAAAAGTAAAGCACTTGGCCTCTTCTTGGTTTGATCAACAACTCCGAAGTTCAGCCCAAGCAAATAAGCATACTTTAAAAGGCTTAACAAAGGAAGAAGAGTCGTGAAGGCTAATCAAAATCATGCATACCAAACTACCACGTCTTAGTTGATCAAGCTCTACTTACTCCATCCTTCGAGAGTGCAGTTTAACATCGAGCGAGACAAGAAGCCATTGTCGAAGGGAGTAACGGAGAACTGAAGAACAACACACTCACTACCATCGTCATTATTGTGAGTTTGATTGTTTGTATCTAAAATTCTGAAAATACACTTGTAATAGTTTACTTGATTTCTTCTTCAAAATCAAGCACTTGATTGAGTTGCGGACTCAAGTTGAGTGACAAAGGTTACTGAGTTTCCTAAGTATAAAACTCAAGGACTTTGAGTGGATGTGGTCCATTCAATCGTAGGGTTGTAGAATCATCCCGAAAAAAACTCTGTGTGCGGTTTAAGGTGAACCAAAAACCTCAGTATTAGTGGATACCAAAGAACCATCAATTTGGGTTCTCTTGGGAGTGGATGTAGGCACGGGTGCTGAACCACTATAAATCGTGTGTATTCTACTGTGTCTCAGATTCTCTTATCTTTATGCCAATGTGGATGCATATCATGACTGATCATATCTCGCATGAATATCTTGCTGCATGAATGTTTTTGTGGATGCTCCCTGACATTAAAATTTATTCACATCCCAACATACACCTTCAGTAGATTTTTAAATTAATCCTATTCACCCCCCCCCCTCTAGGTCACCATATTGTCAAAGCTGGTAATTTCAATTGGTATCAGAGCTGGTTGCTCTATAAAGGTCTAACCACCCTGAGTGATCCGTGACCTTTCACCATGTCTAGAGCCGATAAATGGTCCTCGGCTCGTCCACCCATGTTCGAAGGCATTAAGTATGCCTTCTGGAAGAATAAAATGATGATATACATCAACTCACTAAGTAGAGATGTGTGGGACATGATTGAGGAAGGTTGGGAACCTCCCGTTGACATCATAGAAGTTAATGGTGTCACTACTTCTGTTCCGAGACCATCAAGGAAATGGACAGAACAGGACAAAATAGACAGTAGCAACAATTACAAGGCTCTAAATGCCATTACGAGTGCCATTTCCGACGATGAATATCAACGGATATGCACGTGTCAGTCGGCTAAGCAAGCATGGAAAATTCTAGAAGCCGCTCACGAAGGCACAAGTATAGTGAAAAAATCTAAACTTCAACTCCTCCGCACTCAATTTGAAAATATCAAAATGGAGGAAAGCGAAACTGTCCAAGAGTTCTATGCACGTCTAAGTGACATCTGCAACTCTATGTTTTTGTTGTGTGGTGAAACCGTCCCTCAAGGTAGAATTTGTGCAAAAATCCTAAGATCTCTACCCAAGAGGTTTGCCTCTAAGGTCACCTCAATTGAGGAATATCGAGATGTGGAAGCAATGACCGTTGAGGAACTTATGGGGTCTCTCACTACCTTCGAACTCCATCTCGAGGGGCCTCCCTCAAAAGGGAAGACTCAGGTCCTAAAGACATCCTCCTCAAAGTCCTCATCCAAGCGAACATCGCATATCGGATCTCAATCCTCTTCCCATAATCATAAGAAGGTATCGATTGAAGAGGATAAAGAGACTGACTCGGATGAGGAAGACTTGGCCCTGTTAGCCTCAAGGTTTCAAAAATTCTTTAAAAGAAGAGGACCAGGGAACACTAGTAGACGTAATCATCCTATAGATAGACATGCGCCTGTAGGAAAAACCATGTCTAAACCAAGGGAAGATACGGAGTGCTACACATGTGGCGGTCGTGGTCACTACTCAAACGTGTGCCCCTCTAAACCCAAATCCAAAGGTCTACCTAGACCTAAGAATAAGGGAACAACAATGGCTGCTAAGGCCACATGGGATGACTCTGAAGAATCTGGAGACGAAGAAGAACTAGGGTCTCTATCAGATAATGAAGATCAAGACACTCTTCGAATCCTTATGGCTTCTACCACTGTCAACATTCCAGATGGGGATGAACTTGAAGGAGACCTGGACTGTGAAGTCAGAGTCGCTCCTTAGTCACTTCTTCCTCCGATGAAGAAGAGGAGGACAGTGATGAACTTGAACTCCAATCTGCATTTGACCAACTGTTCGTTAGTCATGTAAAACTGACTAAGAAACATAGTCGAGAAAAACTCCAAAAAGAACAGTGGCATGCTCAATATGAGGAAATGTGCAAGGAGAAACTCTCCTTAGAACTTGAATTAGAAGGCATTAAGACTCAGCTTTCTACAACCTTAGAAAGACAGTCTACCCTGCTCTCTACATCTGAGACAGTCCTGATTGAGAAAGAGGAGATGATAAAAAATCTTCAACAACTCAAGAATCTCCTCTCGATGGCCAATTCCACAATAGCTCGTCTAAACTTAGAATCAGTCAATCTCCGTGATGAAAACAAAGTTCTTAAGGTTGATGTCGATAGACTGCAAAAACAAAATACTAAACTTGAGTATAACTACACTCATGGCAGCTTGGAGTTACAAAAACTCCTAGGAGTGCAAAAATCCTATGGAGATAAAGGAGGAATAGGCTATGATAGTTATACCTCTGCATCACCTCCATCTCCTTCTACGCTTGCACATGGAGAGTCATCAAACACTCAAAAAGACTCCAAAAAGATTATCACATGCAACTTCTGTGGTAAAACGGGCCACATGAAATTTGAATGTATCAAATACAAAACTATCTACACCGCAACCTCTCAGACCTCTATTGGAAAATCTTTATCGGTTGAACAGAAGAAGCATGATAAGGGAAAGAATCCATTGGTGAACAAAGTTGAAAAAACAAAGAAAGAAAAGTCGCCAAAATGGAAGGGTACAAAGAATATATCTTCCCCCAAACAAAACAGCAATATTGGGGAACTCTTTAAACAGATTGCCTATCTAAATCTAAAAGCTAAAGCTCTTGCTGAATCTAGTATGGGTAATCAAAGTGGAAGAAGGTACAAAATGAAAAATCCTTCCTCAAAGTCACCAAGAAGGGTAGGTTCCCTAAGAAAAGCTCACCTAGTAAAGAGGACTCTCCTACCAAATACAATCCCCCCAAGATGAATTTACAATGGAAAGTCAAAAATGGGGACGACAAGTGCCTTGTAATTCACACAGCTCTCAAAGCTGGAAATCATTCACGGTGGTATCTTGATAGTGGTTGCTCCCGACACATGACAGGTGACCGAAGTCAATTTAGCCACTTGGTTGATTTTGATGGAGGATCAGTCACTTTTGGTGATGGCAGCACCGCTAGGATTATTGGGCGAGGAACTGTCAGTGGTCATGGATTGCCCACGGTGGAAAATGTATTGTGCGTAGACGGCTTGAAACATAACCTTCTTAGCATATCCCAAATTTGTGACAAGGATCACCGTGTGAGCTTCAATCGTGAAGTATGCGAGATCTCCACCCCAAATGGAAAAATTATCATGAGAGGCCTTCGCACTTCTGATAACTGCTATGTTATCGAGAATTCAAGAGATATCACAGTTAGTAACATGGCTCAAATTGATGAAGTTCAGTTGTGGCATCAACGTCTGGGTCACGTTCACTACAAGAACCTTTTTAGACTTGCCTCGAAAGGGTTAGTCAGAGGATTACCCAAATTGGGTAAACAAGCAAGAGATGTCTGTGGGGAATGTCAAATTGGTAAACAAATTCGAAGTACCCATAAAAAGACAACCACTCTCGCAACCTCGAAACCCCTTGCCTCTTACACATGGACCTTGTAGGTCCCACTAAAGTACAAAGTCTAGGAGGAAAGAGACATTTCTTGGTGATCGTTGATGATTACTCTAGATTCACCTGGGTTGCGTTTCTAAGAGAAAAATCAGATACCTTCGATGAATTCAAAAAGATCATAACGCGTATCCAAATAGAAAAGGAATCCACTGTTGATAGAATAAGAAGTGATCATGGTGGAGAGTTTGAGGATAGTCGATTCACACAATTCTGCGATGACCATGGAATTCGACATGAATTTTTCGCTCCAAAGACCCCTCAGCAAAATGGAGTTGCCGAGAGAAAGAATCGCGTTCTTCAAGAAATGGCCACAGTCATGCTACACAGTAAACATCTTCCTAAAAGTTTGTGGGCCGAAGCTGTGAACACTGCCTGTCACATCATCAATAGAGTATATCTCCAAGCAGGTCTGAATAAAATAGCATATGAACTATGGAACAACAAAACTCCGAGTGTTAAGCACTTTAGGGTATTCGGGAGCAAGTGTTATGTCCTCAGAGATAGGGAACATTTGGGGAAGTTTGATTCAAAAAGCGATCCAGCAATTTTTTTGGGATACTCCTCAAACAGTCGAGCTTTTCGAGTTTTCAATCAGAGGACCTCCACACTTCAAGAATCCATAAATGTGGTGATCGATGATCAACCCATTCAGGAGAATGGTTCCTCTGACACTGAAGGTGAGGACGAGGGAGTGTTCCCTCTTACCCCCTTGCCGACCCCGACGTCTCTAGTTCCAGAAACACTACCTGTTGTTAAGGGTCATCCCTCCAGTCAAATCCTTGGAGATCCTCACATCGGAGTAAAAACCCGACGGCAACTTGAGACGTTAAATAGTCATCTTTGCTTCACATCCAAGTTGGAACCCAAAAATGTTGATGAAGCCCTCCATGATGAATACTGGATCCAAGCCATGCAAGACGAACTTCTTCAATTTCATAGGAATCAGGTTTGGCAGCTCGTCCCAAGGCCATCTGACAAGAATGTCATTGGGACTAAGTGGATTTATAAGAACAAATCGGATGAACTTGGCAATGTTGTCCGCAATAAAGCTCGTCTGGTTGCACAAGGCTACTCTCAGATTGAGGGGATTGACTTTGATGAAACTTTTGCCCCGGTGGCAAGACTTGAGTCAATTCGGATCTTGATGTCCATTGCATGCGTGTTGAAATTCAAACTATTCCAGATGGATGTTAAGAGCGCATTTCTCAATGGGCCTCTTAGATGAAGAAGTCTATGTTGAACAACCAAAAGGATTTGTTGATCCCAAACATCCCCACCAAGTATTCAGATTGAAAAAGGCACTCTATGGTCTCAAACAGGCCCCCCGCGCCTGGTATGAAAGACTGACTCAGTTTCTGCTCAGTCATAAATTTGTTAGGGGGAGCGTTGATAAAACGCTGTTTGTTCAAAGAATTGGTGGCGACACTCTCATTGCTCAAATCTATGTAGACGACATTGTGTTTGGATCCACCGCCGAAAGCTTAGCCCAAAAATTTGCTCACCTTATGCAATCCAAATTCGAAATGAGCATGGTTGGTGAACTCAGCTTTTTCTTGGGATTGCAAATTAAACAACTCGAGAATGGCCTGTTCATTTCTCAGACTAAATATGCACGAGATTTGGTAGATCAATTTGGCTTAAAGTCTGGAAGAACACATCATACTCCTATGAGCACCACTCTTAAACTTTGTAAAGATCCTTCAGGTAAAAGTGTTGATGAGCATCTTTACAGGAGTATGATTGGTAGCCTTCTCTATCTTACCGCCAGTAGGCCCGATATCTCTTACAGTGTAGGCACTTGTGCCCATTTTCAAGCAGATCCTAAGGAATCTCATCTCCTAGCTGCTAAGAGGATTATCAGATACATCGCCGGTACCACGGATCATGGCCTCTGGTATCCATTTGATTCCTCGTCCATCATTGTCGGATACACCGATGCTGACTGGGCCGGCAACATGGATGATCGAAAATCCACCAGTGGTGGTTGTTTCTACATCGGGAACTGTTTAGTTGCCTGGCATAGTAAGAAGCAAAGTTCCATATCTCTCTCAACTGCTGAGGCTGAGTACATTGCCGCTGGCAGCTGCTGTGCTCAACTTCTTTGGATGAAGCAGATGCTCGCCGACTATGGGCTATCTCAAGATACGATGAGCCTCTTATGCGATAACACCAGTGCCATCAATATCTCGAAGAATCCTGTCCAATACTCGCGCACGAAACATATTGACATTCGGCATCACTTCATTCGTGAACTTGTTGAAGCACACACCATCTACTTGGAATATATCCCGACTGAAAATCAACTTGCTGATATCTTCACCAAGCCCCTCGATTCCTTATGGTTTGATCACCTTCGGAAATCTATTGGGGTTTGCTCACTGTGAGCAGGGTCCATGTATTCTCGGGATGTCCAAATAAAAAAAATAAAAATAAATAAAAATAAAATAAAATAAAATAAAATAAAATAAAGTCAATTATGGAGCAATTGTCGGTGGCAAAATGCGCATTCTGTCAGTTCCACCGCCACCTTATTCATCGGCAGATATCGGTGGCACCGGCTACTTCTGTCGGTTCGACCGACAGCACGCGACTCTTCGTTTTCCTTTCAAATCTCTTTTCTCTACTTTGTTCCTTCTTCGCGCCTTTTCACTTCTCTCACTGTTTCATTGTTCCCTCTCCATCTCGCTTCGCCTTCTCCTTTCTCTCTCTCTTTCTCGCGTGTTGCTTGCCACCATGATGCTTTTTCTCGCTCTGCTGTCCATGCTCTCCGTTGGGCTCCTCATTACCTTCATGGCGCGTCGTCGCCAAGCGCGCCCTCCTCCGGCCCAACGAAATGTTCGAAGCAAACGTGCTTCAACTTCCGCTGCTCCGCCATCCTCGTCATCATCTTCCTCTGCTGAGGCCGACGCCTCAGATGATGAGGATGCTGATCTGCCTCCTCCACAGGGCTCTCGCCAACCTCCTTCGTCCAATATCGGCATTGACGATGACCAACGTCAATATATCGAGCGCTTGCAATCTCTTCGCGACCGCCCCATCGTCTGTGAACGCCGCGTGGATCTCGCCGTGGTGCACCCCTTTGGCATTCCTGATCTACTACATCAGATGGGGTGGGAGGCCCTTCTGGATCTTGGCGGTGATGTGTTTCCTTCGCGAGTCCGTCGCTTCTATGCCAGTATTGTGGACTCTCGTGACCTTCCTCCATCTCTGGATGTGGTGGCATTCGGCACACCCACTCAGATCAGCACTCACGTCACGGCTGCCACCATTGCCTCCATCTTGGGTATTACTTGCACCTATGTCAGCCATCCTGATTCTATTTCCGACCTCGGGTCTCGCCGTAACGCCTATATGGATGTTCTCTGTGGACGCCGGGACATCCAGTGGGTCAAGGACAGTGCAATTAGAGGCACCGATCTTCTATCGAGGTATAGGCTTCTTCACAAACTGTTTACCTCGAATCTCTATCCGCGTGCTGGGAACAAGACCGACGTGGCCATGCACATGGCTGACACTCTCTACTGTGTTGCTACTAGTCAACCCATGTGCCTTGCCACATATCTTCTTCATACGATTGTCGATTTTGCACGGTCCGGCCGGTCCTCTGGTAATCTTCCTTATGGCCACCTCATTTCCTAATTGGCTGTTTATTGTGGTCTTCCGGCAGACACCAGTCCAGTGATTCATGAAGACCGGTTCACGACTGCAACTCTCTCCAAGATGCGGATTGTCCTTCCCGATGCACCTCCTCCACCTCGCTCTGCCCATCGGACTGCCACACCACCTCATTCGGAGACCCCCACTCCACCTCCACCTCCTCCCTCCGGCTATGAGTCTCGGTTAGCTGCTCTGGAAGCCGGCCAGCTTCATTTGATCCAAGGGCAAACTCGTCTGGAGTCACGCCTCAAGAAGATGCACCGCTATCTCAAGACTCTTGTTCGGGCTTGTGTACCCGGGCACCCACCTCCGATGACAGCTCTAGCAGTGCTTAGCTCTTTTTGTTACCTTGCTCTGCTATTTTTGTTGTTGTTTGGTTACATTGGTCAGGCTGTCTGTCATCTATTATGTATTTCTGTATCTTTTGTACCTACTCAGGTTTCTAATGAATATGTGGTTCTGCTTATGCATGTTTGCTTTTTGGCATTTTACTATTGTGCTTCTCTACCACTGTTGTTAGTTGCCTTGACTGTTGGCCTTGGGGTGTTGCCCCTCCTTTGTCAACCACTGACAAAAAGGGGGAGAAGGAATCCCACCTGTGAACACTTGTTTGAATGCAGGAACATATGATCACAGCAAGGAGTAAGGGGGAGATATCTGCGTATCATGTAATTGAAAATGGTTGTGCCATCTCCAAGAGCTCTCTTGTTTTGAAATAATGTATATCATGTATGCTTCATAGTAATATATTTTGTGTAAAATCCTTTTGGGCTCTTCATGTAAGTGATTATTGTTTCAAAGGGTCACAGTTGGTATTCTAGGATTGGTTTTGTCTTGTAATTGACAAAAGGGGAGATTGTTAGTACCATGTTTTGTCAAATTACAAGGGTAGTCGTATGATGTCATGATGTAACTACTAGAAACATTGTTGTGCGCTCATAATTCAACGACAAATCCAAAATATATCAAAACCAATCAAGGTCAAGGGGCATCATCTCCCGTGGAGCATCAGAACAGGTATATCTCAAGGAGATCAGAAGCTGTCGGCAGGAGTAAAGGATCCACCGCCAGCCACCGACCGAATATTTTGAGATACCTTCTATCGGTGGCAGAAGCTCTAATATGTCGGTCCCACCGATATAATATTAATCGGTTCCACCGATGAAGACTTGACGGTTCCACCGCTAGCCACCGACAAATTAACATGGGATACCTCCTATCGGTGGCAGAAGAACAATCCTGCCGGTCCCACCGACAGTTTAGGCATCGGTTCCACCGACATCCACCGCCAGAACTAATGAAGGAGTTTTCATTCGGTGGCAGAAACATACTCCTGGCGGTTCCACCGTAAAATTTCTCATCGGTCCCACCGATGAAGCTTGGAGGTTCCACCGTCAGTGCTACCGAAAACGCGAAACGGTAAGATTTTCGACCGTTATGATTGGTCGGTGCCACCGTTGGAATTCAGGTGCCACCGACAGAAAGCCGTTAAGAGCTCTGCCTATAAAAGTAAAGCACTTGGCCTCTTCTTGGTTTGATCAACAACTCCGAAGTTCAGCCCAAGCAAATAAGCATACTTTAAAAGGCTTAACAAAGGAAGAAGAGTCGTGAAGGCTAATCAAAATCATGCATACCAAACTACCACGTCTTAGTTGATCAAGCTCTACTTACTCCATCCTTCGAGAGTGCAGTTTAACATCGAGCGAGACAAGAAGCCATTGTCGAAGGGAGTAACGGAGAACTGAAGAACAACACACTCACTACCATCGTCATTATTGTGAGTTTGATTGTTTGTATCTAAAATTCTGAAAATACACTTGTAATAGTTTACTTGATTTCTTCTTCAAAATCAAGCACTTGATTGAGTTGCGGACTCAAGTTGAGTGACAAAGGTTACTGAGTTTCCTAAGTATAAAACTCAAGGACTTTGAGTGGATGTGGTCCATTCAATCGTAGGGTTGTAGAATCATCCCGAAAAAAACTCTGTGTGCGGTTTAAGGTGAACCAAAAACCTCAGTATTAGTGGATACCAAAGAACCATCAATTTGGGTTCTCTTGGGAGTGGATGTAGGCACGGGTGCTGAACCACTATAAATCGTGTGTATTCTACTGTGTCTCAGATTCTCTTATCTTTATGCCAATGTGGATGCATATCATGACTGATCATATCTCGCATGAATATCTTGCTGCATGAATGTTTTTGTGGATGCTCCCTGACATTAAAATTTATTCACATCCCAACATACACCTTCAGTAGATTTTTAAATTAATCCTATTCACCCCCCCCCTCTAGGTCACCATATTGTCAAAGCTGGTAATTTCATCTTTTTCTTAGTAAGATAGGAAAATAGTTCAACCAAAGAAGGCCTCCTTTGGTGGAGTGCTAATTGATTTGGTTAAAGTTCTAGGAACTTGATGTCTTAATTGCTCTGCCGAGGAAGGTCTTCAATTGAGAAAAAGTAATCTTCAATCTTCTTCTGAGAAGGGGTAATCTTCAATCTTTTTCTAAGAATGAGCAATCTTCAGTCTTCTTTTGAGAAGGAGTAATCTCTAATCTTCTTTTACGAAGTTGAGTGTGATTGAGTTCTTTGTATTTAACATTAACTCGTTCAATCATTTTCAAACTTCGAAGAAAATCTCATGTTCTTTTGTGAATGATAACTCTTTTTACTGAGTGAAAAACATGATGGATCCCTTCTTGTAGGTCTTGGCACATTTGTGATGGTTTCAACTACATCATTTTTAATTGACTTTATACCTTAATCTATTTGGGTGCAATCTATCAATATATCCTCATGAGACCATGAAGGAACATTGTTGAATTTCTCAAATAAGTTTGTTATTCTCTCATATTCCCTTGAAGATAATGTTGTACCAATTTGCACTTCTTGAGTGTACTCTTTAATTCCAATATTTATCAAATTTGATTAGTGAGCTTTAAGTTATTTCTCATGTTAGATTTTATATTCACATCATTATTGCACACATGATAATCAAAAGCTTATTTATTTATTAGAATAAAAAAGAACATAGACTGACAAACCTAACTAAAGTTCAAAATTAAAGATAACTAACTGAACTCATAGACTGACGCAACTGAAGCTAAAAAAAATTAAAAAGACGACATCATTCTGAATGGAGGGACACAATTTTAGGGTCTATGCCACTTCGATTATCTTCAATGGATGACTTGAACTTGGCTGCTTTTACTATCTCTTCATATTCGGATTCAAGCCTGTCATATGCTGGACAACCCGTTGCTTCAATAATCTCTATGTTCTTTAGTTCTAGTATTGCCTTGGGGTAGATATGCTCATCTCGTCATAGTGAAGGTACACTATTAGGATCGATTGAATAAATGAAGGAAATTGGGTTAACCGACTCGGATTTGAATAGGGATATCAGGTTCAAAGTAGGGGGAGGTTGATTTTGAAAGGTAGGTAAAGGATTAGTTTTAACATTGGTGTGGTAGGAGCGGGTATGGTGACATTTCCTTGTTCAATCAAGTCTTGGATAGCATGATGGAGAGTAATACACCTGTCAAGAACATGACCAGGCAAAAGCTTAGGTTGTAAAGGTCTCAGCAATCCCCTTTTCTTCAATTTTTGATAAGCAACATTAAGGGACATTCCATGATTGGAAAATTGTTTCCTAGGCTTGGCTTGTGAGAGCTGAGTAGTTTGAGAAGAAAATGCGAAATAAGTGTTTGGCACTTGTAAGGAAATGATATTAGGTTTGAAATATTTGGATTTTGACTCAAACGAATTACTAAAAAGTCTAGAAGAGTAGGCATCTTCAATTTGATTTCCAGCCTTAAGGAAGGATTGAAAAGTGGGAAGGTACTGAGGCATCAAGTACTTGACATAATTTGGAGTGAGATTCCTAAGGATGATCTTGACTTGTTCCTTCTCTTGAGGTCGATCCCACAATTGAGCGGCTTTAGCTCTCCATCGAGTAATGAACTCAGTGAAAATTTCCCTAGACTTCTATTTAGTAATTTTTAGGTATCTTCTTGTGAGTTCAATATTTGTGTTGAATGAATATCGACCAATAAACTCCTTCATCAATTCATGCCATGTTCTTACTCGAGATGAGTCCAATGACATTAACCAGCGTAGCACAGAACCAGTAAGGGTTCTTTGAAAAAATTGAGCCATCTGTTCTTTACTCAAACGCTGAGATTGCATTATGCCGACATATACTTTCAAATGAGTCATAGGACATCCAATCCTGTCAAACTTCTCCATGTTTGGCATTGTGAACTTATCTGGCAGACGGACCGTGGGAAACAAGGTCACTGCCCCTAATCCAAGAACAAGATCGTCGAGATCTTTGATATTCTTAAAAGCAGTTTCAACTTGAGTTATTCGATGAGCTAAGATAAGGTCAGCAGTTAATTCATTATCTTCTTGATTTTCGATGAGGTCAAACACATCCTGAGGTTCTTTTTTTTTTCCTTTTCAGTCGTCAAGGCTTCAATTTGTGTCTGGACAAAAGTGATAATTTTTCCTTGAAAAGATTCAAAAATCTGACGGAGCATTGATTCATCCATTGTACTTATTTCTTTTTGTGGCGAGGGCTAACTACTTGGACTTGACAATGATACTCTAGAAAGACGACTTTTTTCACGGACCCAAAGTGATACAGATGGTGGTTTAGAACGTTTAGGAGCAATTATTACCTGATTGAAAGTAAACCAAGGTTAACCGTTGACTTTAAAGATTTGACTCTTAACCACATGATTAAAGTTTCGATATAAATTATCCCAAGTCTGGTTGGAAATATTGAATCCAAATGCACCATAAGTCTAAAGTGACCAAGAAAGTGAGAAAGGTTAGACGTGGGTCTACCCCTGATTGGGATTGAACCTTTGATTAGACAAATTAATTTGATCCTAAGATCGAATCTTTTTATATAAAGTGGTCTAGATCTTTAAAAGTGAAACCAATTTGTCCAACTCATTTGGTATTGATCAGTTTGATATATTTGTCAATTGGGCCAACTAGTTTAATTGGTTCAAATTGATCGGTACATTTCATCGATAGGGTCGGACCGATATAGTGGGTTTAGTTTGAACAATCTGGATCAGTCCACCTACTTACCTGTTGGTTGGATTAAATAAAGCAACCCGGGAGCACCCATAGTCAGTTTAGGTCGTGACCTATAGGAAGGCTTCTAGACTCTAGGTTTACTATGCGTAATGCAATTTATCTAGCCATCATTGCCCAAATGTACCTATATACCTCTCGAGCATACTCAATCAGATGGTACGTGGTGACTTGGTTTGCTATACCTTATAGGGGATAATCTAAGACTCCATCCCATTTCTCTGAGGTAAAAAGCAGTCAGTTTAATCCCCAGTTGAGAGGTGGCGCACAATGCTTTGCAAAGGCCCTCTTAAATACCTCTCGTCTAGAATAGATGTAGTCTATCCCCCTCGTACAGTAGGGTACAGCGGGGTAAGATCTTGCTTAGGCACTGATTTTGATCAAGAAGTGTAATTGTTGAACTTGGATTACCTTTGATATACCGTATAGGTACGAGTCTAGGGTTGTAGCTTTCATAAATGGTTTAGCATCCCACGAGGGGACCGACCACGTACTAGTACTACGTTGGCAATCAGGACATATGACTGTGCGGCTTACAATAGGCCAAAGGCCCAGGTTGTTCCAGCCCGGGTGAATCGATATACCTTTTCAGAGTCACCTGATCTGATGGTACTGATGCCCCAGTTTGATATACCCTAAAGTACGTGACTGGAGTTGTGGTTTTCATGACGTCGCATCTCCGAAGAGACCGGGCCACGCACTAGTGCCACGTTGGCTATATTGGGACATTCAAGTGTGCAAAATAGTAAACGTGTTTGTAGTGTATACAATACAGGGTGGGGTGTGCCCGATGCCTTTTTTTCAAATAAATGGGTCTGTGGGCCATATCAAACCACAAAATATGGATATCCCATAACATCAAAAATTCAGACCAAGGTATGAACATAAAAAATATATATCAAACAAGATCATGGCATGTCAAATAAGCGATTAAGCAATATAGCACAAGGAATAATCAATCAGATCCAATATTCAAACAGACACAAATTTTTTTGTTTTTTTTGCTTTTTATTTTATTATATTTTTTTTTTGTTTTTTGTTTTTTGTTTTTTATTGTTTATCTATGGTTCATCAAGGATCACTTTAGCTAATCCAACATAAATCAAAATTCTAACAAATATTGAATTGATGATAGAATGATGGTTGTAAGGATAAGGAGCGATGAACCCTTTTTTTTTAATTATAAAAAAAACTAGAAACACATCCCAAAATAAAATCAAAGAGAAAAATCCTAGTACCAAATGAGCTCGTTCTCAAAAAATAAATCAAAAATATTAACTGTGCTAACACTAGATAAATTTGAATTTTCTGTGAATTAGGAAAAAATAATCTGAACTTGCATCGATGATATTTAAGACTCCCAATAACGAAATCGAGTGAATTCATGTTCTAAATTAATCTACTCGATGGGGTCTACTTTTATTAAAGGTGCCCAGACCTAATTTTGACTAGAATATTCTGTAAAAATGTTTTAACATTGTTGTCCCAACCTTCTTTCAGCAACAATTCCAGATTTACAGATTAATTCAAACTTCCATCGATGATATCCAAGGCTCTTGATAACGAAATTGAGTGAACTCATATTCTAAATTAATCTACTCGATGAGATCTACATTTTATTAATAGGTGCCCAAACTTAATTCTCACTAGAATGTTCTGAAAAAATGTTTTAACATTGTTGTCCCAACCTTCATTTAGAAATAATTCTAGATTTACAGATTAATCCGAACTTGAATTGATGATATTCAAGGCTCCCGATAATGAAATTGAGTGAATTCAGGTTCTAAATTAATCTACTCGATGAAATCTACATTTTATTAATAGGTGCTCAGACTTAATTCTCACTAGAATGTTCTGTAAAAAAGTTTTAACATTGCTGTCCCAACCTTCATTTAGTAACAATTCCAGATTTACTGATTATTCCGAACTTGCATCGATGATATCCAAAGCTCCCGATAACGAAATTGAGTGAATTAAGGTTCTAAATTAATCTACTCGATGAGATCTATGTTTTATTAAAAGTACCCAGACTTAATTCTCACTAGAATATTCTGTAAAAATGTTTTAACATTGCTATCCCAACCTTGATTCAACAATAATTCTAGATTTACAGATTGGTATTCTAGGTAAACCTTATGAGATGTTTCGACGCCATTGTTGAGATTATTAAAATCTAAATTAGAATTCTTGAAATCGTCATTAATGAGAGTCGATAAAGAGAGAGAGTGTGTGAGAGAGAGAAGCGTCTCTCTTTGCTGCCCATTTCAGCACATATATAGAGAAGAAGATAAAAAAAGAAAAAAAAATATTTTCACTATCGGAGCACCACGCTCAAGTGCTGTTTTACTTTTTTTTTTTTTTTTTTAAAAGAAAAACACTCTTCTAATCCCAACCACCATCAGTCCATCATTTTTTTTATTAATCTTTGAAATCTTGAATTATTTAGGATCATCACAAGTGACCATTGATTGGATCATAGAGCAAACAAACAAACTAGAATATTCAAAAATCAAACAAATGATCTACAATCAAGCCAAACTAACAAAACATATAAACCAAAATAAAATACAATAAAAACTTGGTAGATTTGGTAATGCTCCCATACTTGGGACTTTTCAAGTTTGATCCTCAATAATCCCTAGCGGAGTCGCCACTGAAAATGCCCTCGATCCGCGGGGTGTGTGGATCCGCTTTTGATTTTTGAGGTTTGGGAGTCGCCACCTAGTTATTACGGTCTAGGAACCGAACATTGACTCGAAACGGATAAAAACAATAATCTACTCAAAAAAATACTGAGTCCGGAGATCACGTTATTGGGTTGAAAGGTGTTATGCACCAACCCTACCCAGCAAACGACGGTCTCTACTAATTTCCAAATAAAACTAAATTGTTAAAAAGACCTAAATAATAAAAAATAAAAATAAAAATATTTACCTTTACAAACGTAATGATTTTGGTTCCCTAAGATCTGGTGAAGAGATCCATTGATTGTGATTCCTTGCATTGTTTCAATCACTAGATCTGCTTCTGATCTTCTAAGATGAAGTATCTTCTTCTTAGATCTGTGAGTTTTCTGATTGATTTTTTTTAATGAATTTTTGGATGTTTTAGAAGGGTTTCTGGGTGTTTTTTGAGCAAGAGTTGGGGTATGGATGTTAGGTAAGGAGTTAGGACTTCAAAATTAAGGTTTATTAGAGGCTAGGGAAGCTTTTTGACCTACTTCTCTTAGGGTTTATTTTTTCATACGAAAATAGATTGTAGAAATCCTTATTTATAGATTTTTTTCGGTGTTTTTTAGATAGAGTTAGTATTTAATTAGAATTAGTTTAGATAAAATTAGTGTTTAATTAGAATTACATTAGATAGTTTTAGAGTTTGATTAGAATTACATTAGATAGTTTTAGAGTTTGATTAGAACTACATTAGATAGTTTTAGAGTTTAATTAGAATTCTATTAGGGTTAGGGTTTGACTTTGATCTTATTAGATTGACTTGATTTTAGGATTTTGACTTAAGTCTTACTTGATTTACTTGATTTTAGTATTTTGACTTAAATCTCACTTGATTGACTTGATTTTAGGATTTTGACTTAAGTCTCACTTGATTGACTTGATTTTAGGATTTTGACTTAAGTCTCACTTGATTGACTTGATTTTAGGGTTTTGACTTGAGTCTCACTTGATTGACTTGATTTTAAGTTTTGACTTAAGTCTCACTTGATTGAATTTAATTTTAATTAGGATTTCATTTTACATTAATTAATGTTTGAATTATTAATTTCAAAATTTTTAATTATTAAAATTCTAAAATTACTGTTTTGCCATCGGAGAGGATTTTTTGCGTTTTAAGTCGTTTTTCAATTTTCTAGGATGTTTTGGAATCGATTTTTCTTAAGAAATTCAGTGAAAATATTGGTTTGTGTCATTTATGAAATTTTTTGTACAAAATGGTCGTGAACTTTATGAGGGGCATTTTTGTAATTTTATTGAATTTTGTGAAAATTGGCGAAATAGTTTATTTGATTTCGATTTGTTGTTTTTTGTGTTTGAAAGGATTTTCCTAAGCATAATGTGGGCTCTAGGGATGTTTTGAGGTTAGGTTTATTTTGGTAATTTGATCATTTTTTAGTGATTTTTATCGTGAAGCTTCTTTTTGTCTGAAAATGATGATTTCTAGGCTTTTGGGGTTATAGTTTCCTAACGTAGCGTGATTTCTACAGTTTTGTTAGTTTGAGATACCTCTTTAAAATTTTTGAAACATATCTGGTAACAAACCGAGCATTGGAATAAACATCTATCATTGGGAATCGTTGCAATCAGGTTGACGAGTTGATTAATCAGGTGAGTGCAAAAATGAGGTGTCTACGTTACCTTACCGGGGAGTTTCTTGACTCGTAGTACAAGTAATTATTTTTTGCTCTCATTATTGGGAAGGCTATATGCATCTAACTCAACCATAAACCCATATGAAGAACCATCAACCATTCCTAGCTTGCGATTCGACTTGATTCCATTACTTAAATTTGCAGTATGAAGTGCTGCACTAAGTACTATGGCTTCATCTGCGTCTAGATGTTTGTCTAAATCTTTCCTCTTAGTCAATCAACTAAGATAAGGGACAACACCTTACCCTTTAATCCCTAGCAGGCATGGGCAAGAAACTGGTTCTCAGATTTTGGAGGCATTTTTGTTGTTAAAACAAAAGCCCTTGTTGATATATTTACTTAGAAAAATGAAAATAGTAAAAGATAGCGTGCTTACAACGTTAAAGAGCTGCTTAAAACAAAAATTGAAGCCTATAACATTAATGATTTTCTAAAATCATACGAATCCTTAACAAAATAAATGTGGGGGACCTTGGGCTGTTATGCTTGCCTACATATTTGTAAGGTAAGAAACCTTTCTCCTATGGTGTTGTTCGTGGGACAATAAGGGGATTTTAAACACACATCAAGATTTACGCAGTTAGGCTGGCCATCAACATAATACCCTTGTGATCAATCGACAACTAAATTCAAGGCATCTATCACAATACTTAACTTGCAATAGCAAATTAATTAAGAGTGCAATTGAATCAAGAAATACATATAACCCAATAAAGAGTCAACATGATGTAGTTTACCATAAATGAATAACCAATTTTATCTTTGCAATGTGGATGTAAGAGACCACAACTTTACCATCTTCAGCTGATAAATTCTCCATATTCATGTACCTACCTAGCAGCAACAGCAAGCCAACGAGTAAAAGAACATGTCCAATGGGCAAGAGCCATAAACTAAGAATAGCTCATGATTCAATTAAGATGATTGATGGCAATATACCACAGTTGATATGTGTAGACACCCTATTGTTGCACTCACTTGATTAATCAACTCGTCAACCCGATTGCAACGGTTCCAAATAATGGATAGTTATTCCAATGCTCTGTTTGTTACCAGATATATTTCAAAAATTTGAATGAGGTATCTCAAGCAAACAAAACTATAGAAATCACACTATGCTAGGAAAATGTGCCCCAAAAACATAGAAATCATCATCTTGCAGACAAAAAGAAGTGTTACAATAAAAATCACTAAAAAATGATCAAATTATCAAAATAACCCTAACATCAAAACATCCCTAGAGCCTACATTACGCTTAGAAAAATCCTTTAAAATACATAAAACAACAAATCGAAACTAAATAAACCATTTCACAAATTTTCAAAAAATTCAAAAAAATTATGAAAATGCCACTCATAAAGTTCACGATCATTTCACACAAAAAATTTCATAAATGGCACAAACCAATATTCCCATTGAATTCCTTACAAAAAATCAATTCCAAAACATCCTAGAACATTGAAAAATGACTTAAAATGCAAAAGTCCTCTCCGAGGGCAAAACGATAATTTTACAATTTTAATAATTAAAATATTAATTAATGTAAAGTGAAATCCTAATTAAAATTAAAGTCAATCAAGTAAGACTTAAGTCAAAATCCTAAAGTCAAGTCAATCAAGTAAAACTTTAGTCGAAACTCTAAATTCTAGTAAATCAAGTAAGACTTAAGTCAAAACCCTAATCAATCTAATAAGACCAAAGTCAAATCCTAACCTTAATAGAATTCTAATTAAACTCTAAAACTATCTAAAAGAATTCTAATCAAATACTAACTCTATCTAAAATAATTCTAATCAAATACTAACTCTATCTAAATTAATTATAATTAAACACTAACTCTATCTAAAAAAGTACCTAAAAAATTTCTATAAATAGAGAGCCTCCACAACCTAATTTCGTTGGTCAAAATAAACCCTAAGAAAAGTAGGTCAAAAAGCTTCCTTAGCCTCCCCTAAACGCTAATTTTGAAGTCGTAACTCCTTACCTAACATCCATACCCCAACTTTAGCTCAAAAAAATACTTAGAAATTCTTCAAAAACATCCAGAAGTCCATAAATAATACAGAAAAATTCTGATATAAGAATGACGTACTTCGTCTTGGAGATCTGAAGCGAATTCGGTGACAGAACGAAGCCAGGAATATTAATCAAGGGATCTCTCCACAAATCTAAGGGAACAAAACCGTTGCGTTCGTAAAGGTAAATATTTTTTATTTTTTTATTCTATAGGTCTTTTTAGTAATGTAGTCTTCTTGAAAAATAGTAGAAACCGGCATTTGCCGGACGAGGTTGGTACCTAACACCTTCCAATCCCATAACGTGATCCCCGGACCCGGAGTTTCTTTCGTAGATTAGTGTTATTTGCCTTTTTAGAGTCAATGCTCGGTTCCTTGACTGTAATAACTAGGTGGCGACTCCCAAACCTCAAAAGTCAAAAATGGATCCGCACACCCCGCGGATAGAGGACGTTTTCAATGGCAACTCCACTAGGGACTATTGAGGATCAAACTTGTAAAACCCTAAGTATGGGAGCATTGCCAAATCGACCAAGTTTTTATTGTATTTTATTTTGATTTATTTGTTTAGTTAGTTTGGCTTGATTTTTAATCATTTGTTTGATTTTTGAGTATTCTAGTTTGTTTGTTTGCTCTATGATCCAATTAAGGGTCACTTATGATGATTCTAAATAATTCAAGATTTCAAATATTGATAAGAAAATGATGGAATGATGGTGGTTGGGATGAGAAGAATTTTTTTCTTAAAAAAAATAACAATTACGCATGGTGCTCCGATAGTGAAAACGTTTTTTTCCTCTTGCTATCTTCTACTCCATGTGTGCTGAAATGAACAACAAAGAGAGATGCTTCTCTCTCTTTCTCTCTCTCTTTAAAGACTCTCGTTAATGGTGATTTCGAGAATTCTAATTTAGATTTTAATAATTTCAACAATGGAGTTGAAGCATCTCATAAGGTTTACCTAGAATACGAATCTGTAAATCTAGAATTGTTGTTGAATGAAGGTTGGGACAGCAATGTTAAGACGTTTTTACAGAACATTCTAGAGAGAATTAAGTCTGGGCACCTGTTAATTAAACGTAGATCTCATCGAGTTGATTAATTTGGAACTTGAATTCACTCAATTTAGTTTTCGGGAGACTTGGATATCATCGATGCAAGTTCGGATTAATCTGTAAATCTAGAATTATTGCTTAATGAAGGTTGTGACAGCAATGTTAAAACATTTTTCCAGAACATTTTACTGAGTATTAACTCTGGGTACCTTTAATAAAATGTAGATCTCATCGAGTAGATTAATTTAGAACCTGAATTCACTCAATTTCGTTATCGGGAGCCCTAGATATCATCGATGCAAGTTTGGATTAATGTGTAAATCTAGAATTGTTGTTGAATGAATGTCATGACATCAATGTTCAAACGTTTTTACAGAAATTTATAATGACAATTAAGTCTGGGTATCTGTTAATAAAACGTAGATCCCATCGAGATAATTAATTTAGAACTTGAGTTCACTCAATTTCGTTATCGGGAGCCTTGGATATCATCGATGCAAGTTTGGATTAATCTATAAATATGGAATTGTTGCTGAAAGAAGGTTGGCACAGCAATGTTAAAATATTTTTACAGAACATTCTAGTCAGAATTAGGTCTAGGCACCTTTAATAAAATATAGATCCCATCGAGTAGATTAATTTAGAACCTGAATTCACTCGATTTCGTTATCAGGAGTCTTAGATATCATCGATGCAAGTTCGGATGGTATTTTCCTAATTCACAGAAAATCTCAATTTATTTAGTGTTAGCACAGTTAATATTCCTGATTTATTTTGTGAGAGCGAGCTCATTTGACACTTGGATCTTTCTTTTTGATTTTCTTTTGACATGTGTTTCTTTTTTTTTTATAATTTAAAAAAAAAAAGGTTCATCGCTCCTTATCCCTAAAACCATCATTCTATAATCAATTCAATATTTGTTAAAATCTTGATTTATGTTGGATCACTTAAAGTGATCGTTGATCAACCATAGATAAAAATAAAAAAAATGAAATAAAATAATAATAAATAAAATAAAATAAATAAAAAATTTTGTGTCTGTTTCAATATTGCGTCTGATTGATTATTCCTTGTGATATACTAATTAATCGTTTATTTAACATGCCATGATCTTTTTTTGATATATATTTTTTATGTGCATGCCTTGGTCTTAATTTTTAATGCTATGGGATATCCATATTTTGTAGTTTGATATGGCCCACGGACCCATTTATTTGGAAAAACGTCCCGGGAACACCCCATCCTATATTGCATCCACCACAAGCACGTTTACTGTTTTGCACACTTGCATGTCCCAATATAGCCAACATGGCACTAGTGCGTGGTCCTGTCTCTTCGGTGATACGACGTCATTCATGAAAACCACAACTAGAGTCATGTACTTTAGGGTATATAAAACTGGGGCATCAGTACCGTTTGATCAGGTGATTCTGAAAGGTATATCAATGCACCCATGCTGGAGCGACCTGAGCCTTTGACCTATTATAAGCCATACAGTCACATATCCCGATTGCTAACGTAGTACTAATACTGGTCGGTCCCCTTGTGGGATGCTAAACCATTTCTGAAAGCTACAAAACTAGACTCATACCTATACGGTATATTAAAGGTAAACTAAGTTTACCAATTGCACTTCTTGGTCAAAAACATTGCCTAAGCAAGATCCTACCCCGCTGTACCCTACTGTACGAGGGGGATAGACTATGTCTATTCTAGACGAAAGGTATTTAAGAGGGCCCTTTCTCAGCATTGTGCGCCACCTCTCAACTGGGGATTAAATTGACTGCTTTTGATTTCAAACAAATGGCTTGGAGTCTTAGATTATCATCTATACAATATATCAAACCAAGTCACCACGTACCGTCTGATTGAGTACGCTCGAGAGGTATATAGCTGTACTTGGGCAAGGGTGGCCAGATAAATTGCAATACACTTAGTAAACCTAGAGTCTAGAAGCCTTCCTATAGGACACGACCTGAACTGACTATGGGTATTCCCGGGTTGCTCTATTTAATCCAACCAACAGGTAAGTGGGTAGACTGATCGAAACTGTTCAAACTAAACCAACTATATCAGTCCGACCAAATCGTTGAAATGTATCGATCAATTTAAACCAATTAAACTAGTTGGCCCAATTGATCAAAACCAAATCAATTGGACAAATTGGTTTTACTTTTAAAGATCTAGACCACTTTATATAAAAAGATTCGATCTTAGGATTAAATTAATTTATCTGATCAAAGGTTCAATCCCAATCAAGCGTAGACCCGCGTCTAACCTTTCTCACTTTCTTGGTCACTATAGACTTATAGTGCATTTGGATTCGATATTTCCCATCGGACTTGGGCTAATCTATGTCGAAACTTTAATCATGTGGTCAAAAGATAAATCTTTAGAGTCAACGGTTAACTTTGGTTTACTTCCAATCAGGTAATAATTTCTCTTAAACGTTGTAAACCACCATCTGTACCACTTTAGGTCCGTGAAAAAAGTCGTCTTTCTAGGGTATCAAGTAGTCAGCCCTCGCCACAAAAAAAAAAGTACAATAGATGAAGCAACACTCCGTCAGATTTTAGAATCTTTTCAAGAAAAAATTATCACTTCTGTCCAGATACAAATCGAAGTCCTAAAGACTGAAAAGGAAAATAGATAAAGAACCTCAGGATGTGTTTAACCTTGTCGAAAACCAAGAAGATAATGAATTACCTGTCGACCCTATCTTAGTTCATTGAATAACTCAAGTTGAAACTACTTTGAAGAATATCAAAGACCCTGACGATCTTGCTCTTGGATTAGGGACAATAACCTTGTTTCGCACGGTCCATCTACCAGAGAAGTTCACAATGCCAGACATGGAGAAGTTTGACGGGATTAGAGGCCCTAAAAATCACTTGAAAGTATATGTCGGCATAATGCAATCTTAGGGTCTGAGTGAAGAATAGATGGCTCAAATGTTTTAAAGAACCCTTACAGGTCTTACCCTATGCTGGTTAATGTCATTGGACTTATCTCGGGTAAGAACATGGCATGAATTGATGAAGGAATTTATTGGTCGGTATTCATTCAACACAGATATTGAACTCATAAGAAGATACCTAGAAATTACTAAACAGAAGCCCGAGGAAACTTTCACTGAGTTCATTACTCGATGGAGAGCTAAAGCCGCTCAATTGTGGGATCGACCTCAAGAGAAGGAAAAAGTTAAAATCATCCTTAGGAATCTCACTCCAAATTATGCCAAGTACTTGATGCCTCAGTACCTTCCCACTTTTCTATCCCTCATTGAGGTTGAAAATCAAGTTGAGGATGCCTACTCCTTAAGAATTTTTAATAACTCGTCTGAGTCAAAACCCAAACATTTCAAACCTAATGTCAATTCCTTACAAGTGGCCAACACCTCTTTCGCACTATCTCCTAAAGCTACTCAGCCCTCAAAAGCCAAGCCTAGGAGATAATTTTCCAATCTTGGAATGTCCCTTAGTATTGCTTATCAAAAATTGATGAAAAGGAGACTGCTGACATCATTACAACCTAAGCCTTTACCTAATCCTCTTATTCCAAACATGGATAATGGGCAATTCTGTGAATTTCATCAAATGCCTTGTTATGTTCTTGATAGGTGTATTATTCTCCGTCATGCTATCCAAAACTTGATTAAATAAGGAAAGGTCACCATACCCGCTTCTATAGCACCCAATGTTAAAATTAATCATTTGCCTACCTTTCAAAATCAAACCCCTCCTACTCTGAGCCTAATATCCATATCCAAATCCGAATCAGTTAACTCACTTTTCCTTCATTCAACCAATTTGTCCTAATAATACGTTCGCTCCATGCCAGAATGAGCTCAACTACCCTAAGGCAATGGCAGAATTAAAGAACAGAGAAATTATTGAAGCAATGAGTTGTTCAGCATATGACAGGTTCAAATCAGAACATGAAAAGGTAGGAAAAGTGGACAAGTTCAAGTCACACATCGAAGATATCCAAAGTGGCAGAAACCTTAGAATTGTGTTCTTCCATTCAAAATGATGTCCTTGCTTTAAGTCTTCTTTTTTAACTTCAGTTTTGTTTAATCTTTAAATTCAGTTGATTACTTTAGTTGCGTTAGTTTTTTCTTAATTTTGGGCTTTAATCAAGTGTGTCAGTCTATGTTTTATTATTTTCAATATATAAAGAAGTTTTTGATTATCATACGTGCAATAATGATGTGAACATAAAATCTAACATGAGGAATGACTCAAAGCTTACTAATCAAACTTGATAAATATGAGAGTTAAAGAGTACACTTAAGAAGTACAAATCGGTACTACATTATCCTCAGCGAAACATGAGAGAATAATAAACTTACTTGAGAAATTCAACAATGTTTCTTCATGGTCTCATGAGGATATATTGATAGATTGCAATCAAATAAATCAATCAACTCGTCAATCCGATTGCGACTGTTCCCAATAATGGATAGTTATTCCAATGCTCTGTTTGTTACTAGATATATTTCAGAAATTTGAATTAGGTATCTCAAGCAAATAAAACTATAGAAACCACGCTATGCTAGGAAAATGTGCCCCAAAAACATAGAAATCATCATCTTGCAGGCAAAAAGAAGTCTTACGATAAAAATCACTAAAAAATGATCAAATTATCAAAATACCCTTAACATCAAAACATCCCTAGAGCCTACATTACGCTTAGAAAAATAATTAAAAATACATAAAACAACAAATCGAAACTAAATAAACCATTTCACCAATTTTCAAAAAATTCAAAAAAATTATGAAAATGACACTCATAAAGTTCACGATAATTTCACACAAAAAATTTCATAAATGGTAAAAACCAATATTCCCATTGAATTCCTTACAAAAAATCAATTCCAAAACATCCTGGAACATTGAAAAATGACTTAAAATGCAAAAGTCCTCTCCGAGGGCAAAACGATAATTTTACAATTTTAATAATTAAAATATTAATTAATGTAAAGTGAAATCCTAATTAAAATTAAAGTCAATCAAGTAAAACTTTAGTCGAAACTCTAAATTCTAGTAAATCAAGTAAGACTTAAGTCAAAACCCAAATCAATCTAATAAGACCAAAGTCAAATCCTAACCCTAATAGAATTCTAATTAAACTCTAAAACTATCTAAAAGAATTCTAATCAAATACTAACTCTATCTAAAATAATTCTAATCAAATACTAACTCTATCTAAAATAATTATAATTAAACACTAACTCTATCTAAAAAAGTACCTAAAAAATTTCTATAAATAGAGAGCCTCCACAACCTAATTTCGTAGGTCAAAATAAACCCTAAGAAATGTAGGTCAAAAAGCTTCCTTAGCCTCCCCTAAACCCTAATTTTGAAGCCGTAACTCCTTACCTAACATCCATACCCCAACTTTAACTCAAAAAAATACTTTAAAACCCTTCAAAAAAATCCAGAAGTCCATAAATAATATAGAAAAATTCTGATCTAAGAATGACATACTTCGTCTTGGAGATCTAAAGCGAATTCGATAACAGAACGAAGCTAGGAATATTAATCAAGGGATCTCTCCGTAAATCTGAGGGAACAAAACCGTTGCGTTCGTAAAGGTAAATATTTTTTTTTTTATTCTTTAGGTCTTTTTAGCAATGTAGTCTTCTTGAAAAATAGTAGAGACCGGCATTTGCCTGGCGAGGTTGGTACCTAACACCTTCTAATCCCATAACGTGATCCCCGGACTCGGAGTTTCTTTCATAGATTAGTGTTATTTACCTTTTTAGAGTCAATGCTCGGTTCCTTGACTGTAATAACTAGGTGGCGACTCTCAAACCTCAAAAGTCAAAAGCGGATCTGCGCACCCCACGGATAAATGACGTTTTCAATGGCGACTCTACTAGGGACTATTGAGGATCAAACTTGTAAAGCCCCAAGTATGGGAGCATTGCCAAATCGACCAAGTTTTTATTGTATTTTATTTTGATTTATTTGTTTAGTTAGTTTGGCTTGATTGTAGATCATTTATTTGATTTTTGAGTATTCTAGTTGTTTGTTTGCTCTATGATCCAATCAAGGGTCACTTGTGATGATTCTAAATAATTCAAGATTTCAAATATTGATAAGAAAATGATGGAATGATGGTGGTTGGGACGAGAAGAATTTTTTTCTTAAAAAAAATAGCAGTTAAGCATGGTGCTCCGATAGTGAAAACGTTTTTTTTCCTCTTGCTATCTTCTTCTCCATATGTGTGCTGAAATGAACAATAAATAGAGATGCTTATCTCTCTCTTTCTCTCTCTCTTTATAGACTCTCGTTAATGGTAATTTCGAGAATTCTAATTAAGATTTTAATAATTTACACAATGGAGTCGAAACATCTCATAAGGTTTACCTAGAATATGAATCTGTAAATCTAGAATTGTTGTTGAATAAAGGTTGGGACAGCAATGTTAAGACGTTTTTACAGAACATTCTAGAGAGAATTAAGTCTGGACACCTATTAATTAAACGTAGATCTCATCGAGTTGATTAATTTGGAACCTAAATTCACTCAATTTAGTTTTCAGGAGACTTGGATATGATCGATGCAAGTTCGGATTAATCTGTAAATCTGGAATTATTGCTTAATAAATGTTGGGACAGCAATGTTAAAACATTTTTATAGAACATTTTACTGAGTATTAAGTCTGGGTACCTTTAATAAAATGTAGATCTCATCGAGTAGATTAATTTAGAACCTGAATTCACTCAATTTCGTTATCGGGAGCCCTGGATATCATCCATGCAAGTTCAGATTAATGTGTAAATCAAGAATTGTTGTTGAATGAATGTCGTGACATCAATGTTCAAACCTTTTTATAGAACATTCTAATGAGAATTAAGTCTAGGTACCTATTAATAAAACGTAGATCTCATCGAGAAAATTAATTTAGAACTTGAGTTCACTTAATTTCGTTATGGAGAGCTTTGGATATCATCGATGCAAGTTTGGATTAATCTATAAATCTGGAATTGTTGCTGACAGAAGGTTGGCACAGCAATGTTAAAACGTTTTAATAGAACATTCTAGTCAGAATTAGGTCTGGGCTCCTTTAATAAAATATAGATCCCATCGAGTAGATTAATTTAGAACCTGAATTCACTCGATTTCATTATCAGGAGTCTTAGATATCATCGATGCAAGTTCGGATGGTATTTTCCTAATTCACAGAAAATCTCAATTTATTTAGTGTTAGCACAGTTAATATTCCTGATTTATTTTGTAAGAGCGAGCTCATTTGGCACTTGGATCTTTCTTTTTTATTTTCTTTTGACATGTGTTTCTTTTTTTTTTATAATTTAAAAAAAAAAGGGTTCATCGCTCCTTATCCCTAAAACCATCATTCTATCATCAATTCAATATTTGTTTAAATCTTGATTTATGTTGGATCACTTAAAGTGATCCTTGATCAACCATAGATAAAAATAAAAAAAATAAAAAAAAATAATAATAAATAAAATAAAATAAATAAAAAATTGTGTGCCTGTTTCAATATTGCGTCTGATTAATTATTCCTTGTGTTATACTGATTAATCGTTTATTTAACATGTCATGATCTTTTTCTGATATATATTTTTTATGTGCATGCCTTGGTCTTAATTTTTGATGCTATGGGATATCCATATTTTGTACTTTGATATGACCCACGGACCCATTTATTTGGAAAAACGTCTCGGGAACACCCCTCCCTGTATTGCATACACCACAAGCACGTTTACTATGTTGGCCACTTGCATGCCCAAATATAGCTAACGTGGCACTAGTGCGTGGTCCTGTCTCTTCGGAGATGCGACGTCATTCATGAAAACCACAACTCTAGTCATGTACTTTAGGGTATATAAAACTGGGGCATCAGTACCGTTTGGTCAAGTGATTCTGAAAGGTATATCTATGCACTCATGCTGGAGCGACCTGAGCCTTTGACCTATTGTAAACCACACAGTCACATATCTCGATTGCTAACATAGTACTAATACGTGGTTGGTCCCCTTGTGAGATCCTAAACCATTTATGAAAGCTACAAAACTAGACTCATACCTATACGGTATATCAAAGGTAATCCAAGTGCACTAATTGCACTTCTTGGTCAAAAGCATTGCCTAAGCAAGATCCTACCCCGATGTACCCTACTGTACGAGGGGGATAGACTATGTCTATTCTAGACGAAAGGAATTTAAGAGGGCCCTTGCTCAGCATTGTGCGCCACCTCTCAACTGGGGATTAAACTGACTGCTTTTGACTTCAAAGAAATGGGTTGGAGTCTTAGATTATCATCTATACAATATATCAAACCAAGTCACCACGTACCGTCTGATTGAGTACGCTCGAGAGGTATATAGGTGTACTTGGGCAAGGGTGGCCAGATAAATTGCATTGCACTTAGTAAACCTAGAGTCTAGAAGCCTTCCTATAGGTCACGACCTGAACTGACTATGGGTGTTCCCGGGTTGCTCTATTTAATCCAACCAACAGGTAAGTGGGTAGACTGATCGAAACTGTTCAAACTAAACCAACTATATCGGTCCGACCAAATCGTTGAAATGTACCGATCAATTTAAACCAATTAAACTAGTTGGCCCAATTGACAAATGGATAAAATTGATCAAAACCAAATCAATTGGACAAATTGGTTTTACTTTTAAAGATCTAGACCACTTTATATAAAAAGATTCGATCTTAGGATTAAATTAATTTATCTGATCAAAGGTTCAATCCCAATCAAGCGTAGACCCGCGTCTAACCTTTCTCACTTTCTTGGTCAATATAGACTTATAGTGCATTTAGATTCGATATTTCCCATCGGACTTGGGCTAATCTATGTCGAAACTTTAATCATGTGGTCAAAAGTCAAATCTTTAGAGTCAACGGTTAACTTTGGTTTACTTCCAATCAGGTAATAATTTCTCTTAAACGTTGTAAACCACCATCTGTACCACTTTAGGTCCGTGAAAAAAGTCGTCTTTCTAGGGTATCATTGTCAAGTCCAAGTAGTCAGCCCTCGCCACAAAAAAAAAATAAGTACAATAGATGAAGCAACGCTCCGTCAGATTTTAGAATCTTTTCAAGAAAAAATTATCACTTCTGTCCAGATACAAATCGAAGTCCTAAAGACTGAAAAGGAAAATAGATAAAGAACCTCAGGATGTGTTTAACCTTGTCGAAAACCAAGAAGATAATGAATTACCTGTCGACCCTATCTTAGTTCATTGAATAACTCAGGTTGAAACTACTTTGAAGAATATCAAAGACCCTGACGATCTTGCTCTTGGATTAGGGGCAATAACCTTGTTTCGCACGGTCCATCTACCAGAGAAGTTCACAATGCCAGACATGGAGAAGTTTGACGGGATTAGAGGCCCTAAAACTCACTTGAAAGTATATGTCGGCATAATGCAATCTTAGGGTCTGAGTGAAGAATAGATGGCTCAAATGTTTTAAAGAACCCTTACAGGTCTTACCCTATGCTGGTTAATGTCATTGGACTTATCTCGGGTAAGAACATGGCATGAATTGATGAAGGAATTTATTGGTCGGTATTCATTCAACACAGATATTGAACTCATAAGAAGATACCTAGAAATTACTAAACAGAAGCCCGAGGAAACTTTCACTGAGTTCATTACTCGATGGAGAGCTAAAGCCGCTCAATTGTGGGATCGACCTCAAGAGAAGGAAAAAGTTAAAATCATCCTTAGGAATCTCACTCCAAATTATGCCAAGTACTTGATGCCTCAGTACCTTCCCACTTTTCTATCCCTCATTGAGGTTGAAAATCAAGTTGAGGATGCCTACTCCTCAAGAATTTTTAATAACTCGTCTGAGTCAAAACCCAAACATTTCAAACCTAATGTCAATTCCTTACAAGTGGCCAACACCTCTTTCGCACTATCTCCTAAAGCTACTCAGCCCTCACAAGCCAAGCCTAGGAGCTAATTTTCCAATCTTGGAATGTCCCTTAGTATTGCTTATCAAAAATTGATGAAAAGGAGACTGCTGACATCATTACAACCTAAGCCTTTACCTAATCCTCTTATTCCAAACATGGATAATGGGCAATTCTGTGAATTTCATCAAATGCCTGGTTATGTTCTTGACAGGTGTATTATTCTCAATCATACTATCCAAGACTTGATTAAATAAGGAAAGGTCACCATACCCGCTTCTCTAGCACCCAATGTTAAAACTAATCATTTGCCTACCTTTCAAAATCAAACCCCTCCTACTCTGAGCCTAATATGCATATCCAAATCCGAATCAGTTAACTCAGTTTCCTTCATTCACCCAATTGGTCCTAATAATACGTTCACTCCATGCCAGAATGAGCTCAACTACCCTAAGGCAATGGCAGAATTAAAGAACAGAGAAATTATTGAAGCAATGAGTTGTTCAGCATATGACAGGTTCAAATCAGAACATGGAAAGGTAGGAAAAGTGGACAAGTTCAAGTCACACATCGAAGATATCCAAAGTGGCAGAAACCTTAGAATTGTGTTCTTCCATTCAAAATGATGTCCTTTCTTTAAGTCTTCTTTTTTAACTTTAGTTTTGTTTAATCTTTAAATTCAATTGATTACTTCAGTTACGTTAGTTATTTCTTAATTTTGGGCTTTAATCAAGTGTGTCAGTCTATGTTTTATTATTTTCAATATATAAATAAGCTTTTGATTATCATACGTGCAATAATGATGTGAACATAAAATCTAACATGAGAAATGACTCAAAGTGTACTAATCAAACTTGATAAATATGAGTGTTAAAGAGTACACTTAAGAAGTACAAATCGGTACTACATTATCCTCAGCGAAACATGAGAGAATAATAAACTTACTTGAAAAATTCAACAATGTTTCTTCATGGTCTCATGAGGATATATTGATAGATTGCACACAAATAGATCAAGACATAAAGTCAAGGGTGATTTTCAAAATCAAAGATTATTGATTAAGAATCATACAGTTGAAACCACCGGCAAAGGTGCTAAGACCTACAAGTGGATCTACCATGTTTTTCACTCAAGAGATGAGAGTTCTCATTCATAAAAGAATAAAAGATTTTCACAAGTTCTAGAAGAGTTGAATAGTCGAACACATAAAACTCGATCATACTCGATTTCATAAAAGAAGACTGAAGAATATTCATTCTCAAAAGAAGATTGTACTCGACAGAGCAATCAAGACATTGAGTTCCTAGAATCTTGACCAAATCAATTAGCATTTCACCAAAGGAGACCTCCTTTGGTCCAATCATTTTCTTGTTTTACCAAGAAGAAAATAACCTTCTTTAGCCCTTCGCAGCCTTTTAGAAAAAATCAATAGCCTCTTCTTTCTAAACCACACTGACAAACCTTGAGAGGAAATCTTAGTATGAACTACGTTTTGACCTGATCCCAAAAGAAAAAAAAATATTTGGGATACATAGGCAACCTGAGAAGTTACTTCAAGCCCAGTCACGCAAAAAAATGTATTCTCTTAAGAAAAGTGCCATCCAAAAGGAAAATCCCCTATTGAAAGGTTCAAAAGAAGATAATGCCGAACTAGGGGCATTAAAAAAAATTGATAGAAAAGAAAAGAATAGCAAACTAGGGGCATTAGAAAAAAGAATCAAAAAAATTGATAAAAAGAAAAAAATGTCAAACCAGGTGATAAAGTCCCAATAATTTCACTTCGGGACCTTAATTTCACCAAGATTATTAAAGTTTGAATATTAGTTCCTTAAAAATGATAATAAATTTTATTAAATCCTAAATTTATGTAGCTAACAATAATGTGTTACCAATTTTATGTAAAAAGGGCGCATTTGGAAATCAACAAAAAAATGTAACAATTACTGTTACAACAAGCAAGCAAAGAAGAAGCAACCAGCCAAAGGCCAGTTGATTTGGATGCCACGTCACCGCGCCGCAGCTAGTCAAGACCGCGTCACGGTCATCTCGAGGAATTTATCCTCGAGATTCACATAGAAGCTTTCAATTGCTTCGGTGGTTGTAACTGATTGGGTCATTCGAACCAAATCATCCGACAAATTGACCCGATTACCCGAATACAAATGTTATAAATTAGAAGGTTGATTTCAGAGAAAATGACTCTTCTCTTCTGTAATTTTCTTTAGTTTCTTTATTTAATTATCTGTAATTTCCTTTTGAGAAAGCTCTTGAGTGTAGTGAGAATCTCAAGAGTGATCCATTCATAGTTTTTGTAATTTTTTGGAGAGCTATAAGAAAAGGATTACAAATCGATCATCATCTTCTTCAACCATGTTCTTTGTTCTTTTGTTATTTTCTGTAATTATAATGCTTGCAATGATTGGCTAAATTCTCATTAGAGAAGTTAAGGAAGCCAGAGCAAATTAATCCCTCTGGTGTAGATTTAGATTCTTGTTTTGCTTACATGTTTTAATTCTAAAAATTCTTTTCTGATTAAGGTAATCCAGTTTATAATTCTGATCCAACTTTGATAGCCATTACTTAGATAAGTTCAAGAATGGCTATGCTATGTGAAAAATCAGAAGATAAGTTGAGCAATCTCAATCATACTAGTATTTTCATGAATATCTTTTCATTACTTTCAAGGATTTAATTATTCCACCATCCGATCCATGAGCAATGACTTGCTCCATGGATTGAGTTATATTCAGAATTTATCTACATTATGGATTCATTGCAAAAGCTTACTTGACTTCTCTAATCTCTCTCTCTTAGATTTTCAATCTTTCTTTTCAGTTTCAATTCCATTTACAAATTAGTTTTTATTTGCTTCTCTGTTTCTACTAATCAATTCTGTTTTAAAACCAATCTGTTTCTAACTTTGTTTTAGATTTTAACCGATTAAACATTTGAATCCAAACTGTCCCTGTGGAACGAATTCGACTTGACCAAAGTCTCGTTCTAATTTCTATATCTCTGCATTTTCACAACAAGTTTTACAATTGATCACTAGGGGCATTTAGAAAAAAATCAAAATAATTAATAGAAAATAGAGAATATCAAACTAGGGGCATTTTGAAAAGTTGAGCCTTATATCTTTTCTTTCTAAACCATATCCTAAGCCCACCTATTAAGTCCTCCTGAATGCTAATTGACTTAGTTAAGGTATAGGAAACCAAGAAGTTGTCGAGTTGGTTATTCAAGATCATTAAGAAGAAAGAAAGCCCGCTAAGTTGAAAACCCAAAAGGGCGACTTTGGCAAAAGTTAGGGCATAACAAAAAAAAATGCCTATTAAGTTGAAAACCTGAAAAGGCGACCTAGGAAAAAATCAAGGCATCATCAGAAAAAGAAAAACAAAGCCCGTTATATTAAAAACCTGAAGAGGTGATCTAGGTAAAAATTAAGGTATCATCAAATTAGAGGAAATGTCTCATCAAAAAGAAAAATTCAGAAGGAAGCTTGTACAGAAACTAGGAAATGTAGAATCATTCAAGTCACAACATTCGATAAAAATAATATGTAGAATATTTTGAACATTGTAGAATATTTTGGAATATGTTTACTTGTTCAAGTGTTTGCCAAAGGAAAATGTAGAACCATCGACCACTTTGAGGAGAAAGATCTTCTATTTCAATAATTATCAAGATTTTAAGTTCAGCTTAAACATTTCTCAAAAGAAAATGATCAAATTCCTTATTGCACATATGATAATCTTAAGAGTCTTGAAAATTTAAAAGAATGTTAATTCTTCTGTCTGTCATATATCAGAGTCCATAGCTACTCGTGCAATCCATTCCATTAGTTTCATAGTCAAGTTCCAATTAAAGCCAACCTTGAAACTAGGGGTATTTTTGAAAGTCTTTGTGATTCCAAAGTTTTGTTCTTATATGATAAAAAGGAAAATGTTACAAAAGCTTTAAAGTCTAACGAAGCCCAATGATAATTATGAATCCAGATACATGATAAGCCAATAAATGCCTTGTCTCCCGATCTTTGAGCTCGATAATACCTAGTCCTTAATTAATCCAAGCCCAAGAAGCATGGCTCCAATAAGTTCGAGTCTGAGAAATGAAACTCAAACTTTTTTTGAATCATAGAATGAATTCACGGGATTGTTTAAGTTCTTGTAAACCTCAGCCAGAGTCCAAGAAATGAGACTCCAGCTTTGTTTGAACTATAGAATAAATTAACAGGATTGTTTAAGTTCCTATAAACCTTAGTTCGAGTCCGAGAAGCGAAACTCCAACTATTAACAGGATTGTTTAAGCTCCTGTAAACCTTAGTCAGAGTCCGAGAAGAGAGATTCCAACTTTAATAGGATTGTTTAAGTTCTTGTAAACCTCAACCAGAGTCCGAAAAACGAGACTCCAGCTTTGTTTGAATCATATAATAAATTAACAGGATTGTTTAAGTTCCTGTAAACCTTAGCCAGAGTCCGAGAAGCGAGACTCCAACTTTAACAGGATTGTTTAAGTTCCTGTAAACCTCAGTCAAAGTTCGAGAAATGAGACTCTAGCTTTGTTTGAATCATACAATGAATTAACAGGATTGTTTAAGTTCCTATAAACCTTATTTCGAGTCCGAGAAACAAGACTCCAATTTTAATAGGATTGTTTAAGTTCCTATAAACCTTAGTCAGAGTCCAAGAAGCGAGACTCCAACTTTAACAGGATTGTTTAAGTTCCTGTAAACTCAGTCAGAGTCCGAGAAACGAGACTCCAACTTCGTTTGAATCATATAATGAATTAATAGGATTGTTTAAGTTCCTGTAAACCTTACTTCGAGTCCAAAAAATGAGACTCCAATTTCAATAGGATTGTTTAAGTTCTTGTATTCCTTAGCCAGAGTCCAAGAAACGAGACTCCAGCTTTGTTTGAATTATATATTGAATTAACAGGATTGATTAAGTTCCTACAAACCTCAGCCCAAGAAGGGTGGTTCCAATAAGCATGATTTCAAGAAACGAGAGTCAAACTCTGAAAAAAGAATTTAGTGAAGTTCCTACAATATTGTATAATTTTTTCATTCCATAAAATGCATTTTGATTTGAATCATTATTGTCAATGAGAGAAGATCTCTAGGACCTGACACATTTTTACTCAGTAAGCATCACACACCATTGCACACACATGCACTTCTACATTAGTTAGGGAGAATTTTCTAAAATTTGAGGATCTGACATTGTCAGTGAGAGTTCAAGCTCGAGGACCTGACAAACTTGTTCGGAGAGAATTTTACCCTCAAGGATCAGAGCGTCCCGACGAATTGTTAAATCAAGCTGTAAAATGAACTGTCACTAGCTTTGGCATTTGGATATCGCATTATCTATCAAAATAGATTTGCTATCTAGTTTGCTTCAACCCTCTACCAAAGAGGGGCATCTGTAGACACCCTATTTTTACACTCACCTAATTAATCAACTCGTCAATCCGATTGCGACGGTTCCCAATAATGGATGGTTATTCCAATGCTCTGTTTGTTACCAGATATGTTTCAGAAATTCGGATGAGGTATCTCAAGCAAACAAAACTGTAGAAACCAAGCTACGTTAGGAAAATGTGCCCGAAAAATATAGAAATCATCATCTTGCAGACAAAAAGAAGTTTTACGATAAAAATCACTAAAAAATTATCAAATTACCAAAATACCCCTAACATCAAAACATCTCTAGAGCTTACATTACGCTTAGGAAAACCCTTTCAAACACATAAAACAACAAATCGAAATCAAATAAATCATATTGCCAATTTTCACAAAATTAGATAAAATTACAAAAATATCCCTCATAAAGTTCACGATCATTTAACACAAAAATTTTCATAAATGGTACAAACCAATATTCCCATTGAATTTCTTACGAAAAATTGATTTCAAAACATCCTGGAACATTGAAAAACGACTTAAAACGTAAAAAGTCCTCTTCGAGGGTAAAATGATAATTTTACACTTTTAATAATAAAATTTTTTGAGATTAATAATTAAAACATTAATTAATGTAACGTAAAATTCTAATTAAAATTAAAATCAATCAAGTAAGACTTAAGTCAAAATCCTAAAGTCAAGTCAATCAAGTAAGACTTAAGTCAAAACCCTAAATTCTAGTCAATCAAGTAAGACTTAGGTCAAATTCCTAATTGATCTAATAAGACCAAAGTCAAACCCTAACCCTAATGGAATTCTATTTAAACTCTAACACTATCTAAAAGAATTCTAATCAAATACTAACTCTATCTAAAATAATTCTAATTAAACACTAACTCTATCTAAAATAATTCTATTTAAACACTAACTCTATCTAAAAAAGTACCTTCAAAATTTCTATAAATAGAGAGTCTCCACAACCTAATTTCGTAGGTCAAAATAAATCCTAAGAAAAGTAGGTCAAAAAGCTTCATTAGCCTCCCCTAAACCCTAATTTTGAAGCCCTAACTCCTTACCTAACATCCATACCCCAACTTTAGCTCAAAAAAATACTTAGAAATCCTTCAAAAATACCAGAAGTCAATAAAAAAATCAAAAAAATTCAGATCTAAGAAGGAGGTATTTCGTCTTGGAGATTTGAAGCGAATCCAGTTGCAGAACGTAACAAGAAATATTAATCAAGGGATCTCTCCACCAGATCTGAGGGAACAAAATCGTTGTGTTCGTAAAGATAAATATTTTTTATTTTTTTTTATTGTTTAGGTCTTTTTAGCAATGTAGTCTTCTTGAAAAATAGTAGAGACCAGCATTTGCTAGGCGGGGTTGATGCATAACACCTTCCAATCCCATAACGTGATCTCCGGACTCAGAGTTTCTTTCGTAGATTAGTGTTATTTTCCTTTTTAGAGTCAATGCTCGGTTCCTAGACCGTAATAACTAGGTGGCGACTACCAAACCTCAAAAGTCAAAAGTGAATCCGCGTACCCTGCGGATCGAGGGCGCTTTCAATACGTAAAGATAAAAGCAAGTGGCAGTCATACGATGGGAAGCTTCTCGCAATAACTTTTCTCCAATTAGCTCAACATTAGACTAGAAAGACAAGTCTATACACAATTCAGAGTAAATAATTATGGTTAATTTTGTATTTAATGTTCCTATATGCTTACCACTTCCATGTTAAATGACAGTAGACAATATCCAAGTTAAATGACAGCAGACAATATCCAAAATAAGAGATTTAACCCAATCAAACACATCAAAGATGTAATACCCTAAATTTTCAACTCGAATCTCGAAAAAACCAAATGGTGACATTTTGAGGAAATTTTTTGAAATAGGATCTTATAGTAAAATACTCGGATATTATTTTGTTCATTTTCAAGGAAAATCGACTTCACCATTAGATAAAAAAATGTTGAAATATATACTTTAGCCGATAAGCAAGTTCGAATTCGAGTTTGGATAAAAAAGTTATAAAATTCTTGAATTTTATCTTGAGTGGGACCCAAAATAGTAAAATTTTATTTGAGCGAGAATCAAGAAAATTTCACATCACCATTAGGTCTGCAACGAAAAAATATTCAAAATGAAATATTCATTTGCCATTTTTTGAGTCCGAATAATTAAGTTACGATCTAACTAGAAACGATGAGAAGAGAATTACAAATATACCCTCATCACTTTCTATTTAAAAGAAAATTAGCTTTCTTTTATTCCTTTCTCTTCTTCTCCAAAGAACCAAATTATAGCTACTTTCAACCCAAGGATTTCGACCCATCCCCATCAAGTTCTACTGCGAACAAGGCCGAGTTGAACCTCGACGAAGAAGGCAAAGTTGTCGGCCATGACGAGAGCTACAACTTCATTATCCTTACTTGCTCATTCTCATTCGTTTTCCCCATCCTCCATCAATAACCAGCTGTGTAGTTTGATGGAAACACTACACCTTCCATCCAAATGTTTCATTGAGTAGGAGTTAAAGCTACCATTCATTGTAGAAGCGAATGAGAGTGCTGTCATTGAATACTTTGCAAACCCTTGCCCATTTTGCATCCAAGTCAGTCCAACCTCGACTCTCATGCCATCCAACCTTGATTTGTAGTGCTAGCTTATCACCCTTGGCGTCCACAATGGTAAGCGATTCTCAATTCTTAGTAGTAACCTTAGATTTCGAAAATGTGCATTTAGATTTTTAATAAAACTTGTTGTTTCTATTTATAAATCGTAGAAATCTTGTCTTTGATTTTAAATTCATGTTAGAATTAGAGATTAGATGTATTTTACTAAGTTTTAACAAAAAATTCGTGGGTGGGTCAAAGGGTTCGAAGAACATATGAAAAACCCAAAAAATGGATCGAGAAATTGTGAAATAATTCAGTGCTGGCGACAGGAGCTGGTGGTGCCACCGACACCTGCGGAAGGCCATTCTATTGGTTCTACCGACAGAATAATGCTTTTGCCATTGCAACCACTGATAGAACAGTTTGATTAAAACTGCTTCTGGCTTTTCTGTTGTCTTCCTCATGCCTTATACATGTTTTCCCACCCTTCATTTCTTTCATTAAAAACATGTAAGTAAATGTCTTCTTTAATTTTTTACGTTTCATTTAATTTAAGTTCTTTAATAACATTAAGATTTTACCTCCCATTTCGGAACAAAGTGAATGGTTTCAAGATCTAAATCTCAAGAACAAAACGTAAATTTCGACGTTTTTGACAAATTTTCAAAAGTTAATATCTTTCGTGTTACTTTGAATTAGATCATAAAAATTATATGGTGCTGAATCTCGTGCTCAAGGATTTCATTTTTAAAAATCCATTTTGAATTTTGAGAATTTTGAAAATTTGAGTTTTCTACACTTAGCCAAATTTTTACCAGCTTTTCCAATTTTGACAGTTTGCCTTCGTGTATCCATTGAGACACTATTTTAACAAAAATTTAATGGTTTTATCGATTGAACAATCAAAATGACTTTTGAAGCTTGAAAAATAAAGGTTTGGTTTGAAAAGTCGAGAAGTGAAAACATCGAAATAATGAAAAAGGGGATAAATGGTAAAATATTAAAATCACACCCGAGGGGTGATGTCTGCATTTTACAATGTATGTTTTGTGTAGGTTGGTGAAGGGATATCTAGGGGCAATGAATGGTTGCATGTTTATTTAAATTATGTTGGCGCAGAGGTTCCGAGTACTGTTATTTATTTTAAGTCGAGTGGCCACAGTTGCATGGTAGAAAATTGGATATCTATTCTCAACCCTGTATTGTTAATTTCTCTTTTATTTTAAAATGAAAATGATATACATATATATATATATATATATATATATATATATATATTTATATGTAGCTATTTTGTGAGTTGTTAAAGAGTTTGTGAATGCTGGAAGGGATAGTGCGTCATATCATCCGGAGTAGTGTACTATCCTAGGATGCACGGTATGAACCACCAAGCTCATACGTGGTATAAGAATCATATGAGAGTGGAGTCACAACTAGAATCTGGGTTCATTCCTCTCTATCTTTACTAGTGAACGTGTATTGTAAAGGTGGTCGTATACGAATGAGTGTATAACTTGGGAATCACATGCACAAAGATGATTAGTTAGTGATCGCTAACAATCTAGTAGTAGTCAAACGTTCTGGCACATCGAAAAAAAACCCATTGCTTACTGTCAGTCAAACAGCCAGCCTGAGCCGAATAAATGGTCCCACAAGTGTAGTAAACAGCGACCAACCATAAAATCAGGAACTCCGACTTTATTGATGAATATCATGTCCCAACTGGGAGCGATCCAGTTGTGAGTCCCAACTTTCTAATTCTACTGCTCCACTATTATAATTATGTAACTGTTGTTTTATTTCAAAATATAAACTAAAAAACATGCCTGTCATTTCAATATTGTAAATTATATTTGCATAAGAAAGAAAATGTATAGTGAGTACTGATGATTGATGTTATGTTAACCTTTAAATTGTTTAGTTGCTCATCCATGGCTATATGTACCAGTTGATCATATTTTATTTTGTAAAACTTTGCATGTATTAAAATGTTTAGTATACTTACTCGATCATGTTTAGGAAAGGTTATTGGTAGGAATATTTACTTTTATTTTTCCTAACATGGAAGTTCAGTAATCTACTATTTATCAAAAGCAAGACACTTTTAAAATCATGCCAACATCATTCTTACGGAAGCATTAACTACTATTATAATAAGGAATCTAGTAATAAATACCATTTCCATTACTGTAGAATGAACCTAGAATCTTATCTTAGGCTTATTAGGTTCTACGGACTTCTAGACATGGAAGAGCTCACAATCTCAATACAGAACTACTGATAAGCTCGGATATCGAATTCCTAATGACGCTCTATAATTATCTCTTATGCCCGTGGTATCAGCCTATTCTCCAAAACATAGCGGATCTGTATCCCATACAGATCTAATGCTATACTCTGATATCATCTGTGGCACCCCGCCAAGCACTAACACAACTCCCAATGCCAAATCTCAAGATACTAGGTGGCACCTCGAAATTTGGACATTGCCCCCTCTGGTTATGTTAGCATTCTACGGAACTCAAAAACCTGATAATCTATTATACAACAAATCATGTATATAAGAAAATACAAACACGAGATAACAGTAGAAGGCTAACTATATCTAACGCGTAAGTAGATTAGAGTGCGAAAGTTTAAAAATATACAAGATTTCAAAAAATACTCTCACTCTAACATAAACCTAACACTCAACTGCAAAATCTATATACATCTTGGACGAAACTAACAACACTAAAGGGTGTAGTCCTAGTACTCACCATGCAACAGACTCTAGTCGTCGATCTAACAGACCAGGTACTCCTCACTTGCCGATTCTGTGCCTACCTCAATAACTACAAATTCTGAAACTAAAAAAATAAGAAGGTGAGTAACAATAGTTACACAACTAGACCCATGACAAGGAGTCAAACTAGTAGGAAAGACCTACTTAAGTCGAGTAAACTCACCAAGATAGAATGGTTGATAGACGCAGTCTCAGAGTTATCCTAGAGTCAGGCCCACATAGAAAGGAGATAATCAGAGATGTTTGAGGCTCAAATGATTATGGTGGGGCAACTGACAAAAATATTAGAGATGATAAAAGAAAAACTCGACCATCACCGCTTATGAGAGGAAATAGGGATAGTACCATGATGTAGTTTACCTAAGGATGCAGTGATGGTCGAACTTTTTTTCTAAGCTTGACAAGAGTAAATATTCCAACAAAAGAGGACTACGAGAGGAAATAGGGATAGTACCATCACCGCCTCAAAACCTAGTAGAAGAAAGATAGTTAAGACCTAATAAGAGGCAAACAATTATGAAACTAGCAAAATCACAGGAAAAACGACCATACATAAGAAGCGAGACTATAGAAATACCTATTCAAGAAATAGAGGAGTTTTGTAAGAAACAATAGCATATAATATTTAATCAGTCAAAGGAAGAAAGTAGTGCCATGTTACGAATGTGGTAAGTTGAGATACAAAGGGGTGCAATGTTCAGGTCGATGACAACTAATTAAGGATGCGTGGCTTAGAAAGATGTTAGATGGGCAATTCAAGGAATAATAAAGTCATTGAATTTTAACAAGGTCAATGACACACTTATACCATCACAAATAGACTAACTAACGATCGAAAGGGAAGGGATGAAATTACAGATGTCCCAAGGACAGACTAGTCAACCCCTGACCTCTCTTCCTTCCAGATCAGACTTGACCAAGAGGTCGATGTATTCGAGGCCAATCTCCCTTGGATCAATTTACCCACAATATAGAGCTACTCCACCACCAAGTTGTAGGATTCCCTCCTCACTGGGTCATAGAACAGTTGGACCTCCAACGATGCCAACAAGGTCAAGATAACCAACGAGGCAGGTCCAGAGATTACCGGCCCCAGTTTACCAATTGTCCACTCTACAAAAATATATGAAGATAAAATCGTTGACATGTTATGCTTGTGGTCAGGTGGGATATATCAGGAAAGAATGCCATCTATCATAGTCGCAAGCAAGGGTTGTAACCCAGGAGAAAGCACCTATCTTCGACGAAGTTCTAGAAGGTACGGTTTCTAATTATGATGTTAGAAATTAGAGTTTTATTCGATATTGATTCCTTTAAACCATATACTTCTACTAAGATAGTGCATACTTGCTAAAGTTAGAAATTATCGAGACAAGCCGAGTAATAAAAATATCTATGCCACTAGAAGATTATGATTGTTAAAAAGTTGTTGAGTACTATGGGACAAAGAATGTTGATGAGATAGGCTCAATAGAGTAAGGTAGAAAAGAATATTATACGTGGAAATGAGTATTGTAGGGATGAGCGTATTTATAACATGATAATAATAGGGTATTGAGTTGTGTGAGTAAAGGCTAAAAGAAATTGTTGGTAAGTGATGTTTAGAATGATATGGTGTCGGATGATGGAGAGAAGACAGTGCATGGTGATGGTAAATATTAGGGGGCGTCGGTAATACGGAAGGGGTAATGATAGTAACGTATTGAATGAGGGTAGCTTAGACTTTCCAGTTAGGAAAGATTGGGAGAAAGGATTTTATTGTCTTGTGAAGCCTTATGAAGAAATAATGAGGTTTTGGAGAATTAAGTAGGCACTTGCATAGTAGGTGTGAAATCTAAAATTGAAATTTGGTGGGTGACAAAAATGAACAAGTATTTGGAAGTAAAACTTGATGTATGAAAGATACGCTACATTAGGAGATGTAAGAAATAAATTTATGAATAGGGGAGTGTGTTGGAGTTGACGATTGTATAGTTAAAAATATTATTAAAAATATTAAAAATTACAGTAGGTAAGAATTAGATAGAAAATGTAGTTTTGAAAGCAAGGTGGATCAATGTAAGATGCGAGAAAGAATAACTTGTGACAAGATTGCATCAATGGTGACTTAATGGAATTGCGAGAAAATAGATGAAGAAGGTAAGATAACAATATTACTTATGAATTGAGATTCATGAGAGATAGTTGTGAGATTTGTAAATATTAATTGTGGTAATATCAGTATTGAATGATAAGTTAAAATATGTGTGATTTAGGCAATATAAAGTTACATAAATAAGGATTAATTGATGTTACAATGATATTCAAGCAGTAACTAGTCAATACTGTGCTTTTAGGAGTAGAGAAAGAAAGCGTGTGGCTTACAGCTTATGGGACCATTTGAAGTAGTTGAACAGATCTTGAGTAGGTTCACCACCCGTTCCACGTGTCCATACTGAAAAGGTATTTACTAGAGTCATGACTCACATTATGAATTTGATGTAGGGATTCATTTCAAGCGGGAAACCAATGCAAAGTAAAATATCTATCTTCATAAGGAACCATCTCGAAGTGTAAGTACTAGCTATACGGACCTATCGCTTAGTTATAGCGTGTCTCAGCATCAGTGAAGGTATTACTCTGTTTTACTGTTATTTCAACCTTAACCAAGGCTGTACTGAGCATGCATTCTGAAATAGTTAGGTATAGTCCTAGTTCCTTTCCTACTTCTAGTTTGGAGAGTATAGGTGGTCTGCCCAAGTATTTCTTTAACTCTATAAAGGCTTGCTCAAACTCTTTTGTCCATTTGAACTTAGTGTTCTTTTGAAACAGTTGGCACAACGGTCTGTACTTATCTAAAGATCTATAAATGAATTGATTTAGGGCTACTACTCTTCCTACTAACTTATGAACTTGGTTCTGCATTTTCGGGAAGGGCATCTCCAATAATGCTCTGATTTGGTCTGGGTTGGCTTCTATACCTCTCTTTGTGACCAGGTAGCGCAAGAACTTCCCCGAAGTTAATGCGAAAATGCACTTCTCCCGATTGAGCTTCATCCCAACTTTTCTCACTCGAGAAAAAACCTCTTCTAGATTATCAATATGATCTTCCTTCTTCTTATTCTTCACTAGTAGATCATCAATATAGACTTTTACAGTCTCCTTGAAGAGTTCTGTTACTAGCCTCTGATAAGTCGCCCATACATTTTTGAACCCAAAGGTATAACTTTGTAGTAGGAGAGCCCCTGCTCAGTGATGAAACCTGTCTTCTCTTGATCTACCGGGTTAAGCTATATCTGATTGTAGCTAAAATAGCCATCCATGAAGGACAATCTTTCATGGCCTGAAGTTGCATCTACCAGTTAATCTATCATTGGCATAGGAAAACTATCCTTAAGGTAGGCTTTGTTTAGGTTTGTAAAATCAATACCAATTCCAACCTTCCCATTCTTTTTCGGCATTGCCACGATATTTGCTATCCAATCAAGAAATTGTACTTCCCTGATGAACCCTGCTCTAATCAACTTGCTCACTTCTTCGTTTAATGCTTTCTGAATCGTGGTGCTAGTCTCATTGACTTTTGCTTTACTAGCTTGAAAGCTGATTTCATGTTTAAGTGATGGCATATTACTTCTGGGCTGATCCCCGGCATCTCTTCTATGAACTAGGCAAATATGTCCCAATTCCCTCTTAGGCAGTCTATTAGTTCATTCAACTCTTCTGATGCTAGTTCTGCTCCTACTCCAATTTGTCTACCTTCCCCTACATCCACCATCTGGACATTCTCTAGGCATGGGGGTTCTCTAGGCTCATTTTCCCCTACAGTAATTGCTATTGATGGACCTTCACTTTAGAGGGCTCCTTCTTGTCCAATGTACATACTTGGACTGTTACCTAATCCCATCGTATGTCCCATATCCCTTGCGGCGTTGGGAACCTTAGGACCTGATAATACGTAGAGGGAGTGGCCCATCTCATGTGTCCACCATCTGTCTAAAATGGCAATGTATGGGGAGCTCGCCTCGACAACTATAAACTTAGTCGTCAAGGTCGTCGGTCCTTCCTGGATAGGTAAAACTATCTCCCCCCACATTTGGTTTGTTCTCCTGTCAAACCCAATGAAATGTGCTCCTACTAGGGTGGGTACATTCCTACTAAGACCTATCTTTAGGAAAATCGAAACGTATAGAATGTCGACAAAACTGTCGTTGTCGATCAGTACCCTTTTTAGAGTAAAAGTGCCTACGTGGAAGGTTACTACAAGTGCATCATGGTGGGGTCCCACTACCCCCTCGAAGTCCTTATCCGTGAAAGTCACAGTCTGCTCTCCGTAGAGCTTTATCTGCTTTGTAGGCCCATTCCTTACTGTGTAAATGAGAGCCAGGTACTTTTCTCATCATCTTTTGATCCTTTTGTTAGCTCTATTTAGGCTTGACCATATATTCTCATGCTTGAGGACAAAATGTGTCACTATTGCCCTTCCATTCGGGCAACAGGTGGTTAGCCAGGCCTTTAGTTCCTATCTCGAGGTGGATTCTCCCTCTGTCTTCTTGACAGGTCTTTTAATCTGCCATGTTCTGCCAACCTCTGCAAATACCTTCTCAAGGCCTAGCATTTTTTGGTGGTATGCGCTCGTACCTTGTGATACTTGTAGTATCACTCATCTCGATTTATCTGATCTTGAAGAAGCGGTGCCAACCATCAAAATAAGGCTCATTCATGATGAGCAGCAAAATCTCAGTAGGGGCATAGAAAATATGTCGCTTCTTTCCTCCGCTATCTATCTTGCTTAAGTGGTCTCTTCAGCTTTGTTGTTGTGGCTGATGCTGCTTGCTGGGCTTCACCACAATGTGTATTACTTTGCTCTTCCTAGTTGAATTCCGAGGATCATCTTTTAAGCGAATATACTTATCTACTCTTTCGAACAGTTCGTTTAATGCTTCTGGTCTTTTTTTTCACAAAAGACCTATATAACCCCAAACCAGATGGCAAAGAGTTCTTGAAAGCTACTACGGTCGTTCTTTCAATGCAGCTCTCTAGGGACATTGCATCTTCTCTAAATCTTCTTGTAAACTCTTTGAGGCCTTCCCTAGATTGCATTCTCATGCTAAGCAGAACATCTACATCTCCGCCAGTCTTCTTATTATTAATGTAACGTGTTACAAAGGCAGTACAAATCTCTTCGAAAGAAGTTATGGATCCACATGGCAACTTGTAGAATCATGTTAAAGCGTTCTCCTACAAACTAGAAGGGAACAGTTTGCACATCAGTCCCCGTTTCCCTCCCACAAGGCAGGCATCTGCCTGACGTGAAAAAGATGTTCCATCGAGTCTTTCGTCCTTGAGTAAGGGGTGAAACATGGTGGCATGAATTTCTTCGAAATTTCTTCCACCAATATTTCTGCTATAAAGGGAGATTTTTGAATCCCCCTGATAGTTTGCGCTGCTGTTGTGCCTATATCAACACTCTTCATCGTCTCATTATCTTTTTTGATCATTTTTCTGATCTCCTCTTGAGTCAAATCCATTACAGGCTCTACTTGAATAGTTGCAGTAACAACTTCTATTTCTCCTTCTTATATGGGGATCAATAGTGAAGCACTTCATTCTGTATTCGAAGCACAATCATCTTCAGCAGAAGGTTGAGGATCTCTCTATGGGAGATCTTGTCTCGCTGGCTGTTGGTTATCGAGATGCTCCCTCAGATTTCTATTATGTTCAACTAGATCATCCATTTTCTTCTGCATTTCTTCTTGCTACTTCCTCATGGCCTCTAGCATTGTCAAGAGTTGAACATCTGCGGCTGATGCCATAGGTGGGGATGTATTGACTTCGACGGTTCTTGTGGATCTCACCATTGTTCGACTGAAATAAATTTGCTATTGATTTTCCCACAAACGGCATTAGTTCTATGCGGTCAGAATCTGATTGACAATGTTGATGGATTCTACCTCACTGACCCGAAGTGGTTCCGGTCACATCCCTCTTCGTGCTGGTGTGGTACCTACCAAAATCACTTCGACGCTCAAGTTAGAGAAGTAGAGAAATTAGTCTAAACAAATGGTTAAACCTCAAATCCGCCAAAATATCATTTCTTCTATGCTTATTGTGCTATTTATGGATCCTTGATGTGAATCAGGGTTTCCCCTTTTCACGGGCGATGATTCGGGGGAATCCCCTTATTCTGTGGATCCACTAACAGAAAGAGGATTTTCTAGACTGGTCGTATTATACTACAGAGATCTCTGTGATTGACATGCGCATATCAGGATTACGGTTATTCTATGACCAAGTTTGTCCTACTTGGCAGATCAGGTCTCATTCAGTACTGTACTGCTCTTCCAGCCAAACTAGGGAGATTTCTGCTTTGACCAGCCCTGATAGGTAGCGCCCGTATACTGATCTACGCATGGTACCACTTAATCGGCTTGGACACGTGTACATCTCAGATAATTGGGCAATTATTTTCCTCTACAGTTTTACATCTTATTTTTTATGAAGCTCGTGTTGAATTCATACAATCATTCGAGGAAATACATTTACCCTCCCTAATGCAACATATTGTGCATTTTCTCATTTCTTTGGTGTCTTTATCATGCCACGTGCCTTTATATTTAATATCAAATCCTATTGTTCTAGTAAAGATTTTATAAAAATTGTCAACCTGATCTATTGAATTGAACATCATTCCCTTTTTCGATTCTAAATTATCTTCAACTTTATTATCGTCTTTACTCATTTTTTGTAGGCTTTCTTCTAACTTATTCATTTATTTTTCTTTATCATTCGATGATAACCCTTCTATATACTATACTCTAAAAAAAAAAAAAAATCAAAGAAAACAAATTTAATATAAATATTAAGAATTGTAAAACATATAACACAATAACCATATATAGTTCATGATTAGGCTTAACAAACTAAATACAAAGCATTACTTGGATTACTTGAGTTTTGTAATCCATTTGACGACTAGTGTTAAGTTCCTCTTTTTGACATAGTTAAAACTAACCGACCTCTACTGAAATCAAGTGGTAAAGCACTAAAAATATGCATGTAAAAAATAAATTAAATCATATTACACTAATTAGAACTTTATTCGTTCTAAAGTGGTAAAGCACTTCAATCTCTATAAACCACTTTATTCTATAACTATACGGAATCAAACCACTTTATTCTAGAACTTTATACTGGAATCAAGTGATAAAGCACTTCAATCTCTATAAACCAATTTCTACAAAAATTACTTCTAATAGACAAAACAAATAAAAGTGGAAATTCTAAGTTTATTAAACACCAAAAACTGCACATTAATAAAAATTGCTCAAAAACCCTATTTTTAGAGTGCTTGAGTGCTTGAAATCTCTCTCCACAGAAATGGTTCAAACCCAAAACTAAAGAGAACATGTATGGTATCCCGGAAATGGAGTTTCCATAATGAGAGAGACAATCTACCTTCGTGAGAGTTGAAATCAATTTTATTTTTCGAGTTAGATAGAGCCTAGATGTGATGACGGAGATGGAGTTCGACTGGATTTTGAGAACGGAGGAGATGGAGTTCTTCTCTATTTCGAGCGTCTATTAGGACTTGAAGATAGTGTAAAAATGTAAAAATGATTTTTTTTACATTTTTTTAAAATCTTAAATGCTGTCGTGGAATTTAGATATGATTTGCAAATAAAATGGAGATCTAGAACGGTGTCCCATACTTAACCAAGGTTAGGTGGCAGCTCATTTTATGCCACGTGACATTCTTTTGGGACCCACTAACCATACGAATATGTGATTTATCTCTCCTTAAATCTACACACAAAAGATCAGTTTGATTGATGATGCGCATCCATTGATAATAGCATTATCTGAAGAATGATTTTTATTCGTCGGATTTAACTTCTTTTTCAAAAGCTTAGATCTAGTGTATACAAGATATCAAATACTATGATTTTTAGGATACATGATTTTCACAAGGGAGAGAGAGTTAAGAATCGAATCATTCTTTCCCAATTCCCACACCACGAGCAAGAAAGGCAAGAGAGAAAATAAAGAATCCAATCCATTTTCTTTCTCAGACAAGCAAAGCAAGGCAAAGTGGTGGGGGGGAGAGAGAGATATGGACCAGGACCATCATGGAAGCAAGCAGAAGAAGGAAGGCAAGCCATATGGTTCATGCTCAACAGCAGCAGGAGAGGAGGGGAGGTGGGGCACGTGGGTCATGGGCACACCTATCCCACCACAAACCCATCCAGTGAACAAGCAACAACAACAACAACAGGCCGCAACTTGGGTAGCGGCCGAAGCCATTCCTTCTTCTGATCCAGCAACCTTAAAAGTCAACTACATGAACAACTCTTCGTCCTCCTCGTTTGGTCCTGGCAACACCAGCAATCCCTACGTTCACACATCCCCTGTTCCTGGGTCCTCTGGAAAGAGTTACCAATCACCAACCCTTATTTAATCAATCTCAAGTTCTCAACCAATAAAATCAAATAAGTGTGGTTTTTTATTTTTTATTTTTGTTTCAGGTCCCATGGAAATGATCCTTAACGTGTTCAATCGATTGGGTAACAAGTTTGAAGGTGCCACTAGAAAAGCAGAGGTCCTTGCCGAAAACGTGTGGCACCACCGTAAGTTCATTATATGGTCTGGATAGTGGATAATTACATAGATTTTGATCTCACGTAATCTGATTGGTATTTAAAATATTTGTGCGAGACCTAGGTAGGTTGTGTCCCTTTTTTCCTATATCCAGTTCGTAAATTTCTGGTCCAGATTTTTAGCAGTTGACTATCCTCTATTAATCTAGATCTTTTATTCTCAAATATTTAAGATCTCTACACGAATCCACTCTCTCTATATATAAGTATAACCATTCAGTTCAGTCCATTCCATTTGCTTTGCTTTTCACTTTCTTTTGTGTCTTCAAATCTAGATTGAATTCCAAATCCACAAAAGATGAAACTCAAAACTAATGTGTTCAAAACTGGGTGACCTACTGATTTAACCCTATTGCAAGTTGGGAAACTTCCTTGGGGTTGGGGTGCTTCCGTAGGGACTAGCTCCATCCCAAAAAAGGTGTGGGGGGAAACCCTGCATTATTAAAAATAACCCTCGGTACAAGGGCTTTGCTGAGCCATCCCAATCTGACGTACAAACGCAGTGGAGAAGATGGAGGAAATAGGGTCTTGGGGTTCTTTGCAACTCCCTTATCTTTTTTCCTTTTTTTTTTTCCTTTTTATAGTAAAGCAAGAAAGACAATAGTACTCTTATTAGGGAGACATAATGCCAAGAAAACATGAAGAAATGGGCTTAGACCCATTTCTTTTGAATAAATATCCTGATTTAATATCTTGATTTCCAGGAACTCAATCTCTTCTCCATCTTCCCAATCACTGAATCCTAGATATCCCTACTCATATACATTGCACCTAGGGAAGGCCTAGGCAAGTCATTGATAAATGGTCCTCATAGCACTCAAACATTGTAGCCCACCTAAGGACCTTAGAATCCCCCCCAACCCCAAACAGTTTACTCTTTCTGAGGTTGATTTGAAGCCCAAATATCGCCTCAAAATAACAAATCACTCCCCTTAAAAATCTCATCTAATCCACCAAAGCTTTAAAAACTACTAAGGTGTCATTTGCGAATTGTGAATGAGATACTCTTGCCCCATTCTTCTTAACTAAGAATTCGGACAACTCCCCTAAACTAAAACCGCTCTTGAGCATCATTCCTAGCATTTCAGCCCCAATCCCAAATAACATAGGGGATAAAGGATTTCTCTGTCTCAACCTTGAGAACTCCTAAAGAAGCCAGTTGAGCACCCGTTAACCAAAATTGTGAGCGATGCGGAAGTCATGCTGACCCATTCTATCTATTCCCCCAAGCCCATGAGTTGTAACATATACCTCAGAAAGCCCCAATTCACATGTTCGTATGCTTTGTGTAGATCAATTTTGCATACCAAACTTAAGTCTTTTGTTCTCTTTTTGGAATCAATGTATTTATTAACAATCAAAACTCCATCTAGAATTTGTCTTTCCTTGACAATGAACCTTGGTCTTGACCAATTAGATTGTGAATCACTTCCTTCATCCTATTAGTCAGTACCTTTGTAATGGTTTTTTATATGTTGACCCCACTAGGCTAATTGGTCTGAAATCTGCAATATCCTCCGTTCTTGGCTTCTTTGGAATCAATGCTATTAAAATACTATTGAGGCCATAGTCCAAGAAATTCCTCACCTGGAGGTTATCTATTACCTCCATCAAATCTTCCTACACCGTCTCCTGTCAACTTTTGAAGAAGGCCATTGGAGAATCAATGCTGCTTGGGGCCTTTTTTCCACTCATTATTGAAATTGCATTATGAACCTCTTCCACCTCGATACGCCTCTCCAACCAATCACGTCGATCCTGAGCTAAAGAATCAAACTCCAACAACTCTGGGATAGGACAATTTTCTTGCTTTTCCTCATACAATTTCTTGTAAAACTCCACAACCCCTCCCTTATCCTCTCATCTCCCTTTATGCATCCCCCATCGATTACCACTCTTCTAATTTGATTGAAGCTTCTTCGAGAATTTGCCATTTTAATAATTTTTTGGTGTTATTATCCCCCTCCTTCAACCACGTTACCCTCCATTTTTGTTTTCAACGTACTTCCATCAGTGCCACCTTTTGGAACTCAACCTTAAGATTGTTCCTCCTCCCTTTCTCTTCCTCTAATACGCCAATAGAATTCTCTTTGTAGTCGAATGATTCTATTTTCTCCATAATGGACTTCTTCACATCTACTCTACCAAACACTTTTGTATTCTAAACTGTGATCTTCTCCTTTAGAGCTTTGAGTTTGCTCTTAAATACAAAACCCGAGTTTCTGTTGAAATTAAACTCCTTCCAACACTAATCTACCTTCTTACAGAATCCTCATAAAGAAGCCACATCTTCTCAACACGTCATTAGGACACAAGGACAAGTCTTCACCAAAAGGGACGAGTCAGATTGTTTTGACCATTCTCAAGTACTTCAAAACTCGAGGACTAGTTTTCTCCAACCAGAGGAGAATAATGCGTGACGCAAATCAAGCCACCAACGAAAATTTTGTAATTATTTAGGTTTCCATTTGTTTGGGTCTATATTTATTTTTTATCATTTCTGTTTTGTCTATAGATTATTTTAGATTAATTATTTTTTTAATTATGAGTTGTATTTGAGTTATTTTAGGAGTTGATTCAAGTTTAAGTACTACTCACGTCATTTTTCTTTAGACCTTATTTTGAGGGGTCAAAACTTATTTGATTAGGTTAATTTTTGTGTCGATTGAAAAATTATTCAGTCACCTCTCCAACAAGCCCAAGAATTTGCGATACCATGAAACTTTGCAATTTGGATTATATCTTTGATATCCCATACACCTCATGCACTAAATCACTTCTCATTAGTACTTCCCTCTTCATTGCACATGAATGAACCATCTCAATTTATTTTATTTTATCCCCTATTTGGTTTACTCTAATATTCCTTGAATATGCTCATTAATGATATGTTCCTTCCTGGTCTTCCGAAGTTCGTTAGCATCAGAGAGAAGGTTCATTGTTTATACTTTTGGTTGGCCAGAGTTTCATCTTAATTACTATCTTCCACTATGCATGTTTACTTATGCTGATGTATGTTAGCTGGAGTGCTTATTGATCTGTGATTGGATTTAGATTGTCTCTGCCTTTCTTTCAGGCATAAATTTTATTCCTAATCATATTTTCGTATACCAGTCAAAACCAGTCCTAGTTTCACCGATGCAGCCATGGCGAGACTTGCGAAAGGGACAAAGGTGCTTGCAGAAGGGGGCCATGAAAAAGTTTTTCAGCAGACATTTGGAATCTTTTCAGGGGAAAAACTGCTCAAGGCACATGCTTGTTATCTCTCAACTTCCACAGGCCCTGTTATCGGGACTCTATATATATCCACAAAAAGAGTAGCCTTTTGCAGTGACAATGCCCTTTGTCGCTGCCCTGCCCCAGGACAACAGGAGTGGTTTTATTACAAGGTATCGTTTTTGTTTTTTGTTAATCGTGATTACAATCATTGCATCTTATATTAGTTATTTATATAACCTTGAGTAAAGGTAGGAGGAACTGACATTCTATCATATGTCAAAAGTTAGGATAGTAAAACATCCCTATTACACTAAGAGTCTGACTAACCTTACTTAGTTAGTAAGAGGTTCACCCTTACTAAGAGTCCTTGGGATCACCTTGTGGAATCCAAAAACATGATCCAATGCTTTAGGGTTGTAGAGGACAAAATTCTATGGACTTAGGAAAAAAAGAAAATTTCAAAAAAATTTATTTTTCACCATTGAATTTTAATTATGAGTTTGGGAGTTAGGTGGAAGTTTGGTAGCCGAACAATTTCAAAACCTTGAATCAAGCTCAAAAGAAATTGTTTTTGAATTTTCTTTTTCTTTTGGATATTAGTTTTTCGATGAAACTCAGAGGGCTGTGTTGTTGGATTGCTGATGTTGTAATCCATTTGAGCAAAACGACAGTAAGGCTTAAAATCGTACTATGTTAGTAAGGAAAGTGTTTCGCTTACAAGAATCAGGAAGTACATTGTTTTCCTTAAAAGTTATTATCAGGGGAACAAAAAAGAGGAGAGGAAAAACAAATATGAATAACTTATTTTGTAAGGAATAAGTTTCTTCCATCAAATTATATTCTTTTTGTTATCAACTTTCTTTCTCTGGTACTTTTCTCATGATGAGAAAACATCTATTATGTCAAAGTTCACTACTGTTGGATAATGTCCTGCCGCATAAGATGATTTTTGTTCTTGATGGTCATGTCAAACTATTATATAGTGGAAAAGTGAAAGCCCTTCCATAGCTACAGGAGAAATAACAGCATTGACCAGTGGAGTTAGTGGTGAGAGAAAGTTGGTAACATTTGAATAAAAGATCCCAATGCTCAAGTGATAAAGAAATTGAAAGGCTATTCATGGTTTGATTGCTTGTTCGTGTGTGTTTCTCGTCTCTCAAAGGGAGTTCAGCTATGTGAAAAGGACAGATAGATATGGCATGTCTTACATAGTGCCACTGAGAAGTCACATACTGGCTTGTCCATACATATGTACTATGATATACTTCTAGCTATATTTAATGTGTTTTTAAGTTTGTCAACACGCATATGCATGTTAAACGTTCATATCTGTCTCTGTCACATAGGCATTCAACATGCTCCAAGTAGCTGAAATGCCTGTTGGACATGCATACCTTGAGGAGGTATCTTTGAGACTCAAAGTAGAGATAAGAGGTTGGTACATTTCCATCTGGACAAAACATATCATTAAGGAAATCTCAATTTTCTTATGCAACATTTCTCTTTACTGAATTTCTTCTTCTTTTCATACAGAAGATGTAGTCTTGTTAATATATGGGATGATGGAAAGTATCGGCACAGAAAACTTGAGCTGCAATTGCTGAACCTAACCCGACCAATAAACATAAAGAAACTAATCACTATTGTCATTCTTAACAGCTGGTGTGTTGGTATAACATGACCGAAAAAAATAACCCGTTTCTTGTGAAATCTAAGTTAATTTGGTAAAAAATCATGACATCTTGTTGCCAATCATATATGTTTATTCTTGTGCTACTATCTCTTTGGTTTATTATTTTCTTTTACTTGATACTTTCTTTTGACTGTTTTGTATCATTTTTTCTGCTACTTACTGTATTTGAGTTTTTAACTTCTTTTTAATACATGAAATCCAGGTGGTAGTGCCGCTTGATAGGTTGAGCTCAGTGAATCCGTCTGCAAACAGATTGAATCCTTCTGAAAAATACATCCAGATTATCACTGTAGAAGGCCAGGAATTCTGGTTTATGGGATTTGTATCTTACGACAAAGCACTCAAGACTCTAACCGAGGTTTTACAGCACTCCAGTGCTCGTTCTTTATCTGTCTGACAGATTAAGAAATGTCTTGTAATTAACATCAGATAATTGCACATTCACTTATTTTGTGTCTCTATGTATTTGATTATGTGATACATATTATGGAATCAACTTAGGCATTTACGAGATGTATCATTTACCATTCGACGGGTGACATTTTGGGGGGGGGGGGGGGGGGGTGAGGGTACTAAGGACAACTCCTTTTCTGTCAAATCTTTCTACAATTTTACCATCCATAATCATCCCTCTTATTTTTCCCATTATGTTGTTTGGAGTCCAGAAGTTTCCTCTAATTTTTTTTTTTTTTTTCATTTGGTCAACTTAGTTTGGTAAAATTCTAATTTAGGGAATTTATTGCGGTCAATTTCTGTGTTCTTTGCCAACCAAGTGGGAGAGTCAAGTCAGCCATGCGTTGTAGAGGTGTCAATGGGTCGGATCACCATAAACCCAAAATTGGAACCTTAATAAAATTTCGAGACTGGGAATGAGATCCTTCTAACCAGAATTGACTCTACAAATACCCGATTTCCATCAAGTACCCGTTAGATAAAAATTTGTTTGAATGAGATATAAAGATGAGTATCCAACAAAATAGACAATTATTTATATAAGTAATAATTTAGCTTTTAATTCATATATTGAAAGTTAAGATCAATAATGAATTGTCCAAGCAAATCAAACTTTTGATAATAAAATCGTATAAAAATATGGTATAGACTTCATATTCTCTAATTTTTTTAATTTACTTTAAGTACATTTACTTCAAGATATCTCTTTATTAATATTTTAATTAGACTACTAATTTTATTATATATGTTATAAATAGAATAAATGATATCCAAAGGAGACCCAAGAATGATTGTGTTCATAATGGAACAACGAATATAATCATGCGAAGAAGTCAGGACAGCGGCAGCCCTGTTGGCCTCTGTGTAAGTAGACATGAGTAAAAGAGCAAACCTGGTACCCGAGAATCAAGCTTCTGATGGAAAGGACGATTAATGGCCAACTTGGAAAGAAATAGCATTTTCGACAGTCTTGCCATAGCTTTTCTGCTTCAGAAGAAGTTTAATACAATTCTGGATTTTATGAAATCAGGGTCTTACATTACCCAATTTTTGGATCATTGGGGCTTCTCAATGTGTAAAAAGTTAGAGAGTTCCAAAGGAAAGTGTCACAACAAGCAATAATTTCACCTACAAAGCTCTGATTTGAGTAATTTCCAAATTCTAATGATTCTTTACCCCATAAAAATTTTCATACGTAATAAAAAAGCATTTATTATCTTGATTTGATCTATCTCAAACACAATTTCATACATAATAAAAGCTCCCAAACATATAAAATATTTCATGTTTTCCGCAAACACTCAAGGAATGAGAAAGAAGGGAAATTGGCACAATCTCCTTTTTCTAGTTGCTACTACTACTTCTTTACTACCTTCGAATCTATAGAGTCTAGGATCCACTGAAGCTGGTAGCGATGGGGATAACGATGACAAGGATGAGGATGAGGAGCAGAATCAACCCAAAACACATCCACTTTCTGCTCTTCCTCTGGTAATCCTTTGCTGTCCTAAGGTTCTTGGTGCCATCCTTGACATAATGGGCCGCATTGAACACGTGATGTTCAATGTCGTCCATCTGCTCCCCTTGTGCTTCAACCATTACAGCCATGTCCAAGAATATCTGATGCAACTCCAACAAACTCTTCTCAATCTCCTTTGCAGCTGCGTGCCTGTCCTGTATCTCCACCACCGTCTCAATCACCTTCCCCTTTCCATGCTCTTGTATTGCTCTCTGCAAGAAATCCTCTCCTCCACCTTCTCCATTGGATACAATCTTCTCGATCACCTCCTCCTCTGGATACTCTCCAGTCACAGTGAAGTAGCGCCTCCCCACCATTTCCCTATACTCAGCCATCATCTTCTGCCTCAGTATTTGAAAATCCATCATTAGCTCCTTTAGCTTCTTTCGCAATCCATTAGTGACCGATGTCCTTGCCCGATCAATTGGTGTCCCTGCTTTATAGCCCGAAAGCCTCCGATTAGTTTCATTAGCCCGATCCATTTGCTCGATGTGAGACTTGATGATTTGGGCCTTTTTCAGCACAATTACAATGTCTGTGTTGATTCTGTTGCGCAGAGCTTTGAGGGTCTCAGGTTTGTGCAAGGATTTGCTCTCCTCGTTGGACTCCTGTAACTTCCCCAATAAGTCTCGGATGGACCCAATCTCTTCTTTCACCTTTTCCGCCTCCTCTAAGAACTGGACGAGGTTAGGGTCCATATGGGTGGAAGTCATCTCCATGTCATAGTTGGGACCAGCTTCGAGATCTTTCATGGCTTCTTTCTTAAGATCCACATAGCTAGTGAAGGACTTGGTCATTAAATCATTCATCTTGGCTTCTTTCAAACAGAACCCTATAGAGAATAATAATTAGCTATCTGTTAACAACAAATCCTACCCTAATTAAAAAGCCCTTGCAAGGGAAAACTAAGAAAAATGCAGAATTTATGTATACCCTTTAAAGATCGGAATGAGAGAGTCGCAGCTCAGCCTTCGATTGAATAGAACAAAGTTATTCTTCTATCGGACTCTGCGCACTTCACTTGAAACACTTGTCTGAATAGGTATAGATCAAATGAGAGGGAAGAATACCGCAACGAACATATAATAAAAAGGCTCTTCTCAATTCTCGTCTCCAATGATTTAGACAAAAGAGGTCCCACAATTCACAAAACAAATAGCCGTTGCTTGTTTCCAACGGCTAGTTTGAATAAATCTTGAATTTTTTTTTTTTTTTTTTTTTTAAAATGTAGCCGTTACATTCCGCTTATCTATCAACGGTCAACATACCCTGGCTTCCAAACGTTTGGCTGCCGCACGGTTGTCACAACGAAAATTTGCCCCAAAAGGAAAAGAGAGCTGCTGTTGACACCCTAACTTTTACTTATTACACCCCAGTTAAAATAAAAAGAGATTTTTCCTCAATCGTGCACAACTTTTGCGAAAATTCTGATTCTAATATACTGTTTATTTTAATTTCCAAACATTTCAAAATCAATAGTAATTAAATATTGAACTACACACTAAAAAGTGGTGAACTCAACATAAATAGTGAATTCGACAGTAAATAATTAAATATTAAACTACACAATAAAAGTGGTGAACTCGACACTAAGTGGTAGGACTATCAATAGATTGGATTAAACCCAAAATTCAATCCATTCTGATCCAATAACTTCAAGTTTGGATTAATGGTTTGAATTTCGATAAGGATCCGATCTGATATCTTATTGGATTAGATTTGGATCAACCATGTCTCGATTTAATAAGGACCCGATCCGATTATATGTTAGAAAATATATAAATTATGTTATATTTTTGTTGAGATGTATGGGGTTTATTTAGATTTTTTATATAAAATCAGATTTAGTCCGATCGAAACCCGATTGTTAATGAATCGGATCTGAATCTTAATATTGAGTTCTTAAAAATAAAAATAAAAACTCGATTCAATACTTATCGGATCAGTCTCGGATTTGATCCCATCCTTATTGGATCAAATACCAAATCAACTCCAATTCAATCTGGACCCAATCCAATGACAATCCTATTAAGTGATAAGTTCTACAATAAAAATGTTGAAATAGACAATAAAAATTGGTGAACTCGGCATTGTAAATGTGAATTAGATTTTTTTTTTTTTTTTTCCATTTTCTTTTAGTTCGATATTGAGTAAATCTGCCTAAAATATCTAAAATGCATTAGTCATAGTTACAAATAAAAAATTACAATATATTCATCAAAACAATTAGAATCTCAATTTCATTCTTTTTTTTTTTTTTTTTAATGAAATGTCGAAATAAATAAATAAATAAAAACACTTCTAAATGTTCAAAATTAAGAGAATATCATTCTCCATTCGCCATTCATGATCAAAGATAGTCGGAAATGACCATACTCGACATTGGAAAATCCTAACTATGTGAAGAAAATGAGAAAAGAATAATTTAGATATTTCAAAGACATTATACACGTGAGATGAGGTCCATAGACTATTAAGAAAAGAAGAATTTATTAAATGTACAATTAGGAGACCGTCCAAAATTCAGGGACTATTTAGGAAAAAATCCCTCCACTAGGATCATAAGTAATTTTTCCTCTCTTTTTCTTTTTCAAGTGGAAAAAAGAGGGTACAAAGATCACGAAGGTGCAGGTATTGATAGTCTTTAACAAATTAACAAATTATACCTTCACTTCATTGCTAGTCATAATAAACTAAATTAGATAGGGTATTAGATCACTTCACCCCATTTAGTAGCAAAGTAGCTTATCTACAAGCTTAAAGCCTCCACCAATCTCTATTATGATCCTTGTAAACAAACCCCAGCCCCAGCTCTCCGTATATAGTGAAGACATCATAATTAACCTGAATTCTCTAAAAATTATTAGAAAAATATCTCAAAATTAATTAACCAATTAATTAAATTGTGACAACCCGTCTGAGTCACCACAAATCTCAAGTAGACTTTCCGACGGGACACATGAGGTTAGAGGATTTGAAAAAATTTAAGTAAATAAAATTGGATGAACATCAGAATTACCAAAAGTTGATCAAATACAGCACCTTTGGACATTAGCGGGAAAACTGTAACTGTGAGACTACGTGTAAGGACAAGGGATGTAAGGAGTCAGAATTTCGAAAAATGACTAATGCCATTAAATAGATCTCGGAAAGTTATTTATGAACAAGCCCGGTTAAGGATCTCGGACCCATATTTTTTATTAAAAAAAAGTCACCCATGTCAACCAGGATTGACCCAAGTCAAGGAATAAAAAATTGATTTATTTTAAAAGGAGATGGACTCCACAACCTAAAGTCAACAATTAACTAACCTACAACTAGGGTTAATAAACTAATCTAGGTTAGTTAACCTAATCTAATGGGTTGACCTTGGTCAAGGCAACTAAACACCACCTTGATACATCACTTCTTTGTGTGTCATGTTGGACTATCCTTAGGGCATTTGGCAGCCTCCTATGAACTCCTAAGCCACTTGTTGGCTCAATTGATCATTTCTTGCCCTATGGTTAGTTAAACCAAGATTGGTTAACCTTACATATGAGCATATTTTTGCTTCTTTGCTTAGTAAAAATTTCACCTAACATCTTCACTCTTTTACACTCACAAGAAATTTCACTAAATAACTGTTGGGTTAGGTCCACCTCATGTGGGCCACCCAAAGGAAATAAGGGCAAAAGTCCATATAATTTTTTTTTTTTTTTCTAAAAAGGTGGCAGCAGCTAGTTTTATAGTTGCTACTACTTTTGGGGTCATATGGGGAGAAAAGAAAATAACAAGGTAGAGAGAAGAGAAAAAAAAAAGGAGTGGGTTTTCGGAGAGTTAAGATAAAAAGATTAAAAGGCAAACTTTATCCGATTTGGCTCAAATTTGAAGTGGAAAATTCTTGCAACAGTCTCTACAACTTTACCGGATGATTTTTTTCAGATTAGTTTATCTCTTCATCTCTATTGAGAGATTCTCTTGGTGAGATTTAAACTTTTTCCTTTATATTTTTGTGAAATCCATCTTTATTAAATGATGTTTATTGTATTGTCGAGCCAAGAATAGGTATTCTTAATGTTGATTGTAATCTTGTAAGCCTCTAGATTGATTTAGAGAGAACTTTGGTGTAATCCATTATTGTTGATAGTGGAAGATTTGGGTGCAAACTATCGAGACAAGGCCCATGATTTTTACCTTTTTAAATAAATCAGACGAAGTGTACAAATCAAAAGTGGGAAAACTACTAAAGTCAAATTCAAGATCAAATCACGGTCAAAGAGATCTGATTGTCCTAGATCCATAAAAAGATTGACAAAATAAAAATTTTCTTGAATTCTAATCTACCACATCATGTCATTTTGCTCATAATTTTGGACTCACTAATCGAATTAAGGCAAGGCAAGATGTGTTGAAAAATTAATATAGAGGACAACAAAGGGCCAATTTAGACTTTTATGGGCCAAAAATTAAGGATAAGTCAGAGACTCATAATCTATCACGTTTCTCCATTCTAGATATAGAATCTAACTCAAATCTTGGATTAGGGCAAGGTCGAATGAGTTAGAAAACTAATTGAGAGAGAACAAAAGTGGATTTCATGAATCAGGTGTAATTCAAATGCTCTATGAGTGAAACTGTGTTGTCAAAATAACTCCAATTTCTTTTATAAAAAGACCTAAAGTCCTTAATTTTTTTCTTTCTCTTTGATCCTTCTTCCTCTCCCTCTTTAGTAATTTTATGTTTTAATTTTTTACTATAAATTAGAAAAGACGAAGTGGATTATTATCAAGAATACTTCAAGATCAATAAAGATAAGTTTATTTTATTCAATTTTTCTTTTATGATCGTTGCAATGATTCTTAGCTAATCTTCAATCCAAGGAGATTGTTGAAGCTAAAATAAATTTAGTCATGATTTTTTTTTTCTTTGTAGATCTTGAATGTTCTTGCATGTTAGAATAGGTTTCTTTTCAAACCAATATTGGTTCTTCAACATAAATTTAGGGATCTCTCCTTATCTTTCATTATTGGGATAAGATTCCTTATGGTAGATCATTGGGCCGATCACACCTCTGAAGGGAATGAGATCTTGGGCAATTATTAATTAAAAATCAAGTTTATTTTTATCGCCAAATCTTCTTAATCAATGAACTTTTGCTAGATTTTGATTTGTATTATCTTAAAATAACTTGAAATTAGAAATTAAGATTTTAATTGGATTGTTTTTTGTGGATTCAGTTTTCTTAGACTTCTTTAATCGTTGATTTTTCTTAGCTTTTAATTTAGTTTTAGTTACATAATTTCTTGCCTAAAATTAGTTTTAAATTTTTTTCCTCTGATTTTCTTTAATTTGGATGACTAGTCCCCAATCTATGTGGATCGGTCCTACTTTCCAAAATAAGGTTTCTAATTATTTGTTCTATTTTTTTTTATAGAAAATCATATAGGAGCACAACCAAATTGGTGCCGTTGTCAAGGAATTGGCATAACTAATTTTGCGGATTGAAGAAATAATGATTTTTTTTTCCTTTTTCTTTATTTTGGTTGTTTTTTTATTTTTTTCTCTTCGTAGGCAACAGACCTTTAAGGTGGAGCAGAAAAGAAAAGAAAGAGAGATTTTTCCAAGATCCAGTTTAGATTAATTTAGTTTAGTTAGATTTAGTTTTTAATTTTTAGTTTTATTTTTATTTTAAAAATTATGTAGTAGGTTCCAAATCTACAACTCTCATTTCTATATTTAATTTAATTTTAATCGGGAAGGCTCAATTTGTAATAGAAGTATTGAAGGGGGATTGGTGGATGATATCGTTGTGGCCCGTTGGGTTCATACACCAAGTTTGGTGTCAGTGGCCCAAGTTGGATCAGATCGATCATCCCCCGTAGTTAAATAAGGGGTAAGTATATTTTGTAACCAAGAATCTACTGCAAATGGGTTACTGTGTTGTCTTTGTTTGTTTATTTTTTTACATAATCAGACAGATCATTATTAGTAAAATGGCAACCTTATGGGGAAGGCACACAAAAAGATAAGGATTGGATTTCATCACCAATTCCGTGCCTATTAAGAAATTAATTAATTTACTCAAAATAATCTAAATTAATTAATTAAAATTAATTAGCAACTAAAGACCTTAGAGTCAATAGTGATTTGATTAGGAGAGTGAGTTTTTGTAATAAAAAACATTCTGACTAGCCCTACTAAGATAGCGATGATAAAAAGGCATTACTAATAAATTACTTCTTAAACCCCTCTCTTAATGGCTTATTCCTTAAGAAAATCAAATAAAATTTCAAATTTGCCCATGCATTAAGCATTCACTACTTTGACAACCTTAATTTTATAGGAATGGCCTAGTTTTTCTAATCTTGACTCTTGATCCTCACAAATAGTCAATTACCTTATTGTCCTCATTCTATTAAGATACAATTAAGGTAGATTGACCCTTAAATCTATCATTTTCATCATTAATTCAAAATCTAATCTTTTAAATTCTTTGTATATTGACTAAGTTCAAGGGACATTGACTATTTTGTCCACTCACAAGAAATTTTTAGAACTTCTGGACCTTCTACACTTCTACCCTTAAGTTGTTAGGAGCTTAGCTATTGCAATTGTCCTAAAAGTTCAAAATTCTTATAATAAATTATATGTCATTGCTACTAGATTCTCTAGAGTTTGATCAAATTTAAGGAATTTTAAAACTTATATCCCTCAATTAGAATTCTCTAGAACTTTAAGTGCTTTGACACTCCTACCTTTTGATGACCATGATTGGTAAAACTCAAAGAGGTGTAAAGACAATTAAAAACAAGTTGACGGAGGATATTGAAAGTTATTCATTGAGGCATTTTTAGGACTATTTGGAAATCAAGAAAATAAAACAATTATGTCATCAAGGGTCTCCCTAGAGCCTATACATAAAGACTAATCTAAGGAAAATAGAGAGAGGCAAGTTTGAAGTCCCAAAATTCTATCAAATTCCTTTTTTGAAAACCTTTTTAAAGTCAAAATTTTGTCAATTTATTTTCTCATTCATCCTAGAAGCGTAGAACAAGAAAAATAGGAAAAAAGAAGAAGAAAATAAGACTAACATGGGGTGCATTATTTATTTTGTTATTTTTATGTAATAATCTCTCTCAAATCCCATTTCTATCTCATCCTTTTTTTTTTAAGTACTTTTAATTTTTAGCAATGTAATTTAGTTTCTTTTTTTTACTTTCAAATGGCACAAAGAGGAAAGAGTAAGTCTTTACTATGTGAATCAATCTCTTTTTTCTAAATTCATAATAAACTCCTTAGAGGACATTTAATTTCAAGTAGTAGTTGTTTCAATTCCATTTTATTTCCAAGTACTTCTAAGATTCGTAGTTAGTTTGTTGTTTTCTAATAGCTTAAGGATGAGGAAGTAAGTCTTCACAATGTGAAGCAATCTCATTTTTCTAAATCCATTCAATAAGTTCTTCTATGAAATAAAGCATTCATGCACTATAGGACACTACTTTATTTTTATTTTAAAAAGACTATGAGTCAAAATTGTAGATCTTTTTAGATTTATATTTCAATCATTTAAACGAACAAAAACAATCCTTAGTAGACACCTTTCCATATATAAGGTATAAACTCCCAAAGGAATTTGTCCAACTTATAGACATGTCTTTAGAGTTCCACCAACAAAAATGCACTCCAAAGAGAGTACAAAATTCATATGCATCATGCTTGAGGTTCAAAGAGGTGAAATCTTCTTAGATTTCCATCAAAATCTCAAGCTCATAAAAAATTCCAACTAGCACAACTTTCTTTCTTTCTTTAGCTTGCTCATTGATCCTTTTGCAAATTTAAATATCCAATTATACTTTGTTTAATTCTTAACTTCTCTACCATCTCCTCTATTTTCAAAAACTACAAAAAAATAAAAATAAATAAATAAATAATAGTTTCATACTTCAATCTTGACGAATATTTGGTAACCACCAACTTGTTAGGTGAAACAAGATGCCTAGAACCTGTCATGTGTCACAACTAAATCTCCTTACCCTTTCCCACTAGGTGAAGATCAAATTTAAGTAACTTATTTCTTGAAAAATAAAATTTCAAAACTCATTTTTATAGTGCCTATTCACACCTTAAACTTTTTGAATGGTGGCGACTCCAAACTCACATAGATGAGGTCAAACCCCTTAAACCTCCGGTATCTACAATAATGACCTTAGAACATTTCTGGTTAAGATTCATTTTGATTCTCTTGATATTTTCGTAGATTTTTTTTGTTAAATTAACCACTCTGTTACGTTCAACCGAGTACTTTGGATCATGTCACACATTACTCAGGCCGAATCTTCTCAATGAGTTGACTGAGCTAACGTATGGATGTCTCAGTTGTTGGGTTATCCCTCCTCATTATGAGGTGGGTCTTTCAAGTTTAGAGAAGGCAAAAGGATTAGTCTTCTTGTGTAGTGGGGTTGGTCGTGGGTAGTTAATGCTCCCATTCACCTTCTTTTTTTTTTTTTGAAGATTAATGGGGGGTTAGGCAGACCCCCAACCAAAGAAAAACAAGCTACATTCTGTCATATCTATGCCCGGAGGCATCCTTACAAACAATGTCCCTAAGACTAGTTGGGAAATCCCCATTCTCAAAAAGAGTTTTGCCTGTATTGGGAAGGATGGAGGCTAAAAAGTCCGTCGCTTGGTTGCATTCTCTAAAACAGAAGCTGAACCCGATTTGATAAAAGGACGAAGCTTTAGCTCTTATGGCTTTGACCAACCTCTCTTCCCTCCATGGTATACCTTACTTCCCCTTAATGCATTCGATTGCCACCTTAGAGTCTGATCTAACCTGCAAGTTCTGGATATTCTCTTCTACTGCTATAATCATTCTCTTTAGAATTACTTGAAACTCGTGGAAAAGGACGGTTTTCCAGTCACCTTGCTCTCTCCAATGTACAAGCAATTAAGAAGGTTTTTGTTTTGGGTTTTTTCATGCTTCTAGAATACTATCTCTTCACAGCACCTACACTAAAAGGAGGAGAAGAAAATCAACCCTATTCTTGTCATTTTCAAGCATAGTTCGCGTCAATTTCATCGGATCTTTTTTGGGTTTGTGAAGGTCCTAATCCATAAGCTCAAGGGTCAAGTAAGATTCTGTTGTTTAGTTGATTGGAATCCACTTTTTTCAATGAAGATATTCTTATTGTATTCCAAGAGTATTGTCTCTCTTGACGATTGTATCATATAGCATTGTCCACAGAAAAATCTTTGTAACCCATTCATTATTGTTCATAGTTCATACAGTGGTTTTTCTCTTAAATTTTATATTGGAGAAAACAAGAGGGGAACTCAAATATTCACCAAAAACGTGGAAGGGTACGGATATAAATTTAAGATTAAGTTGGAAAAACGTGTAACATTATGGGTCCTTCAAAAGTTTGACCCAGACGGGCTATTTCAATTTCAGACTCTCAATCAAATTGGACGAAATAGAGTTGGCTTTTAGCTTTGGCATTGGTGGTTCTGGGAGAAAAAGAAAGATGTCCCAAATCCGATACAGTGGAGGACGGGATACCCTCGAGCAGAGCAACATTTCCTGGATCCTTTTATCTCAAGGGACAAATATTAATCAGGTTGTGCCACTCTTGAAGTTGGAGGAAGAAAGGACTCCAAAGTTCCAAGCCCTCACATACTCATCAACGACGCATGTGACCTAACAACATTCTATAGACAGCAAGGAAAATTAATGAAAGAGAAGTTTTTATTTTGACATGTGTCATCACCACAAACCCACATGTATTATAACTAAGTACGCCATGACTATAAATAAATAACCTTATTTTGAAAGATGGAATAACTTGCAATTTAATATTTTCAACAAATTGTTCCACCAGCAATGATGTTCATATAAGGGTTTCTTTTTTGGTAAATTCTTCAAGTAGTATTATTGCTAGAACACAAAGAGACTTCAGTAGTATGGTATTTTAGGCTGAGAGAATAAGCTGTTGGAATTGGATGTGGGGTTGGGGGTATAAATATGATCATCTCGCCACCTTCTTCAAAAGTAGTTTCTGGACAATCCAAGTGTAGATGCAGCAGCCTACATGACAAGGCAACAACAACAGCTCCACTGTTACAATGCCCCCCAAAGCCCAAAAGCCCCCCCTTCTCACGCAAAATCAAGATTAAATCAATTCAGCCCAAGAAAAGGAGAAATACTACCACAATCACCACCACAACAGACATTTTACGCCTGATGGATAGTCTTCAACTCTCCATACCGTCAGATATCTATGCTTCCCTACTTAAAGAATGTACCCACTCAAAAGACACATTGAGGGGTGCTGAGGTGCATGCACACATCAACAACACTGCCCACACTCCCTCCTTACACTTACTTAACCGCTTGCTGCTCATGTATGCTTCTTGTGATCGTCTGGATGCTGCCCGCCAACTCTTTGAGAAAATAGCCATTAAAGACTCAGTTTCTTGGACGACTATGATTGCTGCTCACGCCGACTATGGTGACCATAAACAAGCACTCAACTTGTTCCATCAAATGCGACAAAACGGATTGGAGTTCACCAATCTGATCATCATCTGCGTTCTCAAGGCATGTATCCACACGAGCAACTTTGAATTGGGGAAGCAAATTCATGGATGGGTACTAAAGATGGAGCATCAGAATTTGTTTCTCAGAAGCTTGTTCATCAACTTCTATGGGAAATTCAGGTGTTTGCAAAGTGCGCGATGTGTCTTCGATCAAACGTGCCATCGTGATACTGCAATTTGGACTGCCATGATGGTGGTTTACTGTAGGGAAGAGCACTTCCATGAGGTTCTTGAGATCTTCAAGGCGATGGGGAGAGTGGGGACAAAGAAAAATAATTTTACATTTTCTAGTGCTATCAGGGCATGTGGGGGGATGAGAGACAAGGGATGGTGTGGTAGGCAGATCCATGCCACTGCCATCAAGCTTGGGATCGAAACAGATCTTTACGTTCAGAGCAGTTTGGTTGACATGTATGGGAAATGTAGTCTTCTGAACGATGCAAGAAGGGTGTTTGAGATGATCTGTGACAAGAGATATAATGCTGTGTGTTGGAATGCCATGCTTGCTGGTTACACACGACATGGATTCTACAATGAAGCCATCAAGTTTCTTTATCAGATGAAGGCCGCAGGCATTCAACCCCAAGAATCAGTTCTCAATGAAGTAAGGATAGCTTGTGGGAGTCGCTGAAATATGTGTGTGTGTGTGTGTGCGCGCGTCAAAGTTTCTGTAATGTAAGCTATATGTCTGAACAAGACGGACCATAGAGTGTGTAGTTAACAAAAGTTGACCATTCACATGTATGTTAACAGGAACCAATACCAAGTCCGCTCATATGTTTCAAGAAGGCCAGGAGTGTCTGATTGTTTAAATTCATCCAAATATACGCATCATATCCCATTTGTGCAAAATGGGATTAAAATCTTTAATTTCATGTTCAGTAGAGTGATTTCAGATCAAAACGGGCATGCATAGAACTTTGAAAGTTGGCTAAGTCTTACATCCATGACACATACATCAAAATAAACCTTGCAAAAACAACGAAAACTGGATACATTGTAAACTGGTAAAGAGAACTGAAAAAAATATGAAGCCTAATGCCTACATGTACATGCCCTTCCTCATAGAATAAATTGAGGGCTTCAACACTACTTTGAAACTGACTAGTAAATGAATTTCAGCACCCCAAATAGGTGAGACAAGCTTCTGCAACTTGAAATACAAGACTTTACTAAACGTGGAGGACCACCAATACCATCTTCTGATCTATTTGTCTGCTAGTAATTCCTTCATTCTCTGTCAGCTAGTACAAGGGTCACCTGCAGCGGGAACCTCGGCAGGGTAACCAGACAAATCCAGGTCAATAATTGAAAGGTCGCATGGCTGCACAGAAGAAGTTGAGCTATCCATAAGAACAGAAGATTTCATTGCCTCGTGATCCGTGGAATCATGTACTGTGTTCAGGTTCTTTGGAGTGCTAGTGCCAGATGAGGAAAGACTAGATAGCTGTATATCCTCGATTTTGTTCCCAAACACGTGTTTGTTGTTTCTTCTTGCAGTATCCATCTCCTGGCCAATTGGCACAAAGGTGCGTGACCGATACTTCTTTGTCGCCTCATCACCCTCACTTTGGTTGTAAAGTACATATTCGTGATAAGTAGGAGCAAACTGTAAGAACAAAACAAAAAAACATTTTCAACAACAATAATGTGAAACTGAATTCATTCTCTTCTGTCCAGTTCACTTCTTTGTCCCCTTATCCCAAAGATTTGGGGTCAGGGTCGGCTAAACAAAACCCATTCCTCCATTCCACTCTGTCCACAGCCAATTCTTTTGTTATTAAAAGTAAGTTAACATTTTCTTTAACAATCTCCATTCATATTCTTTATGGTCTTCCTCTCACTCTTTTAGGATCTTCAATTTGAATATTTCTTCTAACTGGGGCCGTAATCGGTCTTCATTGAACATGTTCAAACCATATCAGTCAGCTCTCTCTTGGTTTATCGCCTATTTGAGCTAATCCTATATTTTCCCGAATGTTTTCATTTCTAATTTTATCTTTCCTAGTCCTTATATTGATCCATCTCTGCTATACTCAATTTATTAACATGATGATTCTTGACTGTCCAACATTTAGACATGTTCATCTCAGATAGAGCATCATAAATAAGAGAGCCTCTATTGCCACACCAACTCTTTCTAATGCCAACCCAAGATGTTTGCTAATTCTTTGGTGATTTACATATGAATTAGGGTGGCATTCAGCAAAAGTTGGTGTGGCAAAAGATTCTCTCTAAAATACAGAGCAAGGTTGTACAAGTACCTGTAGGCAAAATATGAGATAAGAATGTAGTGGTGGGATGTGAAACTGACCTGATGAACTGTGTCATGATAGAAGTCACTGAACTTCAAAGCATGTGCAACGCTTCCTGTCAAATCACCAGCAGTACCAACATTTGCACCCGCATACTCTTTGTATGGGAATGCATAAAGATGACCCACAGCTGCAATAAGCATCTCGACACATATTATAAAATTTTGAAATTCAGCAGCTTCCTCTGCATTCTTCATAAATTCAGACTTTGCAGCAAGAAAAACCAACACACCCTGAAAAAGAAAGAAGGATAAGCTTGATTTCTAAAGAAGGAACATGAACACCAATCATCACTCGAAATACAAAATACTATTTATCATAGAAGGAGATTCTCACAAAATTCAGACTGTTCCTTCAACACCTAGCAGACTTCTGATTGGTATTATAAATCCACCAAATCTGTTAAATATACACATTGTCTGGTCCTCATTAAACCCACCCAACAACTTCCTTCTAAGCATATTTTTTTTTGATAAATATAAATTTTATTAATGAAAGAAAAAGGATAAGAGGAGGCTGAGATATCCCCCAAACAATAGAACCATAAAAACAAGAAAAAGAAAATACAAAAAACAAAAAACAAAAAACAAAAAAACACGCCCGACGGGAGGCTATGGTTCACAAACCATATCCCAATTAAAAATAAAATCTTGGAAACTCAATCCCTCAAAATCTTTAATCATCTAGAAGAAAAGAAATCCCAGAATCTCTAAAATCACCGTATGAGACAAGCTCTCCTTGCTATGGAACACTCTGTTGTTACACTCTTTCCAAAGACCTCAAGCAATAGCGAATGGAAGGATAGTCCAAAGATGCTTCTTTCTAGCAAAAAAGATATTGAAACTCAAACCCTCTAAAAGCCCAAAGATAGAAAATGGAAGAACCCAATCCACCTGGAAACGAGATAAGAAGAACATCCAAATAATACGGGCGAAAGAACAATGAATAAGAATGTGGTTGGTTGACTCCCCATCCCTCAAACAAAGATGGCAGAAGTTTGGGGTAATCCACCCCCGATAGATCAAATTATCAAAAGTTAAGATTCTACCCAAAGAGGCAAGCCATAAAAAGAAAGACACCTTAAAAGGAACAAGAGTTGACCAAATGATAGATGGAGAAAAAGATACCTCATGCAACGGAAGCAAACAATCATAGAAAGACTTAACAGAAAATTTCTTATCCTTAGCCTTGAACCATTCTCTTCTGTCCTGCTCATTCTCTCTGAATTGAATCGAATTAAGGAGAGCTAGAAGAGATGTGACCTCCGTCAATTCCCAATCATTGAAATTCCTCCTAAATCCCAGATCCCAAGAATTCGTGTTCCCGTCTCGAATCAGACACTGCTGTACTGAGTTATTTTTTTCAAAGAGCAAACGTACAAAGATGGAAATTGGGTAGACAGAGATGAAGTTCCACACCAAAGATCCTCCCAAAATCTAACCTTGTCTCCCAATCCAACTTTAAATCTAATCTCCCTATCAAACTTATCAACACCCTTCATAATACCTTTCCACACACTACACCCATAAGTTCCTCTAGCCTCCTTACTATACCAACCAAACCTCTTCTCTCTGTATTTAGCCCGAACCACCTTCCTCCACAAGTTATCTCTTTCTTCCCTGAACCGTCAAAGCCACTTGCCCAAGAGAGCTTTATTTGTTATTCTTAGCCCTCTAATCCCCAAGCCTCCATTCTTCTTTGGGGTGCAAACCATTTTCCAATTCACCAAATGATACTTTCTACCACCGTTATTACCATTCCACAGAAAATTCTTCATGAGTTTTTCAATCTTAACTTCCACCGATTTAGGCAACGAAAAAAGGGATAAAAAGTAAATCGGAATACTCGTTAAAGTACTTTTGATCAATGTAACCTTACCCCCTTTGGAGAGATACTTTGCCTTCCAAGTACTCAATTTCTTTTCCATTTTTTCGATCACTCCCTCCCAAATGTTTTTACTACAATACGGAGCTCCTAAAGGTAAACCTAAATAGGAAGAAGGAAGCGTATCACTGCTGCACCCCAAAGTAGCTGCTAAGACTGGAAGGTTAACAACCTCACCAACCCCAAACAACTTACTTTTCTGCAAGTTGACATGAAGTCCTGAAATTGCTACAAAACAGCACAATAAAACCCGAAGAACTCTTACTTGTTCTCTAGAAGGATCTAAGAACACTATAGTGTCATCTGCGAACTGCAAGTGCGAAATCAACGGACCCTCACTTTTAACTCTAAAACCGGATAACCTTCCTATCTCAACCCCCCTCCTGAATAATTTTCCAAAAGCCTCTGTCATTATAAGGAATAAAAATGGGGATAACGGATCACCCTGTCTCAAACCCCTGGAGCTCCTAAAATACCCTGCCGGACTCCCATTAACTAAAATAGGAAAAAAAATAAAATTAACACACTTCATCACCCACCCAATCCACTTGTCACCAAAGCCCATCCTACCTAACATATACTCAAAAAAATCCCAACTCACATGATCGTAAGCTTTTTGCATATCGATTTTTCCTATGAGCCCCACCTTCTTATCCTTAATCCTAGAATCTAGACATTCATTAGCCATTAACACACCATCCATAATTTGTCTACCCCTGAGGAACGCACTTTGTTCATGACCAATTAAATTCTTCAAAACTTCTTTCAATCTGTTTGTCAGCACCTTGAAAATAATCCTTCTAAGCATATGTAATAGTAATACTAGAGTTCACCCGTCCCACTTTAGGGTTGAGGGGGGTAAAAAGGGAAAAATAATAAAGTTTGAGGGGTATTATTAAAATCTTTGGGATTAGGGGGTAAAAGAGAAAAAATAATAAAGTTGGAGAGATATTATTAAGAAATGGGGTAAAGGGGCACGGGAATCCTCTTTGGGGTTCAAGGGGTAAAATAGGGAAGATAATAAAGTTATTGAGATATTATTTTTATTGAAAAGGGGGTTAAAAAAAGAAAGATAATAAAATTTGAGGGATATTATTGAAAAGGGTGTTAAAAAAAGAAAGATAATAAAATTTGAGGGATATTATTGAAAAGGTAGGTGAGGAGAGGAAAGACAATAAAGTTAAAAGGGTGAAAAGAAAAGACAATAAAGTAGGTAGTGTGGACCCCACTACAAAACAATAGCTGAAGAGGATGTTTACCCCCCCACAAAACTGCAGCTAAGTGGGACCCACAATTGTATCTTATTATATAGATTTTAGTTAACCATCTCTTATTCATGCATGGGCCCCATGAAAGCATTGTGCTAATGAGATATAAATAGAACAAGATAATGAAAAGAACCAGTTCAATGTAAAAAATCATCTTTTAGAAAGAAAAAAAATGTGACTTCAAGAAATAGGATTTTACCTGCCAATATGTTAGGAATACAATGGATTTGATCATAATGAACTTTGGAACAGGATTAAATGGCCGAAGCAAATCTCTGCATGCCACATAGAACAGGGCCAAGGCATAGAGTGCAGTTGTATATGAAATAGTATAAATGATAGTGACGTATAGATACGCTTGCTTCGCACTAAAGTTTCCATCTTCATATTTGCCTTTGGCATATAGTATGAATGTAACTGCAACTAAGATGGGTTTCAGGATCACAAATTGCAAAACACCTTGCTTGCATCTCCTTATGAAACGTCTGCACAGATTTTCACCAATCATAAGAAGTAATATTCTTCCAAGATTAAGAAGATACTACCATAAAAGACCATAACAACCAAATTTCTTGCATATAAAAGAGGAATGAGCTGCATCAAAACAGTGGCTAGGAATGAACAATTGATCCAACTCACCCATCCAAAGGTATAGGAGGGAAGCAACACGTCATCAGACACCATGATGGTTTCAGAACCTGACCACTTAAACTTAATACAACAGCACCTGGACCACCCACCCATGCAAGGCACAGTGACAGGAAATTATAAATGACCCAAGCTTCATACCTGAGATAGTCCAAGGACCATTAGCATCTAATAGACTGTGCAAAGAAAATTCATGTTACAAGGCTACGATTCTTCAACGAAACTATGGCCAGTAATTCATGAAGTCTTACCAGAAATTACCTTAATAAAATATGTACATATAGCTAAATTTATACAAGCTCTGATAATCTCAATGAAAAATAATACTCTCTGACATAGAATTTGAAAAGGAAAAAAAAAAGTAAATTTTAATAAAATTGAAAAAATAAATTCGAAGGTAGCAAAAATGAGGCAATCTTTCTTGAGGATAACTTTAGGGATGTTTGTGAAGATCGTGAGATTTTCTATGGCCACACTTACAAAAGTACCAACGATCAAATTGAATCATTAGTTAAGAAGCATATCTATTGCGATGCCTTGTAAACCATAAGCACTTTAGCTTCCCTTTTTACTTTTAACACAGTATCTCTAAAATAATAGCTAAGTGAGCCAAAATAAGTAAGTAACAATCCAAAGAACTGACTCAACTTGCAAAGCATGCTGCCAAACATCAGTTGAGTCAACCTGTTGCATTAACTTTCCAACTAAGCTTATTAACAAGACTTTTAAATTCAGTTAATTCCTAATGCATGTGAAGTTATTGCAACTCATTTGGATTTGGAAACACATTAGAGAGATTAATTCAAGAGCACATTTTCCCCCACAAATACATCTTAAATGATCAGCATCATCATCATCATAGGAGCCTTATTCCCAAATTTGTGGTCGGCTGAATAAATCCTACTTCTCCATTTTTTTCTAAACCCAGCTACTTGTTATTGCAAGTGTATTCATATTCTCTCTATTATGTCAATCCATGTCCTTCAAGGTCCTCTTTTCATTCTTTTAGAATCTTCAACTTGCATGTTCCTTCTAATTGGGGTCTGTTCAGCCATCCACCCTAGCATCCACATCTTTGTGACACTCAAATCTATTAGTATTTTACTTATTGATCATGCAAAATTCAGCTCCACAATAAAAGGGTGTTCAGGGAAAGAAAGGAGAATCTTCCCCTTGCGGTAATTCTAGAAATTTTGGGGCTGCTTTATTCTTGGAGTAAATTAACCAAGGATTTTGAGGGTGCTTCATTTACGGACTTTGTATTTAGATGGGATTCTTTCTGTATTTAGCAGCTGGGCTCAAGGTATCTTAAGCTTAGCCTCAGGCCTTTTGTTTGTCTTTCTTTTCTCTTCTCTTTGGTTTCTTATCCAATATTGGGGACTACCTCAGCCTCTTTTCTTTTTTCTTTTTTTTTTTCAGTTTTTAATAAAATCCCTTATATTTAAAAAAAAAAAAAAACATCAGCTCCACAATGCATAGTAGGTCTTGCTATCGTCCTATAAAATTTTTCTTCTAATTTGACACTCCAAAAGCACACCTCCACTTTAACCATCTAGCTCTAATTATATGGACAACATCCTCATCAATCTCTCCATCCTACATGACGAAATCGTCACTGCAGGGCATTTCCTGACCATCAATCTTTATTGTCCTCTCCTCCTTCAGACAAAGGAATATTATATAAAGTTGGAAACCGATGCAAAAATTCTCCACTTCCTAACATGAAGCTTGATGTCTAAAGTGATAGGTAACTCATTTTTTATATTAATACTGCCTTAAGAAGTTTCCTTCTGGAACGATTCACACATTAACTTATAGATCAGTCATAGGTCAACCACATACAGCCTCTAATATTTGCCTACAACCTAGGTACAAAACCATGAGGAACAACACTGAAAATTCATCCACACATTGGCAGCAGCATTGTAGTCCTCACTGTTCTATAGGCAATATAGGCAAATTCATGGTAGAAAACACAAAAGATAATCTCAGACCATGAGTCTTTCTCTGGCGGTGATGTTGTTGGTAGTTGACAAATGAGAGAAGTTTAAAGGTAAAAATAAAGGGATCACCAAGGGCAATTTTGTTTCTAGAATAATCCAAGATAAAGGTTAAAGGAGGCAACTCAACATTTTTTTTAAATTGAGGGAGGCATGTCAAATAGTCCCCATTAATGAGAGGTCAGCCAAACAATCCCATAAGCTGTTGTAGTGGATGGGCATTTCTAAACAATGAGAGTGTTCAGAAGCCAAAAAACTGTGCATTCTCAATTGGCGATACCACACAAACATAGGTCCCCTGATAGGGGCCTGAAGTGCTGAAGTTGCTGGTCTCGTCCGAATTGAGTAACCTGTTTTAAAAACCATTACCTGGCCACGGTAATCTCTATGAAATCGGTTATAATCGAGTTACTTTCGTAAGGAAAGAATTTATCAGGTAGGCACACGAGAAGGAGAAATGAACTTCAAGAACATATATGGAATTATAAGTAATTTACAACACATATTTTTTGGAACTTTATTATCCATTCAATGAGATGAAAGATATACTTACACTTCCCGAATGGAATTAAAATAGATTGAGCTATCATTTAAGACGAGTGATAAGAAAGACATCAGAGTGTAAACCTGTCAAAAGAATTAAGATTTAAGAACCATCTTAAGGAAAACAGATTCTTTCTTGCCTTGGCAGTGCTAGGAAAAGAAAAAAATAGCATAATATTTAAATAAAAGTAAAAAATAAAAACAAAAATAACCATATCTGATTTCCATACAATGAAGAATGCACTTTCCATAGCATGTTGCCATTGTTTCAAAAAGGTTTAAAAAATATGTTTAGACTCTAACACAAACAAATGCATATATGGAACTTTCTTCTATATACAAGGTATAGCCCATTGCCAATGTTACACAAAAGTTAGTTATATATAGGGGAATGTTAATGTTCAAGACCTCATGGAGATGTTAGTATTATCCACTACTCTGGATTTTCAAAAATTCCCTCAACACTTATGTCTTTTTGTACAAAAGGTAATCAAGATATCTAGCATTTATTGAATTTCTTTAAAACAAAAAAGCATTTAGTCCCTCTACATAAGCAAGAGCCCATCACAAATGAAATGCATATAAGGAACTTTCCTCCATGAACGAGATATCTACCATAAAAAGTTTTCCTCTCTCTCTCTCTCTCTCTCTCTCTCTCTCTCTCTCTCTCTCTCTCTCTCTCTCTCTCTCTCTCTCTCTCTCTCTCTCTCTCTCTTCTCTCTCTCTCACTTTTCTCTATATCTTTAAATAGTCTTCCTGGACATTCTGTGCTTTCTATTCAATCATGAATTTTATACTTATCAAAAATAAAAATAAAAAAAATCCTTGGGTACACATCAAAGATAAAGAGGCAACAGTTTGTAGAGAAAGATAAGATTAGAAGACAGAATCACATAAACAAGAGATTCCTTTCATGATTCCACCAAGTATGTTCTCTCTTCCAACTGTTCAGAATGTGTTCTTCATTTTTAAGTGGTATATTGTTTGCAATGTATAAGTGGATTGTACTTTTTTTTTTCGCTTTATTTTGTTGTGAGATGAGCTCTGTATGGTGGCCACCTTGGCTGTTTCCTTTTAATTTCTTCTTATTCAATAAAATTTTTATACCTATCAAGCTGATGGTTTACTTTATATATACATATATATATATAGGCGACAAAGCACCATATAACAAAACTATATTTAGTGGTACTTAACTTATACAAGAATCAGTGAACCTATCAAAGCATATGTGCTATTCCTCTACTTCAAGTAATATTCATTTTCTTTTCCTTTTTTCAGAACCAAAACAAGATTTAGTTTCTAACCAAACTATTAAGGTCCTTGAGAATCTCACAATAATCATTTTTGTACCAACTAGCAAAAGACATAAATCAGAAAAAAAGAAACAAGTATGGAAAAACTTGTTTGATTCCATCACAAATTCTTAATCTAAATGTACGACTTGTCAATATGACTGTAAGCCCCTTGACCTCTGAACTTCCCTGGCTCAAAATGTCTCACATCATCAAGGAGATTCAAATTGTAATTACGAGAATCGCTTTCTTTCCTTCTTACATTGCTTTTGCATACACTTGTGATTATAAATGAGTATCCTGAACCCAACTATTCAAGAAGCAAAGTGCAAACATGAACCTCCTTAAAAGAGGGCTAGCCTAAATTTGATTTTTTTTTTATGGGAAAAGGAAATAAATAAATAATCTCAACAATAATTATATTCGTTCTTCATTTTAGAACTATATGGAAGGAATGGGATCACTAATATTTCTAGGATTAAGTTCAAAAAGAAAGGGGTCACAATTATTTGTTGTAATCTTAAAAAACACAAATGAATATAATTTATCATTAATACCAAATAGCAATAATCTGAATGTAGGAGTAGAAAGAAAAAAAAAAAAAAAAACTTACAGGAACCATAAAGATGATGCGAACTATGTAACGCTGATAAGTAGGCTCTGTGTAGTTCAAGAGATGTTTATAGATGTGAAATATTGCCAAAACAATGGCTCCAATCATACAAGGGAATGCTATGATGATGAAGTGAATTGGGGCCATATCCAATACACCCAACTCAACTCCTTAGTCCTTCCTGAAATTAAAATTATAAAAATTCCTTTCTAAATCCAAGTAATAAATAATAATGGATTAAGTTCGAAATATTGTATTACGAGATTAAATTTGTACTACAATTCAGTATGCTTCTTAAGAATTGTCATATTGGATTCATAAAATCATAAAGAGAGAGAGAGAGAGAGAGAGAGGTGTTGGAAAAGGAAAACCCTTTTGCCTTTGTTGAGAATTGGGTAAGAGAAGAGACATACTTACGGATCTTCTGCTCTCGCTCTTAGCCCCCACTCCGCAGAAAAGGAAAAAGGTTGGGGACTTGGGACGTTGGCGGCTCCGCGTCTCGCTCACCGCTGAGCTGTATATATCTATCTATCTATATTCGTCCCTCCCCTTCTTTCCTTCTCTGTTTTCGTTGCTGTTCAGTCCAGCGATGAATCAAAATGGTCCAGCTGGGTTGGGGGCATTTCTTGATGCTAATGTGATGCCTACCGCAACATTGGGCTATTAGTAAAAAATTAGTATCCTTCTTTTAAAGTATTTTCCTAAGCTAATCTTTATACCCCACCACCGAAACATGGATTGTAGCACACTCAATCAATTGTGCCCTGCATATATATAAGTTAGAATTCAATATCAGTAACTTATGCGTTCAAATCAATAACTATGAATCAATCATTAAAGATTATAGTCAATTGGACTATTTTTGAAACCATGCTTTTAGTAGAGATTTTTTTTTAATGACTATCGTACTAGATTTGATTAAACGGTTGTATCAAACCATCTTGATTGATAATTTAATACCCATTAAGAAATAAGAATACTCCTATATTTTCATGAAGGCTCGTGTTAAAGGCACCCCATGAATTTTTAGTGCCCGCAAAATTTTTAAAATTTTTCATAACGTAAAAAGATTACCTTCTTCCTACCTATTTCACCCTCCCTTTTTCAAAGAAATTAATTAAACTTGTTTGGGCTGTTCTCTCCAACACATCAATCTCTAGTAAATGTTACTGGAGAACGATAACAAAAAGCACATTGTATTTGTCTCTTCCCTGTTATTCTCCCTTTCTTTCATTTGGTTGTTGAAAATAAAAATAAAAATCATTCACAATGTCACTGTAGACACCCTAATTTGTCTTGACCGAACTTGAGAGTTCTCGAAATCCCACAAAGTAAAGTCTAATTCAAAAGTCTTCAATTAATCAAATGGGGCTCATCTTAGTAGAGCCCAACCCTTTCAAGCCAAGTTTTTAAAGTTTAAATTAAGCTAGGTCATGAGTTACCCATGCCTAGGCTAGTTTTCCTTTGGGACGTGGGTCACACAAGGCCCTAGTAAATTGCACACTAAACCTTGGGTAAGTCATTGATGTTTGTATTTTTGTACTGGCCTTTACTCACCAAAAGTCTAGTCGATTAGGCAATTTTGCTTCGAATGAATACACTTTAGTGTTCTAAATTTGCTTAAGAAAATTACCTCGTAAACCCTCTCTTAATTATTAGTTTCTCAAGAAAACCCAAATATTTGCCAACTTTACCCAATCATTAAGCCTATCCTAATTTTCTCACCTAGTCTTTCTAGTGCATTTCTAATTCTCCCAATCTTGACCTTTGATCCTTACAAAGTGTCAATGACCTTCTTACCCATAATTTGTTGAGAATAGATTAAGGTAATTGACCTTTAAACTCATCATTGGTATTATTAATTCAAGACCACTTCAACACAATTCTTTGCAAATCAACCAAGTTTAAGGGACCTTGACCATTTTGCCCATCAAAAAGAATTCTCTAGAATCGAAAGGCTATTATCCTTCCACCCTCAAGTTTGTTAGGAGCCTATTCAATGCAATTGACTAAAGAACTTCAATTTCTCCTTGCTAATTACATGTCATTGCTCTTAAGTTCTCAACCGTTTAACCAAATTCAAAAGATCATGACAATCCTACCCTAAAAAAGAATTCTCTAGAAAGTTGATTTTACACTTCTATCATCTAATAATCATGATTAATAAGACTTAAGGAGGTGAGAATGACCATCAAGGAAAATTTGATTGAAGGCAACCATGGTCATTTATGAAGATTTTCTTAGGAATATTTTGAACTTCAAGAATTTTGACCTTTTTATCACCAAGGGTCTCTCAAAGGCCTATAAATAGAGGATCTTTCCAAAACAAATGGGAGAAGAAGTTTATGATCTCAAAATTCTACCCAATTTTCTTCTTGCCTCCTTATATCATCCAAAATCCTACTCAAATACATACTTACACTCCTTGAAGGCCTAGAACAAGAAAAAGAAATAAAGGAGACCAAAGTGGGAAGAGAATCATTAAATTATATTTCTATTTGGTTGAACCACCCAAATCCCGCTTCATCTTTCCCCTATTATTTACTTTAAAGTACTTTCAATTCCTGACATGTAACGTAGTTTTTATTTTGTTTTAATGGCTTAAGAATGAAGAGAGTAAACCCTCATTTGTGAAGTAATCTTCCATTTTCTAAGTTCATAATAAATTTCTTAGGGAATATTTAAATTCAATAGCAATTCAAGTCTTTATTTTCATTGCCTAACAAGTAATATAGTTTCTTTTAATGACTTACGTAGGAAAAGAGTAATCCCTATCTTCCTTTTTTCTTAGTCCATGAATAAGTTTCTTTATGAAACATTGCATACATACACTCTATGCATACATAGCTATTTCTTTATTTCTAAAATGACTATGAGTTCAAGAAGGTAAATCTACCTAGATTTACATTAATACTCTAAGCCAATAAAAAAATAGTCCCTTAAGAACATATACTCTCTCTTTTTGTTAAGCCCTTAAGGACATATACTCATGCATAAGGTAGAAGTTCCAAAAGAATCATCCAACCTATGGATGCATTCTTAGAGCTTTCACCAATAAAAACAAAATTCCTATGTGAGTACAAATTCATACCAAAAAAAAAAAAAAAAATAGAATGACTTGAGCCTTCAAAGAGTGAAATCTATTTAGATTTTCACTCAAATTTCAAGCAAACGAAAATTTTCAGCAAGTAGGATTTTCATTTTACCTTGCTCATTGCATCCACATGCAAATTAAGGGACATGCATATACTTGTATGCATTTATACTTTGTCTATTAATTTTCTAACTTCAAAAAACTAAAAAAACAAAATCAATTTTCTATTTCATTTTTGGCCAAATATGGTAACCACTGACTTGACGGGTGAGACAAGGTGCCTAACACCTTCCTTGTCTCATAACCCTTAACCTCAAAGGTTAGACCAGTTTGAGTCAACAATTTGTTTAGATAACAGATTTTAAAACTCTTTTATGGTGTTCATTCACACCTTAAGCACAATGATGGCGATTCCTAAACCCAAGTAAATCAATTAAAACTCATTGAACTTCAAATATTTAAAGTCCTTTATATCTATATTTCTCCTTTGTAAATTGTTAAAATCATGTAATCTGACAAAAACACACATTAATAAATACATTTGAAGAAATATAGTTTTTCAATTTTTTTTCCTGTGTTGCAAGGCACCTGTTGACATGATTTAAGCTGTGTCGATCGATACAGTGCAAATCTAAAAAAATATATGTGGAATTGTGTCAATAGGGTAAGATGGTACATGGCTTTAATAAGATAGACATGACCTTGTCGACACTATTCAAATAGTGTTGACATTGTCCTATCGATACAATGTAAATTTCAGAAAAAAAAATATTGATTATGTTCATTTTCCAAATGGTGGAATTCCTCTTTTCACATTCTTGTACTATGGTGATGAAATGATGATGAGGATAGGGGAATAAGAAAAGGAGGAAGAGGAGGAGGAGAGGGGTGTCAACTACTACAATGGAAAAAAAAAAAGAAAATGGAGGTGGAGGAGAGGGGCAATTGACTATTATGGTGGAAGTTGGTGATGATAATTAAGATGAAGAATAGAAAAAGAAGAATACGTAAAAATATATATATATATATATATATATATATATATATATATATATATATATATATATATATATATATATATATATATATATATATATATATCTTTCTCAAAAATAGATGTGTGCTCTAAAAAAATGGATGTCCTAATAAAAAAAAGTTAGGTGACTATAAACACAATATTTTAGGAATGTGTTCATTTCTAATTTTATCTTCTTAAAATTTTTATTTATTATTCTCAACATCCTCCTCTCTTCTAAGTTTTTATCTATTAATATGTTGATTCGCTATGATTTACAATCACTTTTCCTTTATAAAAAAAAAAAAAAAAAGAGGCATCAATCATATAATACTCTAAATACAAATATTCATTTTAACCATCGAACTCTAGTTTTATGGAGAACAGCCTCCTTACTACACCTAAGGCCTTGACCTTGAATATGAGCAATTATTTCATCCATGACGAGAGCAAATCAATATAGCTTAAATGTGTGCATGTTTAACATGTTTGTGAGGCACCATAGATTCTCATGGGCAGAACATTTGTATCAAACTCCAACTACAACTTCCCTGCCCAAAATCCATTCTTTTAAGGAAAATTACTTAATGGTCCCTGACACTAATTTTTTTTAATTTTTTATTAGTCATTGACTTTTAGGGTTGAGCTAAATGGTCCATTTAGTGAATCCCGCTTTTGTAATCAGTCCTTCAACCTCATCTCAAGTTATAATATTTTTGAAATACGGAAACTACCCTTTTTTTCTTCTTCTTCTTCACATACTTAGGTTTTCCCACAGCAATTCCAATCATTTCTAATGATTTTTGTTTATCGTGAATGACAAATGAAAATGATATACTTCTCATTTTGAACTTTTAAATGTATTTTTTTTTTTTTTTTGACAATTTATAACAAAAAATGAAGCTAGGGTTTTTCAATTTTTTTGGGGATCAAAATCGATCAAGGATGGTTTTTTTGGTTTGAGAACATCTACACAAATCGTTATGTCAAGTTTTAAGTTGGTCTTTCCATTTATTTTAGTTGAAAATTTTAAAAAAATAAAATCGGATAAATTTTACCGTGCCAATGACAATAATTTTTCTTTTAAGTTCAATATTTTTATAGCGAGGTAAACAATTTTTTTAATTATTGCCGACCTCGACAATAATTAAAATTGGTGAAGTCGACAATAATTAAAAAAAAATTCGACCTTGACAATAAAAATATGAGTCATGTTGGGGTGAGCAAGGACACAACATCTATGATTATGTGCACACCTCCACATCAGAATTGTAAAAGCTGCAATAAATCCAATGTCATTCCAGCATTAGTGTAAAAATAATGAAATTAAAAATAAAAATTATTGACCTCAATGCTGTAAAATTTATCCAATTTTTTTTTTCAAGTTTTTTCAAATAAAATACATAGAAAGATCAACTTAAAACTTAACATAACGACTTGTCTAGACTATTTCAAACCAAAATAATCATCCTTGGTCGATTTGGGTAAAATAATGAAGTAAATGTATGTATAAAACCCTAGTTTTTTTTATGTATATTTTCAAAATGCTTGAAAAAACCTTAGTTTCTTATTTTTCAAATCATTTTCATCAGAATGGAGTCTCCAAAACTAGATTGGGATGCCGAAAATCTTTTTTTTTTTTTTTTTATTTATGAAAATTGTGAGTTTGAATGGTTAGGACAATTTTGACATTTCAATCGTAAGAAATGCCTAGAGTGGGACTCCATGACTGGTTAGAAAAGATGAATTTACTAAGTGGACTATTTAGTGTGCCCCTAAAAGTCAAGGATTAATTAGAAAGAAAAGTTAGTGCCAAAGACATTTAAGTAATTTTACCTTTTTTTTTTAATCTTCCTCTTGCTTTTAGGGAGTCATGGTTTTCAATCTCAATTTTTCATATCAACTCGTCCATGAACGATATCATCTCAGCTATCCAAGATGAGAGTCTAGCTTTATCGTGGTTCTTTAAACACAAAAGAAAAAAAAATTAGAAGCTGATGAAATCTGAAAGATCTTGACCATGGCATCTTGTCTCATTCATGAACAATACTAACTTTTATTACTCTACAAAAAAGAATTAATAATAATAATTGGGATGCATCGTCACATTGCTCTCCAGATACAGTCACTACTCACTATAACCATCCAACTCTAGTTTTATGAAAAAATTCCTCCTCAATTTCTCCATCATTACATATAATAAGATGGAGGTGATAAAAATGATACTTGGAGATAATTCATGACTATAAATTTTTACTTGACATTCATTGAAGTTGAATTCCAAATACTTCACCTTTATGACTCATTTGTTTTTTTTATTTTTTTTCGTTTTAATTTCTTTATACACAATTTATTTATTTATTTTTATTCAAGAGAGATAAATCATGAATGATTCACCAAGACCATTTTTTTTTCCGAGTTGAATGGACCAGAAGTTTTAATCAATTCTTCTATCATTCAGCCCGGGGCTCTTTAACTGCTAATTATGGCCTTAATATTACTTGTTTATTTGGGCCTAAAGCTTTGAAATACTCTCCTTGAAGATTTTAAAATGTTTAGGAAATTTTTTTTTTTTTCCTTTCAAATGTTTCCACTTAAAGAATTTCCTACTGTTTTTCAAAATTTAAAACATAACAAATTTCTTTTTAAGAAAATAGTTTGTACACTTTCATACAGGAGGCTTCATTGAAACAAATAGGACACCCCAAGATTTAAGATCATGGTTTTACCACTCAAATAGTTAAATTTATTTAAAAATAAAATCAAATATAAGTACTTGAAATTAAGAAAACCCATAAAAGGCCGTTCAACCTTGCAGAAAGATAATACCATGATAACATTCGACAGAGACAGAGTTCAACATAAATTTGTTTCAACATCTAACCATCTATAGTTTTTTCCGCATCTCAACGATACTCTCCACTGGGACTTTAACCAGGTCACGACGTATTCCAATATCAGAAAGGATTCGGCCAGCAAAATACAGACCCGTAAAACTAGGGACCAAGAATCCAAGTGGTGAAGAAACGATAGCATCGGTGATGCCGGTTACCACCAACAAACCCGTCTTGCAGTAGATAGTGAAATCCTTGCAGTTGTTCTTAGAAATGTCGTAATCGCCAAAACCATTCTGGAGGAGATAATGGGCACGGTGGAGTACTTGGGCTTGTGTGTCAGAAGTGGCAAGGGTACAAGTTCCTCCTCGGGCATTAGCAATAAAGTAAAATAATGAGACACCATATTCAAAAAGGTAGAGATCACCTCCAGAGAGAAAACACTCGATGCAGGAGCATATCACACCATCCAATCTTGATTGGTAACCACATCTTGGGCAAGGGATGTCTCCAGGGGCGGGAGAGGAGCTGGTGGAGCTGAAGATGGCACGGTTTAAGACTGTTCCAGTACCGACCTCCTGTCCTGCTCCTCGCGTGAAGTGGATAATCTTTCCCTCCCCAATGTATATACCTGATAGTTACCATAGAAAGCTTTAGCAAACTAAACAGAGTTTTTTTTTTTGAAAAGTACAAGGGAATTCAGAAATTAAATAGATATTCCTGAATGAGATTTAATAATATAGTAATAATAAAGAAGGGAAAATTTTCAAATGGTCCAGAAACAGATAAGTGACTGAGATTTGTTACAAGATCTTCATCCTTCAAAATTCAAATAGTGGGTTCAATCCTTGTCAAGAGCATTTTCTTTGCAAAAAAATGAAAATGAAAATATGTTGTGTGTAATAAAACATGATGGATAGATCATCATAATAAACATCATATTTTCCCTGAACCCCTCTCGTGTTTTTACGTGGCCTTAAAAAAGTTTTCAGATGTTGGCACTGAGAAAAAAACACAAGACCAAATTAACTAACATACATAATAAATAACTAATTAATTAACTGTAGTGAGTGTTGATGGAACCTTGATATGGCCAAAATTGTACTCATACAACGTCTGATAAATGATGAATGATCAACAGTGGTTTTTTCTACTTGGAAGATCAGAAGGCCGAAAACAACCTACAACTGATGATGTAAGACAACATTACAATTCTTGAGAAGCATGACAAAGGGGAGATGTCATTGAGTGATTCCAATAATAGAGGTAAAGGAAAGCATTGCACAGGGTCATATCTTTCACAAAGAGACATCAAGTGATTGTGATTAATTAATCGGTAGGGGGTGATTCCAACAAAACAAAACCCGATATAATCATGAATCTAACAACACTATATAGAAGGTAATTTCCATCACTCTACCAAAAGACAAAGCTTCGGGTGGAGCTGAAGAATTTGGTGCTTAGAAGGAAGAAAACAATTATACATCCATAATAGTGATGAAAATTAGATGTAACTTCATCTATATAAAAAGAAAAGAAAAAAAAAATTATATAAGCTTAGATGGATGGATGAGTGAGATTCATTATTAAAATTTTGTTTTCTTATGTACAATTTGATGTAATGAGGTTCAAAGCAAAGAAGCCCTCTCGACTCCATCTCTCAACACAATAACAAAAAATAACAATGGTGGGAAATGTAGGGACCGTGATGTGCGTAGATGTAAGCGGTCCTCCAAGAATAAATGTGATCTCCTGCCTTCAGCTCCTCCCTCTCAATCTTGCCCATTTTTCTATCTTTCTCGCCTCCGTTCCGTCCCTCTCTCTCTCTCTCGCTCGCTGATTGATTACCTTCAAACCTCAACCTGAACCTTCTCAAGTCTCAAACATGAAGAGAGGTAAAGTTTCGAATTCGATTCCTTAACCACATCACCGATCATTAACGTTAGTTGGACACAAACTCCAACGTTTTTCCCCTTACCTTTCCCTGAAGACCTTTACATTCCTTCCTTCCTTAATTAATTAATTAATAAATAGGGTGTTGCTGTTGCCAAGGACACTTTTTTTAAATAAATGTCGCAAAGCCTTCAAGTGGCCCAAGTCCAACAGTACAATTATAAACAGTCTACTTTCGTGCTCTCAACTCGGCCGAATCTGTTCATTTAGAATAAGATCGTTTCATTATGCAGCAGAGTATTCGAGGGAGGGATTTGTATCTCCAGATTCTTCAGCAATTGGCACAAATCTGAATTCATCCGATATTTGGACTAGAGAGCCATCGAAATGGACATTTGCTACACATAAAACTACAACGTAATTTGTCTTATATGGGCAAAAATATTTGAAATGGATTGATTTTTATGAGGATGATCTTTTTGGTAAGAGGGTCGTCCTTGCAAAAAATCAATCTCATTAAAAATCAACCTATTTCAAACTTTTTAGCCTATATAAGGTCAAACACATTGTAACTTTATATGTATGTGGATCCCAACCCTATATATATCTATATATATATATAATATATATATATATATAAGGGTAGCGTTCAATGGCCAACTTTTTGGCAAAACATTTTTCAAAACATGAGTTAGAAGTTTTGGAATGGGCTGATTTTTGGTGAGGATGATCTCTACGGTGAGGAGATTATCCTCACCAAGAATCAGCCCATTCCAAAACTTCTAACCCATGTTTACAAGTTGAAAAATTGTGGACCGTCCATTTTTTGTAAACTATTTTTGATTGGGTTAGAAGTTTTGGAATTGGCTGATTTTTTGTGATGATGATCTCCTCACCGTAGAGATCATCCTCACCAAAAATCAGCCCATTCCAAAACTTCTAACTCATGTTTTGAAAAATGTTTTGCCAAAAAATTTGCTAAAAAATTTGCCATTGAACGTGACCTTATATATATATATGAGTCAAGTTCAAACGACAACCATTTCAACACACATATAAACAACGTGTTTTGTCTTATATGAGTAAAAATGTTTGGAATGGGCTGATTTTTTGTGAGGATGATCTCTGTGGTGAGGAGATCATCATTGCCAAAAATCAGCTCATTATGAAACTTCTAGACTGTCCAATTTTTGTTGAAAATTTATAGACCATCCAATTTTTGTAAATCAATTTTGATGGGGTTACAAGTTTTGGAATGGGATGATTTTTTGCCAGGATGATCCCCTCATCACAGAGATCATCCTCACAAAAAATCAGCCCATTCCAAACATTTTTGCCCATATAAGACAAACACGTTGTCTATATGTGTGTCGCAATGTGTGTTGCAGGAACCCGATCCTATATATATATATATATATATATATATATAGGGTCCCGTTCGGCACCCTAAGTTTTACCACACACTTTAACAAACGCGTTTTGTCCTACATGGGTTAGAAGTTTCGGAATGGGCTGATTTTTGGTGATGATGATCTCTATTGTGAGGAGATCATCCTCACCAAAAATCAGCTCATTCCAAAACTTCTAACCCCATCAAAAATGATTTACAAAAAATTGACGGTCCACGATTTTTCAACCTGTAAACATGGGGCTAAACATTTCGGAATGGGCTGATTTTTGGGGAGGATGATCTTCTAATCATAGAGATCATCCTCACCAAAAATCAGCCCATTCCAAAACTTCTAACCCATGTAAGACAAAAAATGTTTGTTAAAGTGTGTGGTAAAACTTAGGGTGCTGAACATTTCCCATATATATATATATATAGGGTCAGGTTCAAAGGACAACCATTTCTACACACATATAGACAACGTGTTTTGTCTTATATGGGCAAAAATGTTTGGAATGGACTGATTTTTTGTGAGGATGATCTCTGTGATGAGGAGATCATCCTTGCCAAAAATCAGCTCATTATGAAACTTCTAGACCGTCCAATTTTTGTTGAAAAATTATAGACCGTCCAATTTTTGTAAATCAATTTTGATGGGGTTAAAAGTTTTGGAATGAGATGATTTTTTGCCAGGATGATCCCCTCATCACAGAGATCATCCTCACAAAAAATCAGTCCATTCCAAACATTTTTGCCCATATAAGACAAAACACGTTGTCCATATGTGTGTAGAAATGATTGTCCTTTGAACCTGGCCTATATATATATATATATATATATATATATATAGGGTCAGGTTCAAACGACAACCATTTCTACACACATATGGACAACGTGTTTGTCTTATATGGGCAAAAATGTTTGGAATGGGCTGATTTTTTGTGAGGATGATCTCTGTGGTGAGGAGATCATCCTTGCCAAAAATCAGCTCATTATGAAACTTCTAGACCGTCCAATTTTTGTTGAAAAATTATAGACCATCCAATTTTTGTAAATCAATTTTGATGGGGTTACAAGTTTTGGAATGGGATGATTTTTTGCCAGGATGATCCCCTCATCACAGAGATCATCCTCACAAAAAATCAGGCCATTCCAAACATTTTTGCCCATATAAGACAAACACGTTGTCTATATGTGTGTCGCAATGTGTGTTGCAGGAACCCGACCCATATATATATATATATGGGTCGGGTTCCTGCAACACACATTGCGACACACATATAGACAACGTGTTTGTCTTATATGGGCAAAAATGTTTGGAATGGCCTGATTTTTTGTGAGGATGATCTCTGTGATGAGGGGATCATCCTGGCAAAAAATCATCCCATTCCAAAACTTGGGTCGGGTTCCTGCAACACACATTGCGACACACATATAAACAACGTGTTTGTCTTATATGGGCAAAAATGTTTGGAATGGACTGATTTTTTGTGAGGATGATCTCTGTGATGAGGGGATCATCCTGGCAAAAAATCATCCCATTCCAAAACTTGTAACCCCATCAAAATTGATTTACAAAAATTGGACGGTCTATAATTTTTCAACAAAAATTGGACGGTCTAGAAGTTTCATAATGATTTTTTGGCAAGGATGATCTCCTCACCACAGAGATCATCCTCACAAAAAATCAGCCCATTCCAAACATTTTTGCCCATATAAGACAAAACGCGTTGTCTATATGTGTGTTGAAATGGTTGTCGTTTGAGCCTGACCCTATATATGTATAGGGTCACGTTATTACGACCCCCTTTGCGACACACCTTTTTGTCTTATATGGGCAAAAATGTTTGGAATGGGCTGATTTTTTGTGAGGATGATCTCTATGGTGAGGGGATCATCCTGACAAAAAATCATCCCATTCCAAAACTTTTAGACCGTACGATTTTTGTTGAAAAATTATAGACCGTCCAATTTTTGTAAGTCAATTTTGATGGGGTTAGAAGTTTTGGAATGGGATGATTTTTTGCCAGGATGATCCCCTCACCATAGAGATCATCCTCACAAAAAATCAGCCCATTCCAAACATTTTTGCCCATATAAGACAAAAAGGTGTGTCGCAAAGGGGGTCCAAAAGGTGGTCATAATAACGTGACCCATATATATATATATATATATATATATATATATATATAGAGGGTCGCGTTCGCACGACAACCAAATCAACTCACATCACGACAAATCGACTCAGCCGTCGGATTTGGCGCAGATCAGCGGTCCAGATCGTCTGTTTATTTGAAAACGATTTGAAAATAACGACTTTTCGTTATTTGCAATTACCTCCCCGTGAACAAAAAAAACCCAAATCCCTCTCTTAACAAAACAGATCGAACTCTTCTTCGTTCTTCTTCTCCGACTCAGATCTGCGTCTTCTTCGTTTTACTCTTCGATCTGCCAACCATTCGTTATTCTTCTCCGACTCAGATCTTCGTCTTCCGATCGCCTCCCCAATCTGCGTCATCTTCTTCGTTTCACTCTTCGATCTGCCAACCATTCCATCTACTCGCGATGACTATATATAGATCTTCGAATCACCCAAAAACGAAGACGCAATGAGGTCAGATCGATTCAAATAGATCTATTTTTTTTCGACTTCGTCTGCTAACGACAACAACCATCTTCATTCCTCTTCGTTTGCGACGGCGCCGATGAAGGTTGCGGCTTCGTCCTCATCTCTCTCTCTAACTCGTTGATCTTTCTCTCCAAAGAAACCCTAAGGTAAACCCTTAATTAAATTTTTTTTTCCATCACCCTAATTTTTTTTATTTTATTTCATTTCTTTTTCTTTTTTATGTATCGATTATGACGAATCATCGAATAATTTTGTTTTGAAAGCTGCTTTGTTTCACTGATAAAATGGAGTAATTTTTTGCCTACATTTTGTGCAAAGTTATGATCTGTGGTAATCCTTCATTCATTTCCTTTCCATTAACATTGGATCTGTATTTGCAGGTTATCTGTTGAAGAAAAGTGCAAAAACTAATGGCTGGAGCAGGAGATGGTTTGTTTTAAATGAGAAAAATGGCAAGGTTGGTGATATAATATCACAGCTAACCCAAACTGCATTTACATTATGGCCATATGAATTCTTGCTAAAATTAATACTAGTACTGCTGCGTTATTTATTTGCATGTTATCCATTATGGCGTAACCTCATCTTGCAGCTTGGATACACCAAAAAGCAAGAGGAAAGACATTTTCGCGGTGTCATCACTTTGGAGGTATGGGGTTGGTATTTTCAGATGGTTTTACTGATAGATAATCTGTCTCGTTGTGCACTGTGATATGATTAATGAGTTTCTTACTTTCGTTTTACTTCAATAACATATTTCATAATGTTATATAATCTTCTAAATGAAGCTTTAAATTTTGCATCATGTTCAGAATGCTTCACAACTTTGCTGTACCAACCAGATAGCCATGCTTGTATATATTTTTTTCACTTACCATGCTTGCCAAATCTTACTAGGAACATAACTTTCCCTTGTTAAGTACCATTTTTTGCTTGGTCGTTTGTCACTAGTTAAGTAAATTGACGTGATTATGTATATGATATTTGTAGTACATATGAGAGATCAGAATATTTGTTAATAGTCTTACTCATATTTGTTATATGTTGAAAGCGCCCTCGATCCGCGGGGTGCGCGGATCCGCTTTTGACCCTTGAGGTTTGGGAGTCGCCACCTAGTTATTACGGTCTAGGAACCGATCAATGACTCTAAACGGATAAAAACTAATCTAAAACCAAAAAAATTGAATTCGGGGATCAAGTTACGGGGTTGGAAGGTGTTAGGCACCAACCCCGCCCGGCCAAAGCCGGTCTCTACTAAATTCCCAAGTAAATTACATTGCTAGAACCTAGATAAGAAAATAAATAAAAATAAAAGGTTTACCTTTCCGATGGCAAGGACTTGGTTCCCTCAGATCTGACAAAAGAGCTCCTTGTACCGTGCTCCCTTACTTCGTTCTGTCTCCGGATTTGATTTCGGATCTCTGAGACAAGGTATCTTCTTATTTTTGAATCTGAATTCTTCAAGTTCGTTGCAAATTTGGGGGTGTTTTTGGGGGGATTTTAGGTGTTTTCTAGACTAAAATTGAAGGGGGGATGTTAGGTAAGGAGTTGGGGCTCCAAAACTAGGGTTTATGGGGGGGTTAGGAGAGCTTCTAGACCTACTTCTCTTAGGGTTTATGATTTGATACGAAAATAGGGGTGAGCACCTCTATTTATAGATGTTTTTAGGGGTTGATTTGGATAGAGTTAGTGTTTAATTAGAGATCTTTTAATTAGAGTTGTGTTTTAGGTAGAATTGTGTTTTAATTAGAATTGTTTTAGGTAGAATTGTGTTTTAATTCAAATTGTTTTAGGTAGAATTGTTTTTTAGTTAGAACTCTATTAGATAGAGTTATTATTTAATTAGATCTCTATTATGACTTTTGGTCTTATTTGATTGACTTTTAATGTTTTGACTTTAGTCTTAATTGATTGACTTTTAATATCTTGACTTCAGTCTTGCTTAATTGACTTTAATTTTGACTTCAGTCTTACTTGATCGACTTTAATACCTTGACCTTAGTCTTGCTTGATTTACTTTGATTTTTGGAGAACCCTCGTCCATTATTTCTTTAATTCTTTGGACCCCCAAATGGAGGGGTCCTTAAAGAAATATCCCACGAACCCTCAACAATTTTGCCTGAGAGCCCGATTGATCGATTTTTTAGGTTCAAAATTTTAAATTAATTTCATTAATGTTTAAATTTAATTATTTAATGTTTTATTTATTAATTTCGAATTTTTTAATTATGAAAATTATGAAATTACCGTTTTGCCCCCGGAGAGGACTTTTCACGTTTTAAGTTGGTTTTTAATGTTCTAGGATGTTTTAGAATCGATTTTTCGTAAGGAATTCAATGAAAATATTGGTTTGTGTCATTTATGAAAATTTTTATGTGAAATGATTGTGAACTTTATGAGGGGCATTTTCGTAATTTTGTCAAATTCTGTTAAAATTGGTGAAATGATTTATTTGGTTTCAATTTGTTATTTTATGTATTTGAGAGAGTTTTCCTAAGCGTAACGTAGGCTCTAGGGTTGTTTTGATGTCAGGGGTATTTTGGTAATTTGATCAATTTTTAGTGATTTTTATTGTAAAGCTTCTTTTTGGTCTGCAAGATGATGATTTCTATGTTTCTGGGGTTGTGTTTTCCTAGCGTAGCGTGGTTTCTAAGGTTTTGTCAGTTCGAGATACCTCATCCGGATTTCTGAAACACATCTGGTAACAAAATAAAGCAACGGAATACACATCCATCATTGGGAATCCTTGCGATCGGGTTGACAAGTTGATTAATCAGGCGGATGCAAAAATGGGGTGTCTACATATGTTCCAGTTAATATTCTGACGTTGCTGCTTGAGGATCAAAAGTGTTCCTAAAAAACAACACATAAGGATGCAACAATTGCCTCAAATGCGCATTTTAAGAATGTACAGCCAACACCTATTCCACACAGAACAGATTTTTCTGGAAGGGGTAAACTGTCTGCCAGGCAGATGCATCTGGCGAAGTTCTTAAGGAGCCTTCAGAAGTTGGCAGATGGGGTAGGCTTTATAGATTCCTGTTTTCTTCAGCACTTTATCTCGATTCTCAAATTTCTATGTATTTCCTTTCTAGATTGCATCTTGCATAATGTCTATCTAGGTGTAGAATATAGGTCTCTTAATTAAGTGTACATGCATATATGGGTACTCAGGTTTTCCACAAGACTACACATTTTTTGACGGGACATCTCATTCTGTTACAGATGGCCAAAATGTCTACTACAATGCATTTGATGGGAATTTGAACACATTAGTTGCTGCTCTCAACAAAATGGGATATGGTCAGATGCCCATTGTCATCGGTGAGGTGGGTTGGCCCACTGATGGCGTCTCCAGCGCGAACCTTACTGCTGCAAGGGCCTTTAATCAAGGCCTCATAAATCATGTCTTGAGTAACAAAGGAACACCTCTAAGACCAGGGGTCCCACCCATGGATATTTATCTTTTCGGTCTACTCGATGAGGGGGCAAAGAGCACATTTCCAGGAAACTTTGAGAGGCATTGGGGAATTTTCTCGTTTGATGGTCAGGCTAAGTACCCACTGAACCTTGGTTTAGGGAATCATTTGTTGAAGAATGCCAAGGATGTTCGGATTGCACGTTAACTTAAATGTAGCAGAGCATGTTCGCAATTTGCAATGAATTGTGAATCAGTTGAGACGAATAGACTTAGAACTTTTCACTACCTTGAACACTAAAGTGATGACGTTACATGACTTGTTACCATTGATGACAGCCACCCAGAACGTTTTTGAAATAGTTGTCCACCCTATCTTCTTCCACACAGTAACATTGGACTGGTTTTTCAGTAAGGAAGAGAACTGTCACAATGGGTACAATTATAATATGAGCAATGGGTGCAGTCTACAAAGCCTTGAGTGATACTTTCATGTTACATATGTGAAGGATATTGGTTTGGGAAGATGGTTTCTGTAATTTTGCTGCTTCAACCGCCGAAGTCGAATCAGGTGATTGCGGGGGGTCGTTGGCTTACAACAACTGTGAGTTCCAACACCTTGGAGGTCTTCAACCTGAGCTCTTCTTCAATATGTCTCATGAAATCTACAACTATGGAGCAGGGTAAGTAGAACTAGTTATCAGTAGATATTGGTTAGATTTGAAAATTAAACAAAATATTTGCTATGGTTTTTGTTGGCAGTTTGATTCGAAAAGTGGATGCAGATCATAATCATAAATGGAAATGATCCCAGGTAGCATGGGCTGGCCGATAATCGGGGAGAGCTTATCGTTCCTGTCTTTTTCAAGTCCATCTAGTATTTACAGCTTCATGAACAAGAGGCAACAAAGGTTATTAAAGACTAAACCATAAAATTGCATACTTTTATGTATTTTTTTTTTTTAGACTTCATGCCTTGGTTTTGATCCTTTGCTTGTGCTATATTTTATCAGGTATGGTAAGGTGATCAAAAGTTGTGTTTGGGGTGATATACAGTGTTCATGATTGGAAGAGAAGCAAGCAAGATTTTGTTGACAGGAAAAGATGGGATGGTGAGTTTGAACCTCAAGTGTCATTTTGGATGATGCAGTTCACTCTCAAAGTGATTGGAAATATGATAATGAGCTTCGAGCCATCAGGCGAGGAGCAAGAAAAGTTCCGCTCCAACTTTAAAATCATATCTTCTTGTTTCGGAGAACGACAATCCTACCTTGGTTTTCAAGAAAAGAAGCCCAGGATTTTGAAATTGATGGTTTGAAGTTGCATACTAGAAGATAGTATCTCTTATGAAAGGCTGGTCTGTTAACTTGGTTATGTAAATGGGATAAGAGATATTGTTGCTGCCATTAGCAACCCTTATGTTGGTCATTCTTTTTTTTTTTTTTTCTTTTGCATTCCTATAGTTTGTTTTGAATCTATAAAATAAGGAAAGTGGTTGCTTATGTTGCCATTGTGAACTGTTCTCTATAACTTAAATTAATCCTTGGTACCTTATTTCATTTGTGTATGTTCTTAGAAAATCAGATTGAACTACAATTCCCGGTTCTCCTCAATTTAAGAAGAGAAGCATATGTTGTTTTTTGCCCCATCACGAAATAGTTCTTCACATGATAACACAATCATCTCTTCACATTGTTCATTTTCTGTTTGTCCAAAAGAATGTAGTGGATTGGATGGTTAAGATCATTCAGGTGGTTATTCGATTGATATTTCCTGGAGGTGGGTGTGGGTGTGGGTGGGGGTGGGGTGTTTCCACGTGGTTTTTACAAGTATACAACAAGCATTGGCATGGTGCACCTGTAGGGGTTTGAAGTATTTTTTTTCCCTTCTTACATGTTCATTTTTTAAAGCCTTAAACTCTGATTCATGTAATATGTTTCTTAGTTGAATACAAATTTGATCCCTCCATGATTGAAATTTTTTATTCATATTTATCAATTCATCATCATACCATTATTACCAACTAACTTGTCATACTCCATAGCATGGAGGTCAGGCAACATCTCAACTGTCTAAAATCCTTGAATGTACAGTGCAGATCAAGTTCACATGGTCTGTTGAAATTTTGACCAAATCAGTGTGGTGCAGAATGCAGATTAAAAACAATTGAACAAATAAGAGAATGAAAAGTTGCTAAAGCAATCTTAATACATTTAGTAAATGAAGATTATAAAGTATTAGTCACAGTTCCTTTTTTATGAGTAAAGCTTGAAGGTGAAAGAAAATGGAGATGAGAATTGGTGTGGTGGTTGTGGTGTTGACTGTGTCTATGCTTCCATTCTCCAATATTTGAATGAGTCTCAATCACCTTCCAATCGGATTGCACGTTAACTTGACCAGCAAATTGCGAACATGCTCTGCTACATTTAACTTGATCACCTTCCAATTGGATTCATTATCCTTCCTCTGCTACATTTATTCCAGAATCTGTAATATCTAAAGTTTGTAAATTCCCATCAGCTGCAAAGTTTCAGTATCTTCTTCATTTAGCTCTTGAGAAAATCCTTAAAGAGAAAACGGTGATGGTCCATCCTGCCAATCCACAAGTTAATAGAATAAGAAGTGCACTCTACACCATCTACTTGGGTCATTAGCATTTCATAACATAGTTGGAAAAATGTTGAACTGACTTCATCCTAAGTCTACTACTCAAGTCTTGGAAAAAAAAAAACTTATGCACTGGTTTGACATTAATTTTAACAGCTCGTAAGAACCACAGCAATTAATTTCTTGGAAACAGTATCAAGTCAATAATAAAGATCAGACATACCACTATAATAAACAGACTGGAACTTCAATTGATTCCAAACTAGAACTCTGGCAACATGTCGTCTTCTTTCGACTTAGGACTTGTATTGCTCCTCCCACTGACAATTTCCAAGGCAACAACTCTTTGAATGGTGAAGTCTGCTTTGTCGGTAAGGTAACCTCTCATAGTGTATTCTGTTGCCATGTATCCTCTGAAAAAAATGAAGATTATTATGTGCACATTTGGCATGCATGAGTGAGGACCAAGTTATAATAGTTGTATAAGCATGCTTCAACCAATCTGACTGGTTTGAAACAAAGCTCAATCACAACAAATTATAATAGAACATGTATTACAAATACCAATATTATTACCCAAGTCCTGTCCATAACCACATTAAGATGCATCCAGAATACTCAACATCTTTATCTACAATGTCTAATGCATCACCAGCATTTCAAAATGGATGAAACTGAGGTTCAGCAAGAAAATTGAAGCAGATTGAATTCAAGAAAACATCACTTGGCTACAACATACCAAGTTCAATTCAGATGGAACTGAGGTTCAGCAATAAATTGAAGCAGACTGAATTCATTAACCATTGAACAGAGACTTGATCCTAGAATCCACTGCTACAATGGCATGTAACACAGGCATTTCTTAGTTATGGGTCTGCATTGCCGTTGTAAATCAAATTGAAATACATTTTTCTTAAGACGTAAACAAATTTATAAGAGAGAACTTTATAAATTCCTTTGCAAAATCACTTGATGAAGGATTACCACAGATCATAACTTTGCACAAAATGTAGGCAAAAAATCACTCCATTTTATCAGTGAAACAAAGCAGCTTTCGAAACAAAATTATTCGATGATTCGTCATAATCGATACATCAAAAAGAAAAAAAAATGAAAAAAAAAAAAATTAGGGTGATGGAAAAAAAATTTAATTAAGGGTTTACCTTAGGGTTTCTTTGGAGAGAAAGATCAACGAGTTAGAGAGAGAGATGAGGACGAAGCCGCAACCTTCGTCGGCACCGTTGCAAACGAAGAGGAAGGAAGATGGTTGTCGTCGTTAGCAGACGAAGTCGAAAAAAAACAGATCTATTTGAATCGATCTGACCTCATTGCGTCTTCGTTTTTGGGTGATTCGAAGATCTATATATAGTCGTCGCGAGTAGATGGAATGGTTGGCAGATCGAAGAGTGAAACGAAGAAGATGACGCAGATCGGGGAGGCGATCGGAAGATGAAGATCTGAGTCAGAGAAGAACGAATGGTTGGCAGATCGAAGAGTGAAACGAACGAATGGTTACCATATATATGTATATATGGGTCCCGTTCAGCAACAAACATTTTGGCAAACATGGGTTAGAGGTTTTGGAATGGGCTGATTTTTGGTGAGTATGATCTCTACGGTGAGGAGATCATCCTCACCAAAAATCAGCCCATTCCAAAACTTCTAGCCCCAGTTTACAAGTTGAAAAATCGTGGACCCTCCATTTTTTGTAAACCATTTTTTATGGGGTTAGAAGTTTTTGAATGGGCTGATTTTTGGTGATGATGATCTCCTCACCGTAGAGATCATCCTCACCAAAAATCAGCCCATTCCAAAACCTCTAACCCATGTTTTGAAAAATGTTTTGCCAAAATGTTTGCTAAAATGTTTGTTGCTGAACATTTCCCTATATGTATATATAGATTGCATTATTATTTATTACTATCAATTTCCATAATTCAAAATGTTGGAATTTAATTCTCCAATAGCCGAAATAATTGAGGGGGTTTCCCCCTTGTTAGCAATTCGGAATATGAAAAAAAAAATTGAGTTTTATTTAATTTTGGATTGCAAAAATACAATAAAGAATTCGCTAGACGAAAAATATGGGTCACATATTTTATAAGTGCTTTTTATGTCCCACATAAAAAATTTGGAAATAAATATATAATTCGGTATACTTCGAAAGGGAATCAACTTATAGTAATATAATTATCATAATCCAACGATTTTCAAGTTAGGAAGTTCTCAATTATGTAACCTATGACTCTAGAGTCTAGAATACATGACATACATATAATGAAATTTAGAAGGGAAAATCATTAAAACATAATTATTTATTAAAAAATAATGATTTTAAAATAAATTAAAAAAGATAACAAAGTAGTGGTTGATAAATTTAGGGGTCCAACTCAAAATCAATTGGCAATGAATGGAGAGCCTCAAGATCTTAAGGAGAGAGACAAGGAAATTTGTGTCCGATGTGGGACTAAACTCAACACGCCCCTGCATGTGTGGTCCGGACTGGGCCAAAACACAAGGATATATGAACTAGGTGACATGAAGGAAAGAAAGGTATGTTCTGATACCATGATAAATTTGGGGGTCCAACTCAAAACCAATTAGCAATGACTGGAGAGGCCCATGATCTTATAAGGAGAGAGATAGGGTAATTTTAGAATTCTACATAGTATCAGAGCTCAAGCTACACTAAGCACATTAACCGTGGTGAGTCGTTCCTCAGCGATGGCATCACCGCTATCGTGACACGACCTAAATCTTTTTTTCCCTTTTACTATTGTTCTATTTTTCTTCAATAAAAATCACACATTCTTCTATATCTCTACGAATCTCCTATATCAAAAAATGCATCTCTTACGATCTCATTTCTTTTTTTCTTATCTAAAATCTCTCTAACGAGAGTTATTTTATTTAAATCGCATAATCCTTATTTGTATGCTCTTGGGAGAAATTATGACAGATCTGGTCTTGTAAGCCATCGACTTCAACAGACACAAGAAAAGAGCGGGATGCAACAATGGACTTTACAAACAGACGGTGACAACTAAGAAGTACGATTGGATTTTGGGTGATCTAATAGCATATCAATTAATGAGATCGAGAGCATTCATTCAAAGGAACCAATTGCATATTGTTTCTTCAAAAGATCATGCAATTGCAAGAGGATGTAAGAAATGCATCATATTATGATGCATGAAATATATTGTATCATTGTCAATGTATCTCATAATAAAAGGAAGGTTGAGGTGGTGATTGAGAATAAAATATTTAGTAATATCTATTAAGATATTCTAAATTAGGAATTATCGATAATTAGTATATCTATATTAGGTTAGTTTCTAATATCCTGGTTGATGTAATCTCTATAAATACCTTAATGGGGTTCATGTAATCTTCATCCAAGAATCTCAATAAAATTCAAATTTTTTACATGGTATCAGAGCAGGTAATCACAGAGATGTAGGAGACACGTTACACATGACAAGGAGTGTAAGATATAGTCCCACATCGTCTAGGTATCATGACCTTAGGCTGCATATAAACCTAGGGCAATCCTCATCTTACAAGCCGATCTTATGAGGATGAGTTAGGCCCATGGGTTTCTATAGTGGTCCTAATTTGAGGTTGCTAGCTTTTTCAGGTGAACAACTTGTCCATCAAGTCCAAAAAATGCCCTTGAACAACATGTTTTCAATTTTATTTTAAAAAATATAAATGCTCATGTCCAACAATCACTCAACAACATATTTTCAATTCAAACATTTATTTTTTTCCACAAATAAATAGAAGGATTTAGGATGTTTTTCCTCACTTGCTTATTTTTTGTTATCTTATTCTCTCTTACTCTCAAATTTTGTAGTTATTAGTATTTTTTTTGTAAGTAAAGATGAAAATTTTGAAATTACTCAAAGAATGATTGTATATTGTTGTAGAGCTCATTGTAAAGATCTGACACATATCAGGGGCAATGGTCGAATTTTAATGGTAATACTAGATCTACATACATGAGGTTTTTTTTTTTTTTTTTTCAAAACATCCACTTTTAATATATGGTTGGTGCAGACACCCAAATTTGGACAAGCCCTTCATGCTAAGTGCCCCAAAATTCACAAAAATTAGAATAGGCCTCAAAGTCCAAACCTTAAAAAAAAATTAATCTGTTTTTTTCAAATAGATGGCTTAAGGCCCCTTCCTACATGGCCCATGGGCCAAAGACCTATCCCATCCTCTTCTATACCATCATCACTTCTCAACCCAACCCTAGTCCAATTCAACTCAATCCATCCCTATTCCTACTCCACCCATCACCTAAGTACATTGGACTTAAAATCAGCACCATATTTATTCAACTCACTACCAAACCATTATCTCAAACTTAAATATCACAACCAATCACCCAAAATCATCAAAGTGGAGCACATGTCACCACCTGTACCCACCTCCCTCATTCAACTACCTACCCCCATCACCTTTCTCCTAAAAGAACACCTACCCACATTTCAACCCATACATTTCTTTAACCTACCCTTATCATTCTCTTCAAACTCATATTCATAAGACATCCCTTCTCCCTAATCAATTCAACTAAATACTATTTTTCCACACCTTTTGGACGCATGTCACCACATTCTCTACCCTCCCAAAAAAATCAACAACCACTTTCTTACACATCTCATTCTTCTAACAAAAATTCATTTCATTCAACTCACCTAACACTTAATCAACAAACCATTCTCTTACACTCACATTCTTCTAACAAAAAATCACTCATTTTAATTCATTAAACACTCAACCCAAATGGGTTGCAAGATCAAACCCATTTGAATCACAAACAACCCATTTATATCTTCTTCCTCAAATACTCTTCCACTACCCTTAATTTACACATATCCCCTCTCACAAATCTCATACCAGTCTACCCTTTCTCACATTCTCATCCCATTTTATCCCTAAAAGTTACCTCTAAAATCCCTGACTCTCAACACAATAACCCCGAAGACTTGAACTCAAAAAATGTAAGTCTCAAGTCTTAACTCACTCTCAATCCCTTCATCTTATTCTCAACTCTCAAACCCCCATCTCATAATCTCTACTATACAAGTAAACCAAGACAAGTCAAAGAAGGTCAAGTTAAGAATAATGTAGGTTTTAGACAAAAAAAAAAAAAATTAAAAGTTTTCATCTCTCTCTCCCCCTCTTTTTTTTAAAAAAACTACAAAAAAAAAAAAAAAAAACCTCATCTACTTTCGATAGATTAGGCTCAATCTCGGTCGAAAGGGTAGAGTTTGAGGAGTTTTTTGAAACAAAAGACTTTCAAAATCCCTACACTAATGCACACACCACAAAATTTTTGAGACTAAGGCCTTATGCCCATTCCTTATGGAAATGTGATGCCTATCGCAACCTTGGGCTATTAGTAAAAAATTAGTATCCTTCTCTTAGAGTATTTTCCTAAGTTGATCTTGATACCCCACCATCAAAAAATGGATTGTAACACACTCGATCAATGGTAACCCCCCCCCCCCCCATGTATAAGTTAGAATTCAATATCAATAACTTATGTGTTCAAATCAATAACTATGAATCAATCATTATAGATCATAGTCAATTGGACTATTTTTGAAACCATGCTTTTAGTAGAGATTTTTTTTAATGACTATTGTACTAGATTTGATTAAACAGTTTGTGTAAAATCATCTTGATCGATAATTTAACACCCATTAAGAAATAAGAATACTCTTATATTTTCATGAAGGCTCATGTTAAAGGCACCCCCATGAATTTTTTAGTGCTCGCAAATATTTTGAAATTTTTCATAACTTAAAAAGATTACCTTCTTCCTAGTTATTTCATCCTCCTTTTTTCAAAGAAATTAAACATGTTTGGGTTGTTCTTTCCAACACGTTAATCTCTGGTAAACGTTACTAGAAAACGTTAACACAAAGCACATTGTATTCGTCTCTTCTCTATTACTCTCCCTCTCTTTCATTGGTTGTTGAAAATAAAAAATAAAAAAATTAGAAAATATGAAGATGTAGTTGGAACTTTACCTAAATCATCCCAAACTATGAAAAGTTATTTACAATGTCCTTGTAGAAACCGAGCTCGAGAGCTCTCGGAATCCAACAAAGTAAAGTCTAATTCAAAAGTCTTCAATTAATCAAATGGGGCTCATCTTAGAAGAGCCCAACTCTTCGAAGCCAAGTTTTTAAAGTTTAAACAAAGTTAGGCCATGAGTTACCCATGCCTAGGCTAGTTTTCCTTTGGGGTATAGGTCGCCCAAGGCCCTAGAAAATTTCACACTGAACCTTGGGTAAGTCATTGACGTTTGTATTTTTGCACTGGCCTTTATTCACCAAAAGTCTAGTCAGTTAGGCAATTTTGCTTCGAATGAATGCACTTTAGTGTTCTAAATTTGCTTAGGAAATCGTAAACTCTCTCTTAATTATTTTTTCCGTAAGAAAACTCAAGTATTTGCCAACTTTACCCAATCATTAAGTCTATCCTAATTTTCCAACCTAGTCCTTCTAAGGCATTTCTAATTCTCCCAACCTTGACCCTTGATCCTTACAAAGTGCCAATGACCTTCTTACCCATAATTTGTTGAGACTAAATTAAGGAAATTGACCTTCAAACTCATCATTAGTATTCCTAATTCAAGATCACTTCTACATAATTCTTTGCAAATCGACCAAGTTCAAGGGACCTTGACCCTTTTGCCCATTAAGAAGAATTCTCTAGAATCCAAGAGCTATTACCCTTCCACCCTCAAGTTTGTTGAGAGCTTATTCAATACAATTGATTAAAGAACTTCAATTTCTCCTTGCTAATTACATGTCATTGCTCATAAGTTCTCAACAGTTTGACCAAATTCAAAAGATTACGACAATCCTAACCTAAAAAAAATTCTCTAGAAATTTGCTTTTACACTTCTATCATTTAATAATCATGACTAATAAGACTCAAGGAGGTGAGAATAATCATCAAGGACAATTTAATTGAGGGCAACCATGGTCATTTATGAAGATTTTCTTAGGAATATTTTGAACTTAAATAATTTTGACATTTATATTACCAAAGGCCTCATAAAGGCCTATAAATAAATAATCCTTTCAAAATAAATGGGAGAAGAAGTTTATGATCTCAAAACTCTACCCAATTCTCTTCTTGCCTCCTATTATCCAAAATCCTACTCAAATACATACTTACACTCCTTGAAGGCCCAGAACAATAAGAAGAAATAATGGAGACCAAAATGGGAAGAGAATCATTAAATTATATTTCTAATTAGTTGAACCACCCAAATCCCACTTCATCTTTCCCCTATTGTTTACTTTAAAGTACTTTCAATTCCTTACATGTAATGTAGTTTTTATTTTGTTTTAATGGCTTAAGAAGGAAGAGAGTAAAGCCTCACTTGCGAGGTAATCTTCCATTTTATAAGTCCATAGTAAATTTCTTAGGGAATATTTAAATGAAATTAGTTTTCTATTTCATTTTTGGCCAAATATGGTAACCACCAACTTGACGGTGAGACAAAGTGCCTAACACCTTCCTTGTCTCACAACCTTTAACCTCAAAGGTTAGACCAGTTTGAGTCAACAATTTGTTGAGAAAATAGATTTTTTAAAACTATTTTATAGTGTCCATTCACACTTTAAGCTCTTTGAATAGTGGCGATTCCTAAACCCAAGTAGATGAGTCAAAACTCATTGAACTTCAAATATATAAAGTCCTTTATATCTATCTTTCTCCTTTGTAAATGGTTAGAATCATGTAATCTAACAAAAACACACATCAATAAATACATTTGCAGAGATATTGTTTTCCAATTTTTTTTCTGTGTCGAAAGGCACCTATTGATATGATTTAAGTTGTGTCAATCGATGTAGTGCAAATCTAAAAAAAAAAATTATTGAATTGTGTCAATAGGGTAAGATGGTACATGGCTTTAATAATGTAGACATGACCTTGTCGACAATGTTCATATATTATTGACATTGTCCCATCAGTACAATGTTAATTTCGGGGAAAAAAAATCTTGATTACATTCATTTTCTAGATGGTGGAATTCCTTTTTTCAAATTCTTGTACTATGGTGATGAAAGGATGATAAGGATAGGGGAATAATAAAAGGAGGACGAGGAGGAGAAGGGGTGTCGATTGCTACAGTGGAAGAAGAAGAAGAAAATGGACGTGAGGGAAAGGGGCTATCGACTGTTATGGTGGAGGTTGGTGATGATAATGAAGATGAAGAGTAGAAAAGGAAGAATAAGAAAAAAGAAGAAGATAAATATGGGTGCCAAAACTTGGTGGGGTGCGAATCTATCTCAAAAATAGATGTGTGCTCTAAAAAATTGGACGCCCTAATAAAAAAAATTAGGTGACTATAAACACAACATTTTAGGAATGTGTTCATTTCTAATTTTATCTTCTTAAAATTTTTATTTATTATTCCCAACATCTTTGTCTCTTCTAAGTTTTTATCTATTAATATGTTGATTCGCCATAATTTACTATTCACTTTTCATTTTTTTTTTATATAAAAAAAAGAGGCGTCAATCACATAACACTCGAAATACAAATATTCATTTTAACCATCGAACTCTAGTTTTATGAAGAATATCCTCCTTATTACACCTAGGGCCTTGACCTTGAATATGAGCAATTACTTCATCCATGACAAGAGCAAATCAATATAGCTTAAATGTGTGCTTATTCAACATGTTTGCAAGGCACCATAGCTTCTCATGGAAGGAGCATTTGCATCAAACTCCATCTACAACTTCCTTGTCCCAAATCCATTTTTTTAGGGAAAATTACTTAATGGTACCTGACACTAACTTTTTTTTTATTAGTCCTTGACTTTTAGGGTTGAGCTTCAAATATCTAAAGTCCTTTATATCTATCTTTCTCCCTTGTAAATGGTTAGAATCATGTAATCTAACAAAAACACAGATTAATAAATGCATTTGTAGAGATATTGTTTTTCAAAATTTTTTCTATGTCGAAAGGCACCTGTTGACATGATTTAAGCTGTGTCAATCGATACAGTGCAAATCTAAAAAAATATATATGGAATTGTGTCAATAGGGTAAGATGGTACATGGCTTTAATGATGTAGACATGACCTTGTCGACACTACTCAAATAGTCTTGACATTGTACTATCGATACAATGTAAATTTTGGAAAACAAAAATCTTGATTACATTCATTTTTCAGATGGTGGAATTCCTCTTTTCATATTCTTGTACTATGGTGATGAAAGGATGATGAGGATAGGGGAATAAGAAAAGGAGGAGGAGGAGGAGAAGGGGTGTTGACTGCTACAGTGGAAGAAGAAGAAGAAAATGGAGGTAGAGGAGAGGAGCTATCAACTGTTATGGTGGAGGTTGGTGATAATGAAGATAAAGAGTAGAAAAAGAAGAATAAGAAAAGAAGAAGAATATGGATGCCAAAACTTAGTGGGGTGCGAATCTTTCTCAAAATAGATGTGTGCTCTAAAAAAATAGGACGCCCTAATAAAAAAAATTAGGTGACTATAAACACAACATTTTAGGAATGTGTTCATTTATAATTTTATCTTCTTAAAATTTTTATTTATTATTCCCGACATCCTCGTCTCTTATAAGTTTTTATCTATTAATGTGTTGATTCGTTGTGATTTACCATTCACTTTTCATTTAAAAAAAAGGCTTCAATCACATAACACTCTAAATACAAATATTCATTTTATCCATCGAACTTTAGTTTGATGGAGAACATCCTCCGTATTACACCTAGGGCCTTGACCTTGAATATGAGCAATTACTTCATCCACGACAAGAGCAAATCAATATAGCGTAAATGTGTGCCTATTCAACATGTTTGCAAGGCACCATAGCTTCTCATGGAAGGAGCATTTGCATCAAACTCCATCTACAACTTCCTTGTCCCAAATCCATTTTTTTAGGGAAAATTACTTAATGGTCCCTGACACTAACTTTTTTTTTATTAGTCCTTGACTTTTAGGGTTGAGCTTCAAATATCTAAAGTCCTTTATATCTATCTTTCTCCTTTGTAAATGGTTAGAATCATGTAATCTAACAAAAACACAGATTAATAAATGCATTTGTAGAGATATTGTTTTTCAAAAAAATTTCTATGTCGAAAAGCACCTGTTGACATGATTTAAGCTGTGTCAATCGATACAGTGCAAATCTAAAAAAATATATATGGAATTGTGTCAATAGGGTAAGATGGTACATGGCTTTAATGATGTAGACATGACCTTGTCGACACTATTCAAATAGTCTTGACATTGTACTATCGATACAATGTAAATTTTGGAAAACAAAAATCTTGATTACGTTCATTTTTCAGATGGTGGAATTCCTCTTTTCATATTCTTGTACTATGGTGATGAAAGGATGATGAGGATAGGGGATAAGAAAAGGAGGAGGAGGAGGAGAAGGGGGTTTGACTGCTACAGTGGAAGAAGAAGAAGAAAATGGAGGTAGAGGAGAGGAGCTATCAACTGTTATGGTGGAGGTTGGTGATAATGAAGATAAAGAGTAGAAAAAGAAGAATAAGAAAAGAAGAAGAATATGGATGCCAAAACTTAGTGGGGTGCGAATCTTTCTCAAAAATAGATGTGTGCTCTAAAAAAATAGGACGCCCTAATAAAAAAAATTAGGTGACTATAAACACAACATTTTAGGAATGTGTTCATTTATAATTTTATCTTCTTAAAATTTTTATTTATTATTCCCAACATCCTCGTCTCTTATAAGTTTTTATCTATTAATGTGTTGATTCGTTGTGATTTACCATTCACTTTTCATTTAAAAAAAAGGCTTCAATCACATAACACTCTAAATACAAATATTCATTTTATCCATCGAACTTTAGTTTGATGGAGAACATCCTCCGTATTACACCTAGGGCCTTGACCTTGAATATGAGCAATTACTTCATCCACGACAAGGGCAAATCAATATAGCGTAAATGTGTGCCTGTTTAACATGTTTGCGAGGCACTATAGCTTCTCATGGAAGGAACATTTGCATCAAACTCCAACTACAACTTCCCTGCCCAAAATCCATTTTTTTAGGTAAAATTACTTTATGGTCCTTGACGCTAACTTTTTTTTTTTTAATTAGTCCTTGACTTTTAGGGTTGAGCTAAATGGTCCATTTAGTGAATCCCTCTTTTGTAATCAGTCCTTCAACCTCATCTCAGGTTATAATATTTTTGAAATACCGAAACTACCCCTTTTTTCTTCTTCTTCTTCTTCGTCACATACTTAGGTTTTCCAACAGCAATTCCAATCATTTCTAACGATTTTTTTTTTATCGTGAATGACAAATGAAAATGATATTCATCTCATTTTTGAACTCTTAAATGTTTTGTTTTTTTTTTTCTTTTGACAATTTATAATAAAAAATTAAGCTAGGGTTTTTCAATTTTTTTGGGATCAAAATTGATCAAGGATGGTTCTTTTGGTTTGAGATCATCTACACAAACCATTATATCAAGTTTTAAGTTGGTCTTTCCATGTATTTTAGTTGAAAATTTCCAAAAAAAAATAAAATCGGATAAATTTTGCAGCCCTGATGACAATAATTTTTCTTTTAAGTTCAATATTTTAATAGCCATGGTAAACAATTTTTTTAATTATTTCCGACCTTGACAATAATTAAAAGTGATGATATCGACAAATACTAAAAAAATTGTCGACCTCAACAATAAAAATATGAGTCATGTTGGGGTGAGCGAGGAAACAACTTCTATAATTATGTGCACACCTCCACATAAGAAATGTAAAAACCGCAGTAAATCCAATGTCATTCCAGCATTAGTGTAAAAATATTGAAATTAAAAATAAAAATTGTTGACGTCAATACTGTAAAATTTATCCAATTTTGTTTTTTCAAGTATTTTCAACTAAAATATAAGGAAAGATCGACTTAAAACTTAACATAACGACTTGTGCAAATGATTTCAAACCAAAATAATCATCCTTGATCAATTTGAGTTAAAAAACAAAGTAAATGTAAGTATGAAACCCTAGTTTTTTTTTTTTTACATACATTTTCAAAATGCTTGAGAAAACCCTAGTTTCTTCTTTCTCAAATCTTTTTTATCAGAATGGAGTCTCCAAAACTAGATTGGGATGCCGAAAATCTTTTTTTTTTTTTTTTTATTTATGAAAATTGTGAGTTTGAATGGTTAGGACAATTTTGACATTTCAATCGTAAGAAATGCCTAGAGTGGGACTCCATGACTGGTTAGAAAAGATGAATTTACTAAGTGGACTATTTAGTGTGCCCCTAAAAGTCAAGGATTAATTAGAAAGAAGAGTTTGCCAAGGACATTTAAGTAATTTTACCTTTTTTTTTCCTCTTAATCTTCCTCTTGTTTTTAGGGAGTCATGGTTTTCAATCTCAATTTTTCATATCAACTCGTTCATGAACTGTATCATCTCCGTTATCCAAGATGAGAGTCTAGCTTTATCTTGGATCTTTAAACAGAAAAGAAAATAAATAAATAAATTAGAAGCTGATGAAATCTGAAAGATTTGACCATGGTATCTTGTCTCATTCATGAACAATACTGACTTTTATCATTCTATAAAAAAAGAATTAATGATAATAATTGGGATGCGTCTGTCACATTGCACTAGGAATACAGTCACTATACCCATCCAACTCTAGTTTTACCAAAAAATTTCTCCAACGTTACATATAATAAGATGTAGTTAATAAAAATGATACTTTGGAGATAATTCATGACTATCAATTTTTACTTAACATTCATTGAAGTTGACTTCCAAATACTTCCTCTTTAGGACTCATTTGTTTTTTTTTTTTTTTTTTCGTTTTAATTTCTTTATACACAATTTATTTATTTATTTTTATTCAAGAGAGATAAATCATGAATGATTCACCAAGACCATTTTTTTTTCCGAGTTGAATGGACCAGAAGTTTTAATCAATTCTTCTATCATTCGGGCTCTTTAACTGCTAACTATGGCCTTAGTATTACTTGTTTATTTAGGCCTAAAGCTTAGAAACACTCTCCTTGAAGATTTAAAAATGTTTAGGAATTTTTTTTTTTTTTTAATTTTCAAAACATAGCTTACATTTTTTTTTTCCTTTCAAGTGTTTCCACTTATTAAAGAATTTCCTACTGTTTTTCAAATTTTAAAACATAACAAATTTTTTTTAAGAACATAGTTTGTACACTTCCTTTCAGGAGGCTTCATTGAAACTAATAGGACACCCCAAGTTTTAAGATCATGGTTTTTCCACTCAAATAGTTAAATTTATTTAAAAATAAAATCAAATATAAGTACTTGAAATTAAGAAAACCCATAAAAGAATGTTCAACGTTGCAGAAAGATAATACTATGATAACATTCCACAGAGACGGAGTTTAACATAAATTTGTTTCAACATCTAATCTTCTGTAGCATTTTCCATTGCTGTGTCTGGTGCACCTACACTTGACATTTCAATGAGTCTCTCCACTGGGACTTTAACCACGTCACGACGTATTCCAATATCAGAAACGAATCGGCTGAAACAATACATGCCACTGGCTACTACTGTCAGACCCGCAAAACTGGTAGTCAAGAATCGAAGTGGTGAAGAAATGATAGCACTGGCAGCAGCCAGGAACGAAGCTGCCTGCCCACTCCGGCCCACGCTGATGCTGGTTACCACCAACAAACCCGTCTTGCAGTAGATCGCGAAATCCTCGCAGTTGTTCTTAAAAATTTGGTAAACGCCAAAGCCATTCTGGAGGAGGTAAGAGGCACGGTGGAGTACTTCGGCTGGTGTGTCAGAAGTCGCAAGGGTACAAGTCCCTCCTCGGGCTTTAGCAAGAAAGAAAACTGATGAGACACCATATCCAAAAAGGTAGAGATCACCTCCAGAGAGAAAACAGTCGATACAGGAGCATATCACACCATCCAGTCTTGATTGGTCACCACATTTTGGGCAAGGTATGTCTCTAGGGGGGGGAGAGGAGCTGAAGATGACACGGTCTAAGACTGTTCCAGTACCGACCTCCTGTCCTGCTCCTCGGGTGAAGTGGATAACCTTTCCCTCACCAATGTATATGCCTGATAGTTGCCATAGAAAGCTTTAGCAAACTAAACAGAGGTTTTTTTTTTTTGAAAAGTACAAGGGAATTCAGAAATTAAATAGATATTCCTGAATGAGATTTAATAATATAGTAATAATAAAGAAAGAAAAAATTTCAAATGGTCCAGAAACAGAGAGCACCATTACGTGTCTCTATAGAACAGTATTATATATTTTAACGTGCCATATGAAATCTAAGACACTGGTTTTAGAGAATACCAGCCTATGTGGAGCACATACAGAAGAATGTAAGCCATCAAATATAAACTGGTTTAGTGGTAACATATTTGGGTTGGTCTGAAAGATATGGTGAACTATATTCATAATAAGCTATAGAACAGTAGGCACAATATCATCAGATAAGTGACTGAGATTTGTTACAAGATCTCATCCTTCAAAATTCATATAGTGGGTTCAATCCTTGTCAGAGCATTTTCTTTGCAAAAAAAATGAAAATGAAAATATGTTGTGTGTAATAAAACACAATGGGTAGATCATACTAATAAACATTCTATTTTCCCTCAACCCCTCTCGTGGTTTTACGTGGCCTTAAAAAGTTTTCAGATGTTGGCACTGAGAAAAGAACACAAGACCAAATTAACTAACATACATAATAAATAAACAATTAACTGCAGTGTTGATGGAACCTTGATATGGCCAAAATTGTACTCGTACAACGTCTGATAAATGATGAACGATCAACAGTGGTTTTTCCTACTTCGAATATATGTCAAATAAGTGGTCTAAAATATCTTAATACCGTTGAGGTTAGGGATGGACACCTTATTCAATATTTAACTTTCAATTCAAGTATCCGATTGGGAAGTTGGTAAATGCAAAGAAAAACGCATTCCAAGATCTATAATGGTTGTTTCACAACTTTTGTCAAACATTTTATAAGAGCTTCAAAAGTAGGATAGAAGTTTGGATTCAATAACAGTTGATGGGGCAGTAAGATTTGTCTTGAGTTCTTTTAGGATATGGATGCAAGACTGTTGGTATGGAATTAGTCCTTGATCATTCATTCCCAACAACAGCAACAAGCCATCAGAAGATCAGAAAGCCAAAAATAACCTACAACTGATGATGTAAGACAACATTATAATTCTTGAGAAACATGACAAAGGGGAGATGTCATTGAGTGATTCCGATAGATGTAAAGGAAAGCATTGTACAGGGTCATATCTTTCACAAAGAGACATCAAGTGATTGAGATTAATTAATCGGTAGGGGGTGATTCCAACAAAACAAAACCCGATAGAATCATGATCTAACAACACTACATAGAAGGTCATTTTTAGAGGTAAAGGCATGCAATTTTCTATATACTAGATCCCCATCTCTCTACCAAAAGACAAAGCTTCAGGTGGAACTGAAGGATTTGGTGTTTGGAAGGAAGAAGACAATTACATCCATAATAGTGATGAAAATTAGATGTAACTTCATCTATATAAAAAGAAAAGAAAAGAAAAGAAAAAAAAAAATTATATAAGCTTAGATGGATGGATGAGTGAGATTCATTATTAAAATTTTGTTTTCTTATGAATAATTTGATGTAATGAGGTTCAAAGCAAAGAAGCCCTCTTGACTCCATCTCTCAACACAATAACAAAAAATAACAATGGTGGGAAATGGAAGGACCGTGATGTGCGTAGATGTAAGCGCTCCTCCAAGAATATATGTGATCTCCAGCCTTCAGCTTCTCCCTCTCAATCTTGTTTGATAGAACCCCCATCTTTCTATCTTTCTCGCTTCCGTTCCGTCCTGTCCCTCTCTCTCTCTCTCTCTGGCTGATTGATTCTCTTCAAACCTCAACCTGAACCCTCTCAAGTCTCAAACATGAAGAGAGAGAGAGGTAAAGTTTAGAATTCGATTCCTTAACCACTAAGGAATAGGGCGTTTCTCGTCCCCCTTTTCTTTTCTTCCTCCTTAACTAGCACACCCCACCCTCTTGTAGCGCCATCTCCAACAAACGGCTGAGATGTGAGAAAAAAAAATATATATCAGATTACATTTATTCTTGGTAAAATGTATTCACATCACCGATCATTAACCTGAGTTGGATACACAAACTCCAACGTTTCCCCCTTACCTTTCCCTAAAGACCTTTACTATCATTTATTAATTAATTAATTAATTAATTAAATGGGTGTTGCTGTTGGCACAAGACCCAACCGTACAGTTATAAACAGTTTACTTTCATGCCTCATCCAACCGACTGAAATCGTTTCATTATGCAGCCAAGTATACGATGGGAGGGATTTGTTTCTCCAGATCCTTCAGCAATTGGCACGAGTCTGAATTCATCCCATATTTCGGACTAGAGAGCCGTCGAAATGGATACAAACATCTCACTCAAATATAATAAGAATGCCATGAAGAGGTTGGATACATCATACATTGGAAATTGTCACTGAAGAAACAACTTTTGGGGCATTTGGATGATGTTCTTAGGAAAGCCGTTATTCAAGAACTTGGATACATTGGAATTTTAATTCTCCATACTGTGGTTAATCCATTTTCAAGCCAGCGTTGTATGTATATATATATATATATATATATATTTAATGGGGCATGCTCAGCACTCTACTATTTACCTTACATTTTGTCTTATGCATTTTGAAATGGGCTGATTTTTTTTTTTGTGAGGATGATCTCTATGATGAGAAAATCATTCTCACCAAAAATCAGTCCATTCTAAAACTTCTAACCCTATCAAAAATGATTTAAAAAAAATAGACGGTTCACAATTCTTCAACTTGAAAATATGGGGTTAGAAGTTTTAGAATGAGCTGATTTTTTGTAAGGATGATCTCTTCACTATAAAAAATCATCCTCACAAAAAATCAACCCTTTCCAAAACTTATAACCTGTGTAGGAAAAAACACGTAGGGCAAAATGTAGGGCAAATAGTAGGGTGCCAAACATTTTCCTATCTTATATATATATATTGCATTATTATTTATTGTTATCAATTTTCATTATTCAAAATGTTGGAATTTAATTCTCCAATAACCTAAATAATTCAGGGGCATTTCCCCCTTGTTAAGCAATTCAAAATATGAAAAAAAAAATCCATTTTTATTCAATTTTGGCTTGCAAAAATCCAGTAAAAAATTCGCTAAACAAAAAATATGGGGGCACATACTTTTTAAGTGTTTTTTTATGTCCCACATAAAAAATTCGGTATACTTCGAAAGGGAATCAACTTACATAATAATATAATTATCATAATCCAACGGTTTTCAAGTTAAGAAGTTCTCAATTATGTAAGCTATGACTCTAGAGCTTGAATAGGTAGCATACATATAATGAAATTTAGAAAGGAAAATCATTAAAACATAATTATTTATCTCTAATTTATTAAAAAATAATGATTTTAAAACAAATTAAAAAAGGTAATAAAGCGGTGGTTGATAAATTTGAGGGTCCAACTCAAAACCAATTGTCAATGAGTGGAGAGGCTTGAGATCTTATAAGGAGAGAGAGACAAGACAATTTGTATCCAAAGCACGTGGATATATATACTGGGTGTCGTGAAGGAAAAAAAGGTCAGTTTTGATATCATGATAAATTTGGGGATCAACCTAAAAACCAATTGGCAATGAGTGGAGAGGCACAAGATTTTATAAAGAGAGAGACAAGGTAATTTTAGAATTCTACATAGTATCAAAGCTCAAGCTCCACTGAGCACATTGATCTTGGTAAGTTGTTCTTTGGCGAGATGCGATCTAAATCTCTTTTTTCCCCTTTACTATTATTCTAGTTTTCTTCAATAAAAATCACACCTCCTTCTATATCTTTACGAATCTCCTATATCGAAAAATTCATCTCTTATGATCTCATTTCTTTTTTTCTTATCTAAAATCTCTCCAACGAAAGTTATTTTATTTAAATTGCACAATCCTTGTTTGTATGCTTGGGAGAAATTATGACAGATCTGGTCTTGCAAGCCACCAGCTCCAATAGACTCAAGAAAAGAGCGAAATGCAACAGTGATGGACTTTACAGACAGACGATGATAACCAAGAAGTACAATTGGATTTTGGACGATCTAATAACATATCAATTGATTAGATCGAGAGCATTCATTCAAAGGAACCAATTGCATAATTTTTCTTCAAAAGATCATGCAAATGCGAGAGGATGTAAGATATACATCATATTATGATGCATGAGATATATTGTATCATTGTCAATGTATCTCATAATAAAAGGAAGGTTGAGGTGGGGATTGAGAATAAAATATTTAGTAATAAGTATTAATATATTCTAAATTATGAATTATATTTACTTAGTATATCTATATTATGCTAGTTTCTAATATCCTGGTTGATGTAATCTTTATAAATATCATAATAGGGGTCATGCAATCTTCATCCAAGAATCTCAATAAAATTCAAATTTTTACATGGTATCAGAGCGGGTAATCACAGGGATGTAGGAGACAAGTTACACGTGACAATGAGTGTAAGATATAGTCCCACATCGTCTGGATATCATGACCTTAAGCTGTATATAAACCTAGGGCAATCCTCATCTTATAAGCCGATTTTGTGAAGATGAGTTAGGCACATGGGTTTCTACAGTGGTCCTAGTTTGAGGTTGCCAGCTCTTTTAGGGGAATAGGTTGTCCATTAGGTCCAAAAAATGCCCTTGAACAACATGCTTTCAATTTTATTTTAAAAAATATAAAGGTTCATGTCCGACGGTCACTCAACAACATATTTTCAATTAAAATGTCCATTTTTACACAAATAAATAGAAGGATTTAGGATGTTCTTCCTCACTTGCTCATTTTTTGCTCTCTCTCTCTCTCTCTCTCTCTCTCTCTCTCTCTAATTCGGACTTTGTATTTTCTCTCTTCATTTCTCTTACACTCAAAATTCTGTAATTGTTAGTATGTTTTTTTTGTAAGTAAAGATGAAAATTTTGAAATCACTCGAAGAATGATTGTATATTGTTGTAGAGGTTATTGTGAAGATCTGACATACATCGGGGGCAATGGTCAAATTTTAATAATAATGCTAGAGCTGCATACATGGGTGTCTTTTTTTTTGAAAACATCCAGTTTTAATGTATGGTTAGGATAAGTATGGGGGTATTTTTAGGATTTTACTTTTTTTTTTTGTTGAAACATCTACTATAGTGCAGAGTTGGGGTATGAGATTTTGCTTCTTTTAAAACATCCACTTCCAAAACGTGTGGCGGGCATTTTCGGTATTCAACCTTTTTTCTTACAAAAAATCCAATTCAATTTTCTGTTTTCGTAGACAATGGCGTACACACCGCAGGTTTGTTACCTTTTCTAAAAATGTTAAAAATCGTTATTTTTTTAATAAATAAATAATTTTTTAAATAATTTTCCCAATTTAGAATCCCTAAAAATAAATTATATAATTCCTCCTCCACTTAAGCCATTGAGCAAACAAGTAGGAAGATTTAATTATAAATAAAAAATCCAATAAAAGATTTACAATATTTTAGTAAAAGTTTTAATCATATAATTCCTTGAAAAGATTTGAACACTTCGAAACATCTAAACTTAATTTAAAAAGATTACAACTTAGATTTCAAGCAACTATCGAAAAATTCAAGACATAATAAAATAAAATAAAAATCCAACAAAATATGTGAACATCCTTTAAGCTCGAATGAGAGAGAGAGAGAGGTGGGTGGGTGGAAGACCAATAAAAGATTTGCATAGATGGATACGATTTCTATTCTTCTCTATGAAGTTGTAAAGATCGATTTGATTTCAGATTTACTTCTTCATTGCTTTTAAGTCTAGTTTTTTAGATTGTTTTGATTGATTTGCCGAAGAGAAAGAGTGAGTGAGACCTGCCTGAATGTGTAGTGGGAAAATGGAGACGATGGAGAGATTAAGAAGTCCAACTAATGGAGGAGACTGAAGCTTCGCTAGTAACTTAGGTTAATGTCATTTTTTTAGTATTATAATTTTCATAAAAATCCCGTTCTCTAAAAAAAAATTATTCATTATCTCATTAAAATATGTGAATTTTTTTAAATCATTCAAGTATTTGGATGGATAATATTTTTATTGAAAAAACAAAATTCACAATTTTTTTGTGAATAAAATGGTAGATTGCCAACAATGGTTATACCCGTAGTCGCCAAGTTGGAATATATTTGGAAAAGGAGGAAATCGACAAATAGAAAAAAAAGTATAAATTGTAAATTATAAAAAAAAAAAAATATTATCTATAATAAATTAGATATTTATTCTCAATTTTCAATATAAATTTAAGCTATAAAGCTACTATTTGAATATTTATGCACGATAACGCGTTTCCACACTTAATTATACATTTTTACAAAACTAAATAAAAAATTTAGCCATCAACATTTTTTTGAGCAAAATAACACTTTATTGAAAATATTAAAACTCTATAAACCAAATCACAAACAACCATAAGACCACATAAATTAATCATAGGCCTACATAAAATGGGTTATTGTTATTTTTATTTTTGAAAAGAACATGTTTAAAACATCATAAATACATCTAACATGTAAAAATAGATGCTTTAATATATTAGAGGTATGAAATATCTTTTAAAGGAGACTTAAAAAAATGTAGTTTTTTGTGACTATAGTTATACCCCTTGAGTTTGTTAAGTGAGTGTAGACACCCCATTTTTGCTTAGGCCGAGTCCAAGAGCAATAAAAACATTTTGAGAATGGGCTTGACTCAAGGTGTATTTTAAGGAGGCTTTATAGCCCAGCTTTCGAAAAGTCACCAGGCCCAAAGGCACAAGGCCTAAAGGGCATTTTAAGAGGAAATTTTAAGCCTGGTCAAACCTTACCTACGACCAGGCCATTTTTAATCCTAGAATGACCTCACTCACACCAAGGTAATTTTTGGTATGGTTGGACCTTAGTTTCAGCTAGGCCATTTTAGGCCATTTTTTTAGCTTAGCCTAACCTAAGGTTAAAGTTTTACTTGGTTGAATCTTAGGTTCGGCCAGGGTTGAATTTTAGTTAAATTTTACTTGATTAAACCTTTAGTTCAACTAATTCTATTGGGCAGTACAAACCATGTGTACTCAAATTTTCCAAGGGAAAGTACTCTCAAATCCTTCTCTAATAGCTTTTCCTTCAACAAATCCCTCATTATTACCTTATTATCATTGCATTAATTCTCTAATAATCTCATAATCTTGGTCTTCAAGTAACTAATAAATTCTTCTAACAATGACTCTTGATCAAGATTGGTCCCCGCAAGAGTGTTATTACTTTCTTAACCTCATCATGTTTAGCCTAAGAGGAAGTGATTTACTATTATACCCATTGCAACTAGATTTCTTATGAATCAATGTAATTTGACAATTTTTCAAGGATTATGACAATTTTGTCCAACCAAAGAATTCTCTAGAACTTGTGCACAATGACTAGAATATCCCTAGGTTGCTAGAAAGTTAGTTAGGATAAATGTTTAAAAAAATCCAAAAATCAACCACATAATTACATGTCATTTTAGTCAATTCTCTCCAATTTGACTTAAGGTCAAGGTCTTAGAATCATTCTAACCTCAATCAAGAATTCTTTAGAACTTTTGGGTTTTTACCAAACTATCATTTGATTATCAAGTTTTGTTTAACTCATAAAAATGTTAAAGACCATCAAAGTCAAAGAGATGAGAGATAATTAGGGGTTTCCATTGAGGTTTTAGTGAGAATAGTGAAGGCTTCAGGATTTAGGACAAGTTTGTTCCCAAGGGTCTCCTAAAATCCTATAAATATGATCCCCATCCAGAACAAAGAGGAAGAGCTTTAGTGATCCAAAATTCTGTCAAATTCTCTCTAAGCCATCTAAATACTATTAAAACTTTGTCTAAATTTCATCTCACCCGTCCAAGAAGTTCTAACCAAGAAGAAAAAGGAGAAAAAAGAAAATCAAGGTGGGGAGAAGACTTTAATTTCAATTTTCATTATGTAGCCTCCTTCTCATTATCCCACTTCTATCTATAGTCCCATTCTTTTACTTGGAAATAGTTTTATTTTATGTTTTCTTTAATTCCAAGCAACGTAGATTTGTAAAATTATTGGTTTGAGGCTTGGGGGTAGAGAGTAATCCCTCATTGTAAGGTAATCTCCCCCAATAAGTCATCAATAAGCTTATAAAGAGCATTTAGTTTACGATAAAAATAGTTTAGTGCATTTCCTTTGTTATGTAATTTTAAATTTCTAGTTGTAATATTTTCTTTATTTCTTATGGCGTAAGAGTTAGAAAGTAAAACTTTTTAGAGGTAATCTTTTCTTTGTAAGTCCACCTATGCATACACATTCACACACACTACTCTTTTACTTTCAAAGAGGTTAAGAGTCAAAGGTGGTGATCTCCTTAAATCCCCACCTAACTCTCTAAACCAACACAAAAAAGTCTAAAAAATGACACAATTCATGTATGAAAGGTCCTTAGTCCTCTAATGGTAGTGTCTAATTCAATATGCCTCTTAAGGGCTCAACCAACAAAAAGAATCTCTTAAGTGAGTACATAAGCGTTTCAAAAATGTTTTAGAGTTCAAAATGGTGGAATCCAAGTGGATTTCCACTAGAATTCAAGTAGATTGCATACTAACTTGATTTCTCATTTTTTTAAAAATTAAATTATAGTTTATTTTATCTAATCTTCTCTACGATTCCCTCTATTTTCAAATTTCAAAAAAATGAGTTTCTTAGTTCACTTTTGGTCAATCAATGATAACTATCTTAGGATGGGAGGGACAAGGTGCCTAACATCTTCCTTGCCTCTCAACCGAACCTCCTTACCTAGATTCTCTAGGTAAGCATTTTCCCCTTATCTTTGGATATGTGAATCATTACAAGCAAAAAAAAAAAAAGAATTTCAAGACTCTTTTATGGTGTCTATTCACACCTTAATAGAATGGTGACGACTCTTAAACCCATGTAGATGAGCTAAAACCTCCTAAAAAGTTTTGAAGCCAACGTATCTACAGTGAGAACATAACCAATGAATCGATTTCCTAACTAGGTTGCTCTAGAGTTATGACACACATATTGCACCATTTAAGGGAAGTTCAATATTTGCAGAATTAGTGTTACTTCTATTATTAGCTTGCTACTTTGAGCTCAATCTCTTATTGTAGTTGGATTGAACTATTGGATTAATGTGGGATTTATCATAATGTTTGAATGAAAGTAGAAGTAAAAGTAAAAAAATAAAAGTAAAAATAAAAAAATGAAAGAGTTAAGTAATTTGTTTGTAAGTTGTGGTGTAAACTTTTACTCCCACATCGGATAGAAATAACTAAAAAGTATAACTCTTATATAGAAACTCTCACATAGTATAGTAAGTATGAGAAATATATGGGTCAAGCCCACGCACATATGGGCCCATGGGTTCTAAAAGGGATTTGGACCCATTGGCCTGAAAAATCTTAGTACGTGTATGCACATGTGATGCGCACACAAGGGGGTTGCAAATCTTTAAATTTAAACCTCATGTGGATGTGCATGAAAGGCCTACTTTTGTTAAAATTGTTGGGTCGAGTTGAACTCAATGAGTTACAATTCATATGGAGCGTTGTATCCTATGAGACAAACGTGCAATGACTATTAGCACATCACAAGGGCAAAATCTGTCTTAAGGTTATTGTGTCTAATGAAAACCTCGCTCATTTCAACATTAGGATAGTATTTTACAATATTTATTTTATTATTTTATTTCATATCATTTTCTATCACAGATGTAGACACCTTAATTTGAACGAGCCCAATTCAAAAAGGGTTAAAAAATATATATTTCTATCGAAAAAATCATCAACGGGCCTAAGGGCTCAAATATTCAAAATTCGATGTTTTATTCAAATATAAAGGCCTTAGGGCTTCCAAATAGTCATATGAGCCCACTACAAGGCTTACCTTATTTCTAATCTAACCTCAAGCCCAAGTTCCCATCAAATCCAATCTCAACTCGACCTAATCCTATACATATCAAATCCAACCCAACCTCTAAGCCCATTGGACTTAAATCAATTCTAAATGCAACCCAATCTAAATCATTACCTAAGCCTAAGCCCCTACTCTAGCCCAAACCCATACATATGTCCATGATCGTGATCAATCAAGATTCATACAATCTTTGTGTAAAGAATTCAACCCAAAATTCCTAACCTGTGAAAAAAAAATAAAGAAAAAACACATGTCGAAAAAAAGAAGTAATCATATGCACAAAACAGTATTTACGTGGTTCGGCAATTTGCCTACATCCATGGAGTTGAAGGGATTTCACTATTATTAAGAAGAATTACTAAGTGCGGCTCCAGCCCCAAAAACGACAATCAAGACCTTAAAAAACTCTAATCACCAAAAACGGCTTCTATATACTGCGCACAGGATTCACAATGGGTAACAAAATGGGCCCAAAGCCTCTATTCCATGGATTAAGCCTTAGAAAATTTCTCATCAAAATACCACGCAAATATTATTCGGATCGGGTCGTCAATCGGATCAAACATAACTAGGCTCTACAAAGCCCAACACTTTGATCATCAAAACTTTGATTAATTTTAAATCAAAATTTACCATTAATACCTTTACCTTTCCCCGGCAGCGGCGCCAAAATTCTGATGAGACTATCGTTGTTCTTCTCACCGGAATTAATAATAATCTTACTTTTACCTTACTTGTGGGGCAAGTAGGGGGTCGAACCCAAGAGAAATGAGGAATAGAGCTAAGCTAAGAAGATAAAATCCAAATTAACTAAAAGGAATTAAAATTATTTTTCTTTGTATTTTTGAACTTATAAGAAGATGTAAAATTGCTAGAAAATAAACTAAAGTAAATGAAATTGAAAACAAGTAAACTTATGAATTAAAATACCATTGGAGGTGGATCTACCTAAAACATGTTAATAAGAAATTCCTAGTCTCTAGCCTTTTTATAACTCAATCATAAGGGCTTGGTGTTAGCTCCTTAGATCGGAAAGTTTTACAAATAAAATGAAATAAGGGAACAAAAATAAAGTAGAATTCTTTGAAAACTTCTTACTACCAATTATCTAATTTAAGCATACTTTATCTTGATCTAATATAAGCATAAAATATCTATATTAAGAATAAAATGTGTAAGAAACTTAAAGAGAACTCGTAAGCATTTTAAATAAAAGAAAGGCATAAAATTAGAAATAACACAAGAACTTGCTCTAGGCTTTTCCACTCTCCAATGGAAGGGAACTTAACCTAATGTCATTGCAAGAGAGGGAAGATAAGAGATGAAAGAAATTTTCTTCATTTCATGGAGAAAATTACAACTTCTTCTTCTTCTACTTCTTACAAGACTATTTAACCAAAAGAAAATAACTAGAAAATGAAAATACAAAAAATAAGATAATAGGCTAAGAGCCTTAGATTAAAGGAGTCTTGGATAAGAGAACCAAGATGGGGCCTTTCTCTAGAAATGAAGGCTCTATTTATAGATAAAATGTGTGTAGAAGACTCTAAAAGTAGCCTCCACTTTTCTTTGCACAAAAAGACAAAAGAGGAGAATATGAGTTAAGGATTAAGGCATTCCAAAGGATTAGGGCATTCCAAAGTGGGCCCAAATGCTTTTGTTTTGAGATTTTAATTCCAATTTGTTGATTTTCTGCACAAGAAACACACGTAATTAGATTTATCTAGTAAATGAATTTATTTATATATAATTAAACCTAATTAACATGCAACGTGGTGATTTGAGGCTTATCATGATTATTATTTTAATATGGATAAATAAGTACAAAAATCAAGATAAATATCCAAAAAATGTGTGTATAATTGAGTGTTTGGAAACACTCATCACACCCCCAAACTTACATTTTTCTAGTCCCTAGAAAATAAAACTGTCACTTTCGCAGGCACCTCGACTGCATTTAGCGAATGCAGCAAGCCCTTGAACCGCTAGGTTACCCCTAGTGGACGAGTTTGACTCGTGAGGGTTCGCAGAAAATATACCCACAAAATTTGAAAACAACTTTGAAGTAAAGATAGTCAAAATCAAAACTTATATTGAAAAATACAAGTCTTTTTTTTTTGTCAATCAATTGGAAGTACTGCTTGGTACAGAGTCCCAACCCTTATTTCTCTATGAAAAAATTTAGACTTAAATTGACCTTTGAGCGATAATGATTCTAACTCAGAAATTTAAGAGATTCGATTTCCTCAAATGAGTTTCAACCTTCTAACTACTCAAGAATAGCTGGAGTAACTTAGGGTTTAATTTTAAACTTAGCATCCTATCTGGGGTAGTGAGAAGTGTGGATATTCACTTTAATACCTCTAAGGGGCTTTATCTGTGATATTCCAGTATACTCACATTTTTACACTTGATGGCTTTCACCCTACTAAAACTTTACATAAACTTTTAGATCTTTGATTTTTTTTTTTTTTTTTGAAATGTCTCTTTTTTTTTCTATTACTTCTTCATTCTTTTTCTAAGAAAAGTAGGCAGTCCTTTTCAAGGTACCTAGTCTAATTCAATGGTTGCTGTACAAGGTGTATACAACCCAGTTCTGTTTTTCTTCTCATCAGCCAACCAATTGAACAAGGAAGTCAAAGTTCATCAAACCTAGTTTTTCCTTAAACTCTAGGTAGAAAGAAGGTAATAAGCTCTTTTAATATAATCTAGACTCTTGGTAACCTTATTAGAAGTGACTATAAACCAAAAGATAACTTTGCTCTAATTTTTGTCTAAGAGAAACACAAATGGGGACTCCAGATCATAGCTTCCAATGAAAGACTGATTAAATATTTTTAACTAAGTGCTTAAAGATACAAGCTAAGATTTTGAGTAAAATACAACAAAATCACCAACTAAATATTTTTCAAAATTTTTTTATTTATTTATTTTTGAAATAAGAATAATAAGCGAAAATCCGACCCATATACCCCCAAACTTAAACATTATATTGTCATCAATATTTCAACATATACATGCAAAAGTAAAATTGAAATTGGCAAAATGAAATGAAGTTGGTTAGATAGCACCTGAGACAGACCCTATAGTCCTGTTGATATTTAACACAATATCCCTTGAAGTGCATGGATTGCCTCCCAGAAGCGCTAAGTTTAACGTCTTTAACTAGACGAAAACATAGTTAATTTTGATAGACGGGATCATCGAGAAAAAGAACTTCCTCCTGCAGAACATACTCGAGAAACGGTTTGAGACGTTGGCCATTCACTTTGAAAGTGGATCCATCCTTAGGATTAAGGACTTCAACAGCACCATGGGGGTAAACTGTTTGGATAATATATGGGCCAGTCCATCGAGACTTAAGTTTTCCTGGAAAAATGTGGAGTCTATTATCATACAACAAAACTCTTTGATTAGGAATGAAATTCCTCCTAAGAATGTGCCTATCGTGAAAGAATTTGGTACGCTCTTTGTGCCTTTTGGCACAATCATACGAGTCATTTTTAATCTCTTCTAACTCGTCTAGTTGTAACTTTCGCTTCTCATCGGCTTTATCAAAATCAAAGTTGAGGCGTTTGATCGCCCAATATGCACGATGTTCTAGTTCTACAAGGAGATGGCAGGCCTTGCCAAAAACTAACCGGTAGGGAGACATCCCTATGGGTGTCTTGAATGCAGTCCTATAGGCCCAGATTGAATCACTCAATCTCAAAGACCAATCTTTCCTTGAAGGATTGACTGTTTTTTCTAAGATAGTCTTTATTTCCCTATTAGAAATCTCTACTTGTCCACTTTTTTGTGGGTGGTAAGGTGTGGCAACCTTATGCGTTATGAGGTATTTCTTCATCAACGCAGCAAAGATCTTGTTGCAAAAATGCGAGCCACCATCACTTATGATAGCTCGCGGAGTACCAAATCTTGAAAAAATTGTCTCCTTGATGAATTTTATCACAACCTTGTGATCGTTAGTTCTACATGCCACAGCTTCGACCCATTTTGACACATAGTCAACGGCAACTACGATGTATTGGTAACCCTAGGAGATAGGAAAGGGTCCCATGAAGTCTATACCCCACACGTCAAAAATCTCGATGATCAGTATAGGATTTTGAGGCATTTCATTTCTCTTAGAGATTTTTCCTAATCTTTGACATCTATCACAAGATTTGCTAAACTCGTGGGCATCACGAAAAATACTAGGCCAGAGAAAACCGCATTGTAGGATTTTCATGGCGGTCTTCTTACCACTGAAGTGCCTTCCGCAGGCATGATTATGACAAAACTCTAGGATACTGACTTGCTCACAGGTTGGAATACAACGTCTAATGATTTGATCAGGACAATACTTAAATAAGTATGGCTCATCCCTGAAATACCATTTTGTTTTGACAGAAGACGGAGTTTCTCTTGACTAGTCATTTCGACTGGGAATTGACCTGTAACTAGGTAGTTGACAATGTCCGCATACCATGGAGCATTGGCTTGAGAGATTTGCATAAGTTGCTCATCGGGAAAGGATTCAGAGATGGGTAAGGATTCCTCGGATGGCTTGTTGACTATCCTAGACAAGTGATCAGCTACGACATTTTCTGCCCCTTTTTTGTCTCGGATCTCAAGATCAAACTCTTGTAGAAGTAGAATCCAACGGATTAACCTTGCTTTAACATCTTTCTTTGATAGAAGGTACTTCAATGCTGCGTGGTCTGTGTAGATCACGACTTTAGATCCTATGAGGTAGGGGCAGAATTTTTCAATGGCATAGACCACTGCTAGCATTTCCTTCTTTGTTGTAGAGTAATTAAGTTGAGCATCGTTTAAGATTTTACTAACATATTGGATAACATGAGGTTATTTTTCAATTCGCTGACCCAAAATAGCGCCTATTGCATAATCTGAAGCATCGCACATAACTTCGAATGGAATGCTCTAGTTTGGAGGTTGAATAATGGGTGCCGAGGTTAACTCAGACTTGAGTTTGTTGAACGCAGAGAGACATGACTCTGAAAAGTCGAAAGGAACATCTTTTCCCAATAGCTCACATAAAGGTTTCGAGATTTTCCCGAAATCTTTAATGAATCTACAATAGAAACCTGCATGGCCTAGGAATGACCTAATTTCTTTAATCGTTCTAGGAGGTGGTAATTTTTTAATTAGACCTACATTTGCCTTATCTACCTCAATCCTCTTAGCAGAAACAATGTGCCCTAGCACAATCCCTGATGTTACCATGAAATGGCATTTTTCCCAATTGAGGACTAGATTGACCTCTTTGCAACGTACAAGGACCAAAGTCAAGTGATGGAGACATTCCTCAAAACTTGATCCAAAAACTGAAAAATCATCCATGAATACTTCGAGATATTTTTCTAGCATGTCGAAAAATATACTCATCATGCACCGTTGAAAAGTAGCGGGTGCATTGCATAATCCAAAAGGAATGCGACGATACGCGAAAGTTCCGAAAGGACAGGTGAAAGTTGTTTTCTCTTGATCGATTGGAGCAACAGGTATCTGGTTGTACCCGGAATAACCATCTAAGAAGCAATAGTAAGAATGTCCTGCCAGACGCTCTAACATTTTATCAATGAAAGGTAAGGGGAAATGATCCTTAGGAGTCATCGAGTTGAGTTTCCTATAGTCAATACACACTCTCCATCCATTTTGGACTCGAGTGGGGATTAATTCATTGTCTTGGCTCACTACCACAGTGATACCAAACTTCTTAGGAATTACTTGTATAGGACTCACCCAACTACTGTCAGAGATAGGATAGATAATACCCGCATCTAGCAATTTCATCACTTCCATCCGAACTACGTCTTTCATTATAGGATTTAGCCGTCTCTGAGATTCTAAGGAAGGCTTAGCGAAATCCTCTAAACGAATATGGTGCATTACCACAGATGGACTAATTCCCTTGATGTCAGCTATGCTCCAACCAATAGCTTCTTAATGTTCTTTTAATACTCCTAACAACTTTTCCTCTTGAACTTCATTAAGGTGAGAAGAAATGATTACGGGCAAGGTTTGATTCTTACCAAGAAATGCATATCTCAAGGTCTCTAGAAACGACTTGAGTTCTAATTTTGGAGGCTCGATATAAGAAGGAACAAGATTGGATCTGCGCACAGGATGACTTTCAGTTTTTGCGTGCCACCGCACAGAATCTAAGAGTGGAACAGATTCAAGCAAAGCATTGACTTCGCTTATAGACTCTTCGACGTCCAAATCAAGGCCAAAGTGAGCCAAACATTTTGTTAGGGGATCAGAGTACCCTAACTCTTGATACGTTTAATTGACTAGCGTATCTATCATGTTCACTTCCTCCATACCATCATCTACATCAATTCCTTGGAAATTGTGGAAGACGTTCAGTTTCACTTTCATATCCCCAAATGCTAAAGTCATAATTCCGTTTCTACAACGAATGACTGCGTCAGACGTGGCTAAGAATGGACGTCTTAATATGATAGGGATATGACTATTCGAATTGATGACTGGCTCCGTGTCTAAGACAACAAAGTCAACAGGGAAATAGAAATCTTTGACTTTAACTATCACGTCCTCAATTATACCATTTGAAATTTTTATGGACCTATCGGCTAGACTCAACGTGATATCAGTGGGTTTCAAAACCCCCAAACTTAATTGTTTATAAACCGAATATGGTAAAAGGTTCACACTAGCCCCTAAGTCTAAGAGACATTTTTCGACCACTTGATTTCCAATATGAATGGAAATTGTCGGACATCCAGGATTCTTAAATTTTGGTGCAATCGTTTGTTGGATGAGCGACGAAGCTTGGGCTGCCATGATAGCTTCCCGAGGAAATGGTGTTTTCCTTTTAGCTGTGGTCAAATCCTTTAGGAATTTCGCATAAGAAGGTATCTGCTTAATGGCATCTAGGAATGGGATATTGATATGCACATTTTGGAAGACTTCTAAGACACCCTCAAATTGCTTACCTTTTTTTAAATCTCTAAGGCGATGGGGAAATGGAACTTTTGGAATTGGAAAAATGATAGGAGGATTTTCCAAATCTTTCTCTTTCTCTATTGGAGACTCTATGACTTCTTTTTGAACTTTGTCCTTCTCTAGGACTTTTTCTCCCATGTCAATAGGTTGGACCTTGTTGTCCACCTTATTTCCCGAATGCAAGGTGTGGATAGCCTGGACTGAGTCTTGTGGAGCTCCAGAATGGCTTCCTATTTCATATTGACCTTTCGATCCGTTTGGAATCAAAGGTTGACCTCTAGGGTTAGGGATAGTCTGACTAGGAAATTGACCTTTCTCTCTCCCACTCAAGGAGAGAGCTAACTGCCCCAACTGAACTTCCATCTTAGTTATGGATTGCGCAGTGACCTGATTAATCTGAGTTTGATTTTGATGGGTTTGCTGTTGAGTTTGGATGAATTGATGTTGCTGTCTCATCAACTCGGCAATCATAGATTCTAAGGACGACTGTTGTTGGGCAGGCTGCTGGTAATTGGTCATGGGATCTGGTATGATGGTTCTGCAATCTGTAGATTGTTGGGGTTGATAAGGGACTTGAGGAACAATATCTTGGTTTGTGGAAGAACCATATTGCCTAGGAAAACTCCTATTGTAACCTGATGGACCACTAGATTGAATAGGTTCATTCTGTCTGTATGAGAAATTAGGATGGAACCTATTATCTGGGTTATACGTTTGGCTAAAAGAGTTTGGAGTTGGCTTCCTAAAAGCACTATAGCCATTAATCGCATTTGCTTGTTCAGCTTTGATTTGAGGCAAGGTGGGACAACACTGGACCAAATGGTCGTTGCCGTCGCATATGACGCACAAAGAACTCGGTTCGACAGTCACTTGCGAAATTGCACGAGAGTCTAGGTGAGGTTTGGATGCTGAGATGGTAAAGGCATATAACTTCTTCGTGAGATTGTTCATCCCACTCACTAGACTAGACATAACATTTTTGAGATCAGGGTCTGCCTTCATCTCATACATGCCTGTCTTTCTAACCGGATCATCTCTATCAAATTCTTCTTGGTTAGTACTCCAATTTTGAGCACTCTTGGCTAACTCTACGAGGAAATCATACGCTTGGTTGGGAGTCTGGTTCATGAACTGACCCTTATGCATTGACTCGACTAAGGTACGTTGATTCATTGTTAATCCTCTATAAAAACTTTGCACCAACTGTGCTTTGTCAATGCCATGGTTGGGGCACTTGACCAATAAATCATTGAATCTTTCCCAAGTTTGGGAAAATTCATCATCAGGACGGGCTCTAAAATTTCTAATAGAGTCCTTCATTTTCTCAGTTTTGGCCACGGGGTAGAATTTGGCCATAAATTTCTTGGATAGAACATCCTAGGTAGATATGGAATTGGGTGTTAGGGAGTTCAACCACGCAACTGCGTGGTCTTCCAAGGATAACGGGAACAGAATAAGCTTGATACTCTCCTCATCTAGATTCTGATTTCTAAAAGTTTGACATATAGTCAAGAATCGATTAAGATGGGTGTAAGGTTGTTCACGCTCTAAACCGTGGAACTTATGGAGCATATTAATTGTGGCAGCCCTAATTTCAAATTGAGGTGCATTGTTCAATGGTAAAACAATGCATGTAGGAGGAGATGCGGAAGCTGGAGCGAAGAGCTCATTGAGAGTTCGTTCTCAATCACCCATCATAACTATTGATGGTGTCTTGCGTATCCTACTGATGGTGCGTTCGATCTCAGGATCAAATGGTTCTAACACGTTGTTTGTGAACGTCTACCAAGCATGCAAATCACACAGTCGATCAAACAATCACAAAAAGAAAAGACTGGACCTAGATAGGTTGCCTAAAACTAGACAGCTCTTAACTGGGTATAAATAGCGCAACTAGACTTCCAACTCGATTCTATGAAGTCAAGTTTGAATCATTCGGATCTCCAGATCGGAGGAGGCGCACAATGCATAAGCAAGGACACTCTTAACTACCTCCTTTCTTGAATAGACTGAGTCTATCCCCTCAAAGGGCAAAATCTTACTAGATAGAAAAATGACCAAGAAACGCAATTGGCACAACTTGAAGCGGAATTTCTCTTATTGAGCTCGTGGGCCCTATAGTCAAGTCTAATTGATTTTAATTAATTTGATTGGATGACTAGTGAGTTGATTATCCTAATTAGAGCAAGGAATTGGTAATGACTTACAATCCTCATCTTATCATGCCATCCCTAGGAGAGGGGTGCTCTTTACTACTTAATCAACTATTCCAAGTGTGTGCAAATTGGAAAAATAACATACAAAGACAAGGAGTAACCCACTAGCACAGAGAGGCGTGGGTGTTTCGAGATTACCTCCTGTGCTAAACGGGGTGAAGACAGTTTGAGTCGACTTAGGCCACCAACTCCAATTTTGGTGTGCGAACCTAAGGAGCTGTGACGGTATTGTCCACCCGTCGTCCTTCCTTAGTCTATTACAATCCAAGCCTTCTTGGATAATTAAAAAAAATTACAAAGAATCTTATACAAGTGTTTCTAAAACAGAAAAATAAACATAACTAAAGATTCAAGGAAATTGAAAGAAAAGAAGAAAAAAAAATATTCACCTACAAGAAGCAAAACAGAAATGTTAGCAGAAATGATAGTAAACGGACTCAAAAACAGAATCTGACTTACCACAATCTTGCTGACTTTGTCATATTTTATAGAAAATTTCGTTATACCCTAAATCGATATATTATAATAGATAATCGGAGATCGGAGCAGAAACTTACAGTCAGTTTAAGTTTTGCTGTCAAGGGTGAAAAAATAAACGGGAATGACTTTTTTTTTTCAATGTTTTTTTCTTCTTTCTTCTCTCTTAAAATCTCAAGAACACTTGAACTTATAGAAAGAAGCCAAAAGAAAAAAATAAAATAAAATAAAAATGAAAGAAATTAATTTTAAATCAAAACTTACCACTAATACATTTACCTTTCCCCGGCAGCGGCGCCAAAATTCTGATGAGACTATCATTGTTCTTCTCACCGGAGTTAATAATAATCTTACTTTTACCTTACTTGTGGGGCAAGTAGGGGGTCGAACCCAAGAGAAATGAGGAATAGAGCTAAGCTAAGAAGATAAAATCTAAATTAACTAAAAGGAATTAAAATTGTTTTTCTTTGTATTTTTGAACTTATAAGAAGATGTAAAATTGCTAGAAAATAAACTAAAGTAAATGAAATTGAAAAAAAGTAAACTTATGAATTAAAACACCATTGGAAGTGGATCTACCTAAAACATGTTAATAAGCAATTCCTATTCTCTAGCCTTTTTATAACTCAATCATAAGGGCTTGGTGTTAGCTCCTTAGATCGGAAAGTTTTGCAAATAAAATGAAATAAGGGAACAAAAATAAAGTAGAATTCTTTGAAAACTTCTTACTACCAATTATCTAATTTAAGCATACTTTATCTTGATCTAATCTAAGCATAAAGTATCTATATTAAGAATAAAAGGTGTAAGAAACTTAAAGAGAACTCGTAAGCATTTTAAATAAAAGAAAGGCATAAAATTAGAAATAACACAAGAACTTGCTCTAGGCTTTTTCACTCTCCAATGGAGGGGAACTTAGCCTAATGTCATTGCAAGAGAGGGAAGATAAAAGATGAAAGAACTTTTCTTCATTTCATGGAGAAAATTACAACTTCTTCTTCTTCTACTTCTTACAAGACTATTTAACCAAAAAAAAAAAACTAGAAAATGAAAATACAAAAAATAAGAGAATAGGCTAAGAGCCTTAGATTAAAGGAGTCTTGGATAAGAGAACCAAGATAGGGACTTTCTCTAGAAATGAAGGCTCTATTTATAGATAAAATGTGTGTAGAAGAGTCTAACAGTAGCCTCCACTTTTCTTTGCACAAAAAGATAAAAGAGGAGAATATGAGTTAAGGATTAGGGCATTCCAAAGTGGGCCCAAATACTTTTGTCTTGAGATTTTGATTCCAATTTATTGATTTTCTGCACAAGAAACACACGTAATTAGATTTATCTAGTAAATGAATTTATTTATATATAATTAAACCTAATTAACATGCAACGTGGTGATTTGAGGCTTATCATGATTATTATTTTAATATGGATAAATAGGTACAAAAATCAAGATAAATATTTGAAAAATGTGTGTATAATTGAGTGTTTGGAAACACTCATCACATGTCACTCCCACAACCAACCTAAAAAAAAAATCATTCTCATCACCCCATCGTTATTCCCACATCATACCATATGCCACCACCTGGCCCTATCACATCCTTTTCAAAATACTCTATATGTCATCTCCATACCCCCCTTCTCCTTAATCAACTCACCTAACCCATATACCTCCATACCCTTTTGCCATGTTGTAGATACCTCATTTTTGCACTTGCCTAATTAATCAACTCGTCAATCGGATTGCAACAGTTTCCAATGATGGATGATTATTCCAATACTTTATTTTGTTACTAGATATGTTTCAGAAATTCGGATGAGGTATCTCAAACTAACAAAACCTTAGAAACCATGCTACGCTAGGAAAATATGACCCCAAAAACATTGAAATCATCATTTTTCAGATAAAAACAAATTTTACGATAAAAATCACTAAAAATTGATCAAATTACCAAAATACCCCTAATCTCAAAACATCCCTAGAGCTTACATTACGCTTAAGAAAATCCATTCAAATACATAAAATAACAAATCAAAATCAAATAAATCATTTCGTCAATTTTCACAAAATTTGACTAAATTACTAAAATGCCCCTCATAAGGTTCACGACCATTTCGCACAATAAATTTTATAAATGACACAAACCAATATTTCCATTGAATTCCTTACGAAAAATTGATTCCAAAACATCCTAGAACATCAAAAACAGACTTAAAACGCAAAAAGTCCTCTCCAATGGCAAAACGGTAATTTTACAATTTTAATAATTAAAAATTCTTAAATTAATAATTAAAAAATTAATTAATGTAAAGTGAAATCCTAATTAAAATTAAAGTCAATCAAGTAAGACTAAAGTCAAGATCTTAAAGTCAATCAAGTAAGACTAAAGTCAAAATCTTAAAGTCAATCAAATGAGACTAAAGTCAAAATCTTAAAGTCAATCAAATGAGACTAAAAGTCAAAACCTTAATAGAATTTTAATTAAATAATAACTCTATTTAAAACAATCATAATTAAATAATAACTCTATTTAAAACAATTCTAATTAAAATATAACTCTTTCTAAAATAATTGTAATTAAACACTAACTTTATCTAAACAAGCACTTAAAAAATCTATAAATAGGGGTCCTTACAACCTATTTTCGTATGAAAAAATGAACCATAAAAAAAGTAAGTCAAAAAGCTTCCTTAACCTCCCATAAACCTTGATTTTGAAACCCCAACTCCTTACCTAACATCCATACCCCAACTTTAGCTCAAAAAACACCCAAAAACTTTTCCAAAATATCCCAAAAATAAAAAAAATTAGAAAAATTCAGAAGAAGATACTTTGTTTTGGAGATCCAAAACGAATTCGGTGATAGAACGAAGCGAGGAGTGTTGTACGAAGAAATATTCTACCAGATTTGAGGGAACAAGACCGTTGTCTTCGTAAAGGTAAATATTTAAATTTTTTTTATTGATTAGGTCTTTTTAGCAATGTAGTGCTATTTGGGAATAAGTAGAGACCAGCATTGACCGGGCGGGGTTGGTGCTAACACCTTCCAACCCCGTAACATGATCCCCGAACCCGTATTTTTCTTTCGTAGATTAGTAGTATTTGTCTTTTAGAGTCAAAGTTCGATTCCTATACCGTAATAACTAGGTGGCAACTCCCAAACCTCAAAGGTCAGAAGCGGATCCGTGTACCTCCGGATTGAGGACGCTTTCACATGTCACCATATCCTTTACCCTCCCAAAATCAACATACCTACCCCCCTTTACATAATCATTTTTTCAACCAACACCCATACCCATTAACCTCACCTAACATTCAACCCATATGGATTGAGAAATTTATCCCATATGGGTCAAATAATCCATTTCAACCCCTTTTTACCAAGGTTACCCTCCTCTAAGTACAAATTCCTTACATCATTCACAAAACCTCAAGTCATTTACCATCATTTTTTATTTTTAACCCGTTCTACCCCTAAAAAGTTTTTTAAAAATCTATAAAAGTCCATTCCTCTCTCACAAACCGATCAAGGTTTGAACCCCTATCAAGCTTCAACTCTCTCTCTCTCTCTCTCTCTCTCTCAACCTCCGTAAAATCCTATTAAACCCTTACAACTCTCCAAAATTCTAACAAAAATGCATCATCAAGAATAATTTTATCAAGAATTTAATAAAAAAATTGGACTCTTCGAGTACCCATTCACACCATTTTCTAAAAGAGTCATTACAAATAAAAATAAATTTTACACTACTTTTCGAGTATCCATTCATACCATTTTCTAAAAAAGAACGGTGGTGACTCCAAATCTAAGTAGTAGAAATCTTTAAAAATGAAAATCTCATATCTACAATAGAAGTAAAAATTAGGAGCCAAGGTTCATGGTTCGACTTGGATGAAGTAGTACTATATATGTAAAACATATCTCGAAAGCAAGAAGATCATTGCTCATATTTAATTTTAAGAAATTCATTCATACTACATTGTGCTCTGATGGCCCTCTTCAACTTTGAAACATAAATCGAAAAACAATTCATACACACACCTTATTTTCTTGTAGGTATTACTTTCTTTGAGAATGATTGTAGGTGTAAGATGTTGAGTTAGGTTGACTATCAAACAAACCATTTCAACTTGACAAGCTCGAATAGAGGTACTACACTGAATGAAGCACTCCTTAGTCTTTATGGCCATAATATAAACCTACCAATTATGGAGAAAGATAGAATCCAAAATTCTAGAATTGTAATTCTCAAATAGTGTAGAACACATTAGCTCAAGGCTCACAACCAAAAAGAAAAAGAAGAACAATTAAAAGAATGAAAAGGAAAATACTAATTTAATTCAAAAAAATTTACAAGTTGGAAATGAGACCTCCACTTGTACAAGATATAGAATTTAAAGTTTTGATGGTATCTTACTCACTTTGTCTCTTTTCAAGGGTTATTTCAAGGACTTGGTTGTGAATGAGACTCCTTACATGTATATATAGGTGGTAGGAAAAAAAATTTAGCATGTGAGAATACTTGTTCAAGAAGTTTCAAGAAGGTTTCTAGATGATTCAAGATGGAAAACAAAATTGCATTGGGACTTAAGGTTGATTGCATGGGAAAATGGAGATAATTGATGATAATGGGATTTATCAATGAAGATAGAGATTCAATAAGAGTACATGGGAAAAGTAATAATGGTTACATGGGAAATGCAAAGGGGGTGAGGTAGAGAAGAAAGAGAAAGTAATTGTGTCTACCACACATGTGAAGTAGGGCCCATAAAAAATTACATAAATACCCTTACTACAACTGTCAAAATAAAATAAAACTTTTAGAAAATTAACTTTAAAATTTAATTTTCCCCTTTAAGTGATTTTCTAGAAATAATACCAAACTTGGCTCTAAGAAATTCAAATGAGATTTTGGAGAGCAACTTGACGAAGATGTTTGCAAAATTGTTGTTGCATCGCAACTCCAAAACTTCAATTGATCGATCAAACACCTTTTCATGAATGAAATGGTGTTCAATTTCAATATGTTTGGTCCTTGCGTGACAAATAGGATTTGTTGCAAGCTTGAGAACACTTTGATTGTCATAATATATAGTAATTGGTTTGAGAATTTTTTAAGAAACATCCTCAACCAATCGACGTAGCCACACACATTCTTGTGTGGTAAGAGATGCAATCTTATATTTTGCTTTTATCGTAGAAAGAGACACTGAATCTTGCTTCTCACTTCAATCATGCCTTAACTTTATGTTGGAATAAAGGGGGTGGAACACCATTTACTTTGATCCAAATCAAACTTGTGAACAAGTTTCTCCGCATAGCCTTTTTGTGATACGAATATTTTTTCATCTATTGAATCTACTTCCAAGCCAAGGAAGTAACTAAGATTTCTTAAATCTTTCATCTCATAGCAAATAGCAAGTTTGGCTCAAAGTTTTGCAATTTCATTATCATTATTGTCGGTGACAATCATGTCATCTATATATAAAAGAACAACAACATGTAAACTTTCTTACTTCTTAACAAACAAACTAGAATCGGAGTTAGAAGCAAAGTATCCACAAAAATGTATGTATTCAATAATTTTACCATACCAAGCTCTAGGTGTTTGCTTTAATCCATAGAGGGCCTTTTTGAGTTTGCAAACGAACTCTAGATGTGAATGAGATACATAACCATATGACTGCTCCATATAGATGTCTTTATCAATTTCATCATATAAGAATGCATTTTTAACATCAAGCTGTCACAATTTCCAACTATGACAAATCGCCAAGGAAATCACAACTTGAACCGAAGTCATTTTTGCAATTAGACTAAAGGTTTCCTCATAGTCATCTTCATACTTTTGAGAGAACCCCCAAGCAACAAGCATTGACTTAAATCTGTCCACACTTCCATCTATGTTTGATTTTGTAGATCCATTTACATGTGATAGGTTTCATATCCTTGGGCTTAAGTCCCAAGTTTGATTCTTTATAAGAGCTTGAAACTATTCATCCATGGCACACTCTCATTCTTAAACATCCTTTACTACATCAAAATAAGAATATTCACCATCCTTAATTGGATTAGCAAGAAAATAAGAGTGCACAGAAACAAAATTTTCATCCCTATAACGGGCAAGCAAAACAATTTGCCTATTTGACTTTCTAAAATGAGGTGTACTATTCACCTCTCCCATATTATTATAATTTTTTGTCCATCTAACTCATGATAATCAACTCCACTCCCCCCATAGACGAAGAAGTTGAGTCATTGAGCATCATAGGAGCACTTGGGTTCCTTCCAATGGAAGCACCATCATCCTTATAATAGGATGAAATCAAATTAATATCTTGAGAAACCACAAAGTTATGGGTTTCAGGATCCATGTACTTCCAACCTTTCTTCATTTCATCATAACCAATGAAAATGCATTTTTCCACCTTAGCATCCAATTTTGATATCATTTAATCCAATACATGAACATAACAAATGGACCAAAATATTTTAAAATGTTTGATACTAGACTTCTCCCCAAACATCAACTCATAGGGAGATCTCATGTTAATCGGGCTAAGAGGCATTTTATTAATCACATAAGTTGCACATGTCATACCTTCCGCCCATAAGTTCTTGGGCAAATTCTTTGTATGTAACGAACTTGTATAAATCTCAATGATGTGCCTAATCTTTCTTTCAGCCACCCCATTTTGTTGAGGTGTATAGACACAAGATAATTCTCTTCTAATATAATTTTCCTGACAAAATAAAAGGAAGTCTTTGAAAATAAATTCACCGCCATTATTCGTCCTCAACATCTTAATCTTTTTGTCAATTACACCTTTAACTGTCATTTTAACCTCTTTAAACTTTAAAAATACTTATGATTTCTCTTTAATAAAATAAACCCATATATAACTTGTGAAATTATCCTCAAACAACAACATATAGCGGAAGTCCGAATATGACGGTGTGTTACAAGGTCCCATCAAATTACTATTGATAAGTTTCGACGAGGCCTTACACTTAGAATAAGACTTGACAAATGGAAAGAGATGTGTCTTACCATATTGACAACTTTCACATACTCCTCCATAACAAATGAAGTCAACTTGGGTAGTCCATTCATCAAATTTTTCAGTACTATGATTTTCAATTTGTCCATGCTAAGGTGTCCTAATTTAGCATGCCAAATTGATGCCCTGTCATTTAAACTCATAATATTAATATAGGAGGTAATCGAAGATAAAACAAATAAATCTTTAACTCTTGTACTTGTATAAACGACGTCCGTCTTCAACTCTAAAATATTCTGAAGGAATTTTATGTCTTTAGGGTCGAACAAAATATAATGTCTCAAATCCACCGAATTAACAATGGAGAATAGGTTCTTTTTCATGCTTGATACTTGAAAAACATTATTGAGTGTGATGTTATCAACTTCATCGCATTTGATGGTAACAACTCTTTTTTTAATAGGGTGAACAAAGTTGTCCACCGTGATAGTAACTTCATTATCATTGTAATTGGGAAAACTTGAGAACTTAAATTCATTACCTATGAGATGATGCCCACAATCGGAATCAATGATCTAATCGTTTTTTAAATTAATTAATGTCAAAGCATCAATTGAAGTAGTATTTGCTATGAATAATTTTCCTCACCTCTCCTCACCTTTAGGTTCACTTTCTTTTTCAGCTGCATTTCATTCGTTCAATTTTACATGAAAAATTCTTCCTTATATGCCCAAGTTGACTACATCAGTAACACTTGACACCTTTCCAATTTTCATTATTTTTACCAGATGATTCTCAATCATTATGCTTGAAAGAAGCATCATTAGAGTTTCCATTATTTTTGGAACCTCTGCCTTTATCCTTGCTCTTGTTATAATTCTTTTGTTGCTTGATAATAAAGCATCTCCATTATTCATCGTAATTGAGCATCTGACCATTTGATGAGCCAAAGACTTTTGAGAAGTAAGAAGGTTCTCGAGTTCTATCAAGGATGGTTGTACATCCCACCCTTAAATAGATGTAACATAAGGAATATATTCCCCTTTTAACTCACGAATAATGTGGCGTTTCATTCGTGCCTCCGAGATAGGTTATTCCGGATCAAGAATGGAAATTTTTTAACAAAGATTTTTAATCTTTAAAAAGAATTGTGAAATAGAAAGCTCACCTTGGCTAGTGTTAGCCAATTCATTTTCCAACAATTACAATCGAGTCACGTCTTTCTTGTTGAACAACCCATCAAAAGTAGTCCAAATCTCACGAGCGGATTTGTAGTCCATGATGTGATCAAATAAGCCATGCGAGATAGAACGCTTTAAAACTGACCCCGCATATGCATTAGTCTTTCATCATTTCTTCAAATTATCAATATTTTCTAAAGTATCTTGAAGAGCCACTGTATTATTTCTACAAACAACCTCTCATAAGTCTTCGTCAAGAAGATAAGACTCCATACATGATCTTCATATCTTATAGTTGGATTGAGTAAGCAATTCAATACCAAAGTCATTGAACTTTCCGCCCATATCCATCTTTAAGAACAATTGATCTTCTTCACCAAGAGCGTCAAGACGATATCAACACCACCCTTGTGGCTTTGATACCATGTGAAGAAAGATAAAATCTAAAATTTCAAACCTCTGCTTCTCATATAGTGTAGAAACACACTTGCTCTCATATAGTGTAGAAACACACTTGCCCAAGACTCACAACCACGAAAAAGAAAAAGAACAACTAAAATGATGAAAAGAGAAATACTAATTTAATTTTAAAAAAGCATTTACAAGTTGGAAATGAAACCTTCACTTGTACAAGATATTGAATTTGGAGTGTTGATGGTATCTTACTCATTTTCTCTCTTTTCAAAGACAATTTCAAGAATTTGGTTGAGAATGAGGCTCTTTACATGTATATATAGGTGGTGGAGGAAATTTTTAGCATTTTGGAATGCTTGTTCAAGAAATTTTAAGAGGATTTCTAGAGGATTCAAGATGGAAAACGAAATTGCATAGAAACTTAAGGTTATTGCATGACAAAATGGAGATAGTTGATGGTAATGGGGTTTATCAATGAAGGTGGAGATTTAACAATAGTACATAAGAAAAGCAATAATAGTTACATGAAAAATGCAAAGGTGATGAGGTAGAAAAGAGAGAGAAAGAGACATATGTCAATCACACATGTGAAGTGGGACCCATACAAAATTACATAAATATCCTCATTATAACCCTCAAAATAAAATAAAACTTCTAGAAAATTAACTTTAAAATTTAACACTAACTTGTTCTGGACTAAGCCACACCTTTCATACCATCGATTCAATTAAATCCATCCAATCAATAATCCTACAAGCATTCAACCAAGGATGTGTGAGGGTCAAATGTCAAAGGATGCGGTCATGATTATACTTATGAAAATAAAGCTTTTGGTACAAATTTCATCATGTATGAATTGGAATTTTACTTAGCATGGTTTTCTCTGCTGTAAAATGGGGTTTCCGATTTCAAAGGACCATGGCCTACCATCAAGTGATTTTGTTGACAGCATAATCGGATTCATACAAAAATGATGCAATAATCATAATCATCAAATCTTTAGAGTTGTTATATATTCTATGTGACTATTTAATTAAAATTCAATGCCTTTAAGATAGGTTGGTAAGGTCTAACTGAATTGCTTTTTAGAGATAAAACTAAAAACATTTTTTTTTTTTAAATTTTTATAAGTGAAACAATGTTGGTTTTTGATCATTCAATAAACTTGATCCCTTAGGTTATAAAACTCTACAACTCTGTTAAGTAAGTAAGCCATCATTCCCTTTGATGGCATCTAACTGGCATTCTAACTCCATGTTATGTTTGTTCATCTTCTGCTACACTTCAACTACCAATAAAATCACCATTTTGACTAGTTTCTATGTTTGTAAGGATACCATGAACTCGATGATTCTTAATGTGACACAATTGATGTGAGAGGTTTTTAGGACAGAGTATTCAAAGGACTAGGATTTAACATTCTGATCTTTTGTGGTTGACAAATGCATAGATGGCTAGAATTTGTTTGGGAAACAGATTGGAGGGTTTAGAATTTGAATTTTTCAGTGGTAGCGCACCGACCAATTAAAAATGAAAAGAAGGGATATTCTCACAAGGGTATGGTAGTGTTGTTGCATGGTGAAGTTTAACAATTTTGTATGAGATTGAAAATTCTTGAAAAAGATAACCAAATTATAAAGAAGATGCTCTTTGATGTGATGTTCTTAGATATTTTTTAGAGCTCCAGATCACACACCAACATAAAGAGTAATTAGAGAGTCTTTGGTGTGTTGTGTGAACTTCAAATCAGGTCAATTATGTTTTGTGTAATAGTCAATTCTTTCATTTTATTTTAATATTTCCAAGATATACTCGATAAGTGGCCTATGGATTATAGCATGTAGTGTCTAACTATCAAAATTTGCAGTCAATCCAGGCCATCTAATTGACGAGCCTCCTCACCATTCAGATGACCATAGCTCATTTACTGGAATGCCATTCTAGACCAACTTGACTATGGTCTTACTTTTGGTAGTCCTATAAAATAACATTGATGTATGAGTTCATGCCCTTTCAACTAACAGTTGGGATCGTATGAAACTTGGGCAACTGATCTTGCACTCGCGGTCATTTGTGAAATTTTCTTAATTTCAGTGACCCTAATGTTGACTGTTGCAGCCAATTTTTGAAGCCAATAGTCGATGGTTTAAGTCTTTTCCAATTTCTCCTTACACTCACTTTGCATGATTAATTTTTCTACCAATTGATTGAAGCTTGATAAGCTTTCTAACGCCGTTCTTAGTTTCTATTTTTCAGTGGTTTTATTTCCTTTTTATGCCCTGAACAAATATAGGGATTTCTTGTAGTGTCTTGCTAGCTATTATTATTAAATTTGTCTATATTTATTATTGACCCTTGCATTCTTCTTTTTCTTTCTCAAAGTTGATCTAACCTAATCAATCCAAGTAATATATTGGGTCAAGATCAGGCTGAGTTCATAAGGCCCCCAGCTCAGGTTTAGCACAGACTTGGGTTGAATGTTCAATATCTTGAGAAGGCTCAGATTGATCCCAACTGCAACTCAACCTAAATAACATTTACGGTAAATGACATGGTGAAAAGGTACATAGCCTGGATTAATTGCCAACCAAATAACACATAAACTTGTGTTCTATATTTTATAAACCGAAAGGGACATTTTGAATGCCTCCAATGTGTAGATTGTATTCCTTGAGCCAATTCTATTCATTATCTTTTAATTATAACATGGAAACTGTAGAAAGCAAGGTTGCAATAGCCATGAGCCACATGATATCTTAATAATATTCTCTTCTAGCTTTGTAGCAAAACAAGGTATAGGTCGTTGATCTGTGGATTGCTCAATGGTCTGCTGGCCTCTTTTATTGTATCTCAGTCTACAAAATCTCTTAATTTTTTTATGCTTAAAGATTAAAAAATGCAATGAAAAAAGGCTATATTAATCTACCTATATGGATTATATTCATTTTTTCTATTGATGTGATTATTTTTAGCATCTACCTATATGGATTATATTCATTGTTTTTTCCGCTTTGTCTCTCATTTCAGCCTCACCCCCATTTATATTTATATATTCATTAGGTGGTGGTGGTGGTGATAGTGATGATGATGTGTTGATACGAACAACACAGCCTGCAATATCTATGCTGCTATTTATAATAAAAAAGAGGGACCCAGGAGGTTAGCCATTTCTCATTTGTCATGTTTTGCCATTTGAAGATGCTTTAATGGAATCTCACACTATAAAAGCTTTGGTCATGGGATTCTAAGATGGTTGGAAGCAGAGACTTGGCAGCAAGGGCACAGTAGTAATGGGCGGGGCAACCGAAGGCTTACAAGCCAAAAGAAAGGTGTCTTCGAGGGTCATCGTAGATTCGTTGGTCTTCTGAGGAGTATAGCGGTGGAGAAGGCACCAACGGCTCTTTAGACCCGTTACTCAATGTATCTTCTTTCCTAGGCCTAGGGTAGGTTGGTGGGTAACACAAAAATATTATTGTAGAATCTCTCAAACATGAGAATGTCATCAAAGGTGTTTTCTTTAGTGAGGATAACCAATCCAGATTATATTGATGATGATGCCTTTTAATTTCATCAACCAACCCCCCCCCCCCCCCCATATCAAATAATTGCTTGAAATACTTCCTATGGAAATAGCTAATGGAATTAGGAAACATATTTGCTGAGAGTGCGATTTTGGAGACTCTTATTCTTGGAACCCCCATGAAACCACATGTTCCTATTGGTCCACGTGTATTGAAGGCATCCAATAATTTGTTGAGAGTGCATTGTTCACCAATCGTTATTAATATATCTGATTGTTCCGGTGTAGAAACACATGTGGGCTAAAGATAACAATTCTCCAAACATTTTAGGTAGAGTTTGGAAAAAAAGTTGAAGGCTATTTGACCATCCAAGTCTTCTAAATTATTTTATATCTTAAAATTTGATCACCAGCCTGAGATCACTTGTGCATTATTCCCTCTTTTTTGGAAGGTTAAAAGCCAACTGAAATAAAACAATTCAACAAAAGGAAAGCCTTAGAAAGTGCAAATCAAGGAGCATGGGATAATTTAGATCACAAAAATTACAAATTTCTTCCATTCCTCTACCTTAGCTCGGATATTAGAAAAGAAAAGAAAATGGATTGAATGGAGTTAAGAGTGAAGATGGAATCTGGCTTAGATGTAGGAAAAACCATAGGGCATGTCAAAAGATAAAGATTTCTAAATTTTTGATAGATTTTTTCCAATGAGGAATTGAGGTTATACAAAATCGGAGCTAGAAAGGCGAAAGGAAGGTCGTTTTTAATCTGAAAAAGATTCTGTCGGGGTAGCTATGTTAAGGTTAAGTTCATTTTGTATCGTACACTAAACGAATTCCAATTTGTGTATGTACTCCGGGAAAACATATGGGTATTCTATTCCAGTTCATAGATCAGGAGCAATCGAAAAAGCCAGACCAGCACGGTATCTCTTGGAATACTCAATATGGTGCTAGCAACAATTGTACCAATCTACATATGTCTCTCCCCCATCAATCGGTACTAGTTGAAGATCATTTGTTATGAAATCTGCCAAAAATTTTCAGAACGTACTTCAATTGTTATAAATTTTAACCATATAGCACACTTTCCATGACATGCACAAAGTTGTGGCAAATTTCTTTAACAATGGGGCTTACTGAAACAACTCAACCATATACCAATATAGTTCTACTTCCCAACATCCCAAATTTAAAATCCCAACCCATGTTAGACCTATTAGCCTTAGTAATGTATTTATATGAAACTATGGCAAAAACATTGGTCAATATATTAAAAAATAATTTACCTCCACCGTGTGCTTTCATACCTAGGTAACATAACAATATCATTGTTGTCCATGGAGTTCCCACACTCAAAATGGCAGAAGGCAAGCCGGCTATCATGGCCGTTATAAGCTTCCACTGGCATAAATATGATGCCCAAATCCTTCAAGGGTAATTATCATGAATTACATGTTATGGCATAAAATTGAAAGTGATCGTATTCTCTAATCTCCTTTAGGTTTTTGGAGTGAGGGAAGCCGACAAGATCTATAAAGTTTCCAACTGTCCCTATTTTTTCCAACTGTCCCTATTTTTTCCAACTGTCCCTATTTTTACCCATAATCAACTCATTTTTCGATAGCAGATGTTTCACAAGGTGTGTTATTGCATTTCATCTTTTAAGACACGTGGAAGCATTATATCAATCCATATGTAGAGAAAGTTGACTGAGATGAGTTGAACATGTTCAACAAAGGTTGATTATAAATGCAATTTGAGAAAAACTTCCAATTGAAGGTCCCCAAAAGCCAAAGAAAGGACCAAACGAACATGGATGGAGATAGAGAAAGAAGATGTTAACTCTCTTCCAATAAAAACATACATAAATATGAATAGAGTGGAATGAAGGGACAATATTTGATTAGTTGATCCCAAATATTTGAAATGAGGATTTGTTGGGAATCCATTTTTCTTCATTTTGTCTATCAATTAATCATAGGCATCCAAATTGGACGAGCATACGGTAGTTCAATCATTTGGGATTTATATCATACTTATGAGAGACTTTGTTTCTTGGGAAGAGTATGGGAACTAACATTAAGACAAGCACAAAGATTATATAAAAATCAATGTTAAGGAGGTCAATTGTAGAAGCAACTTTCCACTCAAACAAATACTGAATTGTTTTAGGTAAGAGAGGTGTGATCTCTATTTTTTCTTATTGATCGTAACACATAATAGAGTATCTATAGAGTTCATATGGTGGGTATTGAGAAAAAAAAAAAAATACAAACGAATATATTAGATTGACTATTTAAATGATTGATCTCAATTATTTGAAGAGTTTTGCTGGAGTGACCTCAATTCACAATTTGCTGAAGTGAGGTGCACACAGAATCATAGATGCTTTTCACTCGTATCTGTATCTCGATGAAAAACATCTATGGTTTGTACACACCTCCACATCAGCAAAGTGTGAATTGTGGTCAATCTGGAGGTCTTATTTGATGACTCATCTCAACCATTTATGTCTATCTGGAACCACCATTTGGGTTTGACGTTTTGGAATAAAATAAGAATTGATGGTGTTGAAATTAGGCCCTATTTTTCTTTCGTTACTCCTCGATTTGTTTATATTTCTATTCAGTTAGTTCTCTTTTTGTTTGAGTGAGATTAGAAAAAACCGACTCACAGGAAAAATGGGGGATCTGAGTATGGGTGTACTGATTGATATCGTGGATGAGAGACACACTACCTCATGATAGTAATTATTTACCATTTTTTTTATAAAAAAAATTTATTATGTGTAAAATACATATAGATTATAGATAGGTCATTCCTCTTTCTTTTGTAGCCTAATTGTTTGATTTTTTTTATTTTCTTGGACTTAATAGTATTAATTCTTTAGTAGTTATATATTGCAGATCTTCTATTACCCCCTGTGATGGTTGCCTGCTCCAATGACACTGAATACACCAGTATGTCTCTCTCTCTCTCTCTCTCTCTCTCTCTCTCTCTCTCTCTCACCACAACACAGACTATAAACTCTTCTATTGCTTGCGTAGTAATAGGAAATATGTATCCCTTGTTAGTTACTACTAGAGATAGACCACAGTCTCGATGTCAACATGAGGAGCCTCAGATTTACTTATTTATGTGTTTAAGAAATTAGATGGAAATCGTTAAAATTAGACTGTATCTAAATGAAGAATCATCTTAATATTTTAAAAGATCAGTGTATTATGATGTTAGTAGGTTCATAAAGAGAGGATGGCATTATATGACATAAAAAATGCTAAACTAATCTAATGGCTAGATTTGATTCTATTGATGTGATTATTTTTGGCATCAATGTATATGGAATATATTCATTGTTTTTTCCGCTTTGTCTCTCATTTCAGCCTCACCCATATTTATATTTATATATTGATTAGGTGGTGGTGGTGGTGATGGTGATAATGATGCGTTGGTACGAACAACACGGCCTGCAATATCTATGCTGCTATTTATAATAAAAAAGAGGGTCCCATGAGGTTAGACATTTCTCATTTGTCATGTTTTGCCATTTGAAGATGCTTTCATGGAATCTCACACTATAAAAGCGTTGGTCATGTGATTCTAATACGGTTGGAAGCAGAGACTTGGCAGCAAGGGCACAGTAATAATGGGCGGGGTAGCCGAAGGTTTACAAGCCAAAAGAAAGGTGTCTTCGAGGGGTCATCGTAGATTCGTTGGCGTTCGCCAGCGGCCGTCTGGGAGATGGGTGGCAGAGATCAAAGACTCCTTGCAGAAGGTTAGGCTATGGCTTGGCACATTCGATACTGCAGAGGAAGCGGCACGGGCCTATGATGATGCAGCTCGAACCCTTCGAGGTTCCAATGCTCGTACCAACTTTGAGATACCAACAACTGTGTCTGGAGCTAATCGAGTTAGTGGTGGCCTTCCGGAGAATATGCCTCCATTCTCATTTGAGGATGGGCATCAAACAGGAGCAGATGGGCTGCTTGGTGCACTCAAGGCAAAACTGCTGGATGGGAAGGCAATTCCGATACGGGTATTTGGGAATTGTGCAAGTGTAAAGCCTAGTGTCGTGATTACATCAGATAATGCAACAAAGAATGAGGTATGTAATCAATATTCTATTATGATGCCAAACTATTGTGATAATGGTGATGGGGCGGACTTTGTTCACAACGGCCAACCTGCAGTGTGGCCCATGGAGCCAATACATGATGCATCGCAGTTCAACCAAGAGAGGGTCGCAAACAACATAAATCAAGTGCAGGTGGAGAAGAAGGGAAATGGGATGTCAGGGGCATATGGGGGAGGAGGTAATTGGTCCTCTGAGGAGGAGTATAGCGGGGGAGAAGGCGCCAACGGCTCTTTGGACCCTTTGCTCTATGTATCTTCTTTCCTAGGCCTAGGGTAGGTTGGTGGGTAACACTAAATATTATTGTAGAATCTCTCAAGCATGCGAATGTCATCGAAAGTGTTTTCTTTAATGAGGATAACCAATCCAGATTATATTGATGATGATGCTGTTTGATTTCATCAACTACCCTCCGCACACATATCAAATGATTGCTTGAAAGACTTCTTATGGCATTAGCTAATGGAATTCGGATACATATTTGCTGTGAGTGCAATTTTGGGGACTCACATTTTTGGAACCCCCAGGAACCCACATGTTCCTATTGGTCCATTGAAGGCATCCAATAATTTGTTGAGAGTCCATTGTTCACCAATCGTTACTAATATATCTGGTTGTTCCGGTATAGAAACCCATGTGGACTAAAGATAACAATTCTCCAAACATTTTAGGTAGAGTTAAGAAAAAAAGTTCTATTTGACCATCCAAGTCTTCTAAATTATTAAAGATCTTAAAAAAAAAAAAAAAAAAAAAAAAAGGAAAAAATTTGGAATTTATATACTACAGCTCTCAGGTAAGGCCTCTGATGACAACTGATCTCTTTGAGTCGTGCTGGACTGACCTCAAGCTGGAACCTCATATCGCACTTCTTGACATGAAAGTGGATAGGAACCATGGATTCTTTTTCACTCATATCTCGAAGAAAACATCTATGGTTCCCATACACTTTCACATCAAGAAGTGCGATGTAAGGTTCCAACCTGAGGTCACTTCAGCATTATTCCCTCTGTTTTGGAAGGTTAAAAGTCCAACTTAATAAAACAATTTAACGAAAGGAAAGCCTTTGAAAGTGCAAATCAAGGAGCATGGAAAAATTTAGATCACAAAAACTGCAAATTTCTTCCATTCCTCTGCCTTACCTCGGATATTAGAAAAGAAAAAAAAAATAAAAGATAGAAAAGAAAAGAAAATGGATTGAATGGCGCTAAGAGTGAAGATGGAATCTGGCTTAGATGTAGGAAAAACCATAGGGCATGTCAAAAGATAAAAATTTCTAAATTTTTGATAGATTTTTTTTCCAATTAGGAATTGAGGTTATACAAAATCGGAGCTAGGAAGGAGGAAAGAAAGTTTGTTTTTAATCTGAAAAAGATTTTGTCCGGATAGTTATGTTAAGGTTAAGTTAATTTTGTATTGTACAATAAATGAATTCCAATTTGTGTATGTACTCCGGAAAAACGTATGGGTATTCTATTCCAGTTCATAGATCAGGTGTAATCGAAAAAAGCCAAACCAGCATGGTATCTCTTGGAATACTCAATATGGTGCTACCAACAATTGTGTCAATCTACATATGTCTCTTCCCCATAAATCAGTACAAGTTGAAGATTATTTGTTATGAAATCTACCAAAAAATTTCAGAACATACTTCAATTGTTATAAATTTTAACCAAATAGCACATTTTCCATGACTTGCACAAGGTTGTGGCAAATTTCTTTAACAAAGGCGCCTACTAAAACAACTCAACCATACACCAATATAGTTCTACTTCCCAACGTCCCAAACCTAGAGTCCTTGACCCATGTTAGACATGTTAGCTGTTGTAATGTTTTTATATGAAACTATTGCAAAAACATTGGTCAATATATTAAAAAATAATTTACCTCTACCGTGTGCTTTCATCCCTAAGTATCATAACAATATCATTGTTGTCCATGAAGTTTCACACTCAAAATGGCAGAAGGCAAGCCAGCTGTCATGGCCATTATAAGCTTCCATAGGCGTAAATATGATGCCCAAATCTTTCAAGGGTAATAGTAGAGATAGAATCAGGTGAGGCGTTGATAGACTATGCCCTACTGATCCAAAGTTACTCCTTCTCCTCCTTATAAGCATCGGTGTGGTACTTGCTAAGAATTCTCCGACACTCAAGTTAGAGTTGCAGAAGAATAGCAATAATAACTGATAGAATTATGTTCTTCCTCAATTGGCCAAAAGATCCCTTAGCCTCTATTCCTCTATTTATAGATCCTTTATTCGAATCAAGGTTTCCTCCTCTAACGGGATGTGATCCCGGAGAATCCCCTGATTACCAGGATCCAAAACAGAATTGGGATCTTTTGAATTGGGTCCACGATTCTAGGGAGATCTCCGAAATCTCCGGACTTGACACGTGTAAGTCAAGATCGTGTAGCTTCCCAGACCAGGCCTACCCTACCAAGTAGATCAGGTCTACACTAATGCTACCCTGCCCTACCAGTCAAGTTGGACACTTTCTATCTTGGTCTGTCCTGTTGGTGGGTAGTGCTGGGAATGCTGAATTACACAAAGTACCACTTAATCGACATGGGCACGTGATGATCAGGATAATCCTGCAATTATTATCCTCTACAGTAATTATCATGAGTTTCATGTTATGTTGTAAAGATCGAAAGTGAACGTATTCTCTAATCTCCTTTAGGTTTTTGTAGTGAGGGAAGTCCACAAGATCTATAATGTTTCCAACTGTCCCTATTTTTATCCATAATCAACTCATTTTTTGATAGCAAATGTTTCACAAGGTGTGTCATTGCATTTCATCTTTTAAGACACGTGGAAGCATTATATCATTCCATATGTAGAGAAAGTTGACTGAGATGAGTTGAACAAGTTCGACGAAGGTCAATTACAAATGCAATTCAAGAAAAAACTTCCAATTGAAGGTCTGCAAGAGCCAAAGAAAAGACCAAACACATTGATGGAGATAGTGAAAGAAGATATTAACTCTCTTCCAATAAAAACATATATGAATATGGATAGAGTGGAATGAAGGGACGATATTTGATTAGTTGATCACAAATATTTGAAATGAGAATTTCTTGAAAATCCATTTTTCTTCATTTCATCTATCAATTAATCATAGGGATCCAAATTGGATGAGCATACCGTAGTTCAATCATTTGAGGTTTATATCTGCTATCACTTGAGTACTGATTTCTAATGGACAGAGAGAGAAGAAGTTTGAAAAAAATCTTGATTTTCAAATTGAATGTAAAAGAAAATATTACCTAAAAAAATGGTTGAGGCATGCAAAAAGTATTGTCCTAAAACGAAATTCGCCCCTACTACGGTACCACAATCTGTAAGTGTTTGTTTTCCAGGATACAACAACCCACATATCCAAAAGGGTACTCTAAATTAGAACCGTAACTTTGAATTCAACGATGTTGTGTGCTCTCACAATGAAAAATAAAAGTGTACTGATAGTCGAAAATATATAAAATAAAATATCAGAGATCAAGTGTTTTAAATCGACTAAACATTGGATATAAATAAAGAGAAAGTGTTTGTTTAGAACAGTTACAAACTCATGTGCTGATTCAGTGGGCCTTGAAAAATAAAGCAAAAATGGGCCTTTGCGCACACCCACGTGAGGTGTAAATCCGAGATTTTGCACACCCCCCCCCTGCACGCACGCATTAAGGTTTTTGGACCAGAGGATCCAAATTCCAATTGGAACCTTGGGTTTTTCTCTTTGGCCCTCATGTGCGTCGTGAGCCCGCTCACTACTTCTCTCCACTTTAAAGTCATTAGAAATACAATTATTTAATAATTGCAAATCAATTCTTCTCCTAATCGATGTGGGACTAAAATTGCTCAAGACAGAAACAAAAATATCAATTAAACTTAAAGCAATAAAATAAAAAAGCATAAAGCAAACATGGAATTGAATTATCCTATGATTTAAATATTGATTTACCAAATGGTTAAAATCTATTGAATATTAAAGGATTTTCAAATTCAACCCTCTAAATTCCAACAATATCATACTTAAGAGAGACTTTGTTTCTTAGGAAAAGTATGAGAACTAACATTAAGACAAGCACAAAAATGCCATAAAGCTAAGAGTCGTGCTGAGATGCCACAAAGGGAGACACAAGGGTGATAAAAACTCGTGGTGTCGTGCACATTATTGTAGATATTTTTTTGTGAGATACGAGTAAAAAGCATTTACGGTTATGTGCGCGCTACCACATCATTTTTGTCACCCTAGTGTCTCCGTTTGTGTCATTCCAACATTTTCCTAAAACTAATTTGGTTCTATCCATGTTAAGAAGGTCAATCGTAGAAGCAACTTTCCATTCAAACAAATACTGAATTACTTTAGATAAGAGAAGTGTGATTTCTATTTTTTCTTATTGATCGTAACACATAATACAGAATCTATAGAGTTCATATGGTGGGTATTGAGAAAAAAAATACAAATGAATATATTAGATTGACGATCTAATGATTGATCTCAATTATTTGAAGAGTTACGTTGGAGTGACCTCAAATTGGATGCTTTTCACCCATATCTAGGTGGAAAACATCTGTGGTTTGTCCACAGCTCCACATCAGCAAAGTGTGAATTGTGGTTAATCCAGAGGTCTTATTTGATGACTCATCTCAACCATTTATGTCGATCTGGAACAACCATTTGGGTTTGACGTTTTAAATCTTGAGATTACTGATCTCTAATTGGAGATCCATATCTAGGGTTTTTTTCGGGTTTCTGAACTCACCTGTCCATCGTACACCATCTAATTGGAGAACTCCAAGAAGATTCAAAATCTGTAAGCCGGCTACCTCTCCTCTCCTGTTTACGTTTTAATTAATTAGTGTTCTTCTTCCTCTTCTTAAGTTGTTATTCTTTTTGGTTATTTCTTCTCCCCACTTTTACTACATTTGTGTTGTTTAATTCTTTTCTTTGTTGAGTTGAATGCTGAATTATCTACCAAAAAAAGATAGTTTAGATCTAATCTTGAGTTTTGGAATAAAATAAGAGTTGATGGTGTTGAAATTAGGCCCTACTTTTTCTTTCGTTACTCCTCGATTCGTTTATATTTCTATTCAGTTAATTCTCTTTTTGTTTGAGTGAGATTAGAAAAAACCGACTCACAGGAAAAATGGGGGATCTGAGTATGGGTGTACTGATAGATATTGTGGATGAAGAATGGATGAGAGACACACTCCCTAACGATGGTAATTATTTACCATTTGTTTTATGTGTATAATACATATAGATTATAGATAGGCCATTCCTCTTTCTTTTGCACCCCAATTGTTTGATTTTTTTTATTTATTTTCTTGGACTTAATAGTATTAATTCTTTAGTAGTTATATATTGCAGATCTTCTATTACCCCCTGTGATGGTTGCCCGCACCGATGACACTGAAGACACCAGTATGTTTCTCTCTCTCTCTCTCTCTACCACAACACATACTATAAACTCTTCTATTGCGTAGTAATAGGAAATATCTATCCCTTGTTAGTTACTACAAGAGATAGACCACAGTCTTGATCTAAATGAAGAATCATCTTAATATGTTAAAAGATCGGTGTATTATGATGTTAGTAGGTTTCATAAAGAGAGGATGGCATTATATGACATAATTTAGAGAAATTAGGTAGTTTTTAGTTTTCCCAGGCATTAGATCCTAAGGGAATTCCTTTTTTCACAACCCCCACCTTTCCTTTTTTTTTTTTTTTTTTTTTGCGTGTGTGTGTATGTGTGTGTTAGAAATACATCCTGAAGGAATGAAGGAATGTAATTCTTTTCGATGAACCAAAAATCTGTGTTTGGGGTTCTTTTATTTCTTCACATAAACTCTGTATGGTACTTGTGATAAAATGGTTTAAATTGTCAAAGAAGTCCCTCCTCCATGTAAATTTAAGCATCCTCAAATTGAGTTTAGCAATATCTAGGCAGAAGTCAAAAGGAAATGGAGATTTAGACCTTTCTTTAATCAACGCTATAGAAGTTTTTGGTATTCTCCTAGAAAGACCAAAATCATTGCTCATGAATTGGCTAAAGAAGCCATTGATATGAGAATGGGTTTTTGTTTGGTGAGGTCCCTAGGAATTTTTACCCTGTTTTGTTTTGTTATATATAGCCAAAACAAAATCTTTTTTTTTTTCTCTTATTGTTTTATAAGAGAAATATCCTTTCTATTTGTTGAATTGAATATCATGGCCTGATGCCTTTTTTGTTCTTTGTTTTATTAACTTTTGCTTTATTAATCAGATCAAGATATTCAACCAGTGGACGGAGATACATGGCGTGATCTTGCCTTGGGAACTCAATAAGTCGTCCAGAATCTTGATTTGTGCTGAAATAGAGACATGTAGCCTAATCTAGTTGGGATTTTTCTTTTTGTGTGTGTTGTGTGTGGGGACTTGGGGGGAGGGAGTATTTTGCTTGAATGGATATTTGTTGTGGAGATCACAACAATGTAGCAAGCATGTATAATCACAGGATTCATCTGCAATTGTTTAGCATGATCGGACATTTTGTGATTGAACCAACACAGCTGTTCCGCTTCCCCCCACCTGTCTTCCCTAAATGAGCTTCTTTCTATCCCTTCCTTTCCCTTAATTCCCTAAAAGCTGGATCTGAATGTCTACTTTACTAGTGTTTTTTTTTTTTTTTTTTTAATGTATTTATTCTTTAGTTCGTCTTCCCGCCTGTCATTTGCTTCATATAGAATTTAAGAAATCTATTTACCTTTTAGATAACTCAATTCTATTGCTTCTAAATTGGGAAAATTACTTAAAGGACCATCACGAAGGGACTTCTTTCTAATAATCCTGAAGTTTTCAACAGTTGCTTAGCAAGACATTTAGTAAAATGGTCTCTTATCTCACATTTTTCATGATTGAATGTCTTTACCGTTTGAATTCATTGTTTTCATCCAAAAATTGAATTTTTGATACCTCAATCACATTTAGAAGGCTCCAGTCCGTCATAAAAGATTTAAGAAAAAAGAAATAGTCATTTTTCATGGGTTTTTTCACTTTTTTTTTTTTTATTTTTGGATGAAAATCAATCAATAATGATTCTTTTGGGTTGAAATCATTTAAACAAATTATTATCTCTAGATTTTAGTTGATTTTTCTATCTATTTTAGTCGGAATAACTTGAAAATTGAAAATAGATGGATTTTACCAATGTCAAGTTCATCAATATTTATTTATTTTTAAATGGTGAACTCAACCGTAATTAAAAATAAATAAAAAGTGAAGAACTTGGACAGTAAATAGTGGTGAGTTCAACATTAAAATAGGTGAATTCGATGGTACAAGGGAGTAGTAAAAAAGAAAAAGCTTACAAAATGTCCTGTTCGCAAAACTTAGGAATTATTTAGAAAGAAACCGTTTCACAAGGGTCCTTTTAAGTAATTTTTTCTTCAAAATTCAGGATTGTTGCTTCAGACATCAATTTAGGAAACGGGAATTTAGACACATTCACCTCTAGCCGAAGCCCTTGACTTTTTGTCAACTTTAGGCTCTTTGTCCCGGTAAATTAATTATTTTAGAATAAAGCTGCAATGACCTCAAGACTGTACCTCACATTGCACTTCCTGGGGTGAAAGTGTATCCCAACCATAGAACGAGTGAAAAAACATCTATGATTTTTATAAACTTTCACATCAGGATGTGTGATGTGAGGTACAATCTTGAGGTCACCCAAGCACGACTCTCATTTTTACCCTGTTAAACTTCCACTTCAATCTATTGCGTCAGACCTCAGTTTGACCCCTTGAGATTTGAAATAGAAAGAACTATATAAGCATGAAGAAATTCAAGGTTATTAGGGTACTTGTTGAAGATCAGGGCATTTAAATCATTTTTTTAAATTGTCTAATAGAGAAGACCTTATCCAAAATATTCACCATAACGTGGAGTGGCATGTAACTATGTCTAAACTCCAAATCACTCTTTAAAAAATTGGTGTTTCCATTAGGCTAACCAGTCATTTTACCTTGCCTTATCAATGAGGTAGCCGCTCCAATTGCATAGAATGATTCCTCGATGAAAATAAGTCCCATTTTTCAAAATCCAACATAGGCCCTATTTAGAGTACAAGATCACCCAAAAGCTTTGAAGTGTGTTAGAATAATATACTCCTATTTCTGTGACAATTTTCTAGGGAATCGAGGAAAATTGACAATTTCTACAGGAAAATCATCAGCTCTTGCAATCAGAAAAGATAAGAAGAAAAAAAAAAACATCTACGCATCCTATAGTAGAACTTATGACATTGGAGCATCTCTAGGTCTGCAATAACCGTCACCACCTCAAACTCAGTAAACAATAATGACAGGAGAAGCAAAACTGAGAAACCTTGCTTTACCGCAAGACTCCTAAAAGTTATGAAGGGCATTGATTGAGAGCTGGGGTGCTACAGTCAGCAGTAACTGAGGAACTCAAGCATCTTATGGTGTGCCTGAAAGGGTATCAGATAAGTCAGAGGAGTCCACAGAGGCATGTCTGCTCATATGTGGGAGGTACGAGTATGCAAGCATGGAAGTCCCAAGTGCGATGGACACGCCTATGCAGTTCCATATCCATCTCTGCTTTGTCTTCCTCTTGTACCGTTCCCTTCTTGCTATCTCTGCACAATTTTCCCACAAAATGTAAATATCCGTGGATAAAACCAAAATTGGCAAAATTTTGTATCAATTATACATGTAACTTCAACAAATTTCCATGTAAGCAACAGTGACCCAAGTTCATCGGCATCTAATTCTTGGTATTTCCCTCTGCATTTTTCAAATTCACAAATCACAACTGCTCTTTTACTATTACAGCACCATCGCTAAGTAGTAAAATGTGTAAAAATGATTTGGAGACCACCAGTTGGTGTCCTAATCATATATGAGATGTTAAATTGTGAAGCTTGAAACGTGGACAGTTTCTACAAATGTATTGTAGTATACCATAACATCTGTCACATCTTAAAAGATTTTTTTATTTTTTTATTTAAAAAGAAGAAAGCATATAAAGAAGAAAAAAAATAAAATTAATAAATAAATGAACAAACTTGGGAAGTTAAAAAACATTTCAATTAAGATTGATGTGCGGGAAATACCGCAAATTAACCATGTTTACTGTCTAAGTTCTAGTATCTGTAAAGAAATTAGTATTGAATGCCAAAAATAAAGGCTTGCTTCCAGAGTATCATGTGACTGGCACGTAGTAATCAAAATATAAGAAATAAGATTTCCCATATTTCATGGAGATTGAATGTTGGATTCATTCAATAAACAATTATGTGTGTAGTGGATATGAGGATGTTGAGGTGAATGATTGGAAAGACTGGAAGACAAAAAGGAAGAAATGAGCACACTGAAGGAAATGTACAAGATAAAATAAATTGATTGACATTCAAAAATTGGAATGGCCACTTTGGTTAAGTAACATGCGAAAGAGGGCGCACAAACATTTTAAAAGGTGCTAATTCCATCTGAAAGCAATGGCAGTGATGTAAATAATTCGTATAATGTTTTGTACTTAAGCCTATGGACTCCTGTATGCATATATCCTTGCCCACCATGGGTACACACCAGAATATAAAAAAGGAGTCAATATTTCTTTCCATACAAAACCTTGAATGGAACTAATTGCAGCAGTTGCAGTCAGACCAACTCCAACCCACATCTATAAAATTTTGCTCCAAATTGGCATCTTCTCTAAATTTAGAGAAGATGCACTCCTCTGAACCAATTTGAACTCCAACCAATCCCTTCTGTAAAACACTATTCATTCTCTAAAATACTATTCATTTACCCAAAAAAGTTGAAAAGAGAAGGGGGCAAAAATGGTGTTTAAAATATATTCCATCGAAAGACCAAGTCAAAAATGACATTTATGGAAAAAAAAGGATAATATAGGTATTTAAAAAATACGAATAGTGATTTAGAGAGACCCTCTAAAATTTCTCCTGCACTCTATATTTGGAGACGTGGACAGTGGTTAGTGGGGATTTCTTTATTTTAGAGACAGGTTGGAGTTAGGTTCGGACATCTCTATCTCTAAATTTAGGGATTTAGAGACCGGTTGGAGATGCTCTTAGAAATAGTGATCAAAATATTCATTGTTATAAGGTTAGAAAGCAAATTATTGCTACCCACAACCTAGCACGCTGTGACGGACACCAAAACAGAAAATATCAAAGGAAACAAAAGTCAAGAGAGAACAGGACATACCCACAACTTCCTGATTCCTTTGGAACATTTCACGATTTACAGATTCAATGTATTGAAGTTTGTCTCGCAGCCGGGAAATCTCCTGGTTCTTGGATTCAATGATTGCCTCTGCAGCAGCTTCAGTTTCGGCACGAGCCTGACCCCTACCAATTGCTTCAGAGACGAACCTTGCAACAACAACTTCCTGGCAGAACTTTTCTGCATCTTTCCCGGCATCCCACGATGCCGGAAGAGAAAGTCCCCCCTGAAATAAATGCTTGTTAATTGTCTCCCACTGATTGTGCATCTGAGCAAGAGCATCCTCTGCTCTCTTCCTCCTCTCAATCTCGTCAAAGAGACCAACCCTTGCAGCATGCAGATCCACTTCAATATTTGGAATAAATGATGGAGATGAATTCAAAATGGAACCATCAGAGAAGAACTCTGCATATATCAATTAAAATGTGTGTAAGCAGCATAATTCTGCTATGAATATGATATTTCAACTCTCAACGTATGAAATACACTCTTAATCTTTGTCTCAAAGATGATATTGAGTATAGAATACAATGTTGAGAAAAATCTCAGTCTTGTAAAACCAGAAGATATGCAGAAAGAATTTCATTGTCAATTGTAAGATTTTTCTGAACAAAACGGAAAAGAGATACTGATATAAGATCTCATAAATCAAATTAGTCACTTGAACATTAGAAAAAAAAAATGGTCATTGTTCAGTACTTGCCTTCATTTTTTTGTCTTGTTCTTTATCATAAAAGAAGAAATAATTCATTACAGTGAAAGTAATAAAAATGGTAGGCAAAAACTGTTCATGATGTAGAAAATTTCTACGTGTGCACATACACATAATGTTTAAACCTAAAAATTATATTTATCATTGCAACTAGGTTTGCAAGTCTCGAAGGCCATTCAAGAAACCCCAAGTTCCCCACGATAGGGTAGGAAGAATCGCCTCTCACATTTAAAAGGGCTATTAAAATGGTTTGAGTATCTTCTAACTTCAATAAGATATGCCACAACCTCATAGAATCTTAATGACAATAAGGATGGAAAAGAACTTTGAAGTCTGAAGTCTGACCTTATCATTTCTGGACATTCCCCCTATTCTGTCCAGATCAAACCTTCCCAGAAAACACCTATCAAAATTATTACCAAACTCCATGAATGAGTTTCGTGAATTTAAATTTCGGGTGAAAATTATGGCTTAATCAAGAATTAGTTTGTGGGAATCAAACAGATCGCTGAATTAGAATCACAAACGACTTGACCAACATCAGTGTGACTACAGATCAGATTAATATTACCTGCTGAAATTCTAGCCAAGTGTGAATAACTCCACTTTTAGGACCTTTGAGGCATCATTAAGCCCCAGTGTCATCAACTTTTAAGTTTTCTCCTAGCTTGTCCATGTTTCCATTTTTTACATCTTACTGAAGACAACAGCTGATGAAATAGGGAAAAAGTGAAGATACAGAAATTGAAGTAACCTATAGCCCAAATTAAGAGCAACTTCAACAGACTCTCTAGATGTCAGAAGCTCTTTATTATAAAGAGTCAAATGTAAAAAATATGGGTCCAACAGACTCTCTAGATGTCAAGAGTTAAAGTAGCCAATGCAAAAAATCGAGACAAAGTCTCGCTACATGTAGCGAGAGTGTTTGGTTCGCTATTATTAAAAATATAATATAAAAATATAAAAAAATACTTTCCTTACTAACTTAGTAATATTTCAAATCTTACTAAGGGTTGTTGAGCCCATATGGATTATCACATTGACAATCAACCACAACACCCTTCTAGACTTTATGGAAAAACTCATATTCACAAAAAAATATTTTAAAAAAAGTAGCATTTTTGAGCTTAATCCAAGATGTTGAAATGGACGGCTCCCGAACTCCCAAAACTTAAAATTATAAATCACAGTGAAAAATAATGTTTTTTTTTTTTCAAAGTTCTTAGAATTTTGTTCTCTAAAAGCCTGTGGCATCAAATCATGTTTTTGGTTTCCAAAATGTAAGGTCACTTACTCTTATTAAGATTTGAGTCAATCTTCAACAAACGAGAGATTTGTTGAGTCTGTTGGAGCACCCAACAAAATTTGGGCTAGTTAAAACAACATTTGTCAGATTTTGACAAAAAAATGCTCTTTATTGTAAAGATCATTATTGGAGTTGCTCTAAGATCCCTGAAGTGTAGTTTCTCATCTGAATGGAAACATATGCATGACAGCAGTACTCTATTGTGAAAATAAACAAATAATTAACCCTGGTAGAAAGATCAAGTTATTTCATTAAGGAATAAGGATGTAGACGATATCAGCAATGTAGATGTGAATCTTCTAGAAAGCTGACTGGTATTACATCTTCATTAAAGACCAAATTCATAAAAAGATAAAAGGGAACAAATGGTACAACAATAAAACCTACAAATCGAGCATGAGGCAGACATTTGGTAATAGTTATACAGAAAATGTTTTGGTTAGGGTTCCATCAAATAAACAAGCAATGGGAATCTCTGTCTATAAACTTTAGCACAATAGCATCCAAATGTGATAGGACATTAGCATTAACATTTAAAAAGGGCTAATCAGAAAACATTAAGTAACTACTTAAAATGGGAAATCACAAAAACACCATGGAATGAAAAAGGTTTTTTTTTTCCTCTTGTAAGACATAAGACTTATTAACAAGTATAAGGCAATGGACGAGATGACCATCACAATCAAAACATAGACAGAATTAGACCACTCGCTTACAAGCTAAGTCCCATTTGAATAATAAGTCTTTAGAGAAGATACCCTTAAACTCCTTAAATAGTTTATACCAAAAGAAAACAATCTTCAAAATGCTCATGATAATCTCATGGGCCGATTGCTCCTTCCCCTCAAACACTCGGATGTTACTCTCCTTCAAAAGACCCCAACAGACAACAAAATGGATTCAATCCCACAGATTCATTTGTCTTCACCTAAAGGCATGACATTGCCAACTCTCAAGTCACAAAAGAAATGAAAAGGGAGACAACCATGTCAATGAAACAATACCATAACATTGAGACCATGTGTCATGCAATATCACAATGGATTAGGATATGATTAAGCGACTCTCCCAAAGATATGAATAGAAAATAATAATAATCGAAGTGAATCCCCGAGTCATTAGATTATCAATATTCAATAGATAGGATTTTATTTGCATTCGTAGACCATATGAAAAAGCCTATTTTGGAAGGAATCTTTTTGCTCCCGATAGCAACTGGATAGCGGAAACTTTGAATGACCTGAAATTTGTATAAAGGATTTATACAAGGATTTTATCAAGAATGCCTTGGCCCTAGTGGTAGCTCAAATTAAATGGTTCTCCTCCCCTGGTAATATTATAACATTAACTGTTAGGATCCTTAGGTTAAGACTTAAACTTTCCACTCCGTTAATGCTTAGGTATTTTTGGAGAATTGATTTGGGTCTTAACATTTGGTATTAGAACCGACCCCATGTCCAAGGTTCGAGTCATGGGAAGGTCATAATGGAAAAAAAAAGGGAGAGGGGCAGGAGAAACTAAATGAGGCTCCTCTATAGGATGAGATATGAAAGGGGGCTTCGCCATAGTATGGGATATGGAAGGGGTCTGCCATAGTAGATCACCGTGAATAATCTCGGAAGGGGCAACTGATGAAAACAGAAAAAGGGGTACCTGGTACTTGGAAAGAAGGCCTAGGGATTGGGGGGCTTGCCATAAAGTGGGCCAACGAGGGTGTCAGCCTTGATGCGTGGGAGTATGTTAGGTTCTAAGACTTAAACATTCCACTCCATTCACACCTAGGTATTTTTGGAGCATTGGTTTGGGTCTTAAGATTAAAATAGTTGAGCCATGAGGCCAACAAGAAGAGGTATTTCTTCTAAACACAAAGTCCCAAGATAACTCCACCCCAAATTGCCTTATGATTGACACTCATAATACAAGAGTCTTACCAGTTACTTCCAAAGCAATCTTTGGAATTGGAATTTGGAATAGAATAATATGAGATTTAATATAAATGGGAATAAAAATGTTTCACCTTCATCAGCATCATAGAACTCGCTCCTATTGGCCACCGCTGCTGGTGTGTGCTTCTTTAAATCATCAGTGGTGTCGCTGCAGCTTGGAGAGGTCATTAAATTACGAGGAGGATCACGGGAAGTTTCATCATCCCTCTCCACTGCAAATTCTTCCTCCAAATCAAACAGACCCACATCGTTAACTTCTTCTTCTGCAACTAATTCACCAAATGGGACAAGAGGAGGACACAACTCACCCATATTGTCCCCATCTGAAACAGAAGCACTATGTTGTTGAGGTTTTTTCTCCTGGATTTCAAATCCTTGAAGGCGATTAACGGCCTCTGCTGGCACGAGAACATCGCGTCGTTTGCGATTAACCACATAAGGAGAGGGTGAAATGGAAGAAGCAGTAGAACAAGTATGAGGGATTGGAGTTGGGTCAGGAGTGGTGTAGAGAGCAGGAGAAATGTAAATGTGCTGAGGAGGAGGAGGAGGAGGAGGACGTTGTTTCTTGCCATCGGAACTATTATGTGCCTCAGAATCTGTAACCCTAGAAGGTTCAAGCAGCCTCTCTAAAGCTACTACTGTATAGGTAGGCATTCTGTTTCGATTCTCTCTCTGTGTCTCTCTGTCACAAGAAGGGCACAGATCCTCTTAAGCGCAGCTTCTTAACCGCGTGTCTGCTCCCCAGTCTCTCCCATAACTATGGGATTTTTTGATATTTTTTTTTTTTTCCAAGAAAACTGGTCACCGTTGTAGACCGAATCAAAATTTTGAAAAAGAGGAGGGGCTATTATTATAGTCACACTTGAGCGTTACACTTGTCTTAATCGATCAACTGAAGGAAGAGGACGGACACTTGGTGTATTTTCCAAGCATTTGAGATTTTGGTGTGTTCCATGAGTCAAGCTTGGCCTCCAAAGTTGAACCTCCTCGTAATGGTTGGTGAACCATTAAGGTCAATCGACTCCAGGGGGTGACCGTTACCATGGGATTGCTTGACTTTTGCCATATAATATTGTTCCACAATGCCCACCAGATCACTATCTTTAGTAAAGATTTGGTGAAGTCACTAGATGAGTAAAAGATAATTAATTGACTTTTTATTGTACTAGTATAGTGCACCTACGTTGCACCTAAATTATGGAGAAGCATGATTTTCATTCAAATTTTGTTTCAACTTAATTAGTCATTATGCCACAACCTAGATCATTATAGATCATTAGATTGAAATTTTACGTTATACATGTGTTGGCATTGACTATGACACATGGTCATTGATCACACATACAATCTAAACTGATACATGGATAGCTGGTCTAACAATAATTGAGAAAAGTCGTCAATAAATTTTCATCTAAAGATGGATAATCAACTGGGAAGTAGCATTTAGATATAATTTAAAGGTGGGCATCAATCAGGTCCAAGTTGCTTGTCTCATATATTGGTTTAGGTTGTTGGTTCCAACAAAAGGTATGGGACCTTGGCTATGATCTAAATACTTTCTCTAATGCTTTGGGTTGATAAGGTTTCCTAAATTGGTTGTTCATTATGGTTTCTTTCATGAGATAAGTTCTTGCTCCATTCAATTTGATTCAAGAAATGCTCATCCAATTCAAAGGAATGATGCAATTATATGTGAATCAAATGCCTATTATTGGTGAGGAACACAAGTCTTCAATTTCATAAAATCGCATTGAATTGGATCACTCTAGCCGATCAAACTGAGTAGAGCAAGAAGGGATAACAGAAAAGTCATGCCTATCCTTCATCTTTTTTCTTTTTCTTGTTTTTAGTAAAACTCATTGGATTTTTTATTTGTACTATCTAGATTTGCACCTGAATATGTAGGTATTTATCCAAGTGTTATAAGAGAATTACAAAAGAATCTATTAGCTGAAAACAGTAGGAATGAACATAGAAAGCAAAGTCAATCTATCCCAAGCATCTTAAGAGTCCCAATGTCTCTTTTTGCACTTCTAAATATTCAATTTAGTGAGATTGCCAATTGTATGTGTAGACACCTCAATTTGAACGGGCCACTTCTCGAAAGGGCCCAAAAATATCAATTTTCCAAATAAATGGGCCAACGGGCCTTAAGGGCCCAAGTCATTGAAAAGTGACATTTTGACCAAACCGATGCCTCTAAGACCTCTCAATGGTTTAGGAGGCCCACCAAAAGGACTCGGCCTACCTTACGCTTTCCCAATATTCACCGCTCCGCTTCCAAAATCAAAAATGCCAAATTTTCGATAAATTTCACTAACGAGCCTAAAAAGCCCGATTTGCCAACACGTGGCATTTTGATTAATTCAATAAATTCAAAAATCTCAAAAAAATTAAATAATTAAAAAAATGTGAGACTTGGGATGCCTACCCCTTCTCTATTACCACCGCTCCGCCTTCGAATCCGCAAAAACCATAAGCCCACCTAAGGCCCACAAGCCCTCAACACTTTCCTAAATCAATTTCTCACCTTACCCCTAACCTAAAATCAATCCACATCACCAAAATCTAAAACCAACCTATACCCTCAAAATCCATTCCAAAATAACCCCAACCAATCCTAAAATCCAAAACCATTTCATAACCCAAGCCCAAAACACTCCAAAGCCTCTAAGCCCAAATCCATATCCAATTCATATCCAACCCACAACCCTAACCCATCAACCACTACCCACATCAACCAATCACCATCTTGATAATCAAAGATGACACATGCCATCACCCCATCTCACTTCCCTTACCCAACTACCTACCCCATTAATTCTCTTTAAACCTCATCTACCCACATATCAACCCATCACATTTTCTCTCAAATCAAACACATCAACCCACACCCCTAACCTATACCTCCCCTAATCTACCCTCATCATTCCCTACAAAACCTACATCTACAACCTAAACCTACACCATCCTCTCAAGTCAAACACTCAACCTCTCCCATCAACCTATCTCAACCCTTCATTTCCAACCACTTTGACACATGGCATCATCTCCCTCACCCTCCCAAAATATCATCAACCACCTCCTTAAATCCTCCATTCTCTTAAACCAAATACCATTTAATCTCAACCACCATCTTAAACTCACCTCACCAAACACTCACCCAAATGGGTTGGGTAGGATCCAAACCATTTGGGTCAAAACTCACCATTTAACCTCCCTTCCCTAAATACCCTCCAATCTCCTCTAAATTACACCCACTTCTCTCTCAAACTCATAACCATTCTATCCTTTTTTTTCACTTCACCCCATTATATCCCTAAAATAACTCCTCAACATCTATAAATACCCTCATCCTCTTCCCAAAAATGCCCCCAACTTTCACTACAAAATTTCTCCCCAACTCTCTCTCTCTACTAACAACTATCACCCCTTTCACTAAGAAAATCTCATCAATTCCCTCACACTAATCCTCCCCAAGTCTCATAAAAAGAAATCACATACTACACTCATCTCTCTCATCATCTCTTCTCTACTCCTTCAACCAAAAAAGAGTTGTATTTGCTTAAAATACTAAGGACTCAAGAAGACTCAAAGAAGAAGAAGAAAAGAAGAAAGAAGATACAAGGTGGGTTCAAGGCAACCCCCACCCATCTCTCTTCTACACCCTCTCCTCCTCCCTCTTCTATCACCCCTCTCCCCTTCATTTTATTTTTAGGATGAATGGACCCCAAGGCTAAAGGTCTATAAGGGTCATTTCCATCAATGGTATGACCCTATGATCAAGCCGAAAATGAACCCCTATCTAGGGTACAAATACACCCACGTGGCACGTTGTCTTTCACACATTTTTAAATAAAAAATGATCGAGTTGAGTTGAGGTTACCACTCTTTAGTGGGGAGAAAAGGGTGCCTAACACCTTCCCTTTTCTCCAATCGAGCCACTTACCCCGAATCTCATTGTTTGATTAGTTCCTATCCATCGAGAGTCACTAAAACGTCAAAAATGTCACTTTTTCAAAAAATGCACATCGGGTGACCATTCACACCCACTTATAATATGAATGGTGGCGACTCCAAACCATTGTAGATGTGGTCATCGTAATGACGAAATCACATGTCTACAGTATGACCTTTCAAAAAACACATCAATGTATTAAACAACTCAGTCCATTCAAGAAAAATGCCACATGCATTAAGAAAATTTTATTATTAAGAGAAAAAAAAATTCAAAATATGAAATACGGCCCCAAGGGGAAGCAGGAGGATATCTAGGTCTATCAATGTTCAGATTTGGTTCATGTAGCCTATCAATGCAACATATTTGATTACTGAGTTAAGAATGTTTTAACAAATAATAATTGGTTGAGAGTATTCTTAGAAATCAAGTTGACCTATAGAGAATAGGAAAACAAAAAGAAAAAAAAAGTACAAGTTATCCTTCCCTATAAACAATCAACTGCCATCTACATATGAAATCCTTCGGACTCCGTAAAATTTATTAAATTTCGAATTTAATATAATATAATTTAGTGTTACGTATAAAACAAAAAAGTGTTTTAGTATATACTTGGGTTCTAGGTGGTTCATGATTATTTTTGGAGTTTGGTTTTAATAGTTAAGTAAGGATTCTATATCATTTTCCTAGAACTTTAGTTAATTTTTCAGCAAACACCTTTATTCAGGGTATTAAATTTGAAAATATTTTCACGAATACTTCAGAAGGCCAATTCTGATTTTGTCCTACATCAGTACAAGGGAATTTAATCTTTTTGTCATTATTTTGGTAAATAGTCTAAACATAACCTGTGACCACACAGTTGTTGAAAAAGGAAGTTAAGGCAACACATATTTATAAGGAAAAGCTACAAAAGGCTGTAGACATGAGAAATGTTCACCTTTGAACCTCAATGCTACGTTGTTTGGAGTCGCCACCATTCATTTTTGTAAATGGGTGTGAATGGGCACCCGAATCGATTATTTTGAAAACCATTTTTTATGGCATTGTAGTGACTCTCAATCATGGAAAAGGTATGGTCTACCTAAGATCTAAGTAAGGGGATTCGGTTAGAGAATGGGGAAGGTGTTAAGCACCCCATTCTCTCCACCTAAGGTGATTACCTTTAGATTTGGTCATTTTTTGGAAAAAATTAAAATAACAAGTAGAATGCATGAGATGCATGAAATGGGTGGGTGCACATAGTGTGTATGTATCTCATTGGAAGAGGTTTTGATGTTGGTGTTGACATAAGAGATATCTTATAGAAAAAGACATTCTATGGAGTCAACACACTTTTGCATGAGTTGAAATGTTGGTTTATGATTTTAGAAAAGTTCCATGAAAGGAATTCTCTTAGATCTATAACCTTAATGCATGCATGTTTAGCTAGAAACTTAGTGTTTTAACCCCATCAAGAGAGTTACACATTTCTTCATCATAGCCAACATGTGTGATGTGTGTGTATAGTGTACATTATGATGCATGATATGAGAGTGGGTTAAAAAGAAAGGCTTCAACCTCCATCCTTTCGACCAAACCGCCTCAAGCATTCCATGCCCAAGGTTGAGGTTCAATCTACTCGGGATGAAGGAGGGTTCTCCATTACATCCTAAAGGCTTCTAAAAATAAAAAGAGAGGGATAGAAGAAGAAGATGCAAAATAGAAACAAAAACAAATAAATAACTATTATCCCACCTTGTCCCCTTGGAAGTCTTGAATGAATCTTGAACTTGAGTAATGGACTTAGGACTTGAAAGATGTAGTTGAGGGTTGAGAGATAAGGGTTGAGAGATGAGAGATGAGTAGAGAATTTGGTAGAGTTTTAGGTTGAGAGATGGGGGCTTGAGAGCATGAGTTGTTCATGGAAATTGAGGGTATTTATAGAGTTTTTGGAAGACTTTTGGGGATAAAGTGGTCCAACCCTAAAAATGAAGAAAATGGACATGAGATTTAGGTTATTCTTTTTGATTTTTCATTTGTATGGGGGTAAAGATGACATTTGTGAAGAAATCCTAAAAGCATGCTTTGATCCTTGGTTTTTTGGTAAATAGAGGTGAGAGAACAAAAGTACTTTTGGGAGGTGTGAATGGGGGAGTGACATGTGTAAAGGTGGAGTGGTAGGTAAAAAGTAGATCTTGGTTTATTTGTAAATAACTCATAAAACAAGGGTGGAAGTGTAGTTTTGAAATGGACCAATGGGAAAACAAAAGCACATTTGGGAGGGTGAATAGGAGGATGACATGTGTAAAGGTGAAGTGGTAGGTGAAAAGTAGACTTTGGTTTATTTGTAAATAACTCATAAAGCAAGGGTGGAAGTGTAATTTTGAAATGGACCAATGGGAGAACTCCATGTATGTACTTGAAGATTCCCACCTTTTGAGGGTATAATGGGAAGTTCCCTCACCTTTATGGATTATTACCAAAGACCAAACAACCTTTTTGGTTTGACTAAACCTTTTGAGAAGGGCATTCTTGAGTTTTCACAAAAGGAAAGTTGACCCTCCAATTAGATGATGCATTGGGTATTGGGGGCTTATGAGGTATCAATATGTGTCATCATATAAGGGGTGAGAGAATGGACTTGGGTTTGGGTTTGGGATATGGACTTGGATTTGGGCTTAGGATGGACTTGGTTTTGGGTTAGGGATGTGGACTTGGGTTTGGGCTTAGGATTGACTTGGTTTTGGGTTAGGACATGGACTTGGATTTGGATTTAGATTTGGGTTTGGGTTTGGGTGATGGGCATAGGTTTAAGTGGATTAGGGACAAGGCATGGGCATGCAATGATATGAGATGATGCATGTATGCATGAAAATGATGCAAAATAACAATGTGGGTCCGTCGAAGAACTTGAGTTCTAAATCGAAATTAATTCGAGAAAATTTGGATTTTCCTATGGGTTCGTGCAAATTGGGGTGTCTACAAAGGCAACACATATTTATAAGGAAAAGCTACAAAATCCTACCACACAGATAGAAAAGGTATTGATATGAGGTGATAGACATTGAGACATAGCTCATCAAGAAGTGTCATGATGATTCAGGGCCATGATCCTTAGCTTGAAGTTGTAAAAAATGTATCTAAGTTCAGATACTATATGAAATGTGCTTGGTTCAGAATCCATGATGAAGAGATTTCAATATAATCAACCTTTGATTGCCAACTATACAAACCACTTTAGGTCTATGTTCTCAAAAGTTTATGCCGAATCATAATAATGATAAATACATATATACAAAGCATGACCTATCAATGCTAGCACACCCTACAAGTAATTTGAGCACAACCTACTAGAGATTCTAATATTATGATCATTGAATTGTAACTCATAATGATCATTGATCACCTCTCTATTCTTCTACCCACAATTTGGACATAAGTGGGTATGATCAGCAAAGAGTTCAACTTGTACTTGACCTGAAGTTCACTCACCCACTCCTCTCATTCACTACAAGAAAATAGTGAATTTGAAATAAAATTATGAAACGGGTTATGACCGTTTTTTTTGGAAAACGGGTTTGGACCGTTTCTCTATAAATGACCGTTTCTCAATATCAGATTTTAGATCCATAACCTCCTGAGAAGCCTTCCGGATTTCAAATTCAAATAGGAACGAGTGACGGAAACCCTAACGAAGCTCAATCTTCATTTTCGATCAATTATTCTTTGGTTTTACCGTGTTTCTCGTACTCTAACGAAGCTCTATCTTCGATTTTCATATTGTTCTTCGATTGCTCACATCTAATCTTTCTTTCTTAGACCCTAGCGAAGTTCCATCTTTGTTTGTTAGACCTAATGAAGCTCTATCTTCATTTTTTATGAAGTTTTCTTCGATTTCTCAAATCTTCAAATCCTACGAAGTTTTATCTTCATCTCGATCAGTCTCAAACTCTCAATGCATGAGTACAAGGGAAAATTTTTCTAGGGTTTTGGTTTCTCTTTGAGATTTCAAGTTCTATTTGAGGATTTCTAACAATCTTCAAGGTACGGCTGTTTATTTGTAAAAATATTTTATAGATTTTTTTTTATTTTCAATATTTTTATTGAATTTCAAGTTTTAGGCTCATTCATTGGCAAGGAAACGTCGAATCTGAGCAGAATCTAATAATTAAAAAAAAAAATTCAAGATCTGAGAAGAATTCCTATCGATTTTCAATGTTGATCCTAATTTCAAGCATTCTACCCTTTATTCTCTATTTTTTGTTGTTTATGCATGAAAATCAAACATTTCTAGTTGTTTTTGTTCTAAAAGAGACATAAATTTATCGAACATAGATTTAATATGAAAATGTACATTAATTACTGATATAATTATCGAACATGGATTTAACATGAAAATGTGCGTTAATTGGATCAAAAGAGATTCAAGGTGTATGAGATAAATCCACCAGAACTAACTTGAGTGAGTGTTTGTTCAAATGGCAAATCAAATAGTTTTAATCTTATATAAATGTAAAGTAACATCGAGTTACATCCAAATAACCTTAAATATATTAGAATAGCATCGAACTGCATATTTATCTTACACTAGCTAGTGAGTCTTACACCTCTATTAGTTTCTGATTTTAATCACTCTACTGCAACTATCAAATAAGTCTAAAGATACCCTCACCTGGTAAATGACACCAACTTTCTTGTTACAAGTACTTAAATTTTTCTCCTATTTTTGTGAACTTAACTAAACCATCACATTGTATTAAAAAGAAAAAAAAATTGTAACCTTTTTGCATGAATTAATGAATTATTTTCAAGGAAGATTGATAAGTAACACTGAAATACTTGCTCTAGTAAGTTGGGAGGCCTCAATTGAGGTTCACTGGTCTTGATTTTGTGATACTTGTGTGTTTAGAGTCTGAGGGGAATTTGAATGGGTTGAAATCTAATGACTTAAATCCATACTTAGTTTTCCATTATGGGATCCCAACGGGATCCTTGGCATTGCTTACAACTCAATTCGAAACTACTTGCCATTTCTACAAAGTAAGTTCATTTCTTGTTCTACTCAGCAAACATATTTTCTAATGGACATTTGCTAGTCTTAATCCTCTAAGATGAAAAAGTTGGTTCTGAGAATGATTATATACATTTATTTTTTTGTAGGGATGGCCGAATCAAGTTACTTGGGAAAGATAATACTCAAGCGCTACTAGAATCAAGTGACACAGTTCCAAGCAAATTTCTTCAAGTTCTATCTCTCACTTTTCCTAGTTTATTCATATTTCTTGCCTATATATATGGGAAATGCTAACATCGAATGCTTCATTGAGATGGCCAATACTTTTTCTTTTCCATTAACACCTTTAATTGTTTTGTGTTTTAGTAATAAAGGTAAGGGCATTACTTTTCAAAATACATTTAAACAATTTTAGAATAATTACATTTTTACATTTACAAAAACACCATTACACAAGAACTTAAATACCTTTACGTTTATCATTAAAAGTCAAAACAACTAAGTCAATATATATATATATATATATATATGTGTGTGTGTGTGTGTGGTGTGTGTGCATGTAATTTACAAATTAACTAAGATCATATCTTATGTGTAATTTACAGTTTCTCGAGTATCCTTTTGAATGTAACTGGCCAAAATCACATTGAGGCAAGTCCTCTGTTTTACCTTTTGATTTAATGGGAAAATATATTGTGATACTATTATATTCGAATTTTATGTTAATGAATCCTATTTCCAAAACTTCGTATTTCTTTACAATCTTATGGTCTTCTTAATATTGATTTTCCAAGTCTTACTATGTCTTAGGTCTGGGATATAGATAGGAAGCAGTTGTCTCATGTCTATATTTTCAAAAAAGAAATCACCTCTTTTAGATTTGGACTCATTTGCTTCTTGGTCATTGTACAACGACACAGATTCATCTTTCAATAGCCCGTGAACCTCTATTGACTATATATGCAATGAGGATATATTTTCCTCCACTCTTGGATGTGTCATACCCAAATAAGGCCCGTGACTCTCTATTGACTATATATGCAATGTAATGGAAGAGATTAGTAAGTCCAAATTTTTCTATACTTGGCAAAAAAAAAAAAGTTAAGTGGGGAAGCACCCTTAAATTATAATCCAATTAGCCTAATTTTCATGATTTTATTGTCATAATTGAGGTATTTAGAGGTGGGTTAGTATGTACTTAAGATTATTTGTTCAGTTTGTTAAGTTTGCATTGTTGCAATAGTACCAAGGCTTATTAATTTATACCCTTACTTGTTGAGCCCATAGAGAAATAGTTAAGTGGTTTTCTTCTTATTTGATAGCCTATATACTAATTGAATGGCTTGGAATGATTTATGAACTTGTTTCCATTCTAGTGGACTTGGATGTATTTATTTATATTATTTTTTATATCTAATATAAGCATTATATTACCATTATGTTTATGCTTTGATATGGTTCAACGAGTTTTAAACCTGCACTGGGATACTTTGCACATGAAAGAATGAATGATTGCTTAGACACATTTGCATTTTGAATATGAAATTTTAATTTCTGTTCATATTTTTCAAACATTCTTTAAAAAAAAAAACTTATAACAGAAATGTTGCATTGGAGAGAAGTTTGAATCCCATCTACAGCTTCCTTTGGTAGATAATATAGATGATGAGGAAAGAAACTCTTATATAAAAGTATGGAATTATGACATTTGCGACGCGGATGTCTGTTACAAACTTATAACAGAGAGGATGCATTGGGAAGGCTAAAAGACAAAAGACAAAAGATATGCAGAACAACTAAAGAGAGGAATTCAATGTTGTTGAGTAAAAATTTTTCCAAGATGTCCCATAGATGATCTGAACTTTATCTTATACAAATTGTTGGGTCTTAGTTTGAAGCAATCATAAGCCCAGCTTTATGTAGTGATTTTTATGCGTTAAAGGTGTTGAATTCGACCCAAGTAATGAGTGTTATTATATATGGTTAAAATGCTTTCTTGAAGTTCTATTACCATCTTTAAGATATATTGTGTTAGCTTTCTAAAATTTAGGCCATCCTTGGATATGTGAAAATGGAGTTGCTCCTGATCATGCACTAGATCCATCAATCCTTTCTCGCCTTAAACAATTCTCTACGATGAATAAGTTGGAAAAGATGGTTTTACGGGTGAGTAACTTTTTTATATGTATGTTATAATGAACCATAGATATGTATTGATTTAGATCCAATTAGTCATTCTTTGAATGCAATGTGTTCTAATTTGGGAAACTTATCTCTAATTATGTTCAGTCGGAAATAGTTTATCTAAAAGCTCTTTTAACAATTAGAAGAAGAAAAAAAAGTCAATGTTTCCTAGTGATTGATTACTATATTTGTCATTCAAAAGTGAATCTCCATGGGAAGTCATATATCTTGTAGTAAGCATTAACAGAAATAATAAAAGATTGGCCATAATTTTTTTTTTTTTACCTTTGAACAAAGTGGTTTGATGGGAACAAAACCCTTAACTTACAGATGGAAAACCTTATAAATTTAGATAGAATTTACTGAAGTCATAATATATCTTAGATCATTTGATTTGCATTTATATATTTTATTAGGTATTAGGTTGTTAAGTTCTTTACCCCATATTATTTTTCAAAAAGTACTTTATATGATCAGGAATGACTACTATGGAGAGAATCAACCTCATTTAATCTTATTCAAGTAATTATTAGTATGTCTACATGGATTTATTGTTTGAGAAATACACTATCCTAGTGTTTATCTAACTTTTCATTTTTGGCTTATAGCTTTGGACATGAGTTAGGGGCAATGACAAGCCTCTAAAACAATTGGGCTCAAGTAGGGAGTATCATGTTTATATGTTACTAAAGATATTCAAAGAAAATTTGGACTTTCTTTAGTTTTTTAAGATAAACCCTTGGGCTCTTTGGTGTTGATTCTCATACTTATGTTTCTTATGCATTTTTAAGGCCATCACATCTATTTCACTGAATTCTTTTATGGAATCCTTAAATCTTGGTGGAATTATTTATTATTTAGCAATTCATACCGACACATGTCAAATGTTGTTTTCTTACCAATGAACTAATAGTGATTTCTTCCTTCTTGATGAGAAGACTATAATCATAAGGAAGAACTTATTGCATTGTGGTTAATTATTGTTGAGTGTTTATTTTCCTCCACTCTCTGGTGTGTCATACACCAATTAAGCCCCGTGACCCTCATATATTCATAGTTATCCCCCTCTCCAACAAATTATGTTTTCCCTAATAAGTTAGTAAAGACACGTTTCAGTGCATTCCTCTCAACACATCTTCATTCGTTTCTTCAAGGTGTTGTGATCAATAGGTTAGCTGTTGTTGGTAAGTCATAGTCCAATATAATTGAGACCCATTAAATATATGATTTTCTTTTGATGTGTTTTCTAACATTTCATATAGGATTTGAATTTGTAAATGTTGTTTATAACTATTTTTTTCTTCCTCTTTTTAGGAGTTCAGACCCCAAACTGTATAAGGCAAGCCATCTTTGATTTAATAGAATTGGATTACCAATCTGTTATGGTCATTGTTGATGCGACAACTATTGCAACACCTGAAGTACACCTTGGTATGTGCATTTTAAAATTTTAAATTATTCTTTTGAAACCGATCTACATTTTAACTTGTATTTGGATTGGATTAACCAGTGCAGACTATTAAGTAATATCTTGCAAGAACTGAAAGGAATAAAAAAGTGAAAATACATAAGTCTCACACCAGAATCCAATAAGAGTCAGTATTAGGCACATGTTAGACATAGGTGTTTCACCAAATTAAAGAATCCATGAAAAACAATTGTTAAGCACGTGTCTAACGTGATTGCTTTGCCCCATATATAATAATACATGCAACATAGATTAAGTATAGTTTTACTTTTGGGCTTAGTCCATCACAATCCAGTAAACAACATGGGAGATCTTTTGGGGGTGTAAAGTGACAGGAAAAAAAGAATTTTCTTAGTTTTGTCATTATTATTATTAATTTCTTTCATCTTGAAATCATTTTGTTGCAATGTTATCTCATCTAATTGAGCTTTCTTCATCATTACTTGTTTCAAGAATTGCTGCCTAGGAGGATCATCATTTGGATTTCAGAAAATAATTATAGGTCAACAAAAGCTGGTGAATCAGGTGAAACATTGATTTCTATACATCTCTTTCATTAATATATAGAAAATTAATTATCTAAAGTTGACCAGAGTGACTACTTTAGAGGATTCGAAAAAACAATTACAAGGGATTTTGTGTAAGGTTTGATATTTGAATTTTTTTAATAGGTTTTCTTTCTTGGGGTTTGATTGAGTTGTAAAATCAAATTGCGGGATCAAACTCTAGATTGAACCATTATCGTGCAAGTCTCTCTCTCAATCTCTCCTTCGATTGATTTCTCGATCTCATCTCTATCTCAGTCGCTCTCTCGATTGACCTCTCGATCTCATCTTTCTCGCTCATTCGCTCCCTCGATCTCAGTCATTTTCTCAGTCTCTCTTTCAGTCGCTCTCTTAGTTGCTCCATCGATCAACCTCTCGATCTCATCTCTTTCGCTCAGTCGATGTGTATGTTTTTGGAATAAAAATGAAAATGTATTGGAATGGGAAGTTTAACAAAAGTTCCCCATGTTTTCAGAAATTTCTCTGGTAATTATCTGAAAATGTGAAGGTGTATTTATAATAAATAAAATAAAAAAAGGAAATAGGTGAAAGTGTTAGCTCCATAGAAGCTGGTAATATCATGTACCACATTCTTATAACCTAGCAACTATGGCGGCCATCTCTTCACTGAGGTATAGCTAAAAATCACGATGATTGGCAGTCATGGAGGTCTATTGCTAAAATTTGGTCAAGTAGAACACATATTTTATGGTTGGAAAAAAAAGTTTCTAAACTTGAGATCAGGTCTATTAGATTGTTGGCATGTTTTTAAGCTGTATAAAATCAAGTAAGTAAGGTGGTCGCCTACTTCACATTCTTACTAATGGATTGGAGAGGGCACATGTACGATCTATAAATTTATGGTGTCACAACCACAATATTCTTTTCTTTATTTGTTACTATATGGCTTTTCGTTGTTTATTTTATTTGAGAGGTTTTTATGCAATATTGCAGCTCCTCAACCTCCGATGTCGTGCCTATGGTAGTTCATATGGAAGAAATTGCATCTCTAGGACCTGGTCAAATGACAAAAAGAACCCTTTAAGTTTGTTTTCATCACCATCTGCTACCTCTCAAGCTGGTCATATGCTATAATGGAAAAAAATTTCCTGTTAAGTAACGGCCTGACATTGGATACTTTGTAAAATCACTTACAATGGATATTGAAACTTTTTTGAATAAAGAACTCAACTCCACGAAATGTTGGAATACACAAGAAGGTAAGTCAGCTTTTCTTTCCTTTTATTTTTTCGCGAGCTATTCATAGAAAAATACATCATAATTTTCTGATTAATGGACTTTTCATTACACATAATTTTACTATCTGCCAAAAAGAGCTGATTAAATGAATGTGATAGTCTGACGATGGTAATTATTAAGCCATGTACATCCCATGCGTGCTATATGGCAATGAGTCCAAACTAATGGGTCTATTTTAATCGCAGGTAATAGGTGCGTAGAAAAAAAAGTAAAAATTAATTTTTTTTTTTTTTAAGTTTAGATATCGGTTTATGACCACTTTAGATATTGATTTGTAACTAATGTCTAAAGTCTTAGACTTAGGACATCAATCTTATAGACATCGGATTTTAAATCGATGTCTAAGATTTTTTTTTTTTTTTGTTATATAAATGCAGATTTGGAACAATTTTAAGCCGTTCCAAAATCTGAGTTTTGGAACGATTTTTAGTAGATCCAAATCCTGAGATCTAGAACGGCTTCCAACCGTTTAAATTCATTAACGATGCCTCGATTAAAGACGGTTTGTCAACTGTTTCATACTGCCTTAGGAACAGAACTGTTCCTAATTGTCATATTTGTTGTAGTGATTCCTGAAAGAAAATTTGAGGAATGACAAAATGACACATCCATCTTCCCTTCAATAAGTAATCATTTCATTCATTCTATATGACACCATAAATGTGTGCATACATACATACATACATACATACATACATACATACATACATATAGTGACAATCATTAAAAATCATTTCAACCTTCACAAATGATGAGGTACCTGAAATAATCATAGTTGTCAATTTCCTTGATACATTGGTAGCGAAAGAATTGCCCACAATTCTTACATTCCATTTGGTTGCAACCTTCAATTCGGGAGATCATCATCTTGAATGATGGGCATTACTTACCATCATGAAGTATTTCCTTGACACTAAGAATTCCTTTCATAATCATGTTTCTTATTCCTATGATTCTACTTACCATTGCTTCAATTCACAGTAGAAAGCTTTTCTTTCATTCTCTATTCTAAATCGAATGGTAGTTGATGTTAAAGATGTCTAGCTCAAAATGAAAACTTTTATAATGATAAACTCCTTAATCCAACTTTTTCAATTTGCATATGATATAGAACAGTTAAACATTGTCTACGATAATAATTTATGATTATCCATTGGCATTTCCTTTATAATTTTGCATTGCAGAGATAAGATACACATTCTATTTACAAGTAGTTGCATACCTTATCCTTCTTGTTGATTTTCGAGATTTTATTATGAAATTGATTCAACTAGGCCTAATTTGAAAGGCTTAAAGAAAAAAAAATCGATCATATTAGCACTATCATTGATTAAGTGTCACTATGATTCATATATGCATAATTCATTTAAAAATAGAGAAATAGGAAAAAAAAAAAAAACATAATCAAAATATTTTTCAAAAAAAAAAAAAAAATTTAGGCAAAAAATTCAAAATAAAATCTGCAAATCCATTAATTAAGTTAGCAAAAAGGAGGGGGAGATAAGCTATAATATCGGGGGAGGGGGGGTACCTTTCGTACTAATGCTTGATTTCCATGATAAGTCATATAAAAAAGAGTTTCTAATTTCTTTCTATTTTTTATTTTAAATATCACTACTTATATATAAAATTGGAAAATCGTGTAAAATGATCTTCCAACCAAAGTCACAATTGTTGACTACATTAATCAAGTTAGGGATTGAAGGAATGCAGGGATTGAAATAAACTCACATATCAAGCCATGCTAAGTAGAATAACAAATATGTAGATATGTCTGATTTTTCCTATTTGTAGACACCCTAATTTTTTTAATTTATTTTCTATTTTTTTGTTTTGTTTCTGTATTCTTATAATTATATGTTAGTATTTCTATGTTTTCTAAATTACCCAAAAACTCATTTTTATATAATTATCATGTCCACAAGATTAATATTAGTATTTCTATGTATTCTAAATGGTCAAAAACTCATTTTTATAAATTGTTACCAAGAATTTGGACCAAATTCGATCCACGTTTGCATTGGGAATGTTATTTAATTCTTAAACTTACATTTAATTATTCAATCAACTAAACCAACTTTATACAATTAGATTTTGATATTTTATCAAATCAGATAATTAATTTTCAATGCGTAAGGAAAAAATGCACGCACGTGCCGTAGGCACGAATTAATTAATTTTTTTTAAAACAAAATTATTGGCACTTTTAATTAATTTTTTTTATAGATTATTCATGAAATGAATGCCACGTGGCTGATTTTTTCACTATTGAACTGTAATTTAAGTTTAGGAATTCGAAGACTATCATCAATATGGGAGTATCTATGACTCATATATTAATAAAGAATCAATTTCCAAAAAATCTCCAGTACCAATCATTCATTTTTTATATAGGTAGAGGATAGACCACAAAGCAATGGGATGATGGCCATTGTCACACAAAATGATTTAAAAAAGAATAAGTCGGAACAAAAAAGAATTTCTCTATGGCCTTCTCGTTTTGAGACATTATGTATTTAGGGTTGACCCCAATAACAAAAAAGGAATCCCTAAAAACTTGTGATCCAACACCATGATAAAATATGTAGGGAGGAGGGAAGTAAGGTAATGAAGGGATTCCATTGCATCTCTGAAAACAATGAGACATGTCTATCTTCGTCTTAAGACCAATATTTTCTTTTCAAAAGTAGGGTGGATCAAACATACCACCCTCAAAATAAATTGGAAAATAACAAGCAAACAAATCCAATACATAAATTTGTTAATATAGACCATATTAGTATTTTATTGATTATTTTAATAATTTAATTATAAAATAAAATAGATAAAATTACCTTTCTGAGCCGTAAGCAACTAAAAAAAATTAACATAGCTTATTGTAGGCACCCCATTTTTGCATTCGCCTGATTAATCAACTCGTTAACCCGATTGCAATGGTTCCCAATTATAGATGTTTATTCCAATGCTTTATTTTGTTACTAGATATGTTTCAGAAATTCAGATGAGGTATCTCAAGCTAACAAAACCTTAGAAACCATGCTACGCTAGAAAAATATAACCTCCAAAATATAGAAATCATCATCTTGCAGACAAAAACAAACTTTACGATAAAAATCACTAAAAAATGACCAAATTATCAAAATACTCCTAACCTAAAAACATCCCTAGAGTTTACATTATGCTTAGGAAAATCCATTCAAACACATAAAACAACAAATCAAAATCAAACAAATCATTTCGCCAATTTTCACAAAATTTGACAAAATTACGAAAATGCCCCTCATAAAGTTCACGACCATTTCGCACAAAAAATTTCATAAATGATACAAACCAATATTTCCATAGAATTCCTTATGAAAAATCGATTCTAAAACATCTTGGAACATTAAAAATCGACTTGAAACGCAAAAATTCTCTTTAGGGGCAAAACGGTAATTTTTCAATTAAAAAAATTTTAAATTCTAAAATTAATAAATAAAACATTAAATAATGTAAAGTGAAACATTAATAAAATTAATTTAAAAATTTAAACCAAAAAAATCGATCAATCAAGCTCTCAAGCAAAATTGTTGATGATTACCTAGATATTTATTAAAGGACCCTTCCATCTGGGGCCTAAAGAATTAAAGATATAATAAATGGGGGTTCTTCAAAAAATAAAAATATATTCTTAGTCAATCACATAAGACTAAAGTCAATCTTAAAGTCAATCAAGTAATACTAAAGTCAATCAAGTAAGATTAAAGTCCAAATTTTTAAAGTCAATCAAGTAAGACTAAAGTCCAAAATCTTAAAGTCAATCAAGTGAGACTAAAAGTCAAAACCCTAATAGAATTCTAATTAAATAATAAATCTATTTAAACAATCCTAATTAAATAATAACTCTATTTAAAACAATTATAATTAAATACTAACTCTACAATTCTAATAAAACATTAACTTTATCTACAAGGCACCTAAAAAATCTATAAATAGGGGTCCCTACAACCTATTTTCGTATCTAAAAATAAACCCTAAGAGAAGTAGGTCAAAAAGCTCCCCTAGCCTCCCACAAACCTTGATTTTGAAGCCCCAACTCTTTACCTAACATCCATACTCCAAACTCAAAAAACACCTAGAAACCCTCCAAAACACCCCAGAAATCCATAAAAAAATTAGAAAAACTCATAAGGAGATACTTTACTTTGGAAATCTGAAACGAATCCGGTGACAGAACGAAGTGAGGAGTGTTGTACGAAGAACTGTTCTACCAGATCTGAGGGAACAAGACCGTTGTCTTCATAAAGGTAAAGATTTAATTTTTTTAATTTATTTATTAAGTCTTTTTAGCAATGTAATTCAATTTGGGAATAAGTAGAGACCGGCATTTGCTGGGCGGGGTTAGTGCCTAACACTTTCTAACCCCGTAATGTGATCTCCGGACTTAGTATTTTTTAGTAGATTAATTATTTTTTTATTCGTTTAGAGTCAAGTTCGGTTCCTAGACCGTAATAACTAGGTGGCGACTCCCAAATCTCAAAGGTCAAAAGCGGATCCACACACCCCGTGGATGGAGGGCGCTTTTACTTATCACACACACATACACACATATATATGTTAAAACTTTAAAACAAAACTGAAAATCCCATTTGTGACGCCCTCGAAACACTAACACAAAGTCCCATGTCAGATCTCGAGGTACTAGGTGGCACCTCAAAATTTCGGCATGGTCTCCTATGTTTATTTTAGTATTCCAATGTGTTAAATACCTACACCTGATAAACGACAAACACTGTATCCTGCATATATACATACAGACTAAAATAATGACAAAAGCCTATATACATCTAATAATGTATGATAAATCAGAGTACGGAAGAAGAAATTTATATACAGGATTATACAGAAACTCATTACTCTAACAAAATTCTTAACGCTCAAAATAAAAATCTATATTACTACCTGGACAACCAAACGTCGCTAGGTATAATCCAGTACTTACAATGAAAAGGACTCTGGTCATCTATCTAACCTACCAGATAATCATCACTCGTACTCTACACCTGTCTCGCCAAGCTTTGAAACTAAAACTAAAAAAATGGAAAAGGAAAGGGTGAGTAACAATAGTTACCTAGTAGGGAAGTAAATAATTTCTACTAATAACCTCTCTTAACATAAATGAATAAACATACTTAATCATTTTAAAATATGCAAAGTTTTACAGAAGAAACTATGATTAACTAGTACATATAGCTAGGGATGAGTAACTAAACATTTTAAAACTCACATTACATCAATCAATAGTTCTCACTATAACATTTTTTTTATACAAATCTAATTGATCAAATACAAACATTAAACATACATTTTATTTTATATATTAAAATAAGGGAATAGATACATAATACATCATGGTAGAGTAGTGAAATTAGAGAGTTGAAATTCATGATTGGATCGCTCCCAATCGGGACATGATGTTTCATAATAAAGTATTAGTTCCTGATTTTGTAGTTGGTCGCTGTTTATTACACTTACGGGACAATTTATCCGGCTTAGGCTGGCCGTTTGAAGTAACCGTAAGCAATAGGTCTCTTTTTGATGTGTCAGAACGTTCAACTACTGCAGATTGTTAGTGATCACTAATTAATCATCTTCGTCTATGCCTATCAGACGTGCATGTGATTATCAAATATACAATCTATTCATATACGACCACCTTTACATTATAAGTTCACTGGTAAAGATAGATAGAAATAAATCCAGATTCCAATTGTGACTCCACTCTCATACGCGTCCCATACCACGTATGAGTTTGGTTGTCCCTACCGTACATCACAGAATAGTATATCACTCCGGATGATATGACAGACTATCCCTTCAAGTATTCGCAAACTCTTTAACAGTTCACAAAATAATTACATATATATATATATCATTTCATTTCTTTGAAAACAAATAAGAAATTAACATTACATAGTTGAAAGTGGTATACAGTTTCCTACCATGCAACTGTGGCCACCCGGCCTAAAATAAATAACAGAACTTGGAGCCTCTACGCCAACAGAATTTAAATAAATATACAACTAATCATTATTCCTAGATATCCCTTTACCAACCTACACACAATATTATAATGTAAAATGCAGACATCACCCATCGGGTGTTACTCTTACATTTTACCGTTTCGTAAGTTTTTCCCCTTTTTCGATTTTTAAAGTTTTCAATCTTTCGAATACGATATTCATTTTTCGACATTCATCAACTCAATATGAGTTCATTGATTATTAAAAATATTTTTCAAACTTTAAAATTCCTTTTTTTATCAATTAAACTGAAAAATTACAAAATTTATATCAACATGGGTCCGAGCAATGCATAAAATCGAATTGGATAATATAAAATCCGGTAAAATATCCTACCCACGTATAATTTATTATAAAATACAATTAAACATATCAAATATACAAGTTCTGACGTGAATTTGAAATAATCAATTGAATTCTATATTTTTGAAAACACATCACAAATTTTTTATAAAATCCTAAATTCAATTTTCACAATCTACGATTACTAATAGAAATTGAGAGTTCCTTACAATCTCTGTGCGAGATGATCGAAGTGCGTGCGCAAAAATTGAGACAATTGGCACATAAATCGATATGGCTTGAATTTCGAGGTAACTGATTTTTGAATTTGATCTAGTGATTTCAAAGATCTCGATGCAGTCGTTCTTTCTCTTTTTTGCGACGGATGACAGTTTTGCTTCGAAACTGATGAAATCCGAGATCAAAGTTTCGAAACCCTCGTATTATCTATGAATGATTTTTTATGATACGGGGTGAAAAAGAGGAGAAAACAAAAGAAAATCAGGTGGATTTTGTAGAGGTCGAGGCTGCGGACATTTTTTCCTTCTACGTCGGAGATTGAAAACAGATCGTTTGCGGTGAATCTGAGTTGGAAGATTGAAAAAAATCAATTTTTTTATATATGAAAAAAAAACACAGTTAGTTTTTGGACGAAATTAAATGATAATGAATAGTATTTTGGAGTAAAAAAAATTTATTTATATAAGTACGAGATGAAATCAGTAATTTACTTATTGTTTTGTTCGATGATAACTTGACCGTCCGAACTCCAAAAGTGAGAAATAAATACTCACTCTATGGTCAAATTCTACAAATTATGTCTCTAGCAAAAATTTTACTTTTTTTGGTCCAATGGGACCCTAAAATTGACGTTATTTTCATTTTTGATGATAATTCGACTTTCTGGATTTCAAAAATTACAAGTAAATAGTTCATTTTCTATAATTTTTTTATTACGAACCTAATGGTATGATTGAATTTTAAAAATTCTTACTCTAGCAAAAAGTCATTATTTTAGCTTGATCTGACTCGCAAATTGAGGGTTTTATAACTTTTCTGATCGGACTCGCATTTGAGTATGCTTATAGGCTAAAGTATGTTTTTCAATCATTTTGAATCCAATGGTGAGGTCAGATTTCATTAAAAATGATTAGAATAAAATCCTACAATTTTACCTTAAGTCCCACTTTCAAGATTTTTTTAAAATTCCAATATTTATTTTTTCTCGAGATACGAATAAAAAACTTGGGGTTTTATGGATATGGTAAGTTCTACCAATTGTGCCCACTTTTGCTATGAATTGCTCTTCAACTCTTTTGTCCAAGCTTCTATTGAGAACCTTTACTGTGAATTTTATTCCATTTGGGAACTCACCTTTGTAGACAACCCTAAAACCACCAAAATCCAACCTTGTTGAGTAATTATTAGTGAAACTACAGAGTTGTTGAGCAATTAATCTAGTAAGTCTTTCTTTTGTCATATCAAGGAAGAACCTCTCCATTATTTTAGCGTCCACTATTCATATTTGAGCCATGTTGAAATTTGGAGGCAACCTAATTACTATAGCCATATTGGTCATTCGTATACAATAATGCACATGAATGGGTTTGCTGGGATCTAATAATTCAATTTACCTAGGTAATCTACAAAAAGTTGATTCTTTTAGCTAATCTTGTGTCTGAGGATGATTACATTTGACGCACCTCCGTCTATGACACAAATCCCAAAAAGGTGTTCTTAATATTCTCTTGATATAAATGTCAATGAAGGATTAAGTTAACTTCTACTTTATAATCCAGGATGCGAGAGAGTTCTTATAGCTTAAATATGAAATGACTTTATGTCTTTATTCTCATATCTCTTCAATGGTTTCGAAGATTAAAGCCCTTGGCATGTATAACACCCTTTCTACTAGTATTAAAATTATTTTCTTTATCCATGAATCCTATATTGAGACGATTGAGCCTTGTGTATGGGAGAAAGCTAATTTTGTGGTATTAGAATTTCTATGATTCTGTATTTATTAATTTGTTTCTTGTTGTCAATAAAACAATTTGATTTTTTGTACCAACTTTGTTTTGGAATGTGTATAATTAGTTTTGCTTATATATTCTATTATCCTCATGGAATGATATTATTTTTTTATGCTGCAACCCTTAGGGAAGGCCATGATTTTCGGTTGTAAAGGAGCTTTGTTGGCTCAAGTACCATCTAACATAAACTTCTTAATGAAAAAATAATAATAAAATCAAGCTTTCTCGTAAATTATATTTTATGTGCCTTTGAAACATGTAGAGCTTCACGTGCTTTTTACTGGTTTAGGGAATTTTCCTCACTGTTTTTGTATTATCTATAAAGCAAATTGGTGATTTTGGTACTGACCTTGTGTTGGAAGATGATTATATTAATAATGTTTGCCCAAGCTGTTATGCCCATGAAGTATACATATATCATGTCGTAAGCTCGGGGTAACCACATAACTTAGTTTCCTTCCACTAGTTATTTGCTTATTTAATTTTCAATGGTTATAATCGCTATCATTTTATGCAAGGAATTTTTAATTCATTTGAAAAATTATTTTCCTTTTAAAATTTTTGGTTTTTTCTTGTTCAAGATCAATGCATTGCGAATCTTGAGAAGTTGCAACATGGTAGGTAAAATTAAATAGAACTCCCCCTTGGTTAAAATTATTGGTACATATTGAAGTTATTAAAACTATCATAAGTCTTAAAAGAAAAAAAAATTGGGGATTGGAAAGGAAATAATAGTATGTGTGTGTGTTTTTGCTAATGTGTGAAAAAACAATGAAGGACAATGAAAGAAAAGTATTACAAAGTGTCGTTTACATTTAGAGTGCAGTATGTGCATGTGTGGGAAATTATAATTCTTCCATTGCAATTGCTTTTGTTGAGTTCAAAATTTGATTAGATATTGAACTTTGAAATGTGAAATTCTAAATTTTCATTTTTTAAAAAAAAATTATTTCTGACTGTATATTTTGTAGGAAATTTTCTATCTTCTAATTATGTATTTTTTAAAAAATGCATATGTTTTTTCCCATTTTTCCATCATCAATATTTTTTTTTTAAGTTACCTTGTCCTGATTTGCAATCACATATGTGCACTGGCATATATGTTAATCACATAACGTAATACGTGCTATTTGATAATATTGATCTCAATACTCATTGACTTTACCTACTGATAGATCTTAACTATGTTTTATGTTTGGGTGAGATTTTCTGCAAATTTGAGAAAGGTTTCTCTTGAAAAGTAATAAAGGTATCATCAAGAGTCAAACAGAGCCTTAACCACCACTGTATTTCTTGAGAAAGGTACGATACTAGAAACCAAGTATTATGTTTTATTTCTCCATTGATGTATATTTAAGTTGATTTGTATTTATGGGGAAGGGTTTGATTTGTAGTAGTTACTTCTGAATCTCCTTATAAATTGTCGAGATGAATCCAAAATATTAAATAAAAAAAATCATAATAAAGAGCAAAAATATATGAATTTAATAATTTTCTATCTTAAATTATATAGTTATTTATTTTTATTTTTCTATTGTATTTATATATGGATTCTAATGAAAACACCGAGCATGTTGGTTTAATGAGAGGGTTAGAAATTTTTTTTATCAATCTATGTATTAATTAAATTAACCGTGAAGGAATATCAGGGGGACTTTAAAATCCCAATCATGGATTAGAATTATAGTTGAAATGAACAAGAAATTTTTTATTACTTTTAAACAAAGACAACTAAAAAAATCAATGAGATTATCAAAAGAAATAATATGAAATTTTGATATGGCTTATAATTTGCACGAGTCATGAATACAATGCAGAAACAAATACCATTCATTAGATTGATGAACGATGAGATGATTACTTGAAGACATGTTTAAACCTACACTTTTACTATATATTTCTAAATCTTGAGAATATTATAAATAGACTCACTTTCAATAGGATTATAATGTGTCTCATCTACACGTGAGTTATGTATATTATTTGAATGTACAATAATCACGGGAGATATTGGATAGGGTCCACATAGAGAAAGATTGTCTGTGGATATATCATCTCAAGTTGGAGAGGATCCACAAAATTTTGATGAGTTTGGACAATGAATCTTTAGGACAGAGTGTTCCAAATGTATTAACTCCTTCAGAAAACGTGGATACTTCATCATCAAGAAAACGTCATAAAAATAATGATCAGGACGATCTTCAAAAAAATATTCAAATACTTATCAATGTTCTTGTGAAAGATACAAACAATAGACCCTCATACAAGATTGTATGAAATCTTTGATTTAAATGACGATGGTGGAGAAAGGATGACACATCTACAATACTGCACTTAATGCATTTGATAAGGGAAAATAGTACATGATGATTTTGATAAAATTAGTATATCCAACACTACGATTATAATGGTTTAATACTATTCACTTATCATAGGCTTTGATATGTGATATCTTAGTAGTAGTTTTGTAACACCCCGAATTTTTAATTCGTATCTCGAGGGAAAAAAATAAATAGTGGAATTTTAAGAAAATCTTGAAAGTGGGATTTAGGGATAAAATTTTAGGATATTTCTGATCATATTTAATGGAATATGACCTCACCATTAGATTCAAAATGATCGAAAAACATAGTTTAGCTTGTAAGCACGCTCAAATACGAGTCCGAATATAAAAGTTGTAAAATTCTCGATTACCGGGTCGGACCAGGCTAAAACAGTGATTTTTTTAGAGTAATAATTTTTAAAATTTGATTATACCATTGGGTTCATAACGAAAAATTATTCAACATGGACTATTTATTTATCATTTTTGGAGATCAGGAAGTCGAATTATCGTCAAAAACGAAAACGACATCAAGTTTAGGGGTCACCTCAGGCCAAAAATGTAAATTTTTGATAGAGACATAATCTATAGAAATTGACTATACCATTAGATCCAGAACGAAAAATTAGGCGAAATAGAGTATTCATTTATCAGTTTTGGAGTCCGGATGGCCAAGTTATCGTCGGTTGAAACAATAGGCGAAATATCGAATTCGTCCCACATTTTATTTAAATAATATTTTTAATTTTTTTTTCTCTCATCTTCCCCAACGCGTCCAAACAGCCGAGACTTATATAAAACGAAAAAAAAAATTCGTTTTTCTTCCGATCTTCCACCTCAGATCCCTCGCAAACGGTCCACTTTCGACGATCGCCGCAGAAGAGAAAAAGATCCGCAGCCTCAACATCTACAAAACCCACCCAACCTTTCTTTGTTTCACTTTCTATTTCACCCGATATCGTAAAAAATCAGCCGTATTTGGATACGAAAATTTTGAAACTTTGACCTCGGATTTCGTCCGTTTCGAGGTCAAACCGTCTTCCGACGCAGAATGGAGAAACGTCCGCAGCCTCATTCTCTACATAACCCAACCAAATTCCTTCCGTTTTCTCGTCTTTTTCACCCCGTATAGTGAAAAATCAGCCGTATTTTTATACGAAAATTTCGTAACTTCAACCTCGGTTTTCATCGATTTCGGGGTCAAACCGTCTTTTATCGTAGAAGGGAGAAGAGACAAGCACATCGAGATCTTCGAAATCACCAAGTCAATTTAAAAAAATCAGCCACTTCAAAGTTTGGTCCGTCTCGATTTTCTCACCAATCGCCTCGATTTCCGTGCACACGCTTTGATCCTTTCGCCTAGACATTGTAAGGAACTCTTAATTTCTATTAGTAATCGTAGATTGTGAAAATTGCATTTATGATTTTATCGAAAAATTTTGGATGTATTTCTAAAATATAGAATTATTTTTTTTATAAAAAAAATTCACCCCAGAAATTGCATTTTTGATATGTTTAATTGTATTTTTAACAAATTATACGTGGGTAGGGTATTTTAACGGGTTATTTCCATAAATTGGGTCTTGTGACTGCTCGGACCCCGTTTTAATATAAAATTTATTTTCTTTTTCAATATTATTGATAAAAATAAATTCTTTAGTTGGAAAATGTGATTTAATATTCAATGAACTCATATTGAGTTGATGAATATCAGAAAATGTATGTTTTATTGAAGAAATTGAAAATTGTAAAAATCAGAAAGAGGGAAAAAGGGTATGAAACGGTAAAATGTCAGAGTCACACTCGAGGGGTGATGTCTGCATTTTACGTTGTTGTGTTGTGTGTAGGTTGGTGAACAGATATCCAGGGATAATATTGTTGGTTGTATGTTTATTTAAATTTCTGTTAGCGCGAGGCGCTCCGTTATGTTATTTATGTTAGGCCGGGTGGCCACACTTGCATGGTAGGAAACTGGATATCTATTCTCAACCTTGTATTGTTAATTTCTCTTTTATTTTCAAATGAAAATAATATACATATGTAGCTATTTTGTGAGCTGTTAAATAGTTTGTGAATGCCTGAAGGGATAGTACGTCATATCATCCGGAGTGGTGTACTATCCTGGGATGTACAGTAGGGACCACCAAGCTCATACGTGGTATGGGACGCGTATGAGAGTGGAGTCACAACTGGAATCCGGGTTTATTCCTCTCTATCTTTACCAGCGAACTTGTAATGTAAAGGTGGTCGTATACGAATGGTTTGTATATTTGGGAATCACATGCACGCCTGATAGGCATAGACGAAGATGATTAGTCAGTGATCACTAACAATCTATAGTAGTCGAACGTTCTGACACATCGAAAAGAGACCCATTCCTTACGGTCACGTCAAACGACCAGCCTGAGCCGGATAAATGGTTAACCAAGCGTGGTAAGTGCAGCGACCGGCCACAAAATCAGGAACTAAAAATCAGAGAAGAATTGTAACATTTTGTCCCGACTGGGAGCGATCCAGTCGTAAATCCCAACTCTCTAATTCCAATACTCCACCATTGTGTATTATGTATCTGTTGTTTATTTTGATATATAAAATGAAATCCATGTTTATTATTTCCCTTTGATCAATTATATTTGTATAAAAAGATAATGTTATAGTGAGTACTGCTGATCGATGTAATGTGAGTTTTAAAATGTTTAGTTGTTCATCCCTGGCTATATGTACCAGTTAATCGTAATTTCTTCTGTAAAACTTTGACTATTTTAAAATGATTTAGTATGCTTATTCGTTCATGTTAGGAGGGGTTATTGGCAGAAATTGTTTGTTTCCCTATTGGGTAACCATTGTTACTCACCCTTTCTTTCTCCATTTTTTTAGTTTCAGATCCGAAGTTTGGCGAGGCAGATATAGAGCACGAGTGAGAATCATCTGGTGGGTCAGATAGACAGCCAGAGTTCGTCACTTGGTGAGTATTGGGGTTATTACCCCTAGTGGTGTCGATTTATCCGAGAGTATTATACATGTTGTTCTGAGTGTTAGGATTTCTGTTAGAGTGAGAAATTTTGTATAATCCTGTATCTTGGTTATTCTTCCGCACTCTGATCTTTCGTACGTTATTAGACTTATATAGGCTTCCGCTAGTATTATATTTTATATCTGTATGCAGGATTGTATGCCGTTTATCAGGTGCTGATTAAACGCCTTGGATTGCTAACATAAACAGAGGAGACCATGCCGAAATTTCGAGGTGCCACCTAGTACCTCGAGATCTGACATGGGGATTTGTGTTAGCGTCCAGCGGGGCGCCACAAGTTTTGTGATTTTTATTTTTTATTTTTGATAGAACATTTAGTTGTTTGTTTTTGTTGTTTATGGCATATTGGAGCACTTATTTTGAATAAGTTTATTTAGACTTAAATGTTAGAACACTTTTATTTTGAATGAATATTTGATTATCGTATTACTTTTTATATGCATACAAATTATTTATGCAATAATGAATATGACACCACAACAATGGAGGCTTCTAATAAAATTAATATTGGAACATATTAGACGACAATCTATCACTTGAGATGTAATCAACGTATTAATGCTCACGGGTACACAATTTGTGAATGAACTCTTAAAGAGTCATTATCAAACTGTTGAGTTGTTAAGAATGGAAAATGAGTCATTCATTAACCTTTGTCTTTTATTTTAAGAACAAGGATGGTTTGTGGATAGTAGACATGTGAAAATACCAGAAATGATTGCAATGTTTATTTTAACAATTGGTTATAGTTGTCAGTATCGACTAATAAAAAATTGATTTCAACATTCATTGCAAACAATCTATAAGTATTTCCATAAGGTTTTATTAACTATGTTGTATTTTTTCAAAAAAATAATCTTATCACCTTCTTTTTATCAATTAATGGAAGAAATTCGAACTCATCGACATCTTAGACAAATATTCAAGGTACCTAACTTTTACACCTGATAGTTTATATTTATGTTTATATTTTTTACTAGTAGTAATGTACTTCTTTAATTAATTAACAAAGGTGCTCTTGATGGAATACTCATCCTTACTTGCATTCTATCGGACAGACAAATTCCTTACAAGAGACAGGGAATGTATGAATGCTATCAAAATGTAATAACTATTTGTAACTTTGATATGATATTTATATACGTGCAAGCTAGATAGGTAGGAGTCACATATGATTCAAGGGTTTTAATGGAGATTATCCGTGATTCTGCATATAGATTTCCAATATCTTCATTTGGTATTATTAGTATTTCCTATAGTTTTATTAGTAATATATATATCATTTAGCAATGTATTCATTTTGATATAGATAAATATTATTTGGTTGATGCTGCCTACATGCACACACGGGATTTTATGATACCATATTGCAATATGCGTTATTGATTACTTGATTTTCGTCGTGGACGTCTTAGATGCAAAGGGGAAATATTCAACCATACACATGTCAAATTGAGAAATATAATTGAGAAGGCTTTCAGAGTTTTGAAGGCGCGGTTCCCAATTTTAAAAAGAATGGCACCATACTATTTTTCTATTAAGAGAAATATAGTGATTGCATGCATGACAATTCACAATTTTTTTTGTAAAATTTTGATAACTGATGAACTTTTTCATCAATACGATGATGAAGATGTTCTTTTTAAAGTAACTAATTGTGGATATACTCATTTCGTTGTGGAAGAGTTGTTTGGACAATCTGAACAAGCATTCATAAATACTTTAGGAGATCAGATTGCCAATCATCTTAGTAGTGTAAATATATGAAATAATGTTATTTTGTTGGGTATGATAATGTTGATTTCAAAATTTTGATGGATATGTTGATTTCAAATTTTGTTGACTTGTATGACATTATTGTTTTTAATTTGAAATTTGTGAGATTTTATAAGTAAAAGTTATTATTTAAAAATTAAAATTTTTAGTATTATTTATTATTTAAAAATGAATTGTATTTTAATTTTATAAGAAATGATATATTTTATTATGTTTGATAAGAAATAGGCATTTGAAAATGCAAATAATATGTAAAGGTAAAATAGATAATTTATTAATTTTTAGCAATATGTAATAAATATGATTATGTGAATTTAGCACTTAATTTTAATGAATTCAATACTATTTTAACATCCAAACAAATAATTTTTTCAGTACTTATAAGTTTTAGTACTAAATTTTTTTCAATTTAACAAATAACACCTTAATTGACATGTTTTATACATCATTAGATACCTTAGAAAATTTTCAAAGGAAAAAAAAAAAACAATCATGTGCCTAAATCATACAAGGATAAATGATTAAAACATAATTGGAGGTTTAGGTTATGGCATTGGAGATGCGAATGACATATTTATCAAATGAAATAGTTGAAGATGTTAAAGAAAGTGAATTTAGTGTGTGCAAATAGTTACTTTAAAGTTAAGGTAGATATCCGTGGGTGCAATTTGTGCAAATGGAGCCTCCCTTTTTTATTTGACTCTTTTTTAAAGTGTGAGGGTGCATGGAGAGGACAAAGGTTAGCTGTCTTAGGTCATCCGAAAAAGTAATCCTACCGTCCCCCCTTGTCGTTCCTCAAGAGTCTGGACTCTGGAGTTGAGATCCTGTATTCCTACTTGATTTGTTGCTACTTCGCTCTGCACAGCAGCAGCAGCATCAGCATCAGCATCAGCAATGGCTGAAAATTCGGAGGTAAACCTGAGTTGAATTGAATCATTACATCAACTTTCAAAATCATATTTTTTTCTGCTGTGACTCTGTCTGCTTAATTAATTCTTCTCTAGTTGTTGAAGTTTCTATTAATGATGAATGAAAACATTATCTTCTACGTTTCTTAAAATCCAAAGAAACAAACGCAGGGAACTTTTCCATTGTTTTCATCATTTAGGATTTTCGGATCTCCAGAAAAGCCTCTACCAACTCCTCCTCCTCCTCCTCCCCCTCCTTGTGTTGAAGTATCTCTCTCAGAGGTAATATTCCTTCAGCCTCTCTCATCTGTTAAATCTCCCGAGTAGTGAAACATCAGCCACTCCTTCTCATTATATATATATATATATATATAATTCATAAAGAGGATATCTAATCTCATTGTCTCCTAATTACAAGATGCAAGCAGATGTCATCTACGGTCGAGTGTACTTTGGAGCCCGTCAATTTGGGTGTCGGTCCAACTCTGCTTAAGGTATTACTCCCTTCAACCATTTAGTTCTACCAAAATAAATACTCAACTACATATAATTCCAACATCTGACTCTACTCTGGGTTTGTCTTACTCTTAGGGTCGAGTCAGTACTCGCGAGGTTTTTGCTTTATCAAACTCAGATTTGGTACCTGGGAAATATGAAGGTGTTGTAAGAATAACAAATCATATTTATTTTCTAGAATCACAGATATTTAAAACAAATCAATTCTACGTTTTTCATGTTTCGGGATAATCGATTGCAAATGAGCACGTTTTCTTTTGTGGTGTAGGGGGCCTGAAGCTATGGGAAGGTTCAATGGATCTGGTTAAGACACTTTACTCCGAGATTCAAGATGGACGGTTATCTCTCGCAGGGAAGAGAGTTTTAGAGGTGGGCTGCTCATGCTAAGGTGATTTTGGCATGCTAAAATCTCTGATTAATATGCACTGCTTGATTTTTTTTGCTGACATGTAAGAATCATAGTTTTCGTTTTATGCTTGGATAGTTGGTACTGCCGAATTTTTGCATCCATTACTATTTATTGCTGTTCTACATTATAGTTCTTCACTTCCAGTGGCCTCAAGCCACTCAAATGGGACGGTATAAAATGTGTTTGGGGAGGAACTGCAATAATATTCTGATTCCTTAAATTGGAAAGTAGTAATGTTGACTTCGGATCCTATCTACATTCAAAATATGTTAAGCCATGAAGCCAATTCAAACCGTTATGAACATGATATTTTTTTTTTGTCGCCTTACAAGCCATTCATCCATATGCATATAAAGAAGAGATGTATTTGAATGTTTGTTCAGGAGTTGAGAAGTAGAGGGTGTCGAGGATTAATTAATACTGCACAATGTAAATGGAAGGGGAAAAGCTAATGATAATAGTGAAGATGAAGAGAGTAGTTGAAGGGCCATGATGCACTATGAAGGAAGTTCTCACAATTGATGAGGATGTTGAAATGATGACTGTAGGGTGACAATCACTGATGGAATTGAGACACAAATGGTGATATGATGGCCAAGGGGCTCTGCTCAATGTGTCGAGATCAAGCTGAAGGCATTTCTATGCCCTAAATAACCTCTTCATCTATGCTTTTTTTGATATGTAAACTGGACTTGAACCCACGACCTAAAAGTTGCTTCACAATGTGTCAAACCAACTGAGCTATGGATCTAAACTCTAATTTGGTAAAGTAAAGACACGCCATTTTCCAAAAATTTATATTGTGGGGCAATTAGCGACTATAGCATAGAGAAGGTGTGGGAACGAGGATGCCAGAGCGCTCCAATTTAAGAATATCCTAAAGTCAAGATAACCTTCGAAGCATTTATGTGTGTATCATGTTACAATAGTATACATGTTTCTCTATATATTTACTGAAATGCCCTTACATGAATTCTTACACATTCACTAATTATTCCAATTCGGAGAACTGCTCAATGTGGACCATCTAATGACAATACACATTATAAATCTATGATTTAGATCATTACATCAACCTAATTATTGATATATTGATGGCCTCAACAAGCTATAAAGATTAGATTGAGTGACTCCATGATGTTGCAACCCAAGAGACTATTTGATAATAGTTTTTTCGAAGTAAAAGGACAAGTTTGTCCTTATTGGTAGAGAAACTTTGGAAGCATGAATTTTAATGTTGAAAATGCTCTTTTCCAAAACTATAGAGGACAAATTGTAGGTGAATATGCTCCCAACTGCAAAACCACGGTTTGAGAGTGGGTCTATCTACCCAACGTGACAACTATAGTTCCTAAGGTTGGACACAATGTTGTACTCATGTGTTAGATATACTATTACACTCTTTTGCAAACAAGATAGTACTGCTATGTTACATTCTCAATAAAGCACTCCATTATGTTATTGAGTACAACTATAGTGTTTTGATTGCCTCCCTCTTAAATAATTAAGTTCATGGATAGTGCTATGGTATTGGAGATGTTTCATCGTCAAAGCCTCATCCTTACTTTTCTTTTAATGAAAAAAATTATAATATTATCAAAGCACACTAAAGCATTGCATCATAATGCATATGTATGGACATGTATATATTTTGGGCTTCTTGAGGGTGTCACTTCAGACACTCGTGCAATGCCAAACTTTGACACATGTACCAGTGTCATAGTTACATAGCCTTCGGAGTACAATGCCATCTTGACTTGTTGCTAATTGTTTGAAGAAGCTTAGGCCAATTGAGTGATGTAATTTGGCAGTGGGACTTTTCTTGCCTAAGTGTGTCAATGGAAGACATGAAGGTAAATTAAGTGTTCTTGAAAGGGAAATTTTTAGCTGGCCATTCCCATAATGAGAAGGTCTAAAATGGTCAAATCCACAATAAATCTTGCAACAATGATAAATGCACTGGTGCCATGTCCACTATATGTGAGAATTACAAGTACTAAGAAGGGTAATTGGAGAAATAATTGTATGGGGGACAAGTTAGTCATTTTCTTTTGTCAAGGGTTGTATGATAATGTAGGGGCCTCTACCTTTCCATGCATTTGTGTTGTACTAAAGTCGAGTTCTCATCCAAAGATATGAACCAGCTAGAGAAGTTTTTTTTTTTGGATGGGTACCAACTAGAGAAGTGCTAGAGTGGGTCTCCAATGGGAATCGTAATTTATAGTTTTTTGTACTATTTATGTTAACCACAAGCTTCCTATTTATAAATTCCATTTTGTTAGTTTTACTGAAATTCATCATTAATAGTTTTTTTTTTTTTTTTTTATAAGTTTTTTTTAAGAGTTGGTGAAACAATTAAAATTGGATCCTTTTGGTTTAAAATTAGAGTCTTATTGGATTCTTGGTTGGCGTGGGGAGCTTCATTCTCGTTTTCTAAAAGGATTCTTTAGTTCTTGGTTCCATTCGCAATCTGTTGGGCTATCTGGAAAGACCGTAATCGTCGCATCTTTGAGGGGAAAGCCTGTACGATGGAAAGATCAGTTCTTTTTGTTCTGGAGTTCCTGTTCTCTTGGAGTAAACTATACAAAGAGTTCAAAGGGGTTTTCTTTGAAGACTTTGTCGTGCGTTGGGACATGGTGTGTGGGTTACAACGAGAGTAACGCGGGGGGTCATTTCTCTGTTTTGTTGTCCTCTCTTTTGTTTTGTTGGTTTCTTTGTCGTGTATCTTCGCTTTGTTTTGGGCGGTCATCTCGACCCCTTTTTTCAATAAATCATCTTTACCGATAAAAAAAAATTAGAGTCTTATGAATCTATGTTTCTATCTTCTAATTGAGTGGTCAATAAGTTTTTATAAATTTAGAGTTGCATCATTGGTGGGTTCTTGTTTCTAGATGCTTGAATTAGGTATGGGTTCCAAATTTCGTAACCATCATTGAGTTTTTTATGGACACAAGTGGGGAATGTCCCACACTAATCCTCTACAAATATTTTCTAGTGCTTCAATTCAAGGAGTTGAATATAATAAAGTGTTTTTTTTTTTGGAGGGGTGGGGGGCGGTGGTTGTCTCCTTCCTTTGATTGATTGGTGCGACTAGACAAACGAGAAAGTTGTATCTCGGTGCAACTCCATAAAACTGGTTTCATAGGGCTGCTGACTTTGCTCATCTATAGTCAAGTTGCTGATTTGTCTTATGTTTTGTTTCTCACTTTCAATAACAAAAGAGTTGGCTGTGGAAAGAGTGGAATGTAGGAACATGATGCATTTAGCTGACCTCAAATGTTTGGGATAAGGCTTTTTGTTGTTGTCTGAATTTTCTTTCCTAAATTCAGTCATTCTAAAGTCTGGTTTAGCCTAGTTTATAGTCTCTTTGAGCCCTAATTTCAGACATTTTATAAATCTATCCTACAACAACAACAAAAAATTTGCAAATCTATTCCTACTTAGTTTATTATACCACCTTAGATCTACAAATGTGTAATCTATTTTCAGTTTACTGCTCACATTCAAGAGTACATATTGAGGGTCTAGAATTACCTCCCTAATGGCCACCAAGTCTAATATAATAAGGATGGAGAGATTGTGGAAGATGCTGCCCATAGAATTAGAGCTTAATGGTAAAAGTGGAGGTGTGATTCTAAAGTGCCAACTAATCAAATTAAAATGAACATTTTATAGGACAATAATAAGACCAACTATGTTATGGAGCTGAAATGTTGGGGGGGGGGGGGGGGGGGGGCATTGTAAATAAAGTATGACAAAGATGAAGATGTTTAGATGGATGAATGGAAAGACCAGGAAAGATAAAATTAGAAAGGAATGCATTCGAGAAAGTGCTTTTTGGAATGCATTATCTTCATTTTGATGGAAGCAATAGATGCTTGTACTAGATTGAAGGTGGTTGAGGTCTCTTTGAAAGAGTTTTGGAGTTGAAAATTATACATTAGAACCACAATTGCAGCCATAGTTTTTTGAAAAAATTGGATTGATGGGCCATTTTTTTTTCCTTCCATCGACGATGACTTGCTGTTTACTGGCAACCAATCCAACGACGATCAGGTGATGAACCATACCTATATGACGTGAAATTTTGGATGGTTTTCTCCTGGTAGAACCCTAAGCATGTTCTAGACGCTAAAGAAAATACACTTGTTCGCCTGCTATGTTGCAACTCTGGCTCATTGAGATCTAAGGCCTATTTGGGTAACTTAAATACACATTTGCTAGGCCTTTTAGCCTAGCTGCAATGACCCATTTGGCAACCACTATTTGCTAGGCCACCCGCACATATCTTTTTAGCCTAGTTTGACCTCCAAGTCCACAGGGCTGAGCCTCTGGTTGGACAGTGAAGTTCCTGCGCCTGATTCAAGTGCAATTCGACCTACACTCATTCTACCAGTTCCATGATGCTTATCAGCCTTCTTGAAGGTTGAGTCTTAGGTTGGACGGAACTTCACTAGGAAGTCAAAATACAAAGGTAAGATCTCTGCACAAGCATGAGCTCCATTCATTAAAACCATTTCCTGGGGGTGGTGAAAAGGGTTGAGATCGATCCCAAACCATGACGCAGCTGGAAGCCAATGGCATTCAAAGCGCATGTTGTATAGAGAAGGGGTATCACTCTAATGAGTTCCCATTGTTGGAATATAGCCTCACGGATTGAACAAATGGAATTACAATCTAAAGCTACACGTGTTAAACTAGAAGAGGAGAAGAATAGTTAATTATTACAGTTAGTCTGTTATGACTTAGTTAGTCTGTTATTTTTCTGTTATGAGTTAGTTAGTCTGTTATTTCTCATTTTGCCTTGTATAAATATAGTTCAATTACTCTGTAATTCAGATAATCCAATTTCAATTCATGAAAGTCTTTTTCAGTTCATCTCCATGATCTTTTCTCACAAGCCAAAAACTTCAATTCATCTGAAACTTGACATGGTATCAGATTAACAATCAATTTTTTTTTTTTTTGCTTCTGCGACCTTACAAAGATTTTGCTCTGAAATCTTTGTCATTTTCCTTATACATACTTTCTTGCATTTCTTGGAGAAATTTCAGAAATGACTTCGGACGACGAAAATTCTATCCGTTCTCATACTTCTCATCGCACGATCAATCCTTCGGATGATTCATCAAGTCCATACTTCTTGCATCCAAGCGACAATCCTGGTGCATTACTTGTTTCAGAAATCTTTACTGGTGATAACTATATTGCATGGAGTCGATCAATCACCATTGCTCTAACAGTCAAGAACAAAGCAACGTTCATTGATGGTACGATTCTTGCTCCTCCTGTTAATCAGTGTGTTCTTCATACTGCTTGGCTGCGTGCCAATAATTTGGTTCTCTCGTGGTTAATGAATTCTATTTCCAAGGAAATCAGAAATAGTCTTCTTTATGTTGCATCTGCTGTTGATCTTTGGAAAGAGTCGAAAACAAGATACTTACGAAGTGATTGTCCAAGAGTTTTTCATCTTGAAAAATCTCTAAGTTCTATTACTCAGGGTTCTTCATCGATCACTGAGTATTTTAGTTCTTTCAAGACCTTATGGGATGAGTATGTTAATTACAGACCATTCCCAACTTGTAGCTGTGGAAAGATGGCAACATGTACCTGCAACCTGTTTGATTTTTTACTCATTAGATAGCAGTCTGATTATGTGTTAAAATTCTTGGTTGGCTTAAATGACTCCTACGCTTTCATTCGAAGCCAATTGCTTATGGTTTCACCATTGCCGAGTATGGAAAAAGTATTCTCTTTACTACTTCAAGAGGAAAGCCAGAGACAACTCAATAATTCTGTCAGCAATGAAACTCATGCTTTGCTTGCCAAACAGAATAATCAGCCACATGTTCCATCTGTTCCATCGAAGTTTTTCAAAGACAAACAGAAGCGATCTTCTCTATATTGCACTCATTGTGGATACAATGGCCATACCGTAGAGAAATGTTTCCAACTTCATGGATACCTTCTTGGCTGGACTGGACCAAAAGGGAAACGGAATCCACCTATTGCTCATGCTGCTATGTCAACCTCTGAGGTTTATATTCAAAACAGTAACGAGAATCAAAAGTTTTCTTTAACTTCTGAGGACTTCAATAAATTGCTAGCACTTGCAAATTCTACCTCATCGCCAATACCTACCCAAACACCTTCACCAGCTGTAAACATTGTTACTTCTCAATTTTCTGGTAAACCTTCAAACCTTTGCTATTCTGTTTCTTCCTCTTTACAATATGTATCCTCATGGATTCTGGATACAGGTGCAACAGATCATATGATCTGTTCACCACTATTATATTCATCTACACCTACATCAATCAATACTTCTATTAATTTGCCAAATGGGAACTCTGTTCCAGCTTCACATATTGGCAATGTTCGTCTCTCAAACACATTATATTTGCATGATGTGTTATGTGTTCCCAGTTTTTCATTCAATTTACTATCTGTTTCTAAACTAACAAAGCAGTCTAATATTTGTCTCTTTCTTTGACTCCTACTGCCTTTTACAGGACCATTCAACAAAGAAGATGATTGGGATTGCCTTTGAAAAACATGGACTGTACCACCTATCTCAAGCTACTTCAAAAACTTCTATCTACAATCAACCCAAGTTTAATTCTTCATATTTTGTCTCAGCTATTACTCAAAATCAATTAGATACTTGGCATTATAGATTAGGCCATGTTTCTAACTCGAGATTACCTTTTCTTAGACAGCTAGAGTCATCTATACTTTTCAATTCGACAAATGTCTGTGATGTATGTCATTTAGCAAAGCAAAGAAAGCTTTCATTTCCTGTATCTCAAACCAGTTCAAATAAAATGTTTGACTTGATCCATTGTGATATATGGGGTCCCTTCAATGTTGTTTCCTACTCTGGTTTCAAATACTTCCTTACTATAGTTGATGACTATACACGTTGTACTTGGGTATACATGCTCAAGATGAAATCTGAAGTTCCTTCTATCCTCAAAAATTTCTGTACAATGGTAGAAACACAGTTTAGTACTTCTATCAAAATAGTAAGGTCAAACAATGGACTTGAATTTCTTTTGACTCAATTCTATAATGACAATGACATTATACATCAAAGAAGTTGTGTGGAAACTCCACAACAAAATGGAGTTGTGGAGAGGAAACATCAACATTTATTAAACACTGCCAGGGACTTAATGTTTCAAGCAAACATGCCTTTCATCTTTTGGAGTGATTGTGTGTTAACTGCAGCACACATTATAAACAGAATTCCTACTCCTTTTCTCAAAAACAAAATCCCATTCGAAATGTTATTTGATAAACCACCTAATCTTTCTCACCTCAAAGTGTTTTGTTGTCTTTGTTTTGCCTCAACGCTCACAAATCATAGACATAAATTTGTCCCGAGAGCTACGAAATGTCTATTATTAGGTTATCCTTCTGACATAAAAGGCTACAAATTACTGGACCTTAACACAAATAAGGTATTCATCTCAAGAAATGTAGTTTTTTATGAAAATGTCTTTCCTTTCAAGGATTTTCCATCTAATCCTGAAACACATACCTTCTTATTTCCTCCAACAAATTCTGCTTCATATTTCTATTTTCATTCTTCTGATATTCATTCTGATAAAAATCCAACTTCACATCAGAACCTTAATTCAGATCAGAATATCACATCCAATCCACACCTCATCTCCGATCAAAATCTTCCAAATCATCAACTACCTTTGAACAACGAATCTATTCCTCAAATAGCCTCACAACCTCTTAGAAAATCTTCAAGAATTAAACAAATGCCAAATTACTTGTAGGATTACTATTGTGGTACTGCTTCACAGGTTCCAAATGCAACTCATTCATCTGCTATTGCTGCTTGCTCTCCTAACAAAGGTATTCTATATCCCATATCTGATTTTCTTTCTGCAAATCGATTGTCCACTTCTCATAAAGCCTTTCTAATATCCCTTTCAACCTCTCAAGAACCCAAAAATTATAAATTGGCTGCTACAATTCCTGAATGGCAATCTGCAATGCAAAATGAAATAAATGCCTTAGAGTTAAATAAGACTTGGGAACTTGTTACTCTTCCTAAAAATAAAAAGACCATAGGTTGTAAGTGGGTATTTCGAATCAAGTATATGGTAGATGGAACTATAGAACGACACAAAGCTAGATTGGTAGCTAAAGGTTACACTCAACAAGAAGGATTGGACTTCTTTGATACTTTTTCTCCAGTAGCAAAGATTACTTCCATTTGGCTACTGCTTGCTATAGTTGCTATTAAAAATTGGCATATTCACCAATTAGATGTTAATAATGCTTTTTTACATGGTGAATTGCATGAAGAAGTTTATATGGAGTTGTCCCCTGGTTTGGTTGTCAAAGGAGAAAATAAAGTTTGTAAACTTTTGAAGAGTCTCTATGGTTTGAAACAAGCATCTAAGCAATGGTTTGCTAAATTGTCCACAGCATTGCTTGACTATGGTTTTACTCAAGGTAGCTCAGATTGTTCTTTGTTTATCAAGAAGTCTGACTCATCCTTCATAGCTTTACTATTCTATGTAGATGATATTCTTTTAGTCAGTGACAGCTTGCTTGAAATTCAACTGCTCAAAACTTTTCTACATGACACATTTACAATTAAAGATTTGGGGGAACTCAAATATTTTCTCGGATTGGAGGTAGCAAGATCTAAAACTGGTATATCAATTTGTCAAAGGAAGTATGTTCTAGACATACTTGAACAAGCTGGAATTCTTGGTGCAAAACCTGCAGTTTTTCCAATGGAATCGAATTTAAAGCTCACTGCTTCAGATTCTGATTTATATGAAGATCCTTCAGCCTATAGAAGATTAGTTGGGAGGTTGTTATACTTAACACTAACTCGACCTGACCTTGCCTATTCCGTCCAAGTTCTCAGTCAATTTTTAGCCAAACCAGCTGTTAGTCATTACCAAGCAGCCATTCGAGTTGTCAGGTATTTAAAGGCGACCCTTGGACAAGGATTATTCTTCTCAGCTTCATTAGAATTGCAGCTCAAGGCTTTCTCAGACAGTGATTGGGCAGGGTGTATTGACACTCGAAGGAGTGTAACAGGCTTTGCCATCTTCTTGGGTGATTCATTAATTTCATGGAAGAGTAAAAAGCAAGCTACTATCAACAGATCTTCTGCAGAAGCAGAATATCGGGCCCTTGCTTCAACAGCTTGTGAGATTCAATGGCTCCTTTATGCACTACAGGACCTAAGTATCAACCACCACTTGCCAACTTTGGTTTATACAGATAGTAAATCAGCATTATCTATTGCAACTAATCCAGTCCAACACGAGATAACAAAGCACATACAGATAGACTGTCATCTTATTCGAGAGAAGCTGCAACAAAATATCATCAAGCTCTTCTATGTCCCTTCAAGATTGCAACTAGCAGATATTTTAACAAAGCCTCTAGGCTCTCTTCCATTTCATCATACTCTCCGCAAGATGAACATCCTAAATATACATGTTCATCTTGAGGGGGGGGGGGGGGGGTGTTGGAATATAGCCTCACGGATTGAACAAATGGAATTACAATCTAAAGCTACACGTGTTAAACTAGAAGAGGAGAAGAACAGTTAATTATTACAGTTAGTCTGTTATTTTTCTGTTATGAGTTAGTTAGTCTGTTATTTCTCATTTTGCCTTGTATAAATATAGTTCAATTACTCTGTGATTCAGATAATCCAATTTCAATTCATGAAAGTATTTTTCAGTTCATCTCTTCTACTTTCATCTCCATGATCTTTTCTCACAAGCCAAAAACTTCAATTCATCTGAAACTTGACACCCATTGCGATCAGGTGATCGCTAGGCTCACCTACAAGATTTTGTGTTCTAAAATGGAAATGAGGGGAAAATGTCCATGAGTTGCTTTGTAAATTTAACCATTGGGGTCTCTTATGAAGATTCCATGTGGTGCGACATACCAATTTCACCCTAAACCCTTCTTTCAAATTGTTACTACTGACACTGTTCCTCCTATGCCTTTCAGCTCGGATGTGGTCATGGACTTCCTGGGATCTTTACGTGCCTTGAGGTGAGATTTCCCTTCATATAGACTGTTATGTTAATGTATACAAGTGTATGCCTATCTGGTTTGGGCTGTGTAGCTTCCTTTCTTTCAAGGCTGTAAGTTTTCTGTCTCTTGCCAATTGTTTTTTTTTTGCTTGTTCAATCAGGGTGCAGCTGTGGTTCATTTCCAAGACTTCAATGTTGAGGTCCTGCGATGTCTCACAATACCAAATGTAAATTCTAATCTTGAAAAGGAACACCCGCAACCTTTGGCAACAAATTTGACAGAATTGAATGTCCGGCCAGAAGTTCGATTCTTTGCTGGTGATTGGAGTCAGATACATCAACTTCTCTCTCATGCATGTTGCAATGATTACCTAAAAGCCCCTGATTCAATATCTGAGAATGATCCTGGAGCTGGCTATGATATTATTTTAATGGCAGAGACAGTTTACTCTGTCTCCTCTATTCAAAATCTTTATGATCTTATAAAGAAGGTTCGGTTTGATTCTCATGCTCTAATTCATTTTTCATCATTATACTTGATGGTTCCTTGAGCTTGACGAATGTGTTTACTTGCAGTGCCTGAGCCACCCCCATGGAGTTGTTTACTTGGCAGCCAAGAAACATTATTTTGGAGTAGGAGGGGGAACAAGACAATTCGTGTCCATAGTAGAGAAAGATGGTGAGCTAGTCCTCTGTGAAATCTGGTTGCTGTGTGCCATGCATAATTCATTTTTTGAGAATTCTCACCTCTTTTGGAGGTGCAACTGCAATCATTACATGCGTACTAGGTTTAGCATATACAAAAATGAATTAGTTGTACAAGGTGACTTATGTGATTGTGAATTTGATCTTACTTTGTGCACACAAACGCATGATATATATATTTGGATGCATCATACGTACACTCCATGTACATATTAACACAGATAAAACTCAATGATACCATCTTTGTCGTTATTTGACAGTTTCCTATGGTATAGGGTTATTGATTGGTGGGCCATGTTTCTGCAGGTGTTATGACAGCTTCCTTGATTGCAGAAGTTGCAGATGGTTCATCTAATGTCCGAGAGGTTTGGAAGTTTTCATTTAAGTAGACTTGGATTACAAGGACTGAGCAGAACATTCATTAGTTCTTACCTACAGAACAAGGTCAACAAAGAGTTACTGGGTATATGGGAAGTTAACGTAGAGGTCATCTAAGTTCGGATAAAGACCCAAGCTTTTTGTTTTTTTAGTTTATCAGATCTATCTATTTTAAATTGGTAGCTAATGGTTGTGCATGCATGTGTGATCAGCTGTTTTAGTCTCTATTACTCAAATACACCTCATTTTATGATCGTGTAGTAGTAGTTCCATTCAGAAGTAAAACTGTACTTACAACATCCATGAAAGACTATTAAGATCATTTGATTATTACCAGCGGCTGCCTAATTGCCTGATACCAGTCATTGAAGTACATATATGTTTAATATGTATCTAAGACATTATGACTTTGATTTTTCGCTTTTACCTACCAAGGACTTGTCAATCATGTACACGTTTTTCTTATTATAGATATTTTTGTTCGTAGTTGTTAAATTTGTGTAGATTATATTTAAATTGGGCTAAAACTGACATGACTCATGGGAGAGTCAGGTAGGAAGGTGTTTGATAATTTCTCCTGCAGAGAGGCCTACCCTGATTTTTAAAACAATGAGTGGAACGTCATAATCTGCCACGGCATGTCCGTGTGTAAATGAAGAAGCCGCCTAGAGATGGACTCATTTTTGAGTGTGTGAACTAGTGAAGAAGAAGCCCAGATGCGATGGGGTCTCATTCTTATTTTAATATAATATTGACATTAGTATAACATGAAAAAATTTACAAAAATAGAGAACATCAATAATATTGGTTGGCGTGCGTGCTTGTGAATTGTTTACTTTTTATATAAGGTAGCGTGTGATGAGGGTAAAAAAGGGAAGAGGTGGTTTGGTTACACCTGTCTTTACTAAGCAAGCTGTAGTGTACTAATAAGTAATAAAAAGTCACAAGGTGCCAACTGCACTTGATGAAATCTTCTTCTCCAAGTATCAACATGGTTTCAAAACTCGTGTTAGACCGAGATATAACGTTCGAGTCGTTTCGATATTTATTGGACACGAATAAGATGGAAGGAAAAGTGAGTTTTTCGAATGAAATTTAATATCTCTCACATTAAGCATATCAAAAAATTCATCTACACTACTCGGTATTTAGCATAGACGAGATGTTAAACCATCCAGTTGAGTTTTAAAATCATTAGTATCAATGAAGTGTTGGGATGACATATGGTACATATAAGTGGCCTAGTGGATGTTGTAATTTTCAACGGTATAACACCCTTGAATGCCAGGTGGCACTGACTCTCTGTATGGCTGGCCTTTATTAAGCATGTCAGACGGCGTTCACCATGCTTCTTTAAACGTAATTAAGCTTATTATCAAATTTATTATTTCATTTCCACTTTACACCCTTTAAAAAAAATAAAAAATAAAAAAATTTCAAAGAGTAGATGAATCGTCCCAATGTCTATGTATTATTCAATACCTGCTGATCCATGATTTGAGGACTAAGCTCTCAATCTCTGACTTTGGGGGTCTCCCCCATTAAAAGTCAGAGGAGAGAGCGAGAAAGAAAGAAAGAAAACGGATCAGATCACATAAGGCATGTGAGGTGACCATCAATTAATCAAAGCATATCTAACCGTGTCCACGTGTTAAAAAGGAAAAAAAAAAAAAAAAAAGTTTCATCTACGTTAGTCGGAATAAGATGAGAAAATCCCACCTCTTTTTTATCTATCCAACTTTTGACTAAATTTTTCCAGGAATACTTTCGGCCGCCTTCTTCTTCTTCTTCTTCTTCTTACAACAAAACAACCCACAACCCTCTCTTAAGTCTCTTCGTTCGTTCGTTCGTTCGTTCATTCATTCTAATGGGCAGTAGTTTTAACCTGTCTGGGACGATTTTTCGTCCAGAAGTGGCGTTCTCAGAGCAAAACTACTTAGAGAAAAGGCAGGTATTTCTGAGGAGCTATCAATTCTGTAGGAAAACAAGTGGAGTGGAGAGGATCAAAAGAGCATTTGTGCGCGTGAAGCGGGTCATCTGGGTCAGACTCCGATCCGCAAAGAAGTTACCAAGGTTGCTTTGGTTGAGGCTCAGGTACGGATACGTATATAGGAGAAGAAGGTTTCACCGCTTGGTCAATAGATCCAGCAGTTTTTATTGGACCACCAACTCTTGTTGGTAACTAGTACATCTGCGCACGCATCACATCACATCATGTCCGGCGAAGAATGATGGAGGGATGGTCCTCTGCGTGGATCGTGAAGATTAATAACAAGGGTAGCCTAGCCTATCATACTCTACCAAATCTCTTTCTAGTCTAAAAAGATTTCCTTTATTTCTTTTAACAAATTTGTCCAATCCAGACCAAATTATTAGAATTTGCTTATGCTCTTACTTTAATTAGGCCTTAGGTTGATCACCCCTATATGTTTGTTACTGTATATTGGAGTGGTATTTATATATATGATTCAGAAAACAATATGCTCTCTGTCTCTCTCTTAATATGTTCTCACCAAAGGTGTTAGAGGTGCAGAAACTTAAACCCGCATCTCTTTCGGATTGTTATGCCTACTGATGTCCACGGCGGCCCACTTTGTGAGAAAAATCTTTGAAGGGGGTGGCCCACTTCAAAATTTTGAAGGAATCTCTTTGCACGATGCCACGTGGTGTCTTCAAAGAGGTATCTCTAATATTGTTGAAAAAGCAAGGACATGAATTAAATATAAAAAAAACCACGTGTCACAGTTCGAAGAGGGTTAGTTTAATTCAAAGTTGGCCTCCACTTTGTGGCATCTAATTTTGGTTGCCCTTCCTTTCCGAGGATCATCCTTTCCAAAAAGAGTTGTGCTGGGGTGACATTGGATTTATTGCAATTTTTACATTTCTGACGTGAAGGTGCACATATAATCGTAGATGTTGTTTTCTCACGTGTGCACCTCTACGTTAGAAATGTAAAAAATCGCAATAAATCCAATGTCACTCCAACATTAGTGTTTCAAAATGCCTCAAGGCTCACTTTTATGGTGGCTTTGATTACCTATTTTTTCCCAAGGTTTGAATTCAAGACGTGAGATTAAAAGAATTGTTGAAAAATAATTATTAAGTTTTTTTGTGAGAACTTCGCAGGAATTTATATTAGGAAAATAATAAAAAGATAAAAATGCCATTATAAATTATAAATAAATAAAAGTTAAATAAAAAATTATATCTAAATAAAATAACTAGATTATTTCCAATACCCTCCTCAAGTTGGGGCAAATATATCAACTAAATCCAACTTGACAAGATAAGAATTAGTGATAGACGGACTAACAGACTTCGTAAGCGTATTGGTAAATTGATCTGAAGAAGGTACGAAGACTATCTGAAGATTACCAGATCGAACTTTCTCCCTAAAGAAGTGAATATCAACATTAATATGCTTAGTTCTTTCGTGAATGACTGAGTCAGAAACCAGCATAATAACAAATTTGTTGTCACAGAACAAAATAGAAAAACCTAAGACATGAAATCCCAACTTTACCAGCAAAGAACGAAGTTAAATTAGCTCATATGTGCCAAGAGCCATAGCACAATATTCAGTTTTAGTAAAAGAGCGAGAAACCACATTTTATTTCTTACTTTTTCACGAGATTAAGTTATCACCATAAAAAGTACAGAAATAAGAGATAGATCTCCTATCTGTGAGAGAACCAGTAACATCTATAAAATAAGATAAATATAATTGAGCAGTGAAAAACTAGAAAAATTCAAGATCAGGACGCGCCTTTGGATAACGAAGGATATGATAAAAGGCATCAATGTGAGAAGTATGCAAAGTATGCATGAACTGACTGAGCACACTAACCGCAAATGACAAATCCAATATAGTATTAGTTGAATAAACCAGACTACCTATAAGTCTCTGATAAGAATGATCCAATAAAAGATCACCAAATTCAGCATTAAGACGATGATTTTGATCAATAAGTGAGAAAGCATGACTACACCTAAGCATCTCAGTGTCTTGAAGAAGATTCAATATGTATTTACGCTGAGATAACGAAATATCATAGTGAGAGCGAGTCACTTATATCTCCAAGAAGTACTTGAGTGGACCCAAATCCTTAACCTCAAAATACGACTCAATAGCACCTTAACTTTATCGACCCACTGTGCATCATCCTAGTAACAATAATGTAATCCACATATACCAAAACAATGGTGCAACGACCATCTATGTCATGCCCCAAAATCCCAACACGAATCTTGATGATTTATCAGTCCGAATCTCGAGGTATAAGGTAACAACACACACAACCTGATAGAACTATCATAGACAATAACACTTATGAAATGAAAATATACTCAACAAAAATGAATATTTACTAAACTAAATAGAAACTAATCATCAACATAGTCATAATCCAAATCCTCAATTTCATAATACATTAGATTACAAAACTCTCAAACTAACATGTTTCTTGTCTATAATTTTATAACCACTAAAATCCTCAAATTAACAGTCATGACAAGACATTGACCGGATACTCTTCAAGGACCTCTTCAAATGACTTCTCAAATAAATGTTTCTCAAAAGTTGGATAATTTGTAAGGATGAAGGATAGATGGATGAGAATAATATCATTGATCAAAATCATTTTCTATGAAATTTTTTGTATAATTAGAGGGTAGAAGGAAAGGCATCCTACCTCGGACTATTTTTTGACGGTTGATCAGAATTAAGGATCGCCTCTGACCAATCACAAAAATTTTCCTCCGACGAAATCAAAATTCCTTGCATCCACACGTAGTCCTTAACGAGGTGTACAAATTTTTTTTCTACGGAAAGACTCGGATCATTCTTGTTTGACGTAGATCTGAGTTGCAAAAATAAAGGAAAAAGGGGCTGAGTTTTGTTTGAAAAAAAGAACAAGAAAAATCAAAATTTTCTTTAGGTTTCTGATAGTTGTATTTAAGTGGGGACGTAAGTGTCATTTCAGAAATTATTTTTTTTCGAATGTCAATTCAAACATTTTTATACTTTATTTTGAGTGATTTATCGACACGAAACTAACGAAAAAATCGGATTACTCAAATTATGTCTCTAAGTTAACTTCTTTATCTATTGGGTAAAAGTTGACATATAACTCGAGGATTTGACAAATTTTTCGTTCGACTCTTGATTAAAGCGTGTTTACCGGCTAAATTATGTGTTTCAAATCTTATAAATTTATCGACGATGGTAGATTTTCCCAATTATTAATAAATTAAAATCTAAACTTTTAAAATCAACGTCAAAATTACAAAGGATCCTTCAAGATATGTATTAAAAATTTTAGGTCATTACAATCCACTTCTCGATGAACAAAGAAAGTATGATCTTAGTGACATCTAGAAAACTTCATAGATAAAATAATATCAGAAAATCTCTAAAACCAAGCTCGTGGGGATTGCTTCAAGTCATATAGAGATTTAAGAAGACGACATACCTTCCTAGAATACTCGCTCTAAAGACGAAATCATGGAGGAGGGTTCATATAAATAATCTCAGTCAAATCATCATTTAGAAAGGTATTCTTCACATCAAGTTGGTGAAGTAGCCAGGATTTACATGCAACTAGAAAAATAAGAAGTCGAATAGTGGAGAGTTTGGCGACAAAAGCAAATGTGGTACCAAAATCTTTTCTTGGAGTCTATGTAAACCCCTTCTCAACTAGACATGCATTATACCGATAAACAGTACCATCGATAAGGTATTTCACTATGAAGACCCATTTACAATCAATGGTCCATTTCTTAGGTGGAAAAGTGACAAGCTCCCATGTGTAGACACCTCAATTTGAACGGGCCACTTCTCGAAAGGGCCCAAAAATATCAATTTTCCAAATAAATGGGCCAACGGGCCTTAAGGGCCCAAGTCATTGAAAAGTGACATTTTGACCAAACCAAGGCCCCTAAGACCTCTCAATGGTTTAGGAGGCCCACCAAAAGGACTCGGCCTACCTTACGCTATCCCAATATTCATCGCTCTGCTTCCAAAATCAAAAACGCCAAATTTTCGATAAATTTCACCAACGGGCCTAAAAAGCCCGATTCGCCAACACGTGGCATTTTTGATCAAACTAATGATTGCAAAAATTTAAAAAAATTAAAAAATTAAAAATGTGAGACTTGGATGCCTACCACCCCCTCCCCGACCCCTCCTCTACTACCACCGCTCCGCCTCACCAATCCTAAAAACCCAAAATCATTTCTAAAACCCAAGCCCAACACTACAAAGCCCACAAATCATTAACCATATCCAATTCATTATCCAACCCACAACCCTAACCCATAAACCACAACCTACATCAACCAATCACTCTTTTATCATCAAAAGATGACACATGTCATCACCCCATCTCACCTCCTCACCCAACTACCTACCAATTAATTTTATTTAAATCTCATCTACCCACACATCAACCCATCACCTTTTCTCTCAAATCAAACACATCTACCCACACCCCTAACCTATACCTCCCCTAATCTACCCTCATCATTTCCCTACAAAACCCACATCTACAACCTAAACCTACACCATCCTCTCAAGTCAAACACTCAACCTCTCCCTATCAACTTATCTCAACCCTTCATTTCCAACCACTTTGACACATGGCATCATCTCCCTCACCTCCCAAAATATCATCAACCACCTCTTTAAATCCTCCATTCTCTTAAACCAAATACCATTTAATCTCAACCACCATCTTAAACTCACCTCACCAAACACTCCACCCAAATGGGTTGGGTATGATCCAAATCATTTGGGTCAAAACTCACCCATTTAACCCCCCTTCCTTAAATACCCTCTAATCTCCTCTAAATTACACCTATTTCTCTCTCAAACTCATAACCATTCTACCATTTTTCTTTACTTCACCCCATTTTATCCCTAAAATAACTCCTCAACATCTATAAATACCCTCATCCTCTTCCCAAAAATGGTCCCCAACTTTCACTACCAAATTATCTCCAACTCTCACTACTAACAACCATCACCAATCCTCCTCAAGTCTCATATACAAAAAAAAAATATTATACTCCACTCATCTCTCTCATCATCTCTTCTCTACTCCTTCAACCATACAAGAATTGTATTTTCATAAAATACTAAGGACTCAAGAAGAAGAAAAGAAGAAAGAAGATATAAGGTGGGTTCAAGGCAATCCCCCCCCTCTCTCTCTTCTTCACCCTCTCCTCCTCCCTCTTCTATCACCCTCTCCCCTTCATTTTATTTTTTAGGATGAATGGACCCCAAGGCTAAAGGTCTATAAGGGTCATTTCCATCAATGGAATGACCCTATGATCAAGCCGAAAATGAATCCCTATTTAGGGTACAAATGCACAACACGTGGCACATCGTTTTTTGTATTTTTTTTAAATCAAAATGACCGAGTTGAGTTGAGGTTACCACTATCTAGTGGGGAGAAAAGGGTGCCTAACACCTTCCCTTTTCTCCAACCGAGCCGCTTACCCGAATCTCAAGGGTTGATTCATCTTTATCCATCGAGAGTCACCAAATACCAAAAATGTCACATTTTCTAAAAAAAATGCACATCGGGTGACCATTCACACCCACTTACAAAAATGAATGGTGGCGACTCCAAACCATTGTAGATGTGGTCATCGTAATGGCGAAATCTCGTGTCTACACCATGTATTTGTTAAGTCTTTTTACGAGACCTTGATAGGAATTTATATTAGTAACATAGTAAAAAGATAAAAGTGCCCTATAAATCAGAAATAAATACAAATTAAATAAAAATCTATATCTAAATAACAACTAAAGCTAAAATAATTAGATTATTTCCAATAGGATTGGCTGTAAAACCCCGAGTTTTTTATTTGTATCTCGAGAAAAAATAAATAGTGAAATTTTAATAAAATTCTAAAAGTGAGAATTAGGATAAAACTTTAGAAAAAAAGAAAGTACAAAATGCTATCAATCATCAAGATTGACACAAGAACTTTAGTTAGGATCAAAAATAACAAATACTTTTTTTTTTTTACCTATAATGAAAACCCCTACTATTCATTGTTCAAAGAGACAAGAAAACAAATTCATACTAAAAATAGATCAAGCAAATAAATTGTTAGTTTCTTCTCTTACAAATGTATCATCTCTATAAAATTTGTTGATCTGAACCAAGAACAATAAAAAAACTAAATAACAAATAATCCTTTCAAGTTTAAATCCTGAATTGCTTCTCAAATAAAATCTCAAAGACAAATCAGAACTTATTGGGCAACATCTCCACTGGAGTAGTTCTTGCTCATACAAGGTACCCCCACACTTCAATCCTTGTGCTTACAACTTGACTTCCAACGTTTCCATACCAAGAACCTTCTTGGAAGGTAGGTGAGACAATCTTCTTCAATCAAGCCCAATAAGACTCTGAGGTTTGTTTTTGTCTTCAATGGTGAAGGAAGAAGAGAAAGGAGTGCGAGATTGAAAGATGAAGAAATACAGAAGAATACGAGAGAAATGCATTTGAAATTTCTTCTTGGTTCGTTAATGGAGGGTTGTTGGTTCAGAAAGAGAAAGAAGACGAAAAGTGCATTTGAAGTTTCTTGCTGTTATGAAAGGGTGGGTTAATGGAGAGTGGGAGAGAAGAAGAGTAAGAGAGAGAATAAATGGTGGTTAATGGAAATCGAAAGGGTGGGTTAATGGAGAGTGAAAAAGACGAATGAGTTTCTCTGGTGATATTAGATCTAATATTGGTTCATAGAGATCTTCTATCTTGCTGGGGTTGAAGAAAATGATGATCAAGATTCGTGGCTTTTGGAAAGGATTGGCCAGCACTCGTTACTCCATGCTCTTGTATTCGTCATTAGACATAATCTGAAGAATATCTCCAATATTGATAACAAGAGCTTCATTTTGAATCAGAACTGTTAGAATACCTGGATCTGTATGAGATACAATTCCCATCGTTCGATTTGGTTATAGAAATTACAAATAACAGTGGGCCACCAACACTCTTCCTTCCAAACACATCATTTATTTCAACCTCTATGTATCCAAACCTAGCCCTTCTAATAAAATCCCTATCAGAGTCTCTCCCATCATAAGAAATCTCAATTTCCAAAATAAAATTACAACAAGACAAAATAACCAAACTGATAGCAAAGAAAACTAAGCCCATATTTCTTTACTACTCATACTCCTCCCTCTTTTCTTCTTTATTTGCTTTTTTATTGTCCTACCACTCAAGCATGACTCTCTATCCACACAAATCTACTATCTTCTTTTCATTATTTTTTTTATGTGTTTCTTGGCACGAAACACAAATCCAATTTTTTTATAAGAAAAAACTTTAAATGATTAAAAAAAAAGTGAAACCCCACAAAAAAACATCCACTGTCATGTCAAAAAATAAATAAAAAATACTTGAACCAATTTGCTAATGTATTAATATTTGGGATTTTCAAGTTTTGATCCTCAATTATCCCTAGTGGAATCACCACTGAAAGCATCCTCAATTCATATGTAGGGATCTGATTTTTTTTCAGAGTCGCCATTTAGTTTTATGTCTAAGAACCAAATATGACTCTAAACAGATAAAAAACACTAAGCTACGAATAAATTATGGGTACGGGGATTAGGTTACGGGATTGGAAGGTGTTAGGCACCAATCTCATCTGACGAAAGTCGATCTCTACTCCTCTCAAATATTTTCATTATAAAAATGATTTAAATTCATAATAAAAAAATAAAAAGAAATTATTTTTTTAACCTAAGTGATTACGACAATCGGTTCCCTTAGAAACTGGCAGTGAGCATTCCTTGTGTGAATCTTCTTATTTTATCTTTATTTTTAAATCTATTTTTGATCTTCAAGATAAAACTTCATTCTTCTAGATTTTGATGTTTTTATGATTTTTATGGTGTTTTTGAAAATTTCTGAATATTTTTAAGTTGAAAAATTAAGGCTTGGAGTTTGGTATTTATTTAGGACTCTAGATTAGTATTTTAGGAAAGTTTTGGAGAGTTTTTGACCTTTATTTTCTGGGATTTCTCAAGACCTTTGAGATTAGGTGGTAAAGTTTACTTTTTAAATAATTTGATTGATAAGATTAGGGTTTGATTATGTCTCTTAAAGATAAAGTCTATCTCTAACTAATTTCTTAAGTAGTTTATATAAGATTTCAATTAGGTTTTATTTTGATTTTTTAAGTTAAATAGAATGAATTTTAAATTTTAGAGAATCCCTCAATGGAGAGTTATTTATTAAATTATTTTAAATTCTTTGAGACCCCTGGTAGAGGGTTCTTTATTAAATATCAGGTGGGCCCCACTTAAATAAATGGGCTGTCATTTGAAGTTTGGCTCATGAGCTTAATTAATTGAATTTATTTATTTAAAAAATTTAATTTAATTTATTAAAATTTCACTTTACATTAATTAATATTTTAATTATTAATTTTAAAATTTCAAATTTCAAATTTTAGAGTTGAAAAATTACCGTTTTGCCTTCAAAGAGGACTTTTGCGATGGGATGTCATTTTTTGACATTTTGAGATGTCTTAAAATCAATTTTTCGTAAAGAATTCAATGAAAATTTTAGTTTGTATCACTTATGAATTTTTAACATGAAATGATCATGGACCCTATGAGGGGCATTTTTATAATTTTATCGAATTTTGTGGAAAGTTGTGAAACAATTTATTTGATTTAGCTTGTTGTTTTATGTGTTCAAAAGAGTTTTCTTAAGCGTAATGTAGCCTCTAGGGGTATTCTAGTGTCAGGAGTATTTTGATAATTTGATAATTTTTCTCGTAAAGATTCTGTTTCAAAATGATGATTTATATGTTTTGGATCATATTTTCTTAGTGTAACGAGGTTTTTAGTGTTTGCTTGTTTGAAATATCTCATCTGAGCTATGGAAATACATTTAGTAACAAATAAAATTTTAGAATATTCATCTATCATAAGGAATTGCCGCAATCGAACTGACGAATTGATTAATTAGGCAAGTGCAAAAATGGGGTGTCTACATATATCATTTCGGTTAGTTAAGTTATACGGTATTTTTTAAATTTTGAAAATTTTTGTTTAGGTCTTTCAATCTTTCTAAGTTTTTGTATTAATGAGCTTTCTTCATTCGAGTTTCCTTCATCTTATATTTCAGGTTTTATATAATTTGACTCATTAGATTTGATTGGTTTTCATTAAAATTTTGATTTTTTTTGGTAAGTTATTTTATTAGTGGTTTTTCTTCATTTGGATTAATTTTAGATTATATTTCATTGTTTTTTATCATTTGAGGGACTAAGTTTGTTGGTTTTTTTTTTAATTGAAATTAATTAATTAATTAAAAATTTTTTTTGTTATTTAGGTGACTTGTTTATTGGGTGTTCTTAGGTTCGGTGCATTTCTTGGGATTATTGATGTTTTAATTGAGATGAATATACGAGTGATATGCTTGATTGGTGATTCTGTTATTTGATTTTAATTTTTTGCTTTTTTAACTTTTCACATTACGCCCCCTTGAATCAAAGTTCACTGTTAAGACTTGAAAATCAACAGGAATGATACATTATGCAATTACTTAGAAATAAATTTTTATATTATTTATACAATATTGTAGGGTCACTTGGAAGCATATCTTTACTGCATTAGAACAATAGTTGGTATGAGGTTTAAAACCTTCTCAAAGTCGTATAGCACTATTTGCAAGGTAAACTAATTAAAATGTTGAGTTTTACAAATTATTTGAATTTACAAATATAATATTGGTTCATTGCCTCTCCACTATCATTTCCACATGAAAACAAGAAAAATTTTGAGTCATCTTGATTTGGTTTATAAATCTTGAGATGAATAATGTATGTCATTTATGAATAATGAATTCAGATGATAAAACGAAAGGCAAGGCTCTGACATGATGAGTAAACAAAATTTTCTTTTAGAGTCAAGCCAAGTATCATTTAAGGAGTTCTTTGAAACTTCTGACCTTATAAATTATTTGTTAAAATATTTGTCAAAATAAGTATTTTAGAATATTTTAACTTCTAATCCACTTTTGAAAGTGTAGAATGTTAAAAGAAAAATGTTTGAAAGTTATATAATACAAAATATTATTTCTTTATCTTTCTTCAAGGAAGATGTTAGTTTATCACTATTCTCCGATTTTTCCAACAAAAGGGATGCATTTGATGTAATCCGGTAGATATCCGAGAATGAACAAATTGAAGTTTGACCGAGGCTTGTGTTGAACACAATGTCCTTAAGACAATTTTATTCCCGCAACTTGGTGCACATGGATCAATGAACAATTGTCTCCCAGGATACAACGATCACACGTGTAGAGGCAGCACTATAATCTACACGTCTAGCGAACCGAACGCTACTGTTTATACTCTCAAAGAATGCAAATGTAAAAATAAAATGCTAATACGTTTAAACAGCAAAGAAGAAAAAGAGATGGGAAAGTGTTTTTTGGGTACTATAAATTTTTTATATGCCGAGTAACATCTAGTTGCAGTTTTTTTTTTCTACTTCAAATAGTATAAATTTAAATTAGGGGGCATTTAGCATAAAAAACCCTTAATGAAATTTAAATTTGAAAGGGTATAATTATCAAATCTGACGGCACTACCATGAGTATAGTATACATTGATTTGTTTCAAATAAGACAAATTTGACCAGACTGATTCATACAATTTGACTGGATTTCTGGACCCCATAGATTTTTTTTTTCTAAGGATGAAAACAAAAAGTGGATGTACTAACATTCCTTGAAACAAATCATTGGCCTTGGTTTGTTTCCTATTGCCTATAGTAAAGTAACATGGACACATTCATCATTGCACATGCCAACGTTATTCTTCTCATGCTTAATTATACTACCAACTTTGAAATTTTGAAAACAAGTGAGGGAGAGGGACTGAGGTACTGAAGGGGTAAGATGCTATCTGCTTTAAAAACAAAAACACATGGGCAGCTAACATTTCTTTCTTTGTATATTTCTCTATAGGTACAGTATTGGTTACAACTTGATTATAAATGATGATGTTGGCCATGTGTTATAAGGAATCCACAAGCAGACCATCCTCGTTTCTTCCCTGAACCTGATTCTCCATGTGCTTCTCCACTCCCTCTCAACCTATAAATATATCCACATTGATCAACCCCATCTAAGATTAAGACATCCATCAGTATCAAATATCTCTCATTTCCCAAGAAACAGTTGTTGCTGATGGGTTTACGAGAAATTGTCCGAGGGCGTCTTGGAAGTCATTATCAGAAACTAAGTTGCAAAGGTGATAAGGCAATGAGGCCTAGAAGGCAGTATTGGGTGAAGAAGATGATGAATGGAAGAGTAAAAGGTTTGAAGCTATCGCACGTCAGCAGGAGGAGATTGAATTGGAAGGGATTTTCTATGGTACTAATGCCCAAAAGGGTGGCCAGAATTTATGCACAAATGGTGAATAGAATGAAGATGGATGAATTTTATCCTGCTATTGTCTTTTCTTCCCAATGGGGACTTCCTGTTCTCTCTCATTCTTCTCTTATTTCCTAAAAATAGGAGTCGTCACTTTAAATATTTGCTTACGCCTTTTCAATTCATTTTTTCGTAAAAAAACAATCTTCATTACTAGTTGTATTTGATTTCCTATCTTATTGGATCACCACTCTTTTAGAATGAGAAAGCCCCTATATACTACCAAATATACTTCTACTACTACTACTGAGTCAAGACGAGGTAGCCTATGCAGAGTACACAAAAGTAGATTAAATATGGATTCAAAGGTTCCAAAGTGTCAGCAAAGACCATTATCAACTAGAAATTGAAGCTTAGATTATGGTTTTGGATGAACTTACTGTATTGACATGTACTCCAAGCTCAACTATCCATCATTAATACCCCATGCATCAATTCTAAATCCCAGTTTATGTAAATTAATTTATAATCATTAATCCCAGATTATTATGCTGCCTTCAGTCAGTCAGTCATAGATAAGAATCTTATAGATATTTCAAGTGTCAAATTGTTTCAAGACTGGATTAAATAGTTAGATGATTTCTACTGCCTGAGATGATAAACATTTGGCTAACGTAAACCTTTTTTTTTTTTTTGGGTTGAATGTCCTGTACATAAAGTGATCATCTCAAAACACATTGGAGTCTTGTTTAATACTTGAGAAAAAAATATTCAATAGGCAGACTGTATGTCTTAATAGAATGGATCATCAGGCTTTATGACATCAGATTGACGAAGTAAAAACATGAATAAGAACGAAAACACAGAAAATGTTATGAAAGCTCAAGGACAGAGCCAAGTGTGAAAAATCGAAACAACAAAGAGAACAAATAACAAACAAAACACAAGGATTTACGTGATTCGGCAGTGTGCCCACATCCATGGATCAAATCAAGAACAATCACTATTTTTTATTGAGTTCTACAGCCCTAGAGATCTTTATATATAAAATCGGGAGTTACTAAAACAAATCTATCTCCCAAAAATAGAAAAATCCTTAAGAAAATATTGCACAATTGTCATTTTCATAATACTAAAAAAGTTAGGCCAGGGAATACAAGACACCGAGTCCTGTATCGTCATTTTTTTATATAGGTAAGCTTTTGAGGTTGGAGGGACCTCAAGTGTGCAACAATTCAGGGGTTGATGAACAATTCCATATGCATGTTTGGTTTAGATTTGAGAAACTAATGTAAGAGGTCCATCAACATAGAACACAAGGAAATATCAGAGGCCTTATAATAAATGTCAATTTACAAATTACAACCAACTGGACATAAATTAATGTCTTATGGCTGGAGATGAGACAGTCCTTCCAAGCAACCTGTTGATCAAGATTTGGAACCTCAGTTCTCACCAAAGTTGGAATGGAGTTCAATTTTTTCTAAGGAAACGAAATCCAAATTTAAAACATAGCTTTCACAGCAAGCCTAATAACCAATTGCACATAAGAATCTGTAAGGCTGAATCGTCGCCTTGGGATGACCTTAACACCTTTCCTTCCCTTCCTTGCCATGTTACGGATCTTGGTCGGTTTTTCATCCTCCCCAAACTGATCCGACTCTTCTTTGATTGTCGCCAGCTTACTCTTCAGTATCTCCTCTATATCCTTCCGTGATTCCGTTCTCAAACGAGTCTGGCCCATGCAAGGCACTCCCCAACGCAATTTAGAAGACCCTTTCCTCCTCATTCTTTCTCAAAGTAATAATGTAACAGACACACACTCGCAAGACTTCGCTTTTAAATGACCAAAAACTTCACCATAGCATGGATGTTCACTCATAAAATCACTAATTTGAATAAAAATGCAGGGGCCATTAGACTCATTTAAGCAGGTGGAGATGCTCCTTTACAGCAATGGTTTGGTGATGATAAGTTTTGTTTAGGCTTATCTATCAACCAAACTTATATATAATAAATTCTTTTAGAGACTTGGCATACCTTTATTTTACTGATTCGTTACCACCAAATATTAAATAATGGGTCTTAATTTAGTGCATTGGAACATTATTTTACTATTAAAATGTAATTGGCCCAAAGCTAGCCTATAGAATTATTGGTTACACCACAGTGAGGACCAAATCAAGAAAGTAGAGGTAGTACCAGGTCGTCTTCAAAAGTTCAACCTGAAATGGACTCAGATTATGGGTTATATTATAATAATTTGTAGGACTTGGTCTGATTTCAGTTGTAGACATATGAACCTTGACTCAAATTAAAGAGCAGTGTTATCAATATCACGCACCCATAGATGGATGTAACCATAAACCATCAAAACCTTTTGGGTGATTGGCTACTTATAAGCCTAAAAATGGTGTTTGAAGATGTAAAATACAGTAGCCCATAACTTTTTTTTTCTTAAGCTAAGGCCTAAGGGTACTGCGTGCTTCCCATACTAACTGATTAAATATACCGGAGCATGACCATTATTATTATTATTATTAATCTCACCATCCATTCTAATGTCAATTATTTATAAGAAGAACTGCATCGTTTCATGGTTATAACTTGAAACAAATGCTTCCACGATCCATAGAAGCAAAGTGAAGGTATGGTCTATTGAGCCTCAAACCAACCACATTTTCTTTGAATCAGTGATATGTGTAGGTGTCTGTCACAGTCACATACATATGCAGTCTTTCCAACCAACCTCCCCTATCTTTTAAACGGTGAGTTCCATAGGGACTATATATATGTAGGGAACCGAACGAGGGACCTATTTAAAAACAATGTAGCATTAATAAATTTTCAAAATATGGGTTAGAAGTTTTGGATTGAGCTGATTTTTTGTGAGGATGATCTTTATGATGGGAAGATCATCCGGAAAAAAAAAATTAGTCCAATCCGAAACTTCTAATCCCACTAAAAGTGATTTAAAATGTGAACTGTCGATTTTTTACGAATAATTTGTAAATTACTTTTAATGGATTTAGAAATTTCAGATTGAGCTGATTTTTTGTGAGGATGATCTTCTCATCATAGTGACTATCCTCACAAAAAATCAGCTAAATCCAAAACCTCTAACCCATATTTTGAAAAACCATTGTTTTTACATATGTCACATGACCTGCCCCATATACATATATATATATATATATATATATATATATATATATATGTAGGGAAAGGATCAAGGGACATATGAAAAAACATATTAAAAAACAATGTAACATTAATAAATTTTCAAAATATGGGTTAAAAGTTTCGGATTGAGCTAGTTTTTTGTGAGGATGATCTCTATGATGGGAAGATCATCCGGAAAAAAAAATCAGTCCAATTTGAAATTTCTAACCCCATTAAAAGTGATTTAGAATGTGGACTGTCGATTTTTTTGCCAATAATTTGTAAATCACTTTTGATGGATTTAGAAGTTTCAGATTAAGTTGATTTTTTGTGAGGATGATCTTCTCATCATAGTGACCATCCTCGCAAAAAAAAAAAAAAAATCAGCTCAATCCAAAACCTCTAACCCATATTTTGAAAAACCATTGTTTTTTCATGTCCCATAAACCACCCCCATATATATATATATATACGGATCAAGGGACATATGAAAAAACATATGTAAAAATAATGTAACATTAATAAATTTTCAAAATATTGGTTAGAAGTTTTGGATTGAGCTAATTTTTTGTGAGAATGATCTCTATGATGGGAAGATCAGCAAGAAAAGAAATCAGTCCAATCTGAAACTTCTAACCCTATTAAAAGTGATTTAAAATGTGGACTGTCGATTTTTTGCCAATTTTTACCAATAATTTGTAAATCACTTTTGATGGATTTAAAAGTTTCAGATTGAGCTGATTTTTTGTGAGGATGATCTTCTCATCATAGTGACCATCTTCGCAAAAATCAATTCAATCTAAAACCTCTAACCCATATTTTGAAAAACCATTACTTTTACATATGTTTTTACATATGTCCCTTGAACCACACACACACACACACATACACACACACACACACACACACACACACACACACACACATATATATATATATATATATAGGGTCTCGTTCAGCAACAAACATTTTGGCAAAATATTTTTCAAAACATGGGTTAGAGGTTTTGGAATGGGTTGATTTTTGGTGAGGATGATCTCTACGGTGAGGAGATCATCCTCACCAAAAATCAGCCCATTCCAGAACTTCTAGCCCCAGTTTACAAGTTGAAAAATCGTGGACCATCCATTTTTTGTAAACCATTTTTTATGGGGTTAGAAGTTTGGAATGGGCTGATTTTTGGTGATGATGATCTCCTCACCGTAGAGATCATTCTCACCAAAAATCAGCCCATTCCAAAACCTCTAACCCATGTTTTGAAAAATGTTTTGCCAAATGTTTATTGCTGAACATTTCCCATATATATATATATATATTTTTCGCACCCAATCATTTACCCAACATGTTTTGTCCTACATGGTTAGAAGTTTTGGAATAGGCTGATTTTTGGTGAGGATGATCTCCTGGTGAGGATGATCTCTATGGTGACGAGATCATGGTCACTAAAAATCATCTCATTCCAAAACTTCTAACCCCATCACAAATGGTTTACAAAAAATGGACGGTCCACGATTTTTCAACTTGTAAACAAGGGGTTAGAAGTTTTGGAATGGGCTGATTTTTGGTGAGGATGATCTTCTAACCATAGAGATCATCCTCACCAAAAATCAGCCCATTCCAAAACTTCTAACCCATGTAGGACAAAACATGTTGGGCAAATTGTTGGGTAAATGGTTGGGTGCTGAACGTGTGTGTGTGTGTATATATATATATATATGGGAAATGTTCAGCACCCTAAGTTTTACCACACACTTTAACAAACGTTTTTTGTCCTACATGGGTTATAAGTTTTGGAATGAGCTGATTTTTGGTGAGGATGATCTCTATGATTAGAAGATCATCCTCCCCAAAAATCAGCCCATTCCGAAATGTTTAGCCCCATGTTTACACGTTGAAAAATCGTGGACCGTCCATTTTTTGTAAATCAATTTTGATGGGGTTAGAAGTTTTGGAATGAGCTGATTTTTGGTGAGGATGATCTCCTCACCATAGAGATCATCCTCACCAAAAATCAGCTCATTCCGAAACTTCTAACCCATGTAAGACAAAACGCGTTTGTTAAAGTGTGTGGTAAAACTAAGGGTGGCGAACGGGACCCTATATATATATATATATATATATATATATATATATATAGGGAAATGTTCAGCAACAAACATTTTGACAAACATTTTGGCAAAACATTTTTCAAAATATGGGTTAGAGGTTTTGGAATGGGCTGATTTTTGGTGAGGATGATCTCTACGGTGAGGAGATCATCATCATCAAAAATCAGCCCATTCCAAAACCTCTTACCCATAAAAAATGGCTTACAAAAAATGGACGGTCCACGATTTCCCAACTTGTAAACATGGGGTTAGAAGTTTTGGAATGGGCTGATTTTTGATGAGGATGATCTCCTCACCATAGAGATCATGCTCATCAAAAATCAGCCCATTCCAAAACCTCTAACCCATGTTTTGAAAAATGTTTTGCCAAAATGTTTGCCAAAATGTTTGTTGCTGAAAGGGACCCATATATATATATGTATATGGGTCAGGTTCAAGGGCCATGTGAGAAAACATGTAAGAAAACTTTCGTTTTTTAAAATAAGGGTTAGAGGTTTTGGATTGAGCTGATTTTTTGCAAGGATGGTCACTATGATGAAAAGATCATCCTCACAAAAAATCAGCTCAATCAGAAACTTCTAAATCCATCAAAAGTGATTTACAAATTAATGATAAAAATTGGTAAAAAATCGACGGTCCACATTCTAAATCACTTTTAATGGGGTTAGAAGTTTCAGATTAGACTATTTTTTTTTTTGGATGATCTTCCCATCATAGAGATCATCCTCACAAAAAATCAGCTCAATCCAAAATTTCTAACCCATATTTTAAAATTTTATTTACCGTCGAAAGTTTTCTTACATGTTTTCTCACATGGCCCTTGAACCTGACCCTATATATATATATATACATATATATATATAGGGTCTCGTTCAGCACCAAACATTTTTGTCTTACATGGGTTAGAAGTTTTGGAATGGGCTGATTTTTGGTGAGGATGATCTCTACGGTGAGGAGATCATCCTCACCAAAAATCAGCCCATTCCAAAACTTCTAATCCCATAAAAAATGATTTACAAAAAATGGACGGTTCACGATTTTTCAACTTGTAAACATAGGGCTAGAAGTTTTGGAATGGGCTGATTTTTGGTGATGATGATCTCCTCGGTAGGACAAAAATGATTGGGCAAAATGTTTAGTGCCGAACATTTCCCATATATATATATATATATATATATCTTAGTCATTTATTTAATTACGTGAGATATTCTATGCACCAGTGCTTGACTTGACCATTGATTAAAGTGGTTTAACAGCTACATGATATTTTAGACAGCTAGTCCAATTGGTTTTTGATCATTCATGCACAAAATAGAATTGTTCATTGCTTAAAGGGATTTGACCATCCTTACAATGGAATGGGTTTCAAAGTGGTAGAAAGAGTTGTTTCCTTACACTTTTGACTAGTTCATCCAAATCAATAAATGATTATTGAGGCAAATAGTTACATGACCGTTTGGAAAATCACATTACCATCTATTAAATTAAAAAGTGTTATCTAAAATAATTCTTTGGCAATTTCCTCCTCCTAACAAACAAAAATTAAAAAATTATTCAAAAGATTGAATATTAATTATAGTAATCTAATCAAGTGATCTAGGTAATTCTTTATTTTAGCAATAACAACCAATTGTGATCTAAGATTAAAAAAATAATTATTTGACAATTTCCTCTTAATCAATATATAAAGATTAAAAAATTCCTCAAGAGATTGAATATTAATAGTAATTTGACTGAGTGATTCTATATTTTTGTAAAAGCAATTGATCATATTAATAAAAAGGGTAAAATTGGTGTTTCATCAAGATCCTATTTGTCTTTTGCTGAAGACATGAATTGAAGAGTAGAAAAATGATTGTCAAAGGTAAGTGGTACTTAGGATAGGTCAATAATTCAGCTTTACTTAATAGAAGGGCAAGGCATGGATCAAAATCTATCCTGATTAACAGGGCACATCAAATCAGAACATTCGCGCGATTCTTTGCCTCACTTATCAAGTTAAAAAATTTTAAAAAAAATTTCAAGACTCTCAGAACATGATAAGAAGGGTTTCATTTTTGGTTTAAGATCCTTGTGATCAAGGGATCCTTTAGGATCAAATCCCGAATGAGGGGAAACCCTGATCTTGAGAGATATCCTATATAATAGAGGGAGGATCCAAGGGAAGACAATTCTTTTTTTCGATCCCTAGAGATCAGAGTTAATAACATTTTTTCAATAATTCTAACTTGATCATTGAAAAATTATTGACTAGTACCACACCTACAAAACAACAGAACAAAGTAAATTGAGGTAAAACTCAAATTTAGCTCCACAAATAATAATTTGTAAGAGAGCAACTAACATTGTAATTAAGGAAAACGATTTCATTCATGATCTTGAAATTCTGTTGATTCATTTTTATTTTTCAAATTAGATGTTGAGTTTTAGAATCTCCGTTTTTCTTAATCCGTAAATGATGAAATTGAAGCTGTTCAATTCAATGATGAGCATCCAATTTGGATTGCTTATTTAAATAAATAAAAAAATCAGCGTTTTGAGATTGATATCTCAATTCTGTTTTTAACTTTTACTCAATAGATCTCTACAATCATGATCTATTGAAGCCAAGTATCTTGTATGATGTAGCGTCTCTATCAGTAACTGTTTTAACTCGTTTTCCCATATATATATATATATATAAAGAGTACTTGAGATTCCATTGAAAAGAGACTTAAGTAAATTAAAGGTTCTTTTCTTTCTATCTTCCTTTCTTTTACAGATACTAGAGGTAGTGGTGTCAGATCTGGAGTTACCAAATAGGTGAAAGAACACCTGATCAGATGCAACCACACACACACACACACTGACAGGTTGACACGTGATCCAGCAGTATCTGCAAACCCATTATTGCATCTCATCAGATCAGATCAGATCAGATGAGTTCAAAGTACACATCTCTCATTATCTTACGCCCTTCAAGATCTGATTAATCTGCATACCAATTATTTCATTTGCAAATCAAAATAACAACTTCTCAATCATTGACCATATAATCTCCCCTCTCAAATTATTCTATATCTTCTTAATTAAATTATACTAAACTAAACTAAACTAAACATACTCTGATGATCATTTCATTTGCATACGTGGACAATCATGCACCGTATGATGACATGACATGACAACCAAAAGAATATTTCTCGAAGGATAAGGAAGACGGGGGGAATGGGATGCCACCACTAAACCAACGCGTGGCATATCTCAACTAATTAATATATTTAATTTAATAATTGTTTTTTTTTTATTTTTAATCTGAAAGTTTTGAGTTGTTCTTTTCCTTTACGCGTAAATATCGGCCAATATTCAAATTGTTCCTAACCAAGTGAGGGAATACCCTCTGTTTCTTATTTCCAAATACCAAATACCAAATCCCAAAATCCCAATTCCCAAAATTTGGGTTTTCTTATTTTTCTCTCCAAGTCTTAGTTATCCTACCCCCAAAATTTTCTTATTTTAAAAAAGAAATTAAAAAATTGGAGTTTGTTTCATGTCTGATAGAGAGAAATCCGTAGATGACGTCAAAGAAATCATTGAAACTGAAAGAGAGGAGGATCCGGAAAAGAAGAGGAGGAAGAGGAAGAAAGGGTGTGGAAGGAAGATCAGAAACGCAAAACATCTGATTTTGTTCCCTTTCAGAAAAGCCAAGAAATTATACAAAAAGAAGACTTGTTCTTCAGCTACAAATCCTTCTGGTAAGATTAGTAGTGGTTCTTGCCTCTGTTTTACGAAACCTCCCCTTACTTTGGATTCACCAACAACATCTCAGACAAGCGATCCCAACAGTCGTGAATTTTCTTTTGATAGGTTGAAACTTTTGATTGAGAAGAATGATTTTTATTCAAGGGAATGCAACGTCCATACAGATTTTTCAAACACACACTAGTACTAGTCAATCATTGATTGAATACATCTTCTTTTGTTTGTTTTGATGGTTAATTAAGACAATTAATCAATTTCTTTAAATGGGGTGTATTGGAATTACGTTGCCTCATTTTATTGAATGCTTGAATTTTTCCAAATTCAAGTCTACAAGGGTATCAGACCAGAATTTCAACAAAACTAGAGCTTGCCTAAATCATCTCTTCAACAAGCACAAGTTGATGTTCAAATCAGGAGAAGGCTTTTTTTGGGTTGATGATTGTAAATAACTTGGGATTGGATATGATCAAGAAAGAGACTTGTGTATCGTCCTTGTGGTTGGAAATTGAAGCTTAATATAACAAGAAGAAACAATTATTTCAAAGAAAAAGAATTAGCTATGTACATTGATTCTCAGCATTGGTGGAGAGATGTGTACTCAAGACATGAATTCATCCAATCTGATGTTTGCTTAATTTTTCATGGCATGAATCAAATTCATTATTTGTTGTTTCATTTCTTCATTTTTTTTTTTTCTTCTTAATTTGAAACTATATTGGACACCCATTAACTGGGAGTACTTTGTTTTGAAGGAATGTCTATCTTCTCTTGCTTTAAGATTTACATTTCTTTTGTTTTTTTTTTAAACTACTTGTGTGGGATGGGATTGAATTTTTTTTTTTATGTAATTCCACTTAAGTAAGAATGTTATTAAACTTGGCGAAAGAGTCACATTGGAACTGGAAAAAATGAACTTGGTCTTGATTGTATATATATAGGGAAGAGAAGAATCAACCAGGTAAAAGGGTGTAGGTATAATGAGAATGGTTACAGCATCAGCAGTGGTCGTAGCACCAAGAAAAATAAGCTATTTTAGGAGCTGAAGCGCCATCGGTCAATAAGGAAGAGGTGCAAGGTCTTTTAATCGCAGTACCTAGCCTTGACTCGGATGCTAAATTCATCTGCCAATGACTTCCTAAGGTAGCCTTTATATCAAAAGGTTTCCCCTTGAGAATTTCTGTTTTCTTCTTGACTTGTTCTGAAAACTTTTTTGCATTTTCTCTATAATTTCTTTTTCTTCTGGAAGAAAGAAATATGAAGTTTCCTCAATTTTCTTTAGACATAACACATTGTACTTTGCAGCTTATTTACATTGTCATGAAGTCGGTTTAGACAATTAAACTGGAGAAATGCATTAGTGGTCTGTCAACCAGCCCTGGAGGGATTGACAGAATTCGACAAGTGATTTATGATGATCACTTGGTCCTGAATCACTTGTTTTTTTTGGTTAGTAGAGGGAACTACCCCATCATTGTTCTTTCTTTTATTGTGGGACATTTGTCTGCTAGACTCCTCAATAGTTTTCAGCCAATGTGATATGATCACCAACCAAACAGCTGAAAATTTCTCTTTTCTATTGCAATTTCTCAATTATTATATGATGATTTCTTTACTTTCCATATATAGAAAATAGATAGGATAGAAACAACATTTCTTATGTCAATGAGACCGGGGATATTAAAAGAATAGAATTGGGATATGGGCAGAATATAATGAAATACAATAACTTTTAGGTTCCCTATGAAATGAGGCATGGAATGGAGTCGCTTCAAAGAGTTCCATGAGTTATGAAGGAAGTTTCAGCTCATAGTGGTCATGGGTTGAGAATGAGAATTTAACTCTATGAGATCTAATTTCCGGGTGTTCCTCAGTAGCTCAATGGTAGAGCAATCTTCTATTAATTGATTGGTCATAGGTTCGAATCCTACTTAGGTAGATTAATTCAGAATGAAATGGCTTTCTTTAACCATTAGGAGTAGGGAACCCACTCTTTGTCTTTGTTTCTAATGTGTTCTATCTCATCGTACCACTTTCTAGTTCTACGATATGTGAGAATCACCATCAATACCTTGGTGTAGGTCCAGGATAATCCTTTGTTCCATAGCCCTGGGGCTATTTCTTAACTTTCAGTAAAGAAATCATAATTGTCCTTCTAGGTTCCTCATCTGACCATTGAATCAGCAGACTACTCTTATCATGTAAAATGTAAGCTTTTTTATTTTCTGTTCCACAGCTCTTATTCTGCACCTTGAGTAAGAAAATGTAGGTTTGATGAGTGAGCTAATACATTAACAGCTAGAATTTCACTGCCCAAAGTCCCTTTGGGGTCTCTGGACCTGCTGACAACTTTTACCAGTCTCTTAGTCCCCTCTGAAAGTCTTCACAGCTATTATCTCAACCATGGATGGATGGGATTGTATGAAAGTATGAGATTTACTCTTTTTCTCCCTTAAAATCTTTACAGACATCTCAGAAATAACTGGTGCTCGTCTTTTTTGCATAAATTCTCGTTACATAGATGAATTAGTGTGGCATAATTATCCGGTATCCAAACATGCCTGTTTCTAAACATGTACTAGTTTCAAACTCAGTATTACCACTTTTTTTTTTTCCCATTTCATTTTTGTTTTTTTTTGTTTGTTTTGAAGTACATAATGTCATGACTTAGTGCCGGAGATAACAGGTCTCACCAACACCTTGAAATAACGTTTTCTATTTGATTTGGAATGAAGAACTATGCACTTCAGAGAATATTTACAAGAATCGATCTCCAGTATGATGTCCCGATCCATGGATAGGAATGATGTCTACGTGGCATGCTATGATTGGAGAATAAACACATTGGGCTGTGCGCACAGCTTGGTTAGGATCCCGAGGTTCTTTGAACTTCAACTAAAACCGTTCCTATTTTATAGGAACAGGAAATGGTATTGGATCCTGAGTGTATTTACATTGGGCCATTGCGTTGCTATAGACTAACAATATTGATGGTACCAGCTAGCTTAGTTGGTAAAGTCTCGGGGTGATGATACCAATTTATTGATTTTATTATAAAAATAGCCTCACCCAAGAGAGAGAGAGAGAGAGAGAGAGAGAAGAGAGGACTAGCATGGAATTTTCTTTCCAATCCCTTGAATGAGTCGGGAAAGGTACATTTCTTGTATCATGTAATTCAACATGAAATTTTACTGCTCTTGAGCTCTAGTTTATTTCCACCTCTTTGTTCTCCTTGAGATTTTTCTCAACACCACGCCTTGCAGATAGAAGATGTTATCCTTTTCCTTCAGCTAAAGAAGTTTTCTATATGGATCCAATCAAGTTTCCCATATTATTGAACCCAAGTCATCAGTGACACGGTACTACCTCATGTAAGCATACAATAGTAATTTTGTTATGGTGGGGCATGTCTCATCCATAATTTGGAATTTGCTCTATATAGATGTTACATTTCCCATTGGGATGCACCAAACCATGAATTGCAATAACCAGACCATTGTGAACATTTGTTCTATATATATAATAATAAATAAGGATATAATAGAAACACCCCCACTGTAAAATTCGTGATATTAGGTTTATCCCCTTGCAAAATGCAAGATTAAGCTCACCCCCCTTGACCATTAGTCAAGTTGCTTTTTCATGATGATTTAACAATGTAATTTTGATATTTTCCGAAATTTGATTTAGTAATTTAAGTATTTAAAGAGTTTCTAAAAAAGAAATTTCATCATTAAATCATGTTGACTTACGGTCAAGGTAGTAAGCCTAATCTTGCATTTTGAAAAGGGGGTAAACCTAATATGACCAATTTCATAGCGGGGTGTGTCTAAAATAGCCAATAAATAACTTAGAAAGCTACATCTAAATAAGAAGAAAATATTCATACCCACAACAAAATGGGTGCCTGAACATCTAAATTGACTAAATTTTTTGGCATGCATCAAGATTAAACTGATTGAATCACACGTGGGGGTCTCAGGGCTTGTTCAAAGCTAATGGCTATCTAAGATCCTGTAAAAACTTTATATACATATGATTGGGATGAGATGATTACATAGAATCAGTATCGAAAACCCATTTCCTGTCATCTTTTCAAGTTTGTTGTATAGCCTCTCACATTTTCTCCTTCTCTTTTGAAATACAAAGATATGGGAATCTAATACACATAATCAATTCATGCCAAATCTTTACAGTATCTATGTATCTGAAGACATCATTGAGAGACAAATGAGATACCCAGATGTTTAGGTCTTTCAAGTGGAAGCTTTTCCATCTCATAATTACCATGGTCGGTTATGCTAACAGCAGCTTCTTCGCTACTCTCTTCCTTTTTGAGCTCGTTTAAGGCTCTTTTGGCATAGATGGTGAAAGCAACCGTAGTGATGATTGCAATGATAAAGGAGATAATGTTGTATACAATCTCAACGGTTGTCATATGATAGTTTTTATACTTCACATCTGTCAATGTCTTTAATAGCCGCCCACTGCAACCAAAACCACCATAAGAAAGAGGTAATCGTGTCAGAGACATTAAAGTTCTAATATTTCGATGCATGCCTTGGCCCATAGGAACATCCAAATTTCTCATTTATATTATGCTCAAGTCCAATAAAAGCAGAAAAAATAATACAATAGGTTCAGATAAAACCAACCCATAGATGTAGATGAAAGCTTCAGGTACCATTCCAGTAATAGATCCGCATATATAGGGCCAAAAACTCATATTCGTTACCACTATAGCATAGTTGAAAATTGTATACGGAAAGGGTGAGATCCTGAATATAGCAACCACCCGAAACTGATGGAACCAGCTACCCTCCCCAGCCAGCCTAATTATGGCAGCATTTTGGGGCCATCTCTTCAACCATTGCTGCACATTTTAAGAAAAATATGGGATGAAAATTAAGATATCGAAGGAAATTAGGAACAAATCAAGATCAAAATTCAGTAATGCACACCATACTAATTTTTTCATGGCAGGAACAATTAATGTGACTCACATGGATACGTTCTCGGAACACCAATCCAATCAAATAAGGTAAGATCATCCCAATGGTTGTTCCAATCATGATTATAACAAAACCAAGACCATATCCAAAAATCATCCCCGCTAGCCACATGGACGGTCCTGAGGGGATTAAGAGCACAGGGAACAATGCCAAAGAGGCGACAAGCACAAGAGCAAGGACCGGCCGGCCAAAGGCAGTGGCTTCCCACTGCATGATCGGAAGGAGTACCTACAACAAAAGACAATTAGAAAGCTTCAGGATCAAAAAGGTTTAACTGCTGCTACTAATAAGGACTACACTTAAACGATGCCATCTTAGACGTGACATATTGTCAAAACATCTCCTGCGAAGCTAGTTTAACAAAATGTTACTTTATGGTGATTAAATATAATACATTTTAATAATAATAATTAAATGTTTCAATTGAGCAGCAGTAGTTCGTAGTTTCTAGGGTGACAATGTTTGGCACCCAGTACAGGTTTAACATCATTACATGGACTATTGTTGCAATTACAAACATGGATCCACAGAATAAGTATCACCTGGATGTCGAAGATTTTTGTTCGTAGTGAAAGGACATTGATGCAAAATATGAATGAAAAGATCATGGGGCTTATATTCCATTTCATACGTATCATACATAAAAACAAAGATGATATGGTTCAATGTCATGGCCGTTTTGACGTGCTCTATAAGACCATGATTGTGGCTAGGCCCAACAGGGGAAACATGAATATTCAGTGGTGGGGCCCACACAACCAGCAATGGTAGGTGCCACGATCTAGCGAGGCAATGTCAACCAAGGGAGCTTCTATGGAACTTAGGTCAATACATATCCAAAAAAATTGATGGCTCGTCAATTAGAATTCTGTGGAGGAAATAAAGGCCCGGTATGATTTGTCTCATTTTTTAGTGTTCCCTTCTAGATTCCCTAAAAGTCACAGCATCCTCTTTAAGGAGGGGTGCTTACTCACCCCTCCCTCTCACTGAGACCAACGCAAGGCCATCTCATGAATACATCCTGCCTCAACTCAAGACCAACTTAGGACAATCCTGGAAGGGGTTTTCCTAGGTTCCTGTAGACATTTGGACATGTCCTGAGATGGTGTTGGACAAGGTAATTGACATTGGGGTACCCATATGAACCCTGAGGTCAAGTATGTGCACCTGATATGCACCCTATATGTATAAGGCCATGTATCCTCTCAGATGGTTCCTATAGGAGGATTTGGCCATCTTAGATATCATGGGACAGGTGCGGCTCATAGGCTGCTCAATGCATGTAGCCTAAGTACTCCCTTATCATGTGATTTTAGTACAGTAATGAGTGACTTTGTGTGCGAGAAATCTAGAGATGGCTCTGATACAGCACACTAATCTCATTGGGTACCTTGTATGTGTCATTCGACTCCCAAAGTCGCCTCAAGACACTTGGGGTATGTCCCAAGGCACTGCTGCGGGTGTGGAGAACACTCAACATAACTAGCATTCATTATTTGCCATAGAAGCATCAAGGCATCATATCAGATAGCAGCCATACGCGAACACTCAAAGCTTGCATTAGTTGTGTTACGACTAGCACACTCACGATCACTCCACTGTCAAACCTATAGGACCATGACACTCAGCCACACGATGGATATATTATGTAAACTTGCATCCCATTTGAAGTGTCAGGTAACAGAGATGATGAAACCTTTTGATAAATGGATGGGGCGTAACCCTAACTGCCAGGTCTATGGACATTTTCTATATTTTAGCTTCACTGTTGTTTACCTCTCCTTTCTTTAGATTACACAGTTAAAGTTGTCCAACTAATTAGTCTTGGGCAAAACCCCGGCAAAAGAATTGGGCCAACAATACAATGGAATGAGTTAATGAATTGGTGGGCCATGTGAACTATATTTGGAGCAGGCTTCATGAACCTTTAATGTTGCTAGGACTTGAAATAAATAACTAAAATGTAATGGCAAAAATGAAACATTAGTACACATAACAGTGAGCAGAAGAGAGGAAGAGAGATGTTGGGAATACCTTCTCAAGAAGAAATGGTGCTCCCCACTTCACGGAAATGACAAGCAATATTATCGAAACAAAGCACCATAATAAAGCTTTCATCCACCACATGCGAGATCTAACACTTGTTTCTGCTTGAGGTTGCAAGTAATCAACTTCACCTATCCTTAGATCATTTGATATAACCAGTCTAACATATTCACTGTCTTCCCTTGTATGTTCCCCAGAGTTTGTATTGTGCTTTCCCAACGCCTCTTCAGAAGAATTCAGCATCTTTATTGAGACCCAAAGGATGTATTAATAACAACATAAATAATGCAGTTTAGAAAACTACTGCAGTTTAAACAACCACAACTAGCATAATCAATAAAAGCATATCAGTATGGATGTTCGAGACAGAATCCTGAATTCATTATATGTTGGAAAACAGAAGTTGTTTCACTGAGTGCTCAACAATCATAAAAACAGTAAAAGAGAACTAATAACATGGTAGTTGACTTTCAGGTTATAAAAAGAATATCTCAAACTTCATTTAGTATTCTCGTCGGAAGTGATGGCTTTTCCATGCATATGTTCTCATACACGATTTAGGTGTTCCAAAGCTACATCACAAAATTTTAAAAAGAGAATAACATGAGATGTGCAATATGCCACTGTCACAGGTGCCTGGTTTGTATCCCATAAAAAACAAGTGTTGAGCATTAATAGATTTATATTTGGTGGTCCATATTTGTCATATGATCCATGATGTTGCACAGCTCTCTTTCCTTTTCAACATTCAAATTACATTTTGGACATTAAGCATTTATGTGATGTATAAAGGATTCTGGTGATATTGGTTTTTTTCTTCAGATAAGTATAAGGTTTATATATTTAAATGAAGGAGAAAATACCCATAATACAGAAGCTATGTACAAATGATCTAGTCAGACGTAAGTCTCAATAGCTACGCAACCCACTTCAAATGAAACTAACTCAAGTAATTTCTATGAAGTGCCAAGGGATATATTGAACACTAACAAATAAAGATAAAATTTTCCACCACCTGCTCTTCATATCAAAACCTGACCTAAAAAATAATGTAGTCAATTTCATTACAGAGATCTCCAAAATTCAGATAACTTATTTTTCCAATACAAAATTTTCTAAACAAATCACTTGTTGGTAGTACATAAAGCTTATAACATAGTATATCACTCAGAAAAATGTTGGGACCTAATAGTTACTAATAAAGTAACAACATGTAACAATGAAGGATTGTATTTTCCGTGACATTTCAGACACACATCACCAAATAACTCTTTAATTTATTATAATATTTGTTTTCAACTATTATATTGTCTATCTCTTGGCATATCAATTTTGAGTGGGCAATGCGCCTACGATGCCAATATATATATGGGTGGTGTTCGGAGGTCCTAAAGAGAGTTAAACATTGTGCCAAACATTATTTCAATGTATGGGTTAGAGGTTTCAGAATGAGGAGATCATCCTTACCAAAAATCAGCCCATTTCGAAACTTCTAACCTCTTCAAAAGTGGTCTATAAAAATCGGACGGTTCACAATTCTTCAACTTGTAAACTAGGGTTAGAAGTTTTGGAATGCGCTGATTTTTGGTGAGGGTGATCTCTTCACCATAGAGATCATCCTCACAAAAAATCAGCCCATTCTGAATATATATATGGGTCCCGTTCGGCACCCAACATTTTGCCCAACAATTTGCCCAACATGTATTGTCCTACATGGGTTAGAAGTTTTGGAATAGGCTGATTTTTGGTGAGGATGATCTCTATGGTGAGGAGATCATCCTCATCAAAAAGCAGCCCATACCAAAACTTCTAACCCCATCACAAATGGTTTTCAAAAAATGGACGGTCCACGATTTTTCAACTTGTAAACATGGGGTTAGAAGTTTTGCAATGGGCTGATTTTTGGTGAGGATGATCTCCTCACCATAGAGATCATCCTCACCAAAAATCAGCCCATTCCAAAACTTCTAACCCGTGTAGGACAAAACATGTTGGGCAAAATGTTGGGTGCTGAACATTTCCCTATATATATATATATATAAGTTTCGTGGTCCGTTAGATATCAACTAATCCGTCGGCTGAGATTTAATTTATGATTTTAAGTTAAAACGTAATTACATTACATTCGGCCCCTTGTAAAAAATGTTTATTCTGTTTTAAATCCCTCACAACTAAACCCTCTTCTTCCCATAACCCAGCTTCTTCGAACTCTCAAGTTGCAGATCGAAAACTCTCTCTCTCTTCTTCGAAAGAAACCCTCTCTCTCTCTCTCTCTCTCTCTCTCTCTCTCTCTCTCAAGTTTCAGATTAAAACTCCCTTGGAACGAAACCCTCTAACAGGTTCCAAAGAAGTGGTTCGAAAATGCAATGGGCAGCAAGTAAGGTCAATGGGTTTACAAGATGAAGCTTTGGATGAGAAAAGAAACATGGATTTAGCTTGGTTGGATAAAAATTCAAATTCATTGATGGGTTTTCAGACAAAAACAAGAAGTTGATTGATAAAGATAGGATTTGGATTGATGACTTTTCATCAATGAAGACGGATATTAGAAGTGTTATTGATGAAGTTGATGATGGTGCAGAAAGTGATTCAAGTTCTGATCTATTTGAATTACAAAACTATGATTTGCGTGTTTACTCTAGTGGTCTACCTGTTTATGAAACTACTCATATGAATAGCATCAAGAGAGGAGCACCAATTTCCAATGATCCCTTCTAATACTGTTCTTTTCCTTGGTTGATTGGATTCTTGTGAATGTTGGAACCTCCAATGGTCCCTTCTAATACTATTCTTTCCCTTGGTTGATTGGATTCTTGAGAATGTTGGAACCTCCAATGGTCCCTTCTAATACTGTTATTTCCCTTGGTTGATTGGATTCTTGTGAATGTTGGAACCTATGAGAAAGAAAAAAAAAATTGGAGTTCTTTGTGTAGAGTGCTAAAGATTTTACTTTGTCTCACTTCTTTGTCTAAAGCTCTTAAATAAAGCGCTTCGTTCCAAGGGGTTTCGATCTGAAACTTGAGAGTTTGAAGAAGCTGGGTTATGGGAAGAAGAGGGTTTAGTTGTGAGGGATTTAAAACAGAATAAACATTTTTTATAGGGGGCCGAACGTAATTACGTTACGTTTTAACTTAAAACCATAAATTAAATATCAGCAGTCGATTAGTTGATATCTAATGGATCACGAAACTGGGCAAGAAGTTGGGTTCTCTTTAGGGCCGCTAAAATACTCCCTATATATATATATGTGTGTGTGTGTGTGTGTGTGTGTGGTTGGTGTGCTTGTTGAACAAAGTGTTGGTCATCTAACTAAACAAGGCACAAACTAAGGCATTAGTTAAAAACGGTCCTGTTGTAACCCTAATAATTTTAATTGACCATAGGATGTCAAGTATACCTCCTCAAAAAAGAAGAACCAAGGGATGAAATGTTGGAGAAAATATAAATTTGGAAGAGAAATTCAATTAGTTAATTCAGTATACTTTCTGACGATTCCTTCAACTAACGAGCATCAAAGTAGCGTTGCTTAAGAGGGGTACTGATCCTATGACTTTGAGAAGCCTTCAAATACTAGTCCAGTTATATTATAAACCCTAATAAGCAAAACTAAACATTTGTTTTTCTCCTGACTTCACTGTTTCCTTGCATAAGCAACAAACCCAAATAATCAAGAGGACACAGAATAAAGGGTTCTGAATGTATTATTAACTAGTTCATAATATTAAAATAAAAATAAAAAAAAGGGTTATTTGCAGATAAATTAATACAAGATGCCCAAGAACATTGAAACAAGAGCTAGTAAAGGGAAAGAAAAATTTATTTGCCTAATTATGATCAATAAATCATGAACAGAAATAGAATCTTCCTCACCAAAAAAAAAAAAAAAAAAAGATTGTATCATTTATATTTAAAAAAAAAAAAAAATTGCATTACCTCTGTAAAAATGGCGGAGGGAGGGAGGAGTAGGCAAGCGACAGTAACCTTTGCTTTCTTGTTGTACGTGTGTGTGAGAATTAAAGAAAGAAGATGAGAAAGGAGAGAGAAGAAGGAAGTCGCGTGAGAGGATGGTTTCTTGGCACAGAAATTTTGGAAAAACTCAAGTGCTGCTGAAGCAGACCTTTGCCCTTGGTTCGTTCATTTAGTTGGCCAGAAAAGAAAATAAAGATTTTTGTTTTTTTAGTAATTTTTTATTTTAGTTTGAATGTTTTTAGTTATTCTAAAATCAAGATAAAATATAAATATATATGGTTGATAGTTGAAAAGTAGTAAAAGAAGCGTTATATCTTAACAAACTAAAGTAGCCTTCTTTTTGCATTAAATTACCAAGTCGGACCATTTATCCCTTACTGATAAAGCTAATGAATGATGGACTCACCCACCACCCTGACCACGACCACACCTTCATCTTCCTTCTCATGCAAGGAAGGCCATAACAAATGAGGAAAAAAAAAAAAGAAAAAACAATTGAGGTTGTGGGTCATTAATCTGATTGCATTTATTTGTCAGACGGGTGGTTAAAAAATGATTAATAGAGGTTGCTGCAAAATCACAATCACAACTAAAAATAAATTTAAGATAATTACTTTTTCTTATGATTTGACTAGTGGACGTTGTCGTAATTTTTGGTAGTAGACAAGGATAATCTAGTAATTACATTAATAGAAGATTTCCACCTTGACCAAGCCGCCCTTCTTGTGCTTAAGATGCGATGATGTGTCAGCGAAGTTGCCGTCAAACAAGAAAGACACGTGTGAATGATTAATAATAATAATAATAAATGAGGAAAAATAAAATAAATACACGCGTACGTTCCGAAGTCAGTGGTCCACGGAGACTTAGAGAGAGATGATGACAGAGAGAGACTTTCATGTTTTTGTAAATAAATGTTTTCAAACCTAGAGTATACCCCCTTACTTGGTATTGTATCATCAACTAATGAAAAATTATTTAAATTTTCTTTTCAAAATCAATCATCTTCAACAACTTAATATGATGTTGATGATGATTAAGACAATGACAAAAGAGATGTGATCATATTAAAAAAAACTCAGTATTTTTTTTTCAAAAATCTCGTTTTAAGCGTATTGAGTTTACTTTTACGGCTAAAAAAATATAATAAATAAATAAAAAAACTGGTATTTTTCAAAAAAAAAAAAAAATTAAGTTTAAAACTTGTTTAGATTTTGTTTTAAATGCATTTTTACATTTTAAACACATTTAAAAAAAAAAAAAAAAACTATTTGTTTATAAGCATTTGGTTGGTTTTTATAGTTTATGGTTGTTTGTAATTTCGTTTATTAACCTTGTTTAATGTGGATTTGATGATTAAGTTTGATGTAATGATTTTTAAATATTTTTCAAGTGTCTTATTCTATTCAAAAGATAGTTGATGGTTAAAATTTTCTTTTATCATAAAATATATAATTATGTGTGGAAAAATGTTATTATGCATAGATAATCAATAATATTATTTTTACTCAAAAATATATTGAAAACTTGTAATGAATGTCTAACGTATTATATTTTTTTTCATAATTCTATATATTGTTTATTTTCTCTTTTATTCTCATTTGTTTCTCTTTTTTCAAAGTTTTCTCTTACCGTTTTAAACTTGTATTCCAACTTGGTGACTATAGATGAGATGATGATGGTAACGGTGATGATTGTGAGGGGTATGATGCTGACAAGGGCAAATCCACTAAGAGAATTGTGTGGGGGCCTATAACTCCTACTAGACTTTTTGGAAGAAAAATTGTATGATTAATAGCATTTTGATTTATATTAGAGACACTCAGTGTATTATTGAAATTGACAGCATGCAATCCCTACCATAGTTATAGAATTTAGAAAAAATAAATAAAATCATAGATTTGGGTATCCACTAATTTAATCGGCATTTAATAGTACTACTTGTTGAATCGTAGATTCATTGATTCATTTGAAAAACTAGGTTAATTCGACTGGCTTAGGCATCTTTTATGTATGAGATTTATTAATTAACCATATGGCGGGGACTTCTTTCTATATGCATCCATGCTTTTTTGGGGTGGTATCGTAGCAATCCAATAAAAAAGTCTTTATTTTCACAATCTCGTTGGCTTCAAAAAAATTTCTTAATTATTCCCTTAACCCAATTAAAATCTTTATTTTTTTAATTTCCCCTCTGTTTAAGCCACATCCTCCTGAATAGTCGGTGTTCATCCATAAGAGATATATAAAATCTATTTCACCATTCAGTTTATATATCTCTATCAATTAAGGGATTGATTAGTTATTTTTGCTTGGACTCCAAGCCTCTTCCTATATTATAAATACTTTTGAATAGTTAATGAAATATGCATAAGATTAATTCCCTTTCATGGCGTCGGAGGGTCAAATTGTGCCCTCCATTCTTCTGCTACTTCAATCTAATGGCCTCCGAAACTATTGCATCCCCACCCACTTTCACTATCCCCAATATATCCAACTTTGTTTCGGTTAGGCTTTCTAAAAAAATGCTACTCTTAGTTTCAATACACAAACTTCTCCAAATTCTGGTATTTTAGGTGTTTCCCCCTTTACATCAGCCAACACTTCTGCTGCACCGCCTCGTCTACAATGTCAGATCTGTTCTAAGCTAGGGCATTTTGTTATCAATGATACAACACCACCAATGTCGATGATGATCTTCAATCTTCCTTTGCTAGCAAGCAAGTTACCCAACCCACAGATACCAATTGGCATCCAGACACCGGCACAACTCATCATAAGATAGGCAATCCTCGGTCTATGCATCAGATTTTTGTATATGGTGGTTCCAATTAGGTGATGTTGGGCAATGGTGATTTTCTTCCTATAAAGCACATGGGTAATGTGGAGGGAAAATTTATTAGTCTCGGAGTATGAACACATGGCAGAATAGTCATCCGATCCATCGATGAAGATACGAGAAAAGAAAGCTCAAGTCTTAGGGTCGAGGGAAGCGTCTAAATCCAAGATTCCTAAAAATACGAGATCTTATGCTAACTTCAACAATTCTATTTCGACTGGAAAACAATCAGGAAAAAATCAACAAAAGATATGATTTGAGATCAAACTAAACAAGGAATTTGGGGCAAACCTATAAGTAAGAGCTCAGCGTCACGAAGAAGATATGCAATTTTTCTATCTAATTGGAGTCTACTTAAACTCTTACTGACTTAAGCATTGGAGTCTTTGTGGAACAGGGGAAGGAAGAAGGACTTTTGAGGACTCAAGGACAGGACGATTGATACATTACGTAGTCCGGAGCATTCACGAAAATTGCCTCCACAATTTGGCGCCGTCTATAAGATATAAAATAATAACACGACAAAGACATAATAAGTATGAGGAATGGAAAATCCAAGGGAGTCTCGGCAGCATAGGCACCCCAAGAAGACGATAGGCTATTGCAGCCCAGGGCGCCATAGGAAATACAAAGGAGGTTTCGGGACGATTGGTGCCAGAGGTTCCCAAAGGAACGACTGTGCAGGTGGCTATCAGAGATCTAGGGAACGTTGCACCCAACTCAACACCTGAGGGACAAAGGTTTCCACAAACCATGAAAACCTTGCTCGCTCATATGAGATCTAAACTATAGCAAGGGCTCAATAGTCAGGCAGAGGAACTTTGAGCCCTGAAAAAGATAACGAAGAGATGAAATAAATACTAGCAGAGGGTTTCAAGATAAGGAAGATGATTGAGGTTGCAGCAGAAATCAAAGAAAAAAGTTCAAATCCCAATAAAAGGAAAGAAGAGTTGCAGAGTGCACGTAAGTCTTCCCCACGAGAGAACCTTGTAACCATGGGAGAGATAAAAGAAATGTTCAAAAGAAGGGAGGATGTCACTACTAGAGAATGTCAAGCTAGACGGTTGGCTCGGTCTGTTGTAAGAGATTTACAATCCTCACCCTTCTCGAACGAAATTCTCCTGGCCGAGCCCACTAGGAAGTTTCATGTACCAAAGTTCACCTCCTTCAATGGAACACGTGACCCGATTGAACATATCATGCATTACAAAAACTAGATTATGTATCAAGGAGACAACGCCCTGATGTGTAAGATGTTCCCCTCAACGCTTAGGTCGACGGTCATCTCTTGGTTCCTAGGGCTGAAAACTAGTTCATTAAGAATCTTCACGGAGTTGAAATAATCTTTTGTGGCTCAGTATATCCATAATCGAAGGAAGAAGGTAAAAGTGAACGTGCTGTTCAATCTAAGGAAAGAATAGGGAAAAAGTATATGAACTTTCACTACTCAATTCCGAGCTTAGGCGATACAAGTAGAGAATCTGGATGATGAACTTGTGGTGCAAGCATACTTGAATGCAGTCATCCCTGGGACCAGGATGCACGAGGAACTCATCACCAATCCTTTAGAGAAGATGGATGACCTTTATGTCACGACTAAAGAGTTCATCAACTTGGAGGACACTTTGAGGGTACGAGCAACGAGAAGCCCTGCAGTAGTGACTACAGTCACCCCAGAGAAAGAGGCGACAAAGGCAGAAGAATCGCGAGATCGAGCCAAAATGAGTAAAAAAGCGAACTAGGGATAAGGTAAGGGGGATGCCGCAGAACGCAAACAGGGTGATGGAACCCCTCTCTAAGAAACCCTCTGAAATACTAAAACATATCAAAAATGACCCAAGCTTTAGACAATCTCATCAGAATTACAAAAGTAGGCTTGAGAGACCGTATTGTGAGTATCACCGGGCGGAAAACTATCCAACCGATGATTGTTACAAACTAAGGCACATTGTCCAAGACATGATCGATCAAAGAAAGTTGAGAAGATTCATTGTTATAACTAAAAAGGAAAAAAAGAAATCCAGGATGAATGATTGTTACAGACTAAGGCACATTATCCAGGACATGATCAATCAAAGAAAGTTGAGAAGATTCCTTGCTATAACTAAAAAGGAAAAAAAAAAGATCGAAAACTTCCACCTCCACCACAAAGGGATCCGTTCGAGGGAGAGTTGGAAGTAAAAAAGGTGATCAATGTGATCTCCAGAAAACATTCTTCGGAGGAGGAGACAAACAACTCACACAGAGCCAAAATCAGAAAAATAATTCACGAAAAGGAGGTGTGCCAAACTTCCAAAAGAGTAACGGTGGCATGAGTCATAGACTCAATCTGGGGAACGAAAGCCATGGTGTTTACCCAAGAGGACCTCAGGGGGATATCCCTCCCTCACAATGACGCTCTAGTCATCACTTTAGCAATGGGAATGGTGAAGCTGAAAAGAATATTTGTGGATGCTAGCAATACAGTAGATATATATATATATATATATATATATATATATATATATATATATATATATATATATATATATATTTTTTTTTTTTTTTTTGTAGTGGAACAGATGGGAATACTTGGGAGTCTTGAACCGTCAGAGGCAAATGTTGGTTTCAACAAAAAAAGCACCTCATCCTAAGGGAGAGATTACGTTACTACTATTTGTAGGACCAAATACAATCATGATCAGGTTCGTTGTAGTAGATTATGGAACGGCTTATAACGCTATCTTTGACCAAAGATCGATCCACGCAATGAAAGCCATCTTTTCAACTTATCATCAAGTGATACGATTCCTGACCCAACAAGGACCAATGGAAATCAAAAGAGACCAACTAGCAACATGAAGATGTTATTCTACAGTGGTCAAAGGAAAGATTTGATTTCCTCAATAACAATTATCGAGTGCACCACCTCGGGGATATGAGATTGACGTAAAGAAGATGGTAGAGGTGGACTTAGGAGATTCGAGAGAGCATCAAACGTATGTAAGGGAGGGGCTTCGAAGTTGAAGAATAACGAACCCTTATGGAGTTTCTAAGAGAAAATAGGGACGTGTTTGCATGGTCTTTCAAAGACATGCCAAGTATAAATCCAGACGTTGCTTGCCATCGATTAAACGTAGATCCGAGCTTTCATCCAATATAGTAGAAACCAAGAAAATTAGCACCACACTTGAGGTAGGCAGTAAATGAGGAAATATCCAAGATCCAAAAGGTAGAATTTATCGAAAAAGTTCAGTACCCATCATGGATAGTGAACATAGTAGCCATCACAAAAAAGGACAGAAGAACTAGAATCTGTATCGACTTCACTAACTTAAACAAGGCTTGTATTCCGTCGTTATAGCATTATTAAAAACAAAATATACACTTATTGCGACGGTAACTTGCTCTTCTGGTAGCTATAAGTCATTGTATAAAAAATTCTCATTTTATTAACCTCTATTATGACGGCTACATAAGTTACCATCGGTGATTCCATATATAGCGAACGAACTTTACGTTTTGTCGTTATAGCATTATTAAAAATAAAATAAAGATATATTGCAACGATCCCCTTGTATTCCGTCGTTATAAATCGTTATATAAAACAGTAATTTCCCAACCTAGAAATTTACAAATATATTACGACAGCAACTTTGTATCTCGTCCCTATAAAATTTTGTTTTAAAAATAACTTCCCAACTTAAAGACATCTTGCGACTGCCCCTTTGTACTTTGTCGATATAACTCGTTTTTAAAATAATAAATTTCCTCCAAATAAAAATCTCAAAAATTACAATTATACTTCGATAGATTATTTGTATAACTGTCGAAGAAACATGATTTAAAAACGAAAAAGAAGTATCTATCGCTATATATAGTCGCAAATGAAGGTCGTTTTCCAACTAAAAAAAAATCTGGAAAAATAGACTTGATATTGCAACGGTTGAACATTTGACTGTCGTTATATAACACTATACCGATACTCATTACATGTCCGTCGTTGAATCCAATCGTTGTAAGTCAATTTGAAATATAAACATTATAACTAATAAGTAAGGCTTGAAAAACATAAATATCATTTTCTTGGATTAAGAACTTATCTACAACGAAGGTGTTCAAAGATCTAAGGTTTGTCAAGTGTTGTACGTCGACAACGATGGAGAAACTGAAGAGGTTTGACGATGGTGATGACGAGATCGAAGGTATTGACGATGGTGGTGACAACAAGGGATGGCAACGTCAACGGATTTTGTAAGACAGAGAGTTTGTCATTCGTTTTGTTCTCTATGGGGGATAAAACAACTTTTTAGAAAGTGATTATTTGCATCCAAACGTTTACGTATTACACTCTTATTAAAAATAAAGAAAATAAGTAAAGACTGAAAATTAGTAAAAGTTGGAGTGCCAATAGAAGCTTCATCTCTCTTTCTTTTTTCTTTTTTCTTTTTTTTTTTTCTTTTTTCTTTGACTAAATTTCTATTTTTTATTATTTTTAAATTAGAAAATTACTTAATGAACCATCGTGGAGAGATTTATTTCAAAATAATCCCTCACTTTTGGGTTGTATCTTCATTGTCCGATCCAATTAGTAAACTTTTTTATTTCTTAATGGTCCCTTATTATTGGGGAACTCAACGTTTTTTATTTAATGTCGAGTTCACCACATTTATTTAAGTCGAATTCACCACTTTTTAATTATTATTTAAATAGAAATTCTAATATAAAAAATAAAATAAGTGGGTCAAATAATAAAAGTTGATGAAATTGATAAAATTTCTTGAACCTTTGAAATCTTTTGGTGGTGTGTTTTAATTTTTCATTAGGGTGCGATAAATAATTTAAGAAATTGGGTTTGTGATGAGTAAAAGTGGGAGTGGCAAAAGAAAATCTTTTTTATAGATGTTCTATTGCGACGGCGACTTAAAATATTGTCGCTATATATCATTATTATAATCAAAATAAACACTTATAGTGACGGCAACTTGCTCTTGTGGTCACTATAACTCATTGTATAAAAAAAATCTCATTTTATTAACCTCTATTACGATGGCTACATAAGTTACCGTCGATGATTCCATATATAACGACTGCACTTTACATTTTGTAGCTATATCTCATTATTAAAAATAAAATAAAGACATATTACAACGAACCCTTGGTATTCCCTTTTTATAAGTCGTTATACAAAAAACTAATTTCCCAACCTAGAAATTTACAAACATATTACGACAACAACTTTGTATTCTATCGCTATAAAGTTTTATTTCAAAAACTAACTTCCAAACTTAAAGACATATTGCAACGGCACCTTTGTACTCTGTAGATATAACTCGTTTTAAAAAAAATTAATTTCCACCAAATAAAAACCTCAAAAATTACAATCATGCTACGACAAACTACTTGTATAACCGTCGAAAATTCATGATTTAGTGACAAAAAAGATGTTTCTGTTGCTATATATAGTCGCTAATGAAAGTTTTTTCCCAACTAAAAAAAAGTCTGGAAAAATAGACTTGATATTGTGACGGTTGTATATTTGACCGTCGTTATATAACACTATAGCGCTATCTTAATATGTCCGTCATTGAATCCTATCGTTGTAAGTCAATTTGGAATATAAACATTACAACTAATAACTAAGGCTTTAAAAACGTAATATCATTTTCTTGGATTAAGAAATTACCTAAAACAAAGAGTTTCAAAGATTTAGGTTTTGTCAAGTGTTGTCCGTCGACGACAATTGAGAAACTGAAGAGATTTGACGATGGTGGTAACAAGATCGAAAGGATTTCGACAATGGTAACGACAACAAAGGACGACGACGGCAAGGAATTTTGTGAGAAAGAGAGAGAGTTTACCATTCGTTTTATTCTCTATTGGGAAAAAAAGGCTTTTGAGAGGGCGATTATTGCCACCCCAACGTTTACTTATTACTTTCTTATTAAAAATTAAGAAAATAAGTAAATGGCTAAAAATTAGTAAAAGTTGGAGTGCCAATAGGAGCTTCATCTCTCTTTATTTTTTTTTCTTTTTCTTTTTTTTCACTAAATTTTTATTTTTTTATTTTTAAATTAAAAAAAAATCACTTAAAGGACCCTCGTGGAGGGATTTATATCTAAATAAACCCTCAATTTTGGGTTGTATCTTGATTGTCCGATCCAATTAGTAAACTTTTTTATTTCTTAATGGTCCCTTATTATTGGGGAACTCAATATTTTTTATTTAATGTCAAGTTCACCACTTTTATTCAAGTCGAATTCATCGCTTTTTAATTATTATTTAAAAAGAAATTCTAATATAAAAAAATAATATAAGAGGGTCAAATAGTAAAAGTTGATGAAATTGATAAAATTTCTTGAAACTTTGAAATCTTTTGATGGTGTGTTTTAATCTTTAATTGGGGTGTGATAAATAGTTTAAGAAATTGGGGTGTGCTGAGTAAAAGTGTGAAGGGCAAAAGAAAATATTTTTTTTATAGAAGTTCTATTGCGACGGCGACTTAAAATATCGTCGCTCTATATCATTATTAAAAACAAAATAAATACTTATTGCGCGGCAACTTGCTCTTGCGGTCAACATAACTCATTGTATAAAAAATTCTCATTTTATTAACCTCTATTACGATGGCTACATAAGTTACCATCGATGATTCCATATATGGCGACCAAACTTTACATTCTATCGTTATATCTCATTATTAAAAACAAAATAAAGACATATTGCGACAATCCCTTGATATTCCGTCGTTATAAGTTGTTGTATAAAAAAATAATTTCCCAATCTAGAAATTTACAGACATATTACGTTAGGAACATTGTATTTCGTTGCTATAAAGTTTAGTTTAAAAAAATAACTTCCAAACGTAAAGACATATTACGACGGCACCTTTGTACTCTGTCGATAGAACTCATTTTTAAATAAATTAATTTTCGCAAAATAAAAACCTCAAAAATCACAATCATATTGCGACAGACTATTTGTACAACCGTCAAAGATACATGATTTAGTGACGAAAAATATGTATTTGTTGTTATATATAGTCTCTAATGAAGGTTTTTTCCCAACTAAAAAAAATCCTGGAAAAATAGACTTGATATTGCAATGATTGTATGTTTGACCATCGTTATATAACATTATATCGACACTCTTAACATGTCCGTCGTTGAATCCAGTCGTTGTAAATCAATTTGGAATATAAACATTACAACTAATAACTAAGGCTTTAAAAACGTAAATATTGTAGACACCCCGATTTGAATGGGCCCTCACTTGAAAGGGCCCAAAAACAACTTTTTTCAATGAATTTGGCCAACGGGCCTCGAAGGCCCGAAGCATTGAAATCATCGATTTTCGCCAAAATCAAGGCCTCTAACACCTCTCAATGGGTTAGTAGGTCCACTAAAAGGATTCGGCACACTCCCATCTACCCCGGCTCATTTGAAATACCAATTTTCCAACAAAATAGGCCAACGGGCCTCAAGGGCCCAAAACGTTAAAAAATGACAATTTTGAATAAATCAATGCCCTAAGACCTCCCCATGGTCTAAGGGGCCCACAAGAAGGGGTGTGACCCATCCCACATGTGTCCAACATCATCGCTCCATGCTCACATAAAAAAAAAATCGATAAATTCCCCAACGGGCCCCCCAAATTGCCAAACACGTGGCATTTTTAATCAAATCAATAACTTCAAGAAATATACAAAAAAAATTTAAAAAGAAATTTAAAAAGGCAAGACTTGGGAGACCTACCATTCATCTATCATCCACCACTCCGTCTCGAAATCCACAAAACCCTAAAAAATCACCTAAGGCCCACAAGGCCTCAACTCTTTCCTAAACCCATTTCCCAACCCCATCCTTGACCCAAAATCAACTCCACACCACCTAAACCTAAAACCAACCTACCTTCAAAATCCCAATCCAAAATAAGCCCTATCCAAGTCAATATAACCTACAACCTCCTAGACCCAAGCCCAACACTTAAAAGCCAACCAACTATTACTCATACCCAACTCATTATCTAACCCATAACTTTAACCCATTACCCATTACCCACATCAACCCCTCAATATCAAAAGATGACACATGTCATCACCACCTTTCACCTCCTTCATCTAATTACCCACCTCCATCACCATTCTCTAAAAATCAATCAAACACATCACCTTCCCTCCAAAATCACCTCAACCCATACCCTACCCTAACCTAATCTATCATCATTCTCTAACCACCAATATCACAACCCATACTCAACATACCCTAACACACCATCACTCTCTAACATCAACAACCACCCACATCACAACCCATATCCACACCCATCCTTTTCCTTAAAACACTCCAATGAAATCAACTCAACCCATACTTCATTCATCATCGATCAACTAACCCATTTCTCTCTCTCTAATCAAACAACCCCATCAACCAATCAACCAATTTCATTCCTTACCCTCTAATCATGATTGTCACATGGCATCATCTCCTTTATTCTCCCAAAAATCAACCAACCAATCTCTTACACTACCCATCCCTCCACCTTACCCTTTTCATCAACCTAACACTCCTTCCCTAAACAACTCTCTTACACCTCCACTCCTCCCATCAACCATCACTTATCTCATCCCACCCAACACTCTACCCAAATGGATTTAGATAGGATCCAAACCATTTGGGTTGAAATACAATCCATTTCCATTCTTTACAAAACTACCCCTAAATTCACTCTAAATTTCATACTCTCATCTTCTAAAAACCATGCCATTCTCTATTTCTCTCAACTCTTCACCCCATTATACCCCCAAAACCCCTCCAAATATCTATAAATACCTCCCCTCTCATCCCAAAAATGGTTACCAAGTCTCCTTTAAAAAAAATCTACTCACTCCTCTTCTACTCTACTACTACTCTCTCATACCACCTTCTAAAAAGTAACTTCATTCATATACTTCACTAAGGACCTAAGAAGATCTAGAAGAAGAAGAAAGAAGAGGAAAGAAACTTCAAAGTGGGTTCAAGACTTCCCCCTCCCCTCTCTCTCTCTAACCTTCTCATCTTCCCTCTTCTAACATCCCCCTCTTCTATTTTATTTTACCTTTGTAATGATTGGACCTCAAGGCTAAAGGTTCATAAAGGTCATTTCCATCAATGACCCTATGATCAAGTCGAAATTAAATCCCTACTTAGGGAACAAATGCACCCACGTGGCACACTTTTCACTTTCTTTTAAAAATCAAAATGACCGAATTATTTGAGGTTACCACCACGTGGCGGGGAGAAAGGGGTGCATAATACCTTCCCTTTTCTCCAACCGAACCACTTACCCGAATCTCAAGGTTTGACCACCCCTTATCCATTGTGAGTCACTAAAATACTAAAAATATCATCTTTTGAAAAATGTACCTCGGGTGACCATTCACACCCATTTACAATTTGAATGGTGGCGACTCCAAATCGTAGTACACGTGGTCATCGTAATGATGGAAAGCACGTAGCTACAGCTGGCGACTCCACTGGGGACCTTTGGCTCATCCCTCGTGACAACTCGATCATTTTGAAAAAAAAACAGATTTTTATTTACTAACATGGTTTGTTTGTGGTTTCCTATGTTTCCCTTTTATTTTGTTTCACATGTCCATTGTAATATTTATTTACTTTTTGTCGCTTGTGTTATATATTTGTAAGGGGGTTGATGAAAAGAAATGAAAAAGAAAAAGAATGGCACGTGCACTTGCGAGCATAGCCTCACTTCCAAGCCACCCCACCCTCAACATACTTAGCCCCGCGATGCTTAGTAGTTCCACGGCTTGAGATCGTTATTTCAAGTGTCGAGAATGAACACATCAAACCCGATCACCAACCAACGACGTGTGTACTTCGGTATGCATCGAGGTTTGAAGATCGGGTAGCCGTCAAGCCACCTATTAAACTCATGCATATGCCCGGCTAGATGAGCTAGGACACAAATTCTTCATGTTATATCAACCCCCAAGCAGTGTTGTAATCATACAAGTTGTGGTCGGGCCTTGAAGCCCAAGTTGTAAGCCCAAAAGTGGCGATTAGATCGTAGGTTTGCTTCACTCTCCATTCATATCCCCTTAGGTAAAGGGGAAGGAATGCTTGTTGCATCATGTTCAAAAAGAAAAAAAAAAAATAGAGAATAAAAGACTCAAAAACAGTGAGGGAACATTGAAAACAGGGGCAAAGAAACAGTTCTGTGAAAATTCCAGAAACTGGATTTCATTCTGGTCCGTATCCATGGCACGGATGGACCAAAACGTGCTTCATCCGTGTTGACGACACGGTTGAAACAATTACTACTTTAACCGTGTCTTGGGCACGGTTGAAACATTAAATGTTTCATCCGTGCACAAAACACGGATAATGGAATGTAGATTAAATCCATGCCATTGGCACAGACCAGAGTGAACTCGACCCCCTGAATGAACTCGACAGTCCATTTTTAAAGACCCTTACCATTTGTCAAGTATTGAAAGCATCCTCGTGGGAAGATCATAAATTTTGAAAAAGAAAAAAAAATTATATGAAATGGATTTTTGTCAATCGATCTTCTTCACAAGGTACAACCAAATAAAAAAAATAAAAAAATGGGGGAAGATATGGAATGAAGAAAAGAAAAAAGGGAAGAATTTGTGGATTTTCCCAAAACTAAAAACAATTTCGTAAATCGGATCCCCCACTCGTATTCATTTAAACCGGGTCCACGACCATACCCATCTAAACTGGGTCATGACTCAGACCCATTTCCAACTGGATCCAAGACCCAGATCCATTTTTAACTGGGTTACGACCCAGATCCAATCCAACCGGGTCCAAGACCCAGATCCAGATCCATTCAAACTGGGTTCATAACCCAGATCCATTCAACCAGGTCCACGACCCAGATCCAAATCCATGTCAATTGGGTTCACAACCCAGATCCGCTTACCGGGTCCATGACCCAAATCCGTTCAACTGGGTCCACGACCCAAATCCAAATCCATGTCAACTGGGTCCACGACCCAAATCCATTCAAACTAGGTTCACAACCCAGATCCGCTCAACTGGGTCCACGGACCAGATCCGTTCAGCTGGGTCCACGACCCAGATCCAAATCCATGTCAACTAGGTCCACGACCCAGATCCACTACAACTGGGCCCCCAACCCAGATCCATTCCAACTGGGTCCGTGACCCAAATCCGTTTCGAATGGGTCTAAGACCCAGATCCACTACAAGTCGGATCCATATTCAATTTCGAATCAAGTTCAGGATCTAATAAAGATAACAATCGATCAATCTACTCAAACGCATCCAACTTTAAAAAAAAAAGGCATCAATTGCAGTCATTGATCAAGTCGGTGCCTAGAAAGATCTTACCCTGTTGATACGAGGGGGATAGACTACGTCTATTCAGGGAACAAGGTGATTTAAGAGTGTCATTGTGCGCCGCCTCTTCCTTGGAGATCTGCCTGGCCGACGATGATTTCATAGAATTGAATTGGAAGCTACTAAAAATATGGGTTGTTCCAACTCGATTTATCCCAGAAATCATTTTTCAAAATGTTCTTTCTGACTCTGTGTCGATGCCAGCTCCGTGCTGAGATAATTGCATTCCTCAAAATATTTTTTCGACTCCGTGTCAATGCCAGCTCCATGCTGATGAAATTACCTTTTCAAAATGCTTTACTAGCTCCGTGCTGATGTTGACTCCGTGTCGATGCCAGTCCCATACTGAGATAATTATTTTTCAAAATATTTTTCCCGACTCCATGTCGATGCCAGCTCCATGCTGATAAAATTATTTTTCAAAATATTTTCCCGACTCCGTGTCGATGCCAGCTCCGTGCTGATGAAACTATTTTTCAAAATATTTTTCCGACTCCGTGTCAATGCCAGCTCCGTGCTGATGAAATTACTTTTTCAAAATATTTTCCCAACTCCGTGTCGATGCTGGCTCCGTGCTGATAAAATTACTTTTTCAAAATGTTTACCAACTCCGTGTCGATGCCAGCTCCGTGTTGTTGCCAACTCCGTGTTGATGCTGACTCCGTGCCGATGCCAGCTCCGTGCTGATGTAATTCTTTTGTAAAACGTCTTACCAACTCCGTATTGATGCCGGTTCTGCGCCGAGAAATTACTTTTTCGTCAAAACTCATAATAAACAACTTTACCTGGTCTAATAAAACATCATGCATCCTCATTTTTGTAAATAAGATAGTAACCATTGTTGTCTGTACCCACAGGTGGCCAAGCGAAAGAAATACAAGCAGCCAGAAGTGCCTCCCTATTTTCTCCGATCATCTACCGTCACCATGAGTTCTTCCGAACCAACACAACCTCCAGTGACCGAAGCATCAGGTATTGACCAGCAAATAACAGCACTACTAAAGATAATCGAAAGACAAGAAAAGATAGTCAGTACTGTGTTAGCCAACGCCAGCATCCTACAAGCGCAAACGATACAGCAGCACGCATCCGGGTCGAATCAAGAGTTACCCGAACAACCTCCGCAGGGACCCCAGAATACGATGCCACCCGCAATGCCTGAATACCAGGGGCCTCCACTCTATATTCCACAGAACCGACCGCCCCCAGTGGTCATTCCCAACGATGAATGTGAATATAGAGTTACGGAAGCAAAAAGCGCAACAGACGGAAAACTGGCTCAGCAGATCGAATCTCTACAAGAAGAGATGAGGAGGATGAAGGGCCTCAACACTATGAGCGGAACCCGATTCAAGGATTTGTGCTTCTACCCTAATGCTCAACTACCGACCAAGTTTAAATGCCCGGAGTTTGAAAAATATAACGGAGTAGGGTGTCCGCTGTCGCATCTGAAGTTGTATTGTGGTTCCATGTGTCAGTACGACGAGGATGATAGGTTGTTGGTACAGTTGTTTCAAAGGAGCTTAACCGGATCGGCGCTCAAATGATTTTCTGGACTAGATCATTCACTCGTTAAGAACTGGCAAGACTTAGCCGAAATATTCTGGTAAAATTATCGGTTCAATACTGATGTGGGGCTAGATCGAAACGACATGGCCAAAATGACAAAGAAGCAGAGGGAGACGATGAAAGAGTATGCCCAGAGATGGCGAGAATCCGCCTCACAAGTAAGGCCCGTAATGACAGAGCAAGAGATGAACACTACGTTTATCTCAACACTAGGGCACGCCTTCTACACTCATCTGGTAGGGCACACCACAGGCACATTCTCGAATCTGGTACAAGTGGCAGATAGGGTCGATGACGGAATCCGAATCGGTCTGATCTTCGATTTCACGAGTCTAGGGGCAACAACGGGAATCCCTTCTCAGAGAAAGCCAGTGCCTCCAGGAAAGAAGAGGGAAGAGACTCAGGTCAATAACGTACAGCCAAACCGACCCCTCTTCATTCCCTCACCAGCACCGAGACCACTAACACTGACAACTTCATAGGCACCAGCACCACCAACATGGAACCCTCCCCCTCAAAATCAATTCAGGGCAAATCCTCCACTAGTCGCACAGCAAGCACCACTATACGGGCAAAACCAGCAAGCACGACCCAACAGATTGAATAGAGTGTTCACTAGGTTACCCATGACATTATCAGAATTACTGCCACTCTTACTCAGGGGTGAATATCTTACAAAACGCCCGTCAAATCTGGAGGCTGCCAAAGGACCAGGATACAACCCCAATTTATTCTATGAATTCCACATGGGTGCACCAGGGCACTCTATGGACCAATGCTAGCAGGTCAAGCATCAAGTACAGAACCTAATTGATAAAAAGGCCCTCATCCTAGATGGGCCTGCCAACCCGCCCCAGCAACAGAATATCAATCAAAACCCCTACCCACTCACAATAGAGAGGGGAGTGGGCATAGGGTAAATGTTGTCTGCGGAGAGCTCAACTTCAATCCTTCAGATTTGATAGCACCGATAGGGGCAAAAATTAGGGTCCACTTAACCCAGGAATCAAGGGTATCATCAGTTAACATAGTCAACCACTACACAACCAATCCACCTCCAAATCCACAATTGCCTCTCATAATGGCCGACCTTACCATCTATCCCACTCATCAAAATGTTGTTACCCGACCACCTCTAGTCATACCTTACGGATCATCTAACCATCTAAGTTCAACCCGACCTCCCATTGTTATACCATGTACACCACAATATTCTCAAGGATCGACTCGACCCCCCCTTCACGTACCCTACGCTCCATCCTCACGTCCACCACTTGTCATTCCATATACCACCACTACCTTTAAAACACTGCCACCACCCCTCATCCTTAATATGAAGTCCGATCCACCCCCCATGATCATACACTCACCTAAACCATTCCCCTATAGCTCCAAACAGGCAGTTCCCTGGAGCTATGAGACCACTATCACCACAACCTCGGGGATCGAAACAGTGAAAGAAATAATAGTGGCGGACATTGACCATATGACAAGGGCAGAAAAATGCCAAAAATTGTCAGAACATGGGGAAAACATCGGGGCAGAAACCGAAAAGACAATGGAAGAAGAGACAGATGAAGAAAAAAGAAAAGCAAAGGGAAAGGGTAAGCTGTATAAGGATGAGAAAATAGAAGAAAAGGAAAAGGTCACCGACAAGGAAGCTGCAGACTTCGTTAAGCTAATTCTCAAGAGTGAGCATAATTTAGTGGACAGATTGAACAAACAGCCAGCTCAGATTAGTATCCTGGGACTGATGCGAAAATCGAAAGAGTACCAAGAGGCACTGCTAAGAGTTCTAGGGAAATCACATGTACCTTCGACCACGACACCAGCACAGTTGAAACAAATAGTCGGCCAGATCATGGCTCCCAATCCTATTATTTTCACAGAGAATGAATTTACGCCTGAGGGAATGGGGCACGTCGAACCACCGAACATCATGGTCATATGCAAGGGCATGATGGTCATCAAAGTATTGATTGATAATGGCTCAGCGCTTAACGTCTGTCCGCTTGAAACCTTCCGGAAACTAAACGCTGACTGGTCATATGTGAAACCCAATAACAAAGTTGTCCAAGGCTTCGACAGTTCAAGAAGGGATTCCTTGGGAGAGGTAGATTTACCTATCACGATAGGTCCTTACACCTTCGAAATACCTTTGAAGTCATGGAAATACCAACGACATTCAACCTGTTACTGGGCAGACCTTGAATCCATATTACCGGAGCTGTACCTTCCTCATTACACCAAAGAGTCAAATTTATCATGGGGCAGAGGATGATATCAGTATTGGCAGAGAACCTTATCCCAGCTGGGAGAGCTCCGGATGTGCCATTCATTTATATCGAGATGACAAAGGACAAAACACTTTACCATTCATACCAATTCGCTGCTGTCAATCACATCGAGAAGGGGAAGGAGAAGGTGAGGGCAAAGCTATCAAGAACAAACCTGATGATTGGTCGGGTTATGAAAAGATCGGGATTCGACCCAAGCAAGGGTTGGGGCCAGGAGGAAGAGGAAGAGTTACACTGGTCGAAGCAAGGAAGCATACTCCTTACTTTGGTCTAGGGTTTAGACCCACAATAGGGATATTGCATAAATGAATGACAAGAAAAAGGAGCTTCGGCTAGCAAGAAAGCAAAATCATGAGCCGAACATCTGGAATCTGGGTCGAGTCCCTCACATCAGTGTTAGCTTCCCAAAGTCCCATATCAGACCTGACGACTTATCAGAACCGCCATCAACAAAGAAGCTAAAAAGGGTAAATCCTAAACCAGTGCACATTCAAGAAGACCTAATTGTAGAGTCCCAATCATCCTTTGAAGAAGGCATTGATGTTCTATTCAATTGGGATTCCGATGAAAGTCCATCAGAGATTGCTCCAAAACCCACTAAAGTGGAGGTCACTACTAACCGAGAGAATAACTCGCCAATTTCATCGGGTATCGATTGGGCATCAGTCATCATCCCACCAAGTTTGAGAAGGACTATGCCCTAACCTGACAACAATCAATCGGAGATCATGACCATCTCCGAACCACCAATCAAATCATCCAACGAATCACTTGCTCATCTCATCCGCCCCCTCAGAGAAGGGGAAACATTGCACAACTGGGAAGAATTCCCATTGACACTTAAGGCTGTCACAACCTCCAAAAAAAATACCATTAGGCGACATCAATTTGCCCGAGGATCATAATGAGCCCTCATTCTCGGGTAAAGACTGTTTTGGGGGCTCCCTATCTTTATTAACAAATTTGCATGATTGTTCTTCTTATTTCAGGTATCCAGAAAATCACAAAAAAACAAATATTTCTCAAAAGGCAAAAAAATCAAAAATTTCTCAAAAACCAAAAAAATCAAAAAGCTTTCAAAATCGCAAAAAAATAGATATTTTTCAAAAACCAAAAAAAAGAGTTTTCAAGGGATCTATCTCCATTAAATGAGTACTCAGATAAAACAAAATTTGAAAGGGACGAGTATGATTTCAATCTTGAACTTGACTTCGACCTCATGGGGATAGAAGAAAAGTCTGAGGACGAAATGGAATACCCACCCAAAGAAATCAAAGATTTGGTAGAACGTCATGAGAGAGGTGTTCAACCAAACATCGAGGATACAGACTCAATCAATCTTGGTACCGAAGATGACCCATGAATTGTCAAGATCGGAGCCTTGTTGACGTCATAGTAAAAAAAAGATATGGTCGAATTCCTATGAAAATATCAAGACGTCTTCGCATGGTCATACAGGGATATGTCGGGTTTAGATACAGATTTGGTCGTCCACAAACTACCCATTACTTCTGGAAGTAAGCCAATCAAACAGAAACTGAGAAGACTGAAGCCTGAATCAAGGTCAAGGATGAGGTCATGAAGCAATTCGAAGCAGGATTTCTTGCAGTCTCCACGTACCCGGAATGGCTAGCTAACATTGTACCAGTACCCAAGAAGGACGGGAAAGTACACATGTGTGTTGACTATCAAGACTTGAACAAGGCCACTCCTAAGGATGATTTTCCACTTCCACACATCAACACTCTAGTCGATAGTACAGCAGGGCATGGCATGTTATTGTTCATGGATGGCTTCTCAAGCTATAACCAGATAAAAATGGCAGAAGAAGACCAAGAAAAGACAGCGTTCATCACACCATGGGGTACTTTCCACTACAAAGTCATACCGTTCGGGCTAAAGAACGCGGGGGCAACTTACCAACGGGCAATGACCGCGTTATTCCATGACATGATCCATAAGGAAATGGAGGTCTACGTAAATGACATGATCGCTAAATCTGGCATTGAAGAAGATCATCTGGTCAATCTAAAGAAGTTGTTCGACAGGCTGAGGAAGTACAGTTTAAGACTAAATCTGGCTAAATACGTGTTCGGGGCAACATCGGGCAAGCTACTGGGATTCGTCATCAGCAGAAGGGGCATTAAAATAGATCCGGCAAAGACTAAATATATCTTGGAAATGAAGGCACCCGTTACAGAAAAAGACGTTCGGGGCTTTCTAGGAAGGATACAATACATTAGCCGTTTCATTGCTTAGCTCACGCCTATCTGTGAGCCAGTTTTCAAGCTATTAAGGAAAGATACGCCGAAGAAGTGAAACAAAGACTGTCAAGAAGCATTTGACAAGATCAAGCAATACTTGCTCAATCCACCAATCCTAATCCCTCCTACTCCAGGGCGACCTCTGCTGATGTACATCTCAGTGCAAGAAACATCTATGGGGTGTGTACTAGGGCAACACGAATCAGGACGAAAGGAACAGGCCATCTACTATCTCAACAAGAAATTCACTGACTACGAAGCGAAATACCCAGCACTCGAAAAAACTTGCTGTGCATTGGTTTGAGCATCTCAACGACTACGTCATTATTTGCTCAGCTACTCGACTATGCTTATCGCCAGGATGGACCCCTTGAAATACCTATTCGAAAAACCAGCACTAACAGGCCGTACAGCGAAATGGCAGTTATTGTTATCAGAATTTGACATCACCTATGTCACCCAAAAAGCCATCAAAGGGCAAGCCATCGTTGACCACCTCGCTGAGCACCCGTTGCCTGATTATGAGCCGTTAAAGACGAACTTCCCGGATGAAGCTATACTATTTGCCGAGATTGAAAACGATGATGATGACGAAGAACTAGACTGGAAAATGTACTTCGACGGAGCAGCTAATCAGAAAGGAAACGGAATAGGGGCAGTCTTGATTAAACCAGATGGGTCCCATATACCGATCACAATCAGATTGAAATTCCAATGCTCTAACAATGAAGCTGAATATGAAGCACGCATAGCAGGGCTGAAAGCAGCACTGGATCTCGAGGTAGATGAGATTGATGTTTTCGGAAATTCAAGTTTAGTAGTCTATCAGACGATTGGAGAGTGAAAAATCCGAGAGTAGAGGCTGGTCCCTTACCACGAGTATCTAGAGGAACTAAGCTCACATTTTGACCGGATCTCATTCACATACATGCCAAGAGCTAAAAACCAGTTCGCCGACACACTAACTACACTTGCTTCCATGATTAGCATTTCAGAATATCTGATCATCGACCCAATTGAGATTGGAATTCAGGACGAGCCAGCCTATTGTCTACCCGTTGAAGTTGAAGAATCTGAAGAAAAGCCTTGGTACTCAGACATCAGCGCATATCTCGAAGATCGAACCTTTTTCTCAGATGCAACATCAAATGATCGCAGAACCATTCAAAAATTGACAGGGCAATTCTTCATTAGCAATGGCATTCTGTACAAAAAATCACACCACGAGGTCTTACTCCGATGCGTTGCAGAAGCAGAAGCAAAGCGATTAATCGAGACTGTACATGGTGGAGTCTGTGGACCTCACATGAATAGTCATATGTGAAAGTGCCCTCGATCCGCGGGGTGCGCGGATCCGCTTTTGACCCTTGAGGTTTGGGAGTCGCCACCTAGTTATTACGGTCTAGGAACCGATCAATGACTCTAAACGGATAAAAACTAATCTAAAACAAAAAAAAAACTGAGTTCGGGGATCATGTTACGGGATTGGAAGGTGTTAGGCACCAACCCCGCCCGGCCAAAACCGGTCTCTACTAAATTCCCAAGTAAATTACATTGCTAAAACCTAGATAAAAATAAATAAATAAAAAATACCTTTCCGATGCAAGGACTTTGTTCCCTCAGATCTGACAAAAAGAGCTCCTTGTACCGTGCTCCTTGCTTCGTTCTGTTTCCGGATTTGTCTTTGGATCTCCGAGGCAAGGTATCTCCTTGTTTTGAATCTAAACTCTTCAAATTCGTTGCGGATTTGGGGGTGTTTTTAGAAGGCTTTTGGGTGTTTTCTAGACTAAAATTGAAGGGGGGATGTTAGCTAAGGAGTTGGGGCTCCAAAACTAGGGTTTATGTGGGGCTAGGGGAGCTTCTAGACCTACTTCTCCTAGGGTTTATGATTTGATACGAGAATAGGGTGTGAGCACCTCTATTTATAGATGTTTTTAGGGGTTGATTTGGATAGAGTTAGTGTTTAATTGGAGATCTTTTAATTAGAGTTGTGTTTTAGTTTGACTTGTTTTAGGTAGAATTGTGTTTTAATTAGAATTGTTTTAAGTAGAATTGTGTTTTAATTCAAATTATTTTAGGTAGAATTGTTTTTAAGTTAGAACTCTATTAGATAGAGTTATTATTTAATTAGAATTCTATTATGACTTTTGGTCTTATTTGATTGACTTTTATGTTTTGACTTCAGTCTTAATTGATTGACTTTTAATATCTTGACTTTAGTCTTGCTTAATTGACTTTAATTTTGACTTCAGTCTCACTTGATTGACTTTAATACCTTGACCTTAGTCTTGCTTGATTACTTTGATTTTTGGAGAACCCCTCCTCTAAAAATTTTTAATTCTTTGGACCCCCAAATGGAGGGGTCCTTAAAGAAATATCCCACGAACCCTCAACAATTTTGCCTGAGAGTCCGATTAATCGATTTTTTAGGTTCAAAATTTTAAATTAATTTCATTAATGTTTAAATTTAATTATTTAATGTTTTATTTATTAATTTCGGAATTTTTTATCATGAAAATTGTGAAATTACCGTTTTGCCCCCGGAGAGGACTTTTCACGTTTTAAGTCGGTTTTTAATGTTCTAGGATGTTTTAGAATCGATTTTTCGTAAGGAATTCAATGGAAATATTAGTTTTTGTTATTTATGAAATTTTGTGTGAAATGATTGTGAACTTTATGAGGGGCATTTTTGTAATTTTGTCAAATTCTGTTAAAATTGTGTGAAATGATTTATTTGGTTCCGATTTGTCATTTTATGTGTTCGAATGGGTTTTCCTAACCGTAACGTAGGCTCTAGGGTTGTTTTGAGGTTAGGGGTATTTTGGTAATTTGATAATTTTTAATGATTTTTATCTGAAGCTTCTTTTTGGTCTGCAAGATGATGATTTCTATGTTTCTGGGGTCGTACTTTCCTAGCGTAGCGTGGTTTCTAAGGTTTTGTCAATTCGAGATACCTCATCTGGATTTCTGAAACAAATCTGGTAACAAAGTAAAGCAATGGAATACACATCCATCATTGGGAATCCTTGCGATCTGGTTGACGAGTTGATTAATCAGGCGGATGCAAAAATGGGGTGTCTACAGATGCCCCTCTTTGGCAGAGGGTTGAAGCAAACTAGATAGCAAATCTATTTTGGTAGATAGTGCGATATCTGAATGCCGAAGCTAGTGACGGTTCATTTTGCAGCCTGATTTAGCAATTCGTCAAGGTGTTCGGATCCTTGAGGGTAAAGCTCTCCCCGAATTAAAAGGTTGTCAGGTCCTTGAGCGCAAAAACTCTCACTGACGGTGTCAGATCCTTGAATTTTAGAGAATTCTCCCTGACTAAAAATTGCAAATGTGCAAGTGTGTGCACTGTGTGAAACTGAGTAAAACCTGAGCATAAATTTAGCATAATCTGAGTATAAACTGAGCATAATTTGAATATAAACTGAGCATAAGAATATAATCTGGACATAGTTCCTGAGCATAGTTCCGAGAAAACCCTCGGCGGTATCTGAGAATAGTTCCGAGAAAACCCTCAACGGTCTGAGCATAGTTCCGAGAAAACCCTCGGCGTGGTATCTGAGCATAGTTCCGAGAAAACCCTCGGCGGTATCTGAGCATAATTCCGAGAAAACCCTCGGCGGTATCTGAGCATAGTTCCGAGAAAACCCTCGGCGGTATCTGAGCATAATTCCGAGAAAACCCTCGGCGGTATCTGAGCATAGTTCCGAGAAAACCCTCGGCGGTATCTGAGCATAGTTCCGAGAAAACCCTCGGCGGTATCTGAGCATAGTTCCGAGAAAACCCTCGGCGGTATCTGAGCATAATGAGAAAACCCTCGGCGGTATCTGAGCATAATTCCGAGAAAACCCTCGGCGGTATCTGAGCATAATTCCGAGAAAACCCTCGGCGGTATCTGAGCATAGTTCCGAGAAAACCCTCGGTGGTATCTGAGCATAATTCCGAGAAAACCCTCGGCGGTATCTGAGCATAGTTCCGAGAAAACCCTCGGCGGTATCTGAGCATAATCCTAGTTAACCCTTGGCGGAAACTGAGCAAAATCCAAGATAACCCTTGGCGGAGACTGAGCAAAATCCAAGATAACCCTTGGCGGCAACTGAGCAAAATCCAAGTTAACCCTTGGTGGAAACTGAGCAAAATCCAAGTTAACCCTTGGCGGCAACTGAGCAAAATCCAAGATAACCCTTGGCGGAAACTGAGCAAAATCCAAGATAACCCTTGGCGGCAACTGAGCAAAATCCAAGATAACCCTTGGCGGAGACTGAGCAAAATCCAAGATAACCCTTGGCGGCAACTGAGCAAAATCCAAGATAACCCTTAGCGGAAACTGAGCAAAATCCAAGTTAACCCTTGGCAGCAACTGAGCAAAATCCAAGATAACCCTTGGCGGAGACTGAGCAAAATCCAAGTTAACCCTTGGCGGCAACTGAGCAAAATCTAAGATAACCCTTGGCGGAAACTGAGCAAAACTGGTAGAGGGATGAATGAATTTTGGGAAAGAATGAACGAATTTGGAGAAAACCGACTAGAACAAACCGGAGAACGAATAAATCTGGAAGATAATGAATCTGGAGGAGAAATGATTGATTCCAAGAATGATTGAATCTGGAAAAGAATCTGGAGACTAAAAGAATGTTATATCTCCTATGTGAGATCCGAAATGCTTTTGTTTGAACCTCAAGGATTTATCAAAAAATTTTAAAACCTGAATTTTTATTTCTTTCGAACCTCAAGAGTTTTTTGAAAAACTGTTATCAAGAGGGTTACCTTAAATTTGGGGTTGTCATTATCTCTTAGGATTAACACTGCTCAAAAGCAAAATGCCTCTAGTTTGACAATGACCATGGCCTTGAAAATAATGAACACATCATAAAAAAATGCCCCTAGTATAAAGGGGAAAAGTTACATTAAAAAAAGAAAGAAAATGCCCCTTGTATGAAGGTTTGAAATAATTGATTACCACAAACGCAATAAAGACTCAACTTTTTAATTTTGATTAATTTTATTAAAGGTTTTGAGTCAGGCTCAAGAGTACAAAATTATTTCCTTTCGAGACTCATAATAGAATTCACCTTTATCTCCATTGGTTCACTTAGGGAAGTAAACATTTTCAGATCGATCGTAGACAAGATACTTGTGGCTTCTGAGTCTATGCCGGGTTTAAGCTAAGTATTGAACTTGATTATTCGGACTTCTGATGTTTCAGCTTAGACTGCTCTCAGCTTAGGATTTTTTCTATTTTTTCTTTATTGCTCTAACTTTTGCCTAGATCGCCTTTTCAGGTTTTCAATCTAGCGAGCTTGCTCTAGCTTTTGCCTAGATCGCCTTTTCAGGTTTTCGATCTAGCGAGCTTTTTTCTCTTCTTGGCTCTGATTGTTGCCAAAGTTGTCCTTTCAGATTTTCAACCTTGCGAGCTTGCCTTAATTTTTGCCTAAGTCGCCCTTTTCGGGTTTTCAACTTAGCAGGCTTCATCATTTTTTATCTTTTTTTTTATTATTATTTTTTTTTGTCTCAAAACTTCTAGAGTTGCTGCCTGATCATGCTTTGCTATCTTCCTTGACTTTTCGCACGGTACTTAGGAGGACTTTTATAGGTAGGCTTAGGACTGGGTATAAAAAAGAAAGGGATTTTGAGGCTCAAAAACCCAAATGCCCCTTGTGTGGCATTTCCTTTTAAATTATTTCTTTTCCTTTAAATTTTCTTCCCCATTTTGAATTTTTTTCTTTTGAATTTTTTTCATTTCTTATTGTGTGGGGAAATAGATTTTTTTTATTGATGTGGTCGGGCCTGAAGTAATTTCTCAGGTTGCCTACGTACCCCAACATTTTGGGATCAGACCAAAACGTAGCTCAAATTTTCCCTCCCCTAGGTTAGGTGATCGGGCTGAGAAAGAAAAGGCACAATTTTTTTTGAAAGGGCTGAGAAAGGAGATAATGAACTGGGTAGCAAGGAAATTGATTCGACCAAAGATGGCCTCCTTAAATGTAGTACCGTTTGATTTGGTCAAGGTTGGTTGGTTCTGGTAACTCGATTCCATCATGATCTTGAAGTTTGACAGCCTTTCCTGGTAATATTTCCTTAACTAATGAATTTCTCCAATTAGATTCAGACTTTCTCCTATAGTCGAGGAGGAGTGTTCAATTTTCTTTGAAGTCTGATAGTTAAATCCTTGACTTGTAAATGATGAGCTTTGACCTTTTTGTCCAATGCACGGGTGACTTTTCTTAGATAAGTTTGCACATGGTACAACGCTTTAACTCATTTTTTCATACTGCTGACGAACCTATTCTGTTTCTAACAAATGATTTTCCAACAAGACCCTGAGAGACGAAATTTCCATTTCAACTGGCAAGACTGCTTCCATGCCATACACTAAGGAGTAGGGAGTAGCTCTAGTAGAAGATTGAATTAGAGTTCGATATGTCCATAGCGTGAATGATAATTTTTCTGACCAATCTCGATGTTATTGACTCATTTTCCTGATGATAGTCTTGATACTCTTACTAACTGCTTCAACCGTTCCATTGATCTGAGGACGGTAGGAGGATGATTTGTGATTCCGGATCTTTAACTTTGAACACGGAGTAATGATTTAAGCTTTGAAGTACGACCCATTATCAGAGATCAGTTCAAAAGGTATCCCCATATCTATTGATAATATGTGATTTGCAACTCAAGATGTAGTAAGGATAGTGCTGATGTATTTTATAACATCTTCTTTGATTCCATCGATATAGACGAGTATCTATTCCGTGTTGAACAACACCCAAGCTTGTACCTAACATACCCTCATATGATCACACGAACAAGTCTTTTGAAATTTATGAGAAAATTCATTATCCCCTTGTGTTCCTCTAGAGATAAGATGGTTTCTATTTGAATCTCTTTAGGAATTTATTTCTGTTCCGAGGTCAATGACCTTTGTTTTCTTGAGCCCGACTCTTATCTTCTTGTCTTTGAATCTAGATTATTAGTTAATTCGTTAATGCGCTCGAGATATTCAAAAATTTCTTTTGTACGATCAATTCAGAAGGGGCGACAGACACCTCTATAAACTCGACGAACTAACTTGACTCAATAAGAAAGAGTAGGCTCAATCTAAGGAAGACATGACCTTGCTAGAAAAAAGGACTCGAGCTAACCCAAATGACCCATGAAAACTCAAGACTACCCAAAACGGGCTTGATGAGAACTGAGACATTACTTACAACCGGTAGGATTGAAGCACTATGATTTTCAAAGAACAATTGGATAATGTTGAGAAATTTTGAGGTCATTTCTAACTGTTGACTTGATATTGACGTTTACTCTAACTGACCGGATTTACAACCCTAGCTAGAAGATGGACGATTGAGTTTAGATACAATGATAACCCTTAAACCTCTTTGAAGGTGAATTTAACCAATTTCAGTGTCACCCCCTTGATAACATTTTAAATTAACCTGAGATTTTATTGAATTTTGTGCACCAATCCATTAAAAAATTCATCCATTCAATGATTATTCAGAAGAAAAATAATTATGTTGCACTCTTGAAAAATATTGGAAAATAATGTTTTTATTTCACAAATCTGATTATTTTTTGCAACATTTTTTGGTAGTTTTCCACGGTCCATAAAAACTTTTCATGCAAAAATAGATCTTTTGCAAATTTTTCCTTTTTTTCTTTTCTTTTGGAAAACATTTTCTTCTGGAAAACATTTTTTTTTTAGAAAACATTTTTTTCTTAGAAAACATTTTTTCTAGAGAATAACACTTTTTCTGGAAAACACTTCTTTTGGAAAATATTTTATTCTGGAAAATATATTTTCTGAAAAATGTTTCTTCTAAAGAAGCCTTCTTTTGGAAAATAATCTCTTTTTTTTTGAAAAATATTTTCTTTTTCTTCTTTGAAAATTCGATTTCCATTTTGATTTAACTGGCCCGGTCCATCATGATTGTTGGATCGGGATGGACTGGTTCATTATTGTAAAAGAATGGACTCTTTACTGGGTCGGTGCACCCATTTTAATTTTCAAAAATAAAATTTCTTTGATCCTTGAGGACAATCATGCACTTTGATCTCAACATTCATATCACTCACAAACATTCATCCAACAACAGGCATTCATTCAATAAACAACCCGGGAACACCCACGATAAGTTCGAGTCGTGACCTATGGGGAAGGTTTCTAGACTCTAGGCTTACTACGTGCAATGCATTTTTATCTGGCCACCCTTGCCCAAGCACACCTATATACCTTTCGATACGTGGTGACTTGGTTCGATATACCGTATAGGTGATAATCTAAAACCTCAATTCACTTCTCTGAAGCCAAAAACAGCCTGTTCGATCTCCAGTTGAGAGGTGGCGCACAATGCTGAGCAAGGGCCCACTTAAATACCTCTTGTCTAGAATAGACGTAGTCTATCCCCCTCGTACAGTAGGGTACAGCGGGGCAAGATCTTGCTTAGGCACCGATTTTGACCAAGAAGTGCAATTGATATACTTAGATTACCTTTTATACCTACGGGTACGAGTCAAGAGTTGTAGCTTTCATAAATGGTTTGGCATCCCATGAGGGGACCGACCACGTACTAGTACTACGTTGGCAATCGGGACATGTGATTGTGTGGCTCACAATAGGACAAAGGCTCAGGTCGCTCCAGCCTGGGTGCATCAACATACTTCTCAGAATCACCTGATCAGACGATATTGATGCCCCAGTTTGATATACCCTAAGGTACGTGACTGGAGTTGTGGATTTCATGAATGACGTCGCATCTCCGAAGAGACCGGGCCACGCACTAGTGCCACGTTGGCTAAATGGGACGTGTAAGTGCTCAAAACAGTAAACGTGCATGTGGTGTGTGCAAAACAGGGTGGGGTGTGCCCGGGGCCTTTTTTCAAACACGTGGGCCCATAGGTCAGATCAAATCATAAAATATGGATATAAAATAAATATTGATCAAGAAAATAACACAAAACCCATCACATTGAAATTAAGATGAAAGCAAACACATCACAAATATATCTGTAGAGATCATGGCACATTATATGGGCATATAACACAAAGAATAATTAATTTGATCCAATCAAGGGTTACTTTGGGCAATCCAAACAAAATAATTCGAGACTTCAAAGAATGCTAAATTGAGGATAGCATGATAGTCATTGAGATGGGGAGATGATTTTTTTTTTTTTTTTTTATAGAAGAAAATAGAGAAAAAGAGAAAGAAAAAAAACTAAAAGAAATTAAAGAAAACTATTACAAACTATTCCTAAACGACTTAAGCAAATTGATTTTTTTTTTTTAAACTAACTATTAAAGAATTAAAAAAACCTAAAAAAAAATTGTTCAAAATAAAATTCTACTACCGCACCAATTTTACACGTTTGAGTGAAAAATTCACAAACATTCTAATGATGCATTACATGTAAAAATTGGTGTGCCCTAAAAAAAAGGAATTTATTCTTTCTTTTAAAGATAGTGTAAAGGCTGCCAGCAAGTTTTTATTTTATTTTATTATTATTATATATAAATCATATGTTGCTGCCAGCAACATACAATTCAACAAAACCTTTCTCTTTTATATATATTGCTGTCCACACCATTTGTGTTGCTGCCACACACGACCCTCTTTTATTTATCGTGTTGCTGCTAGCACGTGCAACACAACACACCCACACCTATCTCTCTCTATCCTCTTGGCGAGGACTATTGAAATCACGGCGGTTCTCCTTTGCTTGCTTTGGTTTGTTTAGGAACGTGGAATAATCAAAACCTGCAGTAACTGATTCATCACCAATATTTTCCTGATGGGCATTAAAAGAATGACTAATTTTCTCAAGTAACTGAGCCTTGGCACAGAAATAACCACCATTCTCCAGTTGGTTCTCATTGTAAATAAATATAGTCCCTCTGTAAATTGCCTAACAATCGATTGTTTATCCTTCAATGGACCTTCCAAAGACACGGACTGCATCATTGATAGACATGGTCCTCATGTTCTGATCTAAAGCAGTAAACTTTTTATCAAAGGATCCATTCTTTATCTCATGGTGCTCAACAGTCACTACTTCCACTTCATCCACGCCATCTTTTAGAATCTGGAAGTTGTCATCCTCCATACCTATGATCACATCAAAATCTTTTCGACCAAAGAAAACAAAGTCATGCAATTCAAAACCATCCCCTTTTGTAGTCCCTGATGTACCTTCTCCTTTGGTTGTCTTTTTACCGCACTTAAAAAGACTCCTTTTCTGTTGTTCACCATAAAGGTTTGACAGCCACTCCATATTATTAGATGCATCTTTACTAGAAGTCCTAAACTTCTTGAGCTCCATGTCTGAAGGTAATACATCTAAATAGGTTAATGACTCAATGGGTACTCTTTTATACAGATAGCCATCCTTGAATATTAAACCATCAAGTGATTCAAAGACCATTCCACTTTGATGATCAGGCTAAGATTGAATATGAGGCCGAAAGTCCTCTAGTTTAGTCGAGCTGATCAACCTTGGCACTGGGACATCAGTTTGCTTCACAGTACCCCCACCACCAAGTTTTTTTTTTTTGCTAAGGCTTCCAGATCAATTCTTGGGATAATCTTTATAGTTGCTCTCTTTACAGTTGTTTTTTCCGTGAATCATCAACAGCCACAGCCTGTGCTAGGTCCCCTTTGCAATTCCCATATTTCACACGGACCCATGTGCCCTTCAAAAGTTCAGTTGATGTGTTCCGCAAAGAGAATAAATGGTGAACTTCATTGGTTGGGACACGTGACATTCAACTTGAATATATACTACAAATCCCTTTGCATGCCTTAACAATATCAGGTTCCCTGTTAGTTCAATATAGATATGACCCTTTATATGTTCAAGACCAAATACAGAAACTATTTTCAGTTTAATTCTAATAGATTGCACATCAACATACTTCTGTATAAGGCAGAAGGCTGTCTGCTGCTCCTGTCCAACCATGCATCTGACCATCCAAATAATTGGATCATTCAAGGAAGGCAGAAGAGAAATTTTGTCACCAGATCCTTTAGTATCATATTTATCTTCAGCGTATACCACATTTCGAGAACCTTTCAAGCTCATCATCACTAATCTCCTCTTCTTTCAGCAAAAATGGAATATGATGGGCTTTTCCAGATTCATTCTTGCCTTTCAGCTCGATATCAAGTCCATCCATAAAATCACAGTCAAAGTCACCATCTTCATTTAAATCTTCATCCTCATCAACATCGGCGGAAACGTCAAAGAACTGAAGAACTCCGGGGGTTTTCTTCTTTCGGCCACCGGATTTGTCTGTATCATTTCGTTTACTCTTCGATGCTGAAGCTTTTCCTTTTGACTTCATTTTCTACCAAAGAAGCTCAGAACCAGAAGAGAGAGTTTGTGTGCAGCGTGGGAATGGGAAAGAGATAAGAGAGACGTTCTCTCTCTGCTGCCCTTCTTCACACAGATATGAAGAAGTAAAAAAACACCTTACGCGCTGTAACGCTGGTTTTTATTTTTTTATCTTTTTATTTTTTTTTTATTTTTTTTTCTTTAACAAAAAAAACAGAAGAAAACTCACGCAATAGCATGTGTAAAAAGAAAACTTAATTTAATTTTTTTTTACAATACCACCCAAAAGAAAACAAAAAACCTTCTTGATGTTTCTAACAGCACACCTACTTCCACTTGTCTCTTTACTTTTTTTAAAAAAAAAATTTACTGTTAAAGGACAGTCATACGTATCCATAAAAGAAATAACATAAAATTCCAAAATCACGGCTCAACAAATACTATTCCACCCTCCATTCATCAATCTTTGAAATCCCAAATTATTTGGGATCATCCCAAATGACATTGGATTAAATCATAAAAAATAAACTTTCAGAATACCATACTCAAAATCCAATCAAATGATGCCAACAGAAGATAATACAATCCAAAAATATAAACCAAATGATAAAAATGGTTCAACAACCATTTTTTTCACAATATTATTTTCTTGACATCCTGCATTGTTTAGGATCATTCCTAGATTGAACCATAACAAAGATGTGCCAAACAAAAATATTCAACATCCCAATCAATGAACACCAATACGGCAAAACATGATAAAAATAATTAAAATAAAATAAAATAAATAACTAAAAATAAAATTAAAAAAACTAGGTCCTACTGGCAATGTTCCCATACTTGGGGCTTTTCAAGTCTGATCCTCAATAGTCCCCAGTGGAGTCGCCACTGAAAGCGCCCTCGATCCGCGGGGTGCGCGGATCCGCTTTGACCCTTGAGGTTTAGGAGTCGCTACCTAGTTATTACGGTCTAGGAACCGATCAATGACTCTAAACGGATAAAAAACTAATCTAAAACAAAAAAAAAACTGAGTTCGGGGATCATGTTACGGGATTGGAAGGTGTTAGGCACCAACCCCGCCCGGCCAAAGCCGGTCTCTATACTAAATTCCCAAGTAAATTACATTGCTAAAACCTAGATAAAAAATAAATAAAAAAAAATACCTTTCCGATGCAAGGACTTTGTTCCCTCAGATCTGACAAAAAGAGCTCCTTGTACCGTGTTCCCTTACTTCGTTCTGTTTCTGGATTTGTCTTTGGATCTCCGAGGCAAGGTATCTCCTTGTTTTTGAATCTGAACTCTTCAAATTCGTTACGGATTTGGGGGTGTTTTAGAAGGCTTTTGGGGTGTTTTCTAGACTAAATTGAAGGGGGATGTTAGCTAAGGAGTTGGGGCTCCAAAACTAGGGTTTATGGGGGGCTAAGGGAGCTTCTAGACCTACTTCTCCTAGGGTTTATGATTTGATACGAAAATAGGGTGTGAGCACCTCTATTTATAGATGTTTTTAGGGTTGATTTGGATAGAGTTAGTGTTTAATTAGAGATCTTTTATTTTTTTAGAGTTGTGTTTTAGTTTACTTGTTTTAGGTAGAATTGTGTTTTAATTAGAATTGTTTTAAGTAGAATTGTGTTTTAATTCAAATTGTTTTAGGTAGAATTGTTTTTAAGTTAGAACTCTATTAGATAGAGTTATTATTTAATTAGAATTCTATTATGACTTTTGGTCTTATTTGATTGACTTTTATTGTTTGACTTCAGTCTTAATTGATTGACTTTAATATCTTGACTTTAGTCTTGCTTAATTGACTTTAATTTTGACTTCAGTCTCACTTGATTGACTTTAATACCTTGAGCTTAGTCTTGCTTGATTTACTTTGATTTTTGGAGAACCCCTCCTCTAAATATTTTTAATTCCTTGGACCCCCCAATGGAGGGGTCCTTAAAGAAATATCCCACGAACCCTCAACAATTTTGCCTGAGAGTCCGATTAATCGATTTTTTAGGTTCAAAATTTTAAATTAATTTCATTAATGTTTAAATTTAATTATTTAATGTTTTATTTATTAATTTCGGAATTTTTATCATGAAAAATTGTGAAATTACCGTTTTGCCCCCGGAGAGGACTTTTCACGTTTTAAGTCGATTTTTAATGTTCTAGGATGTTTTAGAATCGGTTTTTCGTAAGGAATTCAATGAAAATATTAGTTTTTGTTATTATGAAATTTTTGTGTGAAATGATTGTGAACTTTATGAGGGCATTTTCGTAATTTGTCAAATTTTGTTAAATTGGTTAAATTGTGTGTGAAATGATTTATTTGGTTCCGATTTGTCATTTTATGTGTTCGAATGGGTTTTTCTAACCGTAACGTAGGCTCTAGGGTTGTTTTGAGGTTAGGGTATTGGTAATTGATAATTTTTAATGATTTTTATCGTGAAGCTTCTTTTTGGTCTGCAAGATGATGATTTCTATATTTCTGGGGTCGTACTTTCCTAGCGTAGCGTGGTTTCTAAGGTTTTGTCAATTCGAGATACCTCATCTGGATTTCTGAAACAAATCTGGTAACAAAGTAAAGCAATGGAATACACATCCATCATTGGGAATCCTTGCGATCGGGTTGACGAGTTGATTAATCAGGCGGATGCAAAAATGGGGTGTCTACAATATGCTAGTAAAGAAGATCATGTGGATGGGATACTATTGGTCGATAATAGAAAGTGACTGCTATCAGCATGTTCGCAAATGCCATCTATGCCAAATCTACGCCAACAAGATCAATGCTCCACCGTCAGAATTGCATAATATGACTACGCCTTGGCCTTTTTCGCTCTGTGGAGTGGATATCATCGGGCCAATCTCACCTAAAGCTGCAAATGGGCATCGCTTCATCTTAGTGGCTATCGACTACTTCACCAAGTGGGTAGAAGCCGCCTCGTACGCCAACGTCACGAAAAGTAATGTCCTGAAGTTTGTCAAGAACAACATTGTCTGCAGATATGGACTTCCCAGCGGGCTAGTAACGGATAATGCCAAGAACTTCAAGAACAGAGACATGGTCAAGATGTGCGAAGATTTTCAGATGACGCCCCACAATTTGTACCTTACAGACCTAAGATGAATGGAGCGGTCGAGACAGCCAACAAGAATATCAAGAAAATTATCGAGAAGATTGCAGTTACGTACAGAGATTGGCATGACATGTTGCCCTTTGCACTACACGCCTATCGGACCTCATTCAGAACGTCGATTGGGATAACTCCATATTCATTGGTCTATGGAATGGAAGTAGTCCTACCCTTAGAGGTTGAGATTCCTTCCCTCCGGATATTGAAAGAAGTAGAGTTGGATGAAACAGAATGGATTCAAGCCCGGTTTGATCAACTGAATCTGATAGAGGAAAAACGTCTTGCGGCCATTTGCCATGGACAGATCTATCAACGACGGATAGCTCGTGCCTATAACAAGAAAGTCAAGCCTAGAGATTTCTCATCAGGAGACCTTGTGTTAAAGAAGATTCTGCCAATCCAAGAAGACGTCCGAGAAAAATTTCGACCAAACTATGAGGGATCATTTATAGTGAAAAAGGTGATGTCAGGAGGTGCTCTGATCCTTACGGAGATGGACGGACAAGTCTTTCCGCAACCAATCAATGCTGACACTGTCAAGAAATATTACGCCTGAAATCTGACCCTGAGATGACGAAATGCCATCTTTGCTATCCCAAACAAGATATCTAACCCTAGTCAGCCCCTTTGAGCCATCACATTCATTTCTTAACCTAAGACTGGGGAAAGTCAACAACCACAAAACGATCAAAAAATAAAAATAAATAAAAATAAATAAAAACAAAAAGAGAGACAAAAGAAAAGAAAATCAAAGAGAAAATCAGACGTATCAAAATACTCCTGACCCGCATGAGGATAAACTGTGAACGGCTAAAAATACACAAAAAATCAAAAAAATCAAAAATTCGGACACTTGATCTGAGCTCGACCCAAATCTCCAACCTAAACAAGTTCGAGAGATGCTGGGAGGAGATAAAGATCACTTTTTCAAAATAAAAATAGACGAGCCCCATGTCTAAACCACTCTAATATATCCAGACCTTAATCCTTTTTGTACACTTCCACCACCACTAGCCTAAGCCAACGTTTCGTTCTAACAAAAGTCCCTTTGGATCAGGGAACGTTATAGGGCAACACAATGACAATGGCAGCACCAATGATCTTGCGACTTGGTCCGGACCTCAAAGTCTTATTAGTCGTTGAAAGACTTGAGAAGGGAATCCAGGTCAGATATTTGAAAAAAAAAAGAGTACTCAAAGTGTAGAGTAGCCGATCTCGCGGCTCAACTTGAGTTGCCGAACCATGCATAGTCATCGGAAAACTCGAGAGGGGAATCCATATCTGTTACCCGAGAAAGAGTGCCACTACAAGAGTAGAGTCACCGATCTTGCAGCTCAACTTGAGTCACCAAGCCATAGAGACACAGAGATTTGGAACAGAATTGTAATGCAAAAATCTAAAGATACAAGCATAGTCTGAAAGGGCATAGTGAAAACCCGAAAGGGCGCTATGAGTAAAAGAATTGGACTATGGCAAGATCAAAGCCACCGGCATGATGAAAATCCCAAAAATGACGTCGATGCGCAAAAACGTGGAAACCAGGTCTGGTGAAAATCGTAATTGGCACCAGGGGCAATAAAGGCAAATAAAATAATATAAAAAAAATAAAAATAAAATAAAATAAAAACTCCTGGCCCGCAAGAGTATAAACTGTGAACGGCAAAATCCATCCAAAGCCCCGAGACCCAAACAGATAACATCCTTCCGATATCAGGGCACTGGGGATGACTCTAAAGGAACCAAAAAAGTAATTGACATTTATATCCTCTGTGTTGGGCGAAAATACCAAAATCGTCATAACCAAAGATTTTACAAACTCTGAACTTATCATACTCATTTGATAAAGATATTTCGCAAAAATTGTATTTCAAAACTATATTTTGGCCAATGACGACAAATCTAGGATATATCCAACAAAACTTCTAGTTTTCAAGAACAATAGATATACCTGAGGCCAAGTAAGTACAAAACCTATTTTCTTCGCATTAATCTTTCAACATTTTTGCATACATCCAGTAAATGACAAGAAAATACAAAAGTGGGATCAGTTGAAGCCAGATGATCCATGAACCAGAGCTACAATAACAGGAGCATTCTAAACTTGGGAAACTAATAAATTCAAATTTAAATTTAAATCCAAACTAAGATGGAATTTACCTGTAGGAGGGGAGCACATCCTCGAAAAGTCCGATCACGACCAGAAGAACAAGCCGTGAGGGATTGGAACATTCCGCTCAAAAGCATCGGAGCCAACCGGCGTCCCTTCCGGACTTGTTGCACCACGTGAATGAGAGAAAGATCTATGATGTTTCCGCCACCCGGGAACAAGAGTTGACTCACCATCATCAAAGTGAGAGCGTTAAAATGAATCAAAGGCTTCGAGGGATCCGTGAGGCGTTCAATCAAAAAAATCTTGGACATTGTCTTCAAAACCTATCTGCCTTCTAGAATCTTCAAAAATTTGTGATTTATACCAAAAAAATCGAAAGCCTCACTTTGGAATCCCTAACGCAATGGTGGAATCACAACGGGTCCCGATATCTTAAGTCCCAATAATACTTCAAATTCCTCGATAGTGGGAGTCATTTCATGCACCCCAAATCGAAAAAGATTAAGCTTGGGAATCCAATACCCCAACATCGCCTCAATCAAGCTCCTTTGCATTGGAACCTTGGGCAAAGAAAAAGTGAACCCCAACTTATTCAAGCACCATCGAGCTCTATCATCGTTATCCATGCTATCTATCCAACTACTCAAGAAAGAATCAACAATGCCATACCTTTTCAAGTTGGGAAGAGTAGAGGACACCTCCATAAAGCTTGAGAGGGAGATTTGAGGAAGAAGAAGAGTAAAAATCGGCCAAAAGTGAAAAAGGGAAGTAAAGGTGAAAGTGAGATGTTAGGGCAAGATGAAGGCTTAAGTAAATCATTCTGGTCCATGCCCAAAACACGGATGCAATCAAAGATAACTTATCCGTGCCAATAACACGGATGAAGCAAGATATGACTCATCCGTTCCTAGGGCACGGATAAGACATAAAACACCCTATCCGTGCTCCTGGAACGAATGAAAATTGAAAAAGCCCATCCGTGCTGAGAACACGGATCAGAACATTCTTCAGCCTTGGGGCCCGAGCCATTTGAAATGCTGATAATTTCGGATTACATAATGATTATCTCAGGGCTCAATCACATAAAAATGATAGAAATTCCTACATGCTCGATAAACGTGTTCAAAACTCTCAAAAACTCTCAAGATATATATCGGGCATGTAGGAACTCGTCAAGATCATATCAGGCCAAATCAGACCTCGAAGGACCACCCCATTCACTTAAATAATGCCTACCACTTAAGAACATATTTAAAAGGTCATTTGGATCCTAATCACACCCTTTACCCAACTGTAAGCTCACCAATATTCAAGAGGACTCAAAAACTCCAATGAACAATATCTCACTCAAGAAGTTCGAATGAATTGCACATGTAGTCATGACAATGCAACAAATACAAGGAACAATGAGCACAAATGCATATATATACCAAAGTTGTAATATCTGCATACAATATCTGAAAGTCTAATATAGAAACATCTAATGTTTTGCAAGGTACATAAAAACAAAGTCAGACAGAGGGGGGAGCATCGTCCCGAGTACTCTGAGTCTCTGGGATAGTTCCAGAAGAAGATCCAGCCGCTGCACCCGAGCCAGACACCCCGGAAGAAGGTAGGCCGTGCATCCGCAACCGTCCCTCCGAATCCGTGAAGAAAAGCTCAGCGTCCAGGGCAGCATCCTGCTCTGTAGTACCCGCGAGATCAGAACCGGGAACCGTAGGGCCAGTAGAGGGAGAACCTGAAAATAAGATAAACGAAGCATATCGAACAAACGGCAGGTATATACATACAGCATAGGAAGAGAAATGAACAACTAAAATGAAAATGCTTACCCTAGGAGGTGTCAGAGGACGCACAGAGGTACTCGCTCCGTCCCGACGGTGATAATAATCCTGAGAGAATCATGAGAAAACCGATCAGAACAGATAAAAGATATGCTATAGTCTACACAGGATTAAGAAAAAGAAGCAAATAAATGACATACCATCTCAGCCTGGAAACGAGACTCTCGCAAGGCTGCCTCCAGCTCTAGCTCCTGGATGCGAGCTAGTTGGGCCTCGATATGAGCCTCTTGCTCCTCAAGCCGAGCAGCCTGCTCCTCCACCTCTGCCCTAGAGGCCCTCCATCTGTTCTCCATCTCCACGGTCCTCGCTGCCTGAGCCTCGATCACGTCATACCCCTCCCGAAGGCAACGAAGATCATCAGCCTGAAAACAAGAAAATCGACCAAGTGAGAACGGTAAAAAATAGAAAATTCCAAAAAAAAAGACAATGACAGCGTACGTACCGTAATGGCATGGTCCTGTAATAGTACCCCTCCGATCTCCGTGATCCCAGCACAAGCAGTGACTGCAGGCATGAGACACCCAATGGACGTCTCTCGGAACCAAGCCTGGAAATCACCGGCCCTCACCAGTCCAGTCGCATCTACACCCATCGCCTGAGCGAGATACTCCTCTACTGTCATAACCCCCAAGATGGGCTCAGGTGGAGCGACAGGAATACGAAGACTCCCATCATGCTAGAAAAACAGACGCACTCCCAGGTAAAATGTGTATCGCTGCTCTCCAATGAAGTAGGGGTAGCACTGTCGCCTGGTGTTACACCGATAGGCGTTCCTCACCTCCTGCCTCCCGCTGACCGTGCGGGGGAGGTCTCGCAAAGTAATGAAAAATATCTATAAAAGAGATAGTCAGATAATAGACATGGATAGGACCAAGGTCAAACAGAAAGGAAAAGGGTAGATTACTCACACCTCGAAGTCGGCACCGATCAATGTGGGCCCGAGCATCTCTGGTGGCCCAAAACACCCCCAATGGGTAACCCTCGTCAGGATGAAGACGGGTGGGCAGATAAAAGGGAAAGTAGACGTGAACGAAAATCTGAAAGAGAGGATGAGGCATCAGACGAGAAAACAGGAAGTAGAAAGAGAATCAGACAGAGAAATAAAATCAGGATCTAGTTTACCTCGATAAAATGCCAGAAGAATCGAGTGGAGATGCCAGCTCCACGAGGTGCAGTAATGCCCACCACTACTCGATCAATCCCAGCCAATATAGTACCATATATAAGGCTCCCCCAATCAAAATCACCAATGTGGTCTATGTCACGCATGACAAAGAAAAAGGTGGTAGAAACGAAAGAATCTTCCTCCAAAAAGAAGCAACTACCAATGAGGAGAAGGAAGCAGATGCGGAAAATGGTGTCAAAATCTCTGTCTCCAAAACGGGCTGATTTCTCTCTATAGGTGAGCGGAGCCCCGTCCTCCCCCTTGATCAACAACAAGCCCATCAGCACCTCCGTACTGATCCTCCCCTACTTCCCTACCATGGAGGCAGGGACTCTAGTAATGCCCAACAACTCCCCCACCTCCTGCACCGTCAGCATGGTCAAAGGCAAAGGCTCTCCGTCCATAGCAATGCCAATAATGGCGACAAAATCTGAAGACCTGATGCCTATCTCCACCTCAGGCAGGTGGAAAGAATGAGTCGTCGGAAACCACCTCTCTACTATGGCCAAGAACAAGGGTTGATCCGCCTTGAAAGACGATATCTGCAAGAAAGCGCTACAGTGGCGAACTGCATCCGAATATCATCCGAGAATAGGGCGGCAGTAGAAAGAAAAGCACTCCACCTATCCCTGAAGCTGGCTGAAGGATAGGTGGAGACATGCCTCCCTAATCCACCGAAAAGAGAGGTATCTGGTACTCTCTCACTCTCCTCTATAGGGATCTCAACCCTGGGAACCTCTTTGCCCACTCTACCGGCACCTACGGCCCTATCCGCCCGACCTCGGCCACCGCATCGACCTCTACCACCACTATCGCTCGGCAGATCCTCAGCTAGACCACTGTGAGAAGAACTGGCCTCATCTGCCCTGCTACCGGACGAAGAACCAGCTACCGACGCTGAATCAGTCCTACGTGAAGGCTGTCTCGGCCAACCATACTCTGTGGCCACACCGGACCCCAAAGCGAAACGGGTTCGAGTCCGAGTCCGAGGCCTCGATTCCTCCTCCTCGTCGGAAGAATGGCGTGCTACTCGAGTCCGTCGCTCTCTGCCCATCTATAAGTCACCATGTGATCAATCAACAATGCAAAATCCTATGATCATGTATCTCGATGAAGCTGTCTATATTATACCTAACCAAGCCGAGTCGAACCAGCTTAAACCCAGTCAACCAGTGTCCTACCTAGCTAACCTAACCGATCTGAGTCAAACCTAAGTCAAGTATGAGTCAAACCTACCCAGTCAACTCAGTCCAATCTACCAAACCCCTTCGAACTTGAGTCAAACCCAGTCAACCCAAGGATAACTCAAGTCAAATCCAAATCAACTCAGTCAAATCTGAGTCAAAATTACCTAGTCAACCCGGTCAAATCGGAGTCAAACCCAACTGATCAGGTCAATCCCGGTTAAAACCTAGTCAAACCCAATTGATTCGGTCAATCCCAGTCCATCTAAATCAAACTTGGTCAACTCGAGTCAAACCTAGTCAACTCAAGTCAATCCTAGCCAACCTATCCAACTCAGTTTAACCCATTCAAAACCAAGTCAACCCCTTTAGCCCATTCAACCGAAGTCAAACCCAGTCAACTCAGTCAATCTTACCAGGTCAGTCAACTCATGGAACCCAGTCAAAACACAGTTAATCCAATCAAAATCGGTCAAACCGATCAAAACCCAATCAAGCCAGTCAAACTTGATCTAATCCAGTCGAACCCAGTCAAAACCCATTAAACCACGGCCAAACCAGTCAACCGCAACCAATCTAGTCAACCTAATCAAAAGATCATTTAAAGAAAAACGCGGGTTCTCAAAGCAAAACAAAATATCCGCATTTTGAGGTAAGAAGCATGAAAGAAAAGCAAGTAGGATCGAACAACAACAACAGAAAAAAAAATGAGGAGAAATACTGATTCATTCGAGTAATTCCTAAGCAGTCCAAACCCAGCCCCTAAAAGCACAAATGCAGCCCTATGACCGAACAACCCATGAGCAACCCCAACCAGCCCCCAACTTATAACCAAGACCAACCAATCCTTTAACAAAACCGTACCTTAACTACCTAATGTCTCACCCAAAACCAACCCTACACTACCCCAACCTTCCTAAAGTGCTCAAAATCCAAATGAACTCACCAACAGTCCCATTCCCAAACAAGCCTGAACTCACATCGCCATACACGACCTTGACTACAATCCCAGTCTCAAAACCTCCAAACTTCACCACCCACATTTGCAAGACAGTCCCACTACACCTCCCTACCTCTAAGGAACATCCATCACAACCTAGCAAAACAGTACCGCATCAATCCAATTCAAACACCCGCCCACTCTCAACCAATCTATCATCCATGCAAAACCAATCCATCACCCAACCTATGCAACCAACCCTCCAGTCAATGCCATCCATTCCCTGACAAACCATCCCAAGATCACACACCACTCCCCAACATACGAGAAAAGCCTCGTTCAAAGTAAATCCCAATCCCTCCAAAATTCCACAAACCCACCACCCATTAACAGAGCATGCACGCATATCCAATCTGACAGAGAAATAGGTAGAGCAAAATGGCCATAACCAATAGCATGGTTGCAAAACATAATAAATTCCATATGCTCAAAGAATTATGTAAATAAATCAAGGCAAGAAAAAGACAGATCAAAAAGTCCATCATCATCCAAATAACCAAATCAAGGCGAGAAAAAGATAGATACAATGAATGGAAACTTGCCTCAAGCGTGAACCGTCCACACCCAAAAGCTCTCAGCAAACTATCACTCCCACGAGCACCCAAAGATCACACACAAGCTCCAAATAAACCCAACGATCACGCCAAATGCTCAAACCAACAAAGAGTAAGAAGAAGATGAAGGAAAATGAGAAGAATCGTCAAAAGTCGCCAGAGAGAAGAAGGAAACCAAAGAAAGGCTTTAACCGTTTGAAATTCGTACTGGTCCGTGTCACCAGTACGGAAGAGACAAAGAATGCGTCATCCGTGCCACTAGAACAGATAAAGAGAGCTTGATTGGATCCGTGCCCCAGGCACGGATGAGATAAGAATAATACTATCCGTGTTTTATACACGGGTTAAATCACTCCAAATGTTGACCGCGCCTTAAGCACAGATCAAGTAAAAATCAAAAAATCAAAAAAATAAAAAAAAAATCAAAAAAATCAAAGAATCAAAAAGTTAGAAAAATCAGAAAAATTTCAAAAAACGTTTTCGAGTCGAGCTTCACTCTAATTTGTCAAAACACGATCGAAGAAATAATTGATTTTCAAAACTCATCAAATCTTCATCAAATCAAAGGTCTCACACGAGCTCCGCGCCATCGAGACCAAGGAATTAATAAGGTAACTCTGTCAGACCTCGTGCTTGAGTAAACCATCTTCTACAAAAGACGTCAATTCAACCGGTAATTCGAAGTCGTGTTTTACAAAATTTCGTCGGACCCGTACAAATAGGGGTTTAGTCTATTCTTTGCAGTTCTTTGCACGCAATTCCTGCAAAGAAGGGCAGCTGTAGACATCCCGATTTGAATGGGACCTCACTTGAAAGGGCCCAAAAATAACTTTTTTCAATGAATTTGACCAACGGGCCTCGAAGGCCCGAAGTATTGAAATCATCGATTTTCGTCAAAATCAAGGCCTCTAACACCTCTCAATGGGTTAGTAGGTCCACTAAAAGGATTCGGCACACTCCCATCTACCCCAGCTCATTTGAAATACCAATTTTCCAACAAAATAAGCCAATGGACCTCAAGGGCCCAAAACGTTAAAAAATGACAATTTTGAATAAACCAATGCCCTAAGACCTCCCCATGGTCTAAGGGGCCCACAAGAAGGGGAGTGACCCATCCCACATGTGTCCAACATCACCACTCCACGCTCACATAAAAAAAAAATCGATAAATTCCCCAACGGGCCCAAAAGGCCCAAATTGCCAAACACGTGGCATTTTTAATCAAATCAATAACTTCAAGAAAAATACAAAAAAAAATTAAAAAAAAATTTAAAAAGGCGAGACTTGGGAGACCTACCATTCATCTATCATCCACCACTCCGCCTCGAAATCTTCAAAAACCCTAAAAACCACCTAAGGCCCACAAGGCCTCAACTCTTTCCTAAACCCATTTTCCAACCCCATCTTTGACCCAAAATCAACTCCACACCACCTAAACCTAAAACCAACCTACCTTCAAAATCCCAATCCAAAATAAGCCCTATCCAAGTCAATATAACCTACAACCTCCTAGACCCAAGTCCAACACTTAAAAGTCCACTAACTATTACCCATACCCAACTCATTATCTAACCCATAACCTTAACCCATTACCCATTACCCACATCAACCCCTCAATATCAAAAGATGACACATGTCATCACCACCTTTTACCTCCCTCATCTAATCACCCACCTCCATCACCATTCTCTAAAAATCAACCAAACATATCACCTTCCCTCCAAAATCACCTCAACCCATACCCTACCCTAACCTAATCTATCATCATTCTCTAACCACCAACATCACAACCCATACTCAATGTAGCTACGTGGTTTTCGTCATTACGACGGTCACAACTACTAAAATTGGAGTCGCCACCATTCAAATTGAAAGGGGTGTGAATGGTCACCCGGTGTGTACCTTTCGAAAAATTGTCATTTTTTTGGCGTTAGTGACTCGCAACGGATAGGGTTGATCAAACCTAGAGATTCGGGCAAGCGACTCGGTTGGAGAAAAGGGAAGGTGTTAGGCACCATTTTCTCCCCGTCAAATGGCGGTAACCTCTACACAACTCGGCTACTTTGATTTTGGCGAAATATTAGAAAATAAGTGCCACGTGGAGGTGTTTGTACCCTTGATAGGAATTCACTTTCGGCTTGATCATAGGATCATTCCATTAATGGGAATGACCTTTATGAATCTTCGCCTTGGGCTCCATTCATACTCAATTTTTTTAAAATAAAATGAAAAGAAGGGAGATGGTAGAAGAGGGAAGAGAAGAAGATTAGAGAGAGAAGGGAGGGGAAAGTCTTGAACCCACCTTGAATCTTCAAGGTTCTCCTTTCTTTTCTTTCCTTCCTTCTTCTTCTATGCTTCTTAAATCCTTAGTGCAATATGAAAGTGAAAATTCTTTTTTAGAAGAAAGTATGAGAGAGTGATAGAGAGGAGTAGAGAAAATATTTTTCTTGTGAAACTTGGTAACCATTTTTGGGATGACAGGGAAGGTATTTATAGATATTTGGAGGGGGGTTGGGGATATAATGGGGTGAAGAGTTGAGAGGATAGAGAATGGCATGGTTTTTAGAAGATGAGGGTATGAAATTTGGAGTGAATTTAGGGGTAATTTTGTAAAGAATGAAAATAGATTGTATTTCAACCCAAATGGTTTGGATCCTACCCAAATCCATTTGGGTAGAGTGTTGGGTGAGTGATGGTTGATGGGAGGAGTGGGAGTGGGAGGTTAAGAGTGTTTAGGGGAGGAGGTTAGGTTGATAAAAGGGTAAGGTGGAGGTATGGATAATGTAAGAGATGGTTGGTTGGGTTTTGGGCGAATAAAGGAGATGATGCCATGTGGCAATCTGATGAGGGTGAGGAGTGAGCTTGGTTGATGGTTAATGGGGGTTGTTTGATTAGAGAGAGAAAAAGGGTTAGTTGGTTGATGTTGGTTTTTGGAGAAGAATAAGGAGATGATGCCAGTGGCAATCATGATGAGAGGGTGAGGAGTGAGATTGGTTGATTGGTTAATGGGGGTTGTTTATTAGAGAGAGACAAATGGGTTAGTTGGTGGGATGTGAATGAAGTATGGGTTGAGTTGATTTCTTGGAGTGTTTTAAGGAAGATGATGGGTTAGAGCTATGGGTGGTGATGTGGGTGGTTGATGATGTTAGATAATGGTAATGGATTAGGACATGGGTGAAGGTGTGGGTGGTTGATGATGTTAGAGGATGGGGATAGGTTATGTTAGAATAGGGTATGGGTGTTGAGTTGATTTTTGGAGGAGAGGTGATGTGTTTGATTGATTTTTAGATAATGGTGATGGAGGTAGGTGATAGATGAGGGAGGTGAAGGGTGGTGATGACATGTGTCATCTTTTGGTATGAGGATTGTGATTGGTTGATGTGGGTAGTAGTTGATGGATTAGGGTTGTGGGTTGGGTAATTGGATATGGATAGAATGATATTTGTGGGCTTTTGGTGTTGGCTTTGGTTTGTAGATTATTTTAGGTTGGGTAAGGCTTGTTTTGGGTTGAATTTTGAGGGTGGATAGGTTTTAGGGTACGAGATTAACTTTTGGGTTAATGGTAATGGATTTAGGAAGGGGTTGAGACCTTGTGGGCCTTAGGTAGGCTTAGGACTTTTGCGAATTTCGAGGTGGAGTGGTGGATGATAGATGAAGGGTAGGTTTTCCAAGTCTCACCTTTTTAATTTTTTCAATTTTTGTATTTTTCTTGAGGTTATTGATTTGATTAAGAATGCCACGTGTTTGGCAATTTGGGCCTTTTGGGCCCGTTGGGGGAATTTATCGATTTTTTGGATGTGAGCGTGGAGCGATGATGTTGGACATATGTAGGATGGGTTTCACCCCTTCCTGTGGGCCCCTAGACCATTGGGAGGTCCTAGGGACCTCGGTTCAATCCGAAATATTGTTTTTAGCATTTTGGGCCTTTGAGGCCCGTTGGCCTATTTCGTTTGGAAAGTCGATATTTCGAAAGGGGGTGGGGTAGATGAGAACTTGTCGGATTCCTCTGGTGAACCTACTAACCCATTGAGAGGTGTTAGTGGCTTGGATTTCGGCGAAAACATTAGATTTTAATGTTTCGGGCCTTTGAGGCCCGCTGGCAAAATTCATCAGGAAAAACATTGTTTTTGGGCCTTTTCGAGTGAGGGCCCGTTCAAATTGAGGTGTCTACACTCAACATACCCTAACACACCATCACTCTCTAACATCAACAACCACCCACATCACAACCCATATCCATACCCATCCTTTTCCTTAAAACACTCCAATGAAATCAACTCAACCCATACTTCATTCATCATCAATCAACTAACCCATTTCTCTCTCTCTAATCAAACAACCCCATCAACCAATCAACCAATTTCATTCCTCACCCTCCCATCATGATTACCACATGGCATCATCTCCTTTATTCTCCCAAAAACCAACCAACCAATCTTTTACACTACTCATCCCTCCACCTTACCCTTTTCATCAACCTAACACTCCTTCCCTAAACAACTCTCTTACACCTCCACTCCTCCCATCAACCATCACTCATCTCATCCCACCCAACACTCTACCCAAATGGATTTGGGTAGGATCCAAACCATTTGGGTTGAAATACAATCTATTTCCATTCTTTACAAACTACCCCTAAATTCACTCCAAATTTCATACTCTCATCTTCTAAAAACCATGTCATTCTCTATGTCTCTCAACTTTTCACCCCATTATACCCCCAAATCCCCTCCAAACATCTATAAATACCTCCCCTCTCATCCCAAAAATGGTTACCAAGTCTCCTTAAAAAAAAATCTACTCACTCCTCTTCTACTCTACTACTCTCTCATACCACCTTCTAAAAAGTAACTTCATTCATATACTTCACTAAGGACCTAAGAAGATCTAGAAGAAGAAGAAAGAAGAGGAAAGAAACTTCAAGGTGGGTTCAAGACTTCCCCCTCCCCTCTCTCTCTCTAACCTTCTCCTCTTCCCTCTTCTAACATCCCCTCTTCTATTTTATTTTACCTTTGTAATGATTGGACCCCAAGGCTAAAGGTTCATAAGGGTCATTTCCATCAATGAAATGACCATATGATCAAGCCGAAATTAAATCCCTACTTAGGGAACAAATGCACCCACGTGGCACACTTTTCACTTTCTTTTAAAAATCAAAATGACCGAGTTATTTGAGGTTACCGCCACGTGATGGGGAGAAAGGGGTGCCTAACACCTTCCATTTTCTCCAACCGAGCCGCTTACCCGAATCTCAAGGTTTGACCACCCCTTACCCATTGTAAGTCACTAAAATGCCAAAAATATCATCTTTTGAAAAATGTACCTCGGGTGACCATTCACACCCATTTACAATTTGAATGGTGGCGACTCCAAATCGTAGTACACGTGGTCATCGTAATGATGGAAAGCACGTAGCTACAAATATCATTTTCTTGGATTAAGAAATTACCTATAACGAAGAGTTTCGATGATTTAGGGTTTGTCAAGTGTTGTACGTCGACAACGATGGAGAAGCTGAAGAGGTTTGACGATGGTGACAGCAAGATCGAAGGAATTGTGATGATGGTGACGATGACAAGGGATTTTCTAAGAGAGAGAGTCGGCCAATTGTTTTGCTCTCTATTAGGATAAAAAGGGCATGTAGATAGCGATTATTGGCACCCCAACGTTTACTTATTACACTCTTATTAAAAAAAATAAAGAAAAAAAGTAAATGTTTGAAAATTAGTAAAAGTTGGAGTGCCAATTGAAGCTTCATCTTTCTTTCTTTTTTTATCTTACTCTTTTTCTACTAAATATCTATTTTTTAATTTTTAAACTAAGAAAATTACTTAAAGAACCCTCGTGGAGGGATTTATTTTTTAATAATCCCTTTGTTTTGGGCTGTATTTTCATTGTCCGATCCAATTAGTAAACCTTTTTATTTCTTAATGGTCCCTTATTATTGGGGAACTCAACGCTGTTTATTTAATGTCAAGTTCACCATTTTTATTTTAGTCAAATTCACCGCTTTTTAAATATTATATAAAATGAAATTCTTATAAAATAAAATAAAATAAAAATAAGAGGCTCAAATAGTAAAAGTTGATGAAATAGATAAAATTTCTTGAACCTTAGAAATCTTTAGGTGGTGTTCTTTTAATCTTTGATTAGGATGTGATAAATTGTTTAAGAAATTGGGGTGTGATGAGTAAAAGTAGGAGTGGCAAAAGAAAATCTTGTTTTCTAGAAGTTCTATTGAACAGCGACTTAAAATACCATCGCTATATATCATTATTAAAAATAAAATAAACACTTATTACGACGGAATCTTGCACCTTCGATCGTTATAACTCATTGTATAAAATTTTCTCATTTTATTAACCTCTATTACAACGGCAACATAAGTTACCATCGTTGATTCCATATATAGCGACCGAACTTTACATTTTGTAATTATATCTCATTATTAAAAAAAAAAATAAAGACATATTGCGACAATCCCTTGGTATTCCGTCGCTATAAGTTGTTGTATAAAAAAATAATTTCCCAATCTAGAAATTTACAGACATCTTACGATGCTAACTTTGTATTCTGTCGCTATAAAGTTTTGTTTAAAAAAATAACTTCTCAACTCAAAGACATATTGTGATGGCACCTTTGTACTCTGTCGATATAACTCGTTTTAAAAAAAATTAATTTTCGCAAAATAAAAACCTCAAAAATTACAATCATACTGTGACAGACTAATTCATAACTGTTGAAGATTCATGATTTAGTGACGAAAAAGATGTATCTTTCACTATATATAGTCTCTAATGAAGGTTTTTTCCCAACTAAAAAAATAGCCTGAAAAAATAGACTTGATATTGCAATTGTCATATATTTGATCGTTGTTATATAACATTATAGCAACACTCTTAACATGTCCGTCCTTGAATCCTGTAGTTGTAAGTCAATTTGGATTATAAGCATTACAACTAATAACTATGACTTAAAAATCTTAAATATCATTTTCTTGGATTAAAAAATTACTAACAACATTGAGCTTCGAAGATCTGGGGTTTGTCAAGTGTTGTACGTCGACGATGATGGAGAAACTGAAAAGGTTTGACGATGGTGGGGACAAGATCGAAGGGATTGTGACAATGGCAGCGACAACAAGGGATGGCGACGGCAAGGGATTTTATGAGAGAGAGAGTCTGCAATTCGTTTTGTTGTCTATTGGGAAGAAAATGGCTTTTTAGAGCACGATTATTGGCACCCCAACGTTTCCTTATTACACTCTTATTAAAAATAAAGAAAATAAGTAAATGGCTGAAAATCTTTTATATATAGAAGTTTTATTGCGACGATGATTTAAAATAACTTCGATATATATCATTATTAAAGACAAAATAAACACTTATTGCGACGGCAACTTGCTCTTGTGGTCGCTATAACTAATTGTATAAAAAATTTGCATTTTATTAACCTGTATTACAACGGCTACATAAGTTACCATCAGTGATTCCATATATAGCGACCGAACTTTACATTCTGTCGCTATATCTCATTATTAAAAATAAAATAAAGACATATTGTGACAATCCCTTGGTATTCAATTGTTATAAGTCATTGTATAAAAAAATAATTTTCCAACCTAGAAATTTACAGACATATTATGACAGCAACTTTGTATTCTGTCACTATAAAGTTTTATTTAAACAAATAACTTCCCAACTTAAAGACATGTCGCGACAGCACCTTTGTACTTTGTCGATATAACTCATTTAAAAATAATAATAAAAAAATTCCTCCTCAAAAATTACAATCATACTATAACAAACTATTTCTATAACCATCGAAAATTCATGATTTAGTGACGAAAAAGATGTATCTATCACTATATATGGTCGCTAGTAAAGATTTTTACCCAACTAAAAAAAAGCCTGAAAAATAGACTTGATATTGTGACGGTTGTATATTTGACCGTCGTTATATAACACTAAAGCGACAGTCTTAACATATCCATCATAGAATCCAATTGTTGTAAGTCAATTTGGAATATAAACATTACAACTAATAACTATGGCTTTAAAAACGTAAATATCATTTTCTTAGATTAAGAAATTACCTACAACGAAGAGCTTCGAAGATCTAGGGTTTGTCAAGTGTTGTACGTCTACGGTGATGGAGAAACTGAAGAGGTTTGACGATGGTGGCGACGAGATCGAAGGGATTGTGACGATGATGACGACGACAAGAGATTTTGTGAAAGAGAAAGAGAGAGTCTGCCATTCGTTTTGTTCTCTATTGGGAAGAAAATGGTTTTTTAGAGAGTGATTATTGGCACCCCCAACGTTTACTTATTACACTCTTATTAAAAACAAAGAAAATAAGTAAATGGCCGAAAATTAGTAAAGGTTGGAGTGCTAATAGAAGTTTCATCTCTCTTTCTTTTTTTTTTTCTTTTTCTTTTTCTTTCACTAAATGTCTATCTTTTTTGTTTTTTAAATTAGAAAAATTACTTATAGAACCCTCATGGAGGGATATATTTCTAATAATCCCTAAGTTTTTGGTTGTTTCTTGATTGTCCAATCCAATTAGTAAACTTTTTTTATTTCTTAATGGTCTTTTATTATTGGGGAACTCAACACTTTTTATTTAATGTCAAGTTCACCACTTTTATTCAAGTCGAATTCACCGCTTTTTAATTATTATTTAAAAAGAAATTCTAATAAAAAAAATAATATAAGAGGGATCAAATAGTAAAAGTTGATGAAATTGATAAAATTTCTTAAAATTTTGAAATCTTTTGGTGGTGTGTTTTAATATTTAATTGGAGTGTGATAAATAGTTTAAGAAATTGGGGTGTGATGAGTAAAGTGTGAGGGGCAAGAGAAAATCTTTTTTTGTAGAAGTTCTATTGCACCAGCAACTTAAAATATCATCACTCTATATGATTATTAAAAACAAAATAAACACTTATTGCAGCGGCAACTTGCTCTTCGGCCACTATAACTCATTGTATAAAAAATTCTCATTTTATTAACCTCTATTACGACAGCTACATAAATTATTATCGGTGACTCCATATATAGCAACGGGACTTTACATTCTGTTGCTATATCTCATTATTAAAAGCAAAATAAAGACATATTGTGACGATCCCATAGTATTCCGTTTCTATAAGTCGTTGTATAAAAAAATAATTTCCCAACCTCGAAATTTACAGACATATTATGACAACAACTTTGTATTTTGTCACTATAAAGTTTTTAAAAAAAAAATAAAGACATATTGCGACAATCCCTTGGTATTCCGTCGCTATAAGTTGTTGTATAAAAAAATAATTTCCCAATCTAGAAATTTACAGACATCTTACGATGCTAACTTTGTATTCTGTCGCTATAAAGTTTTGTTTAAAAAAATAACTTCTCAACTCAAAGACATATTGTGATGGCACCTTTGTACTCTGTCGATATAACTCGTTTTAAAAAAAATTAATTTTCGCAAAATAAAAACCTCAAAAATTACAATCATACTGTGACAGACTAATTCATAACTGTTGAAGATTCATGATTTAGTGACGAAAAAGATGTATCTTTCACTATATATAGTCTCTAATGAAGGTTTTTTCCCAACTAAAAAAATAGACTTGATATTGCAATTGTCATATATTTGATCGTTGTTATATAACATTATAGCAACACTCTTAACATGTCCGTCCTTGAATCCTGTAGTTGTAAGTCAATTTGGATTATAAGCATTACAACTAATAACTATGACTTAAAAATCTTAAATATCATTTTCTTGGATTAAAAAATTACTAACAACATTGAGCTTCGAAGATCTAGGGTTTGTCAAGTGTTGTACGTCGACGATGATGGAGAAACTGAAAAGGTTTGACGATGGTGGGGACAAGATCGAAGGGATTGTGACAATGGCAGCGACAACAAGGGATGGCGACGGCAAGGGATTTTATGAGAGAGAGAGTCTGCAATTCGTTTTGTTGTCTATTGGGAAGAAAATGGCTTTTTAGAGCACGATTATTGGCACCCCAACGTTTCCTTATTACACTCTTATTAAAAATAAAGAAAATAAGTAAATGGCTGAAAATCTTTTATATATAGAAGTTTTATTGCGACGATGATTTAAAATAACTTCGATATATATCATTATTAAAGACAAAATAAACACTTATTGCGACGGCAACTTGCTCTTGTGGTCGCTATAACTAATTGTATAAAAAATTTGCATTTTATTAACCTGTATTACAACGGCTACATAAGTTACCATCAGTGATTCCATATATAGCGACCGAACTTTACATTCTGTCGCTATATCTCATTATTAAAAATAAAATAAAGACATATTGTGACAATCCCTTGGTATTCAATTGTTATAAGTCATTGTATAAAAAAATAATTTTCCAACCTAGAAATTTACAGACATATTATGACAGCAACTTTGTATTCTGTCACTATAAAGTTTTATTTAAACAAATAACTTCCCAACTTAAAGACATGTTGCGACAGCACCTTTGTACTTTGTCGATATAACTCATTTAAAAATAATAATAAAAAAATTCCTCCTCAAAAATACCTCAAAAATTACAATCATACTATAACAAACTATTTCTATAACCATCGAAAATTCATGATTTAGTGACGAAAAAGATGTATCTATCACTATATATGGTCGCTAGTAAAGATTTTTACCCAACTAAAAAAAAGCCTGAAAAATAGACTTGATATTGTGACGGTTGTATATTTGACCGTCGTTATATAACACTAAAGCGACAGTCTTAACATATCCACCATAGAATCCAATCGTTGTAAGTCAATTTGGAATATAAACATTACAACTAATAACTATGGCTTTAAAAACGTAAATATCATTTTCTTAGATTAAGAAATTACCTACAACGAAGAGCTTCGAAGATCTAGGGTTTGTCAAGTGTTGTACGTCTACGGTGATGGAGAAACTGAAGAGGTTTGACGATGGTGACGACGAGATCGAAGGGATTGTGACGATGATGACGACGACAAGAGATTTTGTGAAAGAGAAAGAGAGAGTCTGCCATTCGTTTTGTTCTCTATTGGGAAGAAAATGGTTTTTTAGAGAGTGATTATTGGCACCCCAACGTTTACTTATTACACTCTTATTAAAAACAAAGAAAATAAGTAAATGGCCGAAAATTAGTAAAGGTTGGAGTGCTAATAGAAGTTTCATCTCTCTTTCTTTTTTTTTTCTTTTTCTTTTTCTTTCACTAAATGTCTATCTTTTTTGTTTTTTAAATTTGAAAAATTACTTATAGAACCCTCATGGAGGGATATATTTCTAATAATCCCTAAGTTTTTGGTTGTTTCTTGATTGTCCAATCCAATTAGTAAACTTTTTTTATTTCTTAATGGTCTTTTATTATTGGGGAACTCAACACTTTTTATTTAATGTCAAGTTCACCACTTTTATTCAAGTCGAATTCACCGCTTTTTAATTATTATTTAAAAAGAAATTCTAATAAAAAAAATAATATAAGAGGGATCAAATAGTAAAAGTTGATGAAATTGATAAAATTTCTTAAAATTTTGAAATCTTTTGGTGGTGTGTTTTAATATTTAATTGGAGTGTGATAAATAGTTTAAGAATTGGGGTGGGTGTGTGATGAGTAAAGTGTGAGGGGCAAGAGAAAATCTTTTTTTGTAGAAGTTCTATTGCACCAGCAACTTAAAATATCATCACTCTATATGATTATTAAAAACAAAATAAACACTTATTGCAGCGGCAACTTGCTCTTCGGCCACTATAACTCATTGTATAAAAAATTCTCATTTTATTAACCTCTATTACGACAGCTACATAAATTATTATCGGTGACTCCATATATAGCAACGGGACTTTACATTCTGTTGCTATATCTCATTATTAAAAGCAAAATAAAGACATATTGTGACGATCCCATAGTATTCCGTTTCTATAAGTCGTTGTATAAAAAAATAATTTCCCAACCTCGAAATTTACAGACATATTATGACAACAACTTTGTATTTTGTCACTATAAAGTTTTTAAAAAAAAATAACTTTCCAACTTAAAGATATATTGTGACAACACCTTTGTACTCTGTTGATATAACTCGTTTATAAAAAAATTAATTTCCACCAAATAAAAACCTCTAAAATTACAATCATACTGGGATAGACTATTTGTATAACCGTCAAAGATTCATTATTTAGTGACGAAAAAAATGTATCTATCACTATATATAGTCATTAATGAAGGTTTTTACCCAACTAAAAAAAGCCTAAAAAAATATACTTGATATTGCGATAGTTATATATGTGACCGTCATTATATAACACTATAGCGACACTCTTAACATGTTCGTCGTTGAATCCAGTCGTTGTAAGTCAATTTTGTTGTAGTAGAAACTTCTAACGCCATCAAAAATGGTTTACAAAAAAATAGATGTTTTATGATTCTTCAACTTATTTTGATGGGTTGGAAATTTCGGAATAAGCTGATTTTTTATGAGGATGATCTCTTCACCAAAGGGTGTCCTTGATAAATATTGGGGTGCCTTTAACACTACCTAGAAACAAAAAGAGTTTCTATTGTCACGTCAACTTTTACTTATTTCATCCCAATTAAAAATAAAGAAAATTAGTGAATGGTTGAAAATGATTAAAAGTTGGGGTGCCAATAGAAGCTCACTTGTTTTTTTTTTTTCACTAGTCTTTTTTTTAAGATTATAATTGAAGCCTGACCTTCATAATGTTTGAAAAGTTTGTTTTAATCTTTAATTTGGGTGTGATATGTAATTTAAGAAATTAAAGTGTAATAAGCAAAAAATTAAATTGCCAATAGCAACTCTCAAAAAAGTATATAATTCTATAATGGCTACGGTTAAGGTGCCTACGAACTATTGAAAACTTAAGTTTTACCATGATTAGAGCATCCCGCCTATGTCAACATGTTCATGTTGACATTGAAGTAGGCATCTTGATATGCCTCCAAAAGATTTTTTAGCTTATGTTGACATGTTCATGTTGACTTTGTTTAGTCAATGACGACATGAGCATGTTGGTCGCTAGAAATCAGAATTTATATATTTTTACGCTCCTTAACTTGTGGGACAAGTCAGGGATCGAACCCAAGAGAAAGGGGGTTATTACCAAACTAAGCAAAATGAAATTAATCTAAGTTACAATTTTAAAATCTGTGTTTGTATTTTGTGAAACAAAATGGAGAGTAAATGTTGCTAGAAAATAAAACAATAGAAATGGAATTTATACTAAGAAAACAAGAGAATAAAGTCATTAGTGATTAGAGTAACCTAGGATTAGCAAACAAAACTATATCTAAATTATATCTTTCTTTGCACTCAACCTCAATGGCTTGATATGAGCTCCTTGAGTTAGAAGATAATGCATAAAACTTGAATAAGACAATAATTATGACTCTTTCACTCACTAATGTGTGAAGTCCCTACTACCAATGATCTAGATTAAGCATGTATCTAAGCATAAAACATCTAAGTTAACCATAAGAGGTATAGAGATTCATCTAAATCTTTGATCCATTAGAGTTAGATAAAACCTTGAAGAAAATCCAATAATCATAAATAACATGGAAAGATAAAGAACATAAACAGATAATTAAAAGCTTACTTATAGGCTTCCTCCTCTCACTAATAGAGGGAGTTCAGCCTATGATCATTGCAATGATACAAAGAGAAGTCATGAAACCAACACCTGTATTCATATAGCAACCAATGTACATTATTTCCTTCTTTAAGAAATTACAGAGAGTTGCTGAAATAAACTTATTTACAAATGAAAAATTACAAAGAAAATGTCAAAGGCATTAAGAGGAGAAGAGAGAAGGGACAAGGCCCAAGGAATCATTTCCCAATTGGGAAAATAATCTATTTATAGACCTTAGGTGCTCTAGAAGGATCCAAAAATAGCCGCTATCACTCTTGTGTATAATATTACGTACGAAGCACACAGGGGAAATTTTAGGGCATTCCATTTGAAAAGTACTGCGCCACATTGATTTGGAGACACCTGGATCTCAAGTTTTGCATGGTTGCCTAATTGATTTCTAAATTGTAATGCACACTTGATTGATTGATTTGGTATTCATCTTGATGGTTTGATATTTGACTTGTACAGTGAACACACGTAATCAGTCTTCCGATAAATGTATTAATTTTATGTAATTAATCTTAATTAGCATGGTAGAACATGAAATGTGATAAATTGAAGTTTAACACAATTATTTACCTAATCTAATGAATTAGGGACGAAAATCGAGATAAATGCTTGGGAAAAATGCGAATAAATTAGTTTTTTGAGACATTGATCGCACCCCCAAACTTATCTTTTTCTAGTCCCTTAGAAAATAAATTTGCCACTTTCGTAAGTATCTCGATTGCATTTAACAAATACAGTAAGCTCCTAGACCTCTAGGTTATCCCTAGTGGACGAGTTTGACTCATGAGGATTTGCAAAGAATATACCCACAAAATTCGAAACAACTTTTGAAGTTATAGTTGTCAAAATCAAAACTTATATTTAAAAACATAAGTTCTTTCAAGATTTGTCAATCATTTGGAAGTAATACTTGGTATAGAGTCTCAACTCTTATTTCTCTATGACAAAACTTATACTTAATTGTCCTTTAAGATAGAGTGATTCTAACCCAGAAACTTTAGAGATTCGATTTCCTAGAGTGAGTTTCAACCTTGTAACTAATCCGAAATAATTGGATCAACTTAGGATTTAATTCTAAACTTAGTGTCCCGTCTTGATTGATAAGGGGATTCCAAGTTTTTATAAATAAAGAGTCCTACTCCTAATAATTTACTAATTCTACTCTTCCTAAAATACGTATTCAAATCAAATACCTACTAAATCGATAACTAATTTTATTGATAAAATCCTAATAGAAATGGAAATAAAATCTAATTTTATTGATAAAGAGTCCTAACAATGCTCCCTCTAAAAATCGACCATGTCCTTATGGCGGAAAAGTAACTTCAATTGAAATATTTTCATGGTACACATCATCCCGTCCTTCTAACAAATATATTTACAGTTTTTTTACATCGATAGCTTGGAGTGTAACATTCATCGCAATTATAGCATAATTCATTGTTTTGTCAAACTTTCATCTTGTCACTAGATATTCGTCATGCGGGTGATGTTATCATCTCAAGAGGATTTTTGGTGCATGTTTAGCCATTAGTAACCAATCTCGACATTGGTTGATCTGCATATTGAAGTCAGAACAATTTCTCTTCTTGTTGCCTTGCAAGTCCCATGGCTACTTGGAGTCTCAATGGCTTATACATTAGCACTTCTTAACCGATTTCATCCATAAGCCTTAAATAAAAGTTCCCATCAATGCACGATCAGACCATCCTTCAACTCAATTTGCCAATTTTTCAAAATCTTCTTGGTTACCCGCAACAATTGAAGTCCCTTGCTTTATCTTGGCATGCAAACTGTCAAAATTTTTGAAATCCACATGTCCAAAACGGTTTAGCATAGCTGATGTCATATCCCTCCATGTAGAATGTGTATGAGTGCAGGTTTACCATTGATATCAATTCAAAGCCACGCCTTCCATATGGAAAGAAGCCAACAGAGTTTGTTAATGTTCAATAGTATGATCATAAGCAAAAAATTGTTCCTCTCTGTAGATGAAGTCAAGAGGTTCAAGCCCATTATTCTTGCTTACCTTGTTTGAACTCGACTTTCAAATCAGTCTTCTTGCACTCGATTCGAAACACGATCTTCAATCAATACATCACCATTACTTACACTTGATTCCCCATCAACAAATTTAATTGTACGATCCGATGGATGATGTGCTAGGGAATTTTGTATAGATAAACGCTCGATGAGTTGTCGTGTTTACTCCCAATCCTTCTCCAAAGTTTGTTTCATGGATGTAAGAAGGGATTGTGCGTTCTCCATAGATTCTTCATGATTTCAAATTTTGATGGTTTCTTTTCCTTTTTCTTCACTTAGCATGCCTAGAAAAATATGTTCTAATACCAATTGTTAGGAACCTAGTTCCTAACATGCCCACTCAAATCAGAGAAAGGACGATCTCGAGTGCTCAACACATCAAAGATTGTATAAAAACACGATTAAAATAAATATTCTTCATTGATTGATAAGGGGATTCCATCCTTTTATAAATAAAGAGTCATAATCCTAATAATTTACTTATTCTATTCATCCCAAAATACCTATTAAAATCAAATACTTACTAAATCAATAATTAATACTACCGATAAAATTCTAATAAAAATAGAAATAAAATCTAACTAAAATAGAGTCCGAACACAAACACACTGAAGTGGAGAGAACGGCTGCTTGAAGAGAAAGTAATAGAACAATGAAGTAAGGCAACAGCTTATAAATTCAAGAAGAATGCTAACCCATGTTGTGTGACGTGTCATTCCAAATCTCTAGCTTACCGTGTTAAACAAGTTATTTAGTTAAAGGGAATATTTCAAAATTTTCATTCGAGTTTTGTTTAATAGGGAAAATGGTTGTCAAAGATTAATGTTTAAGAATTTTACCAAACAGTCTCTTAAATGAGACCTGTTTTTTAAAAGGGTAATTACATTCCTGTGGTTTGGCATAATTCCAAGTTGTCCCCTAACCTCTTTATAAGTACACTTACCTCACCATTCACAAATGATGTTAAATTTCAGATGTTATTCTACTATTTTACCCTCTAATTTTATCTTTTATATACCAAATATATATAAATTCCTCTTGTCAATTAATGAAGAATATAAAATACCAAGATTAGCCTTTTAGCACATTCTCAAAGTCTTTTACCTCTGTTTTAAAACTGATGAATAACTCCAAATCTTAAATATTCATAAAATGATTAAATTAATATAAAAACCCTTGATTTTTGTCTAAAATAAGTCATTTTCATTCACCCTTGGATGATGATGATTTGACATGGTGATGATGATCACAATAACCATCATCATCGACATGGTCTCATCATCAACGTATTCATCTCATCATCAAACCAAGTCCAAAGAATAAAAACGTCTGATTTTGAAGAAAAAAAATCAGGAATTTTAAGTTACTTTTTAATTAGGCAGTGTTTGTTTACGCTATTTTTCAGCGTTTATTGCTAAAAAAATTAAATTCAACACTTTTTGTCAAAATAGTGTGTTTGTTTACTCTATATTTTCAGCGCTTATTACTGAAAATAAGTAAAAAAAATTCAGCACTATTTTGATGCTGAAAAAAAGTGCTGAAGCGGTAAGCACTTTGCTTTTTTCGATGCGGACAAGTATGCCCTTCATTTTTTTTAGCATGGGCAAGTATGCCCTTATTCTTAAAAGGATATTACCTCTTATATCCCATGGATAAGTATATAAACACCCCACAAATTAATAAACCCACGCCATGGCTAAATTCTTTTGTCTTATATGGGTTAAAAGTTTTAGAATGAATTGATTTTTGGTAAGGATGATCTCCTCATTAGTATATAAGCACCTTACAAATTAATAAACCCACACTATGGCTAAATTATTTTGTCTTATACGGGTTAAAAATTTTGGAATAAGTTAATTTTTTATGAGGATGATCTCTACAATGAGGAGATCATCCTCACCAAAAATCAGCACATCCTGAAACTTTTAATCCTATCAAAACAAGTTCAAGAACCATAAATCGTCCTTTTTCTTTTTTTTTTGAAAACTATTTTTGACGACTTAGAAATTTCAAAATGAACTGATTTTTTGTGAGGATGATCTCTAGACCATATAGACCATCCTCACTAAAAATTTGCTCATTCCAAAAACTTTAACCCATATAAAATAAAATAAAAAATGGCTATGGTGTGAATTGCCCTTATTAATTCATAAGGTGCTTTTATTTTCCATCAAAAATTATTCATCCAAAATTAGGTTCTTTTAATGTTGATTTCAAATTTTGGTGACTTGTATGACATTATTATTTTTAATTTTAAATTTGTGGGTTTTTATAAATAGAAATTATTATTTATAAATTGAAGATTTGAATATTATTTATTATTTAAAAATAAATTATATTTTAATTCTATAAGAAAAATATATATTTTATTGTGTTTGATAATAAATAAGCATTTGAAACATGCAAACAATGTATAATATGATTGTAAGGGTAACAAAGACAATTTACCAGCTTCAGCAATGTGCAACAAACATGATTCAGCATCTAAATAAACAACTTTTTCAGCACTTAAATTCAACGCTAAATGCTATTCAGCACTTATTTTTTTCAGTTTAACAAACAGCACTTAGTCTATACTCTATAAGGGAAGGCTAATGTCAGGTGACATCAACAATTGTAGAACATAGCAGTATAAAAAATGGAGGACCACGTGAATTCATCTGTTCATTTTTTATGAGTCTACGGATCTCAACCCTATTTTAAATAGTTGGTCTTAAATGGACTGTACTCTCACTCCAGAGAATATTTGGTAACAACTCCAACAAATTAGAGGCTTGCACGGTTATTTTACCCATTTAATATCAGAAACATTTTCCTCACTTTGGTAAAGAAAAAAAAAATGCCTTAATTAAGGCTCATGTAGGATGAAAACTTTTTTTTCCATTTAAGAGGTAAGAAATAAGGGTAATTTAGAAATTTCGTTTTTTAAACATTTGACCAAAGTCCCTTTAAAATTTCATCAAATCAAAACGGGTAGGATTAGATTAATCTGAAAAGATACTTTTGGATATCGCTATGCATGGTTCTAATAAAATCCTTATTGGAAAGGAATAATCCATGGGAACATAGATTCATTAACAGCTCTACATATGCATATACCAGGTACAAGCCTCAAAACCAAAAGGTGGGTTCTCCCTGCATCATGAAAGACAATGGATGTAAAAGCTCTAAAGCTTTAATAACTAACCAAGTTTTGGTCCAAATTTCACATTTGATGGCTTATACTGACAGAACTTACTTTGGATCAAACAAAATTGTATGCTTCCTTGAAATTTAAGCACATTAACCAAACAAACAAAAGGTCTTTTTGAGACTATCATTTGCTTCCAAGTTCCCAAAAACCATTTCCCTCCGGACAAAATTCATTAATAAACTATAAATCAGTGCAAGTAGAACAAAACCAATACTTTCTAAATATATCTTTACAGGCCATGAGCCATGGGCCATGGACTGATCAAAACCTAGCCTTTCGTTTGCGAGCTGTGTATTTGGTGTTAGGCGGCACACTATTCCCTTTTCTCTTCATCTGTTCCTTCTTTTTCAGCACCCACTCTCGCCCCTTCCCTTTGTTGTTAATTTTGAGCTTTTTCCTTGGCCGATGCCTGTCTGAAATGCAAACCTGTACAAAAGACCCATTGTGTGGTTACTAAAGATGAATGGATTGTTGGATATGCTGCCGATTCATGCTTCACCCCCAAACTCTGCTTGAGTGGGAGCTGCCTAAGATTGCATTGAATGGGTCAGGAAATCATCATCCTCAAAGCCTTATTCCAAATATTTAAGATCAGCTTGATTGGATGAAGTCGCCTATGACATAAATATCATTCCTTTGGAACAAAATGAGTGCCACTTGTGACCATCTAAAGGGGGGATGTGTAATCAAATGATTTAACTTAAGTCCCTAGGAAGTCCACATAAATATTTAATATCCGACCACTTTTGCAAGGTTAAAATGCATTTAAAACTCCTTGGAAATAAGCATTTGAGGGTGTTTTTGGTAGGAAAAAACATTGAGGGTATTTTAGGTAGTAAAATAAGTGTTGTAGATGTATTTAATGCATCTTAAATAGTCAGTTTAATAAAAAATTCTTCACATAATTAACAACAGCAAGATTCTAATGACAAAAAAATCAAAAGCGTGTTCCAAGAAGAGCTTACCATTTGATTATCTTCATCACCACTACTCTCATAGTCGGGGCAATTCTCTCCATCTTCACCTTCGCCATTTGGAAGGGCGCTGCTTACAGATGGCGGACCACAGGTGAGAACAAGGTATTCCTTCCTAGACTTCGTACTGTAGTCATGATAATAATCCTTAGGATAGTGAAACATTTAATCAACACAAGACAAATAGCAGATGAAACCAAGATTTTACAAGTACTGATTTTTACAGAGTCCTATCTTAGAAGACCTTTCCCAAAGGGTTCACATTACTAAAAGTGTATCCAGTGATTGGCATTCTCCTAAAGAAAACAATATTCATCCTCTTTTGAATGCTAAGAATCAGTCCGATGTAAGAAAACAAAAGAATGATACATAGACCAAAGAGAAACTATCAAGGGGGTAGCTTGGACATTACCATAAAAATATTAAACTTAAAATATATAAAATGATACATTTCAAAGTATCCCATGTCCACAAAATAGTTTTAGAGAAAACCTATGAACATGTAAATTATGGTGAATGATCTAGGAAAATTCCATACAATAGATGGACATGATCATCATATCAAGTTCAGTTTTGGCATAGGAGATATCATATGCCAGACACTCCGCACAGTAGGCCACATGCCCTGCCAATGTGCTAGCATCAGGGAAACTAGTACCTCCATCTTTAGAGTCTACCGGACAGGCATCCTAGGTTTCTATGTGCTTCATCAAACATGTACTACAACGATAACAATACACAATGAAGCATCAAGGCATCCATTTTTACTTTTATTTTTAGCTAAAGCTTCATCCAATTTTGGGCTAGCTGAGTTTGGTAAAGCCTAAGGAAATGCCTTTTCTTGAATATCAACAGCTTTTCAGATTGTTTGTAGGCAAAAGGACCATTAAATAAACCTTTAGTGTACCTGTGAGGAAAATCAACAACCACACCACCAGCAAATCCAGCACGCATAGCAAAACCCAAGATCAACTCACGTTGCGCCATACTTTCGGGGTACACTTGAAACACTGCTCTTGCTCCCCTTGCTAGGCATCTATATAGTGATCCAAAAAATGCCCTGCAATAAAGTTTCACCAGTTAAATATGGGCACTAAATGAGATATATTATTATCAACTTATAAAGTCACTTAATGGACATACTTCAATCTCAATCTTGGCTCATGAGAAGACTTGTCAGCATTACATAACCACTGCTTGATCCAAAACCAGAAAAAGGTTCAAATTCAATGAGCAATATATAAAACAAGCATCCAAAAAATAATTATAAGCCACCCATAGTCTTTATTGTCCTTCCTCTTTATTGAATCTATTTTACCTATCAAAAAACAAAAACCTTAATACAACAAACAACTAATTGATGTCCACCACAGAGAAAAGAATTGGACATCTAAAAAATTTATGATGGTAAAATAATTAATTGATGTTTCATTGAAGAAGAGAACTAACCTGAACTGCCGAGATACTAATGGCACCATCGATAACTCCATCTCGAAGGCCTAAACCCTGCAAAATATCATTAAAGAACCCAATAACTTCCCATAGAAACTTGCAAAAACAATCTTGCTCGTAAGCTTGCATTTACTTTGGAGACAACTTTACAAGTACTCACGCAATGGATATCATACCCATGATTTACTGCCATGTGAGAGAACGCAATAGGATTAAGAAGGAAAAAAAACATGTAGCTCTCCCAAAGGATGGATCATCAGAAGATCAATTTAGTAGCTTCTCATATCAAAAGGATCCTTATCTCTATGTCCAGAAAATGTTTTCTGATAACTCCTCACCAGAAGCTTAAACAAATGGAGTATATTACAAGCATTGCAAAGAATTTTGATTCTAACCACTAAATTTTCCAAAAATAATCTTTCTAATCCTAGGCATTTTTAACTGAAGAATGTAAGCTCCTGTTCGAGAAGTTTTTTACTGAGATTCGATCTTTTTACCCTTTTTTTACAAATGCAAGTTTTATAAAGAGGAAGAAAAGATATAAGAAATAGAAAACACACACAGAGGTCAAGGAAACCTAACAGGAACTAATGCCAACAAAAGAAGAATATACAAGGATCCACTAACTAATGCAGAATGCAATCGATGATGAAAATTACTAAAATTTTATTTCGCCAATGGCAAAATCTTCCCAGTCGAGGAGAATTGATGGGAACATCAAATCTTAAAGAGTTGATTTTTAGGACTTAACTTTCATGTTTTTTGGGCTTATTTTGATGTTTTATTGACCCATGGTCTTAGTACAATATTTCGGGACAGTTTACTTTACTTTCTCTTTTATTTAAGTTTATTAAGGTTTAAAAATTAGGAGAGAAAAAGTTACGAAAATTAGATTTCTTTATTAGGTATTTTAGTTTGACTAGGATTCTTAAATTTATTTTCTTTATATAAATTGTATTAAGGTTTTTTTATAAATGAACAATGAATGAAGAATGATAAATAAAAAGAAAGTTTGAACTTCATCTTCCCAACATGGGTGTGGTGTGAGGCCATTTTGGAGTGAGTCAAATATCACTTTCTTCTCCTAATCTTTATTTTTCTTTTTATTTTCTGGATTTTCTTTTAGTTCCTTGTTCTTGATTTCCTTGATTCTCGATTTCTTGAAATATTGGATTCTTGAAACCTCTTTCTTGATTCTTGAAATCACTTTCTTGATTCTTGATTCTTGAAACCTACAAATCTCAATTCATACCCTACAAACATTTAACCAATTTTTATTAGTATTGTGGTCATACTTGCCCAAAATCATAATCAAATTACCCTATCCTACCCAAATCCTTATCCAATCCCCAATCAGATTTCCCTAAATCCCCTATTTTACCTAAATCAAATTTTATTTTCTTATCTCCCCTCAGCATCCTACATCTAATTTGGTATCAGAGCTAAACTTAAAATAGATAGAGATGGTATTGGAAGTCAAAATCAGATTTGTTTTACCTTCTGGGAAGTCATTCAAGGCATTGTGTAGTGATGAATACGAGGAAAACTTGATTTCCATAAGTTTTTCTAAGAAGATTTTGCAGAATATTGAAGATAAGACTTATAGTGGCTATTGTGATTACGATTATGTCGTTCAATTCCGTCAGGGAAGTTTTATCCATGGTGCTGAGTGCAAGGTGGTTCCTCTAAAAGATTGTCATATTGTGTTGGGTCGAGGTTGGATCTCACATGTAGAAGGTATGCTCTATGCGGAGTGAAATATTTTACATGTTATTTCAGGCTGACAATATCAACTCAAGGTATGCCCATGGAAGTCAACTCATGTGGTACCATCAATCGAAAAGACAGATTAGACATCAGCTTTAAAAGATGGCATACCTACAACTCCAGAATCAATGCAAGAACAAAATTATGAAGTGGAAAATACGTCAAAAGAGTCTAAGAAAGATCTTTTTGAGACAACATCTACAGTTTGTGTTCATGATGCAGTTGTTCTATCACTACTTCAAACCAACCTAATCAACTCAGACAGGTACAATGGAGACTTTGCCAAGATAGAAGATTGCAATTTGAAGTTAATAGTTCAACACAAGATCAAGACAAGAGAACGAATATTCACTAAAAAGGATGAATCACAAATTGTCAGATCATTCTCAAGCACTTCAAAACTCGAGGACGAGTTTTCTCCAACCAGAGGAGAATAATGCGAAACGCAACAGATGATGAGAATTACTACAATAACGAAGTGTCGTCAGCTAAATAAGGAGTTGAGGGAGGAATCAAAAACCTTTTTTACTTCAGGACAAGCTGTTGAGGAATCGTAAAGGTGTGGAAATTAAAGAGGTGAACAGAAGAAGGGAGGCAAGAATGGTATTATCAAAAGAGGAAAGCACCTGGTTGAGCAAGGTTTTAGCTTCAACTGACTGTTCAGTCAAACCAAATTGGGAGAAAAATCTTTTGAAAGGAAGGATTCTCATTGTTTCTAAGAAAAAGAACCGGAGTGGGAAGTTCATCAAGGTGCAACTGTTCCGAGATAAGTTCAAGACTCTTATGGTAATGATTCCTGAGGGAGAGGAAGGTAAAGGTTGGAGGGCTCTTAGCTTACGCTTGAAGGTTCATTTTGAACCGGAAGAAAAGGTGGTAAACGAAGCCAAGGAAGTAGAACCCATAATCGAGAACACTACTTGAGCTGAAGTGAACACCACTTGGGCTGAAATGATTTGAAAGGGGAAAAAAGTTCAGCGTGCTCCACCTGAAAAGATAGAAGATGTGCTCTTTAGAGACAGGGATGAGGATTGCTTTGGGGTATGGAAGTGGGAAGTCATTTGCAAAGCTACTAATGATTCAATGCATTGGAAGCTTCTAAAAGAGGTGATTACTGCAATCTTAAGAGGGAATTTCAATCTAGTTAAGCTGAAAGCCAATTCTTGGGGGGAAAAAAACAGCATGTTACTTTTAGCTGAGACTAATTGTTTTGCCGACTCGATCATTCGTCTTCATAGAGTCAAAGTAGGTAGAATAGAGGTGAATCTTCAACAGTGATACGCAGATGTTAACAAGCTGGAGAACTCGTGGAAAGAGAAGGATAATTGGGTGAAGGTATTGGGCTTACCTTTTAATTTGTGGAACCCTCAGACCTTCAATTAAATTGGGGAACAATTAGGGGTTTGTTAGAAGTGGACCCCAATTCCTTGAACTTGGTAGACCTATCTTTTGCTAGACTTAAAATGCTTTTTAGTTATTGGAGGATGCCAGGAAGTTTAAGTGTGTTTGGAGGAAGTTTCAAATTTGATATTGGTGTTGTTCTGGATGAGTTTCAGACAATGAAAAACTTGAGCTTGCAAATCTGAAAGGAAAATTGAAGCTATCGGTGCAAGACACTGGAGAAGGAAGGATTTCAAATGGGTGGAAGGTGTTCGGGTCAAGCATCATCTTCAAGTTCTATGGAATCCTCATTCAAAGGTTCGGAGAAAATCTTGTAGGTGATGTCTTTAGAAGTAGAACCGGGTTTTGGAGAGACGGAATTCGAGCAGTTGAAAGGAGGAAGACGATCTGTTAGATCCAAGGGGCAAGGCAAAATCAAAACTGGGTTCAAATTTCAAATTAAAGGTAGACCACGTGAATCACCCTACTGAATTGATAAGGCAAGAAGACAACACATCTGGCCTGAATAGGGTGGTGAAGAGACATGTAAGCAAGTTGGATTTGTTGAGAAGAAAAGGTGTTTCGAGTTCTTCCGTAGATTGGGTGGTTAATCGACAAGTGAAATCTAGCTCATGTGTCGAAGGAGTTTGGAAAGCTAAATCTAATCGCAACATACATATAGTGGGTGAAGATTCATGTTCGTTGGATTGTTCCAAGGTCTCGTGCTCAGAGGGTTGTTGTTCTGGTTCAAAAATTTCTTCTGATCCACCTGTAAATCTTCGCAAAAGTAAGGTGTTTCAATAGGGAATGTGATAGATGTGGACTCTCTAGCAACCTCTCTGGGTTGTCAATCAAGTTCTCTCCCCTCCTTTTACTAGGGTTTACCCTTGGGAGTGCCCTACAAGAGTCGAAACTTCTGGGAGCCGGCGACAGAGAAGATCTCTAGAAGATTGCGATCTTGGCAAGCCAAATACATTTCCAAATGGGGTAAGCTGACTTTAAGTAAGAGTGTTCTCTTTAGTATCCCAGTTTATTACTTCTCCCTTTTCTCGATTCAAAGAAGTGTAGAGTTGAGAATGGATAAAATGTTAAGAGAATTTTCGAGGCATGGTAAGGAAGGTAAAAGTAAGCTACACTTGGTAAGTTGGAGAAATATATACATAGTTAGGAGTTTAGGTGATCTTGGTTTCAGGAAGTTGGGGTCTTTAAATGGGGCTTTACTAGGGAAGTGGCTTTGGAGGTTTGGAGTGGAAGCGTTATGGCGAAAGGTGATAACGGCTAAGTTTGGGGAGGATCCCTCCGGGTGGGAAAGCAATGAAGCTAAAAATCCATACGAGCGTGGGGTGTAAAAGGTATCCTAAAGGTTCTTCCTCAATTCAAAAAGAGGATAAATTTTAAGGTAGGAAAGAGGGACAGGGTATGATTTTCGGAGGATACATGATGTGGAGTGGGCCCTTTGAAGGAAAGATTCCCTTCAGCTTTTGCAATTTCAAGAAAGAATCCGTCGATTGCTAGCTTTCGAGTATCTAATACTAGACGTACAAGGTAGGACTTGGGGTTTAGGATGCGATTGAATGATTAAGAGGTAGCGGATGTTATGGAGTTGTTGGTTTGTCTTGATAGTGAGTCAGGAATTTCAGACGGCGAGTATTTGAGAAAATGGAACACTAATAGCAAGGGATTGTTTTCAGTTCGTGAATTTTATAATGATCTAAATAAGTATGGGGATCATACCTTTCCTCATGTTGCAGTGAGGGGTCCAAGGGTGCCATCTAAAGTGACCTTTTTTGTTTGGATAGCAATTCAAGAAAGAATTCTCACATTAGAATAGTTGAGGAAAAGGGGTTTTTGTGGTCCGAACTATTGTTGCATGTGTGGGGCAAACGAGAAATAGGTGAATCAATTGCTTTTTCATTGTAATTTGGCTAAGGAAGTGTGGACCCATTCCTTTCTCGATTAGGAGTGGTTTGTTGTATGCCATATACAACAAAGAGGGTCTTTGAAGAATGGCTTCAATTGGGAGCTAGTTTTCGCCTTCTAAAAAGGTTGATTTGGAGCATAATGCCTCTTGCAATATATTGGGGTATTTGGAAGGAAAGAAATAGTAGAACTTTTGAGGGCAAGGTTCAATCTAGACAAAAGTTCTTCATGTTGGTTCTTGGGTTTCTATTGTTCTAGTGCAAGGTTTTCAAAGAATTCAAAGGGATTTTCTTTGAAGATTTCCTAGATCGGTGGGATAGTGTTTGCAATATCGTAAAACCTTGGTTTTTTGACCATCTGTTTCTCCTATCTTTGTTACCCTAATTTCTCATTTATAAGTAAAAGAGGAATGAAATGACTAAAATGCCCGCCCCTCATTTTGCAACATCCAATTTCCTTACTCTTCAAATCTCTTATAATGATCTCATTCACTCAGTCTGGTTCAGATTTTTGAACCACCACTAAACTCAGAAGTTCCATCATGTTCACTGATTTTACCATGCACTACCTTGCCTTATTTACAAGTCTATCACATTCCAAGATAGGATATTTATCTTCATTGGACACCTTGACTTTAATGCCCCATAAGCCTATCTCCAAACTCATTCTGAAGATAGATACCTTGATTCACTTCCAAATTCCTTCACCAATCTCAATTTCTTCCACCAACATGATCCCACCCCACCTTCTAGCTCTAATTTAGAGTAGGATGTCCATAAGATCTCCACCACCCTTTCCCCAACCTCCTATGGCCCGTCTTCTCGTGAAGAACATATGTGGGGCAGATCCCCCAATCTTTCACTACAATTACACTTGCAAATAATATTTTATAATTTTACCGATTTTTTTTTTTGGAAATTATATGGTCCAAATTAAATAGAGAATTTACGTAATCGCAAGAAATAAAGAAAATGGAAACCAAAATTTAAAGGTCTACCTGACCCATGTCACCAAGTAAAAGGTCACCCTCCACTTCCCGCTCCAAAGCAACATCTATAATGGTATAAAGAAATACAAATTAACAATGAAAGATGAAGAAAATAAAACATAAGCAGCAAAGTTATTTTTAACTTCAAGGAAAACAAGCAATTCTCACATACTAAGCATTGATTGTGAAATATCTAAGCCAATCCATTGGTGTCCATTCTCAGATATCATCTCTCCACTAAGTCCCGATCCACAACCTATAATAACACCAAAAAAAAAAAAAAAAAAGGGCCAGTCAAAGTTTAACTTCAAAAATGTCTATACACTAGTCCACTAATGCAATAAATATGGTCTCGTTTTCTAGCAAATTTCATTACAATCACTTTGGGGAAAAAATGAACCAATACATGATCAAGTTTTGAAGTTTTAAAATGCTTATTCCATGATTAGATTTTTTGAGTCCTTAGAAAGACAAGACAAGAACAATGATTCAATGTGAATTAATTTTAAGTATTCAACCAAGTTTTCTTAAGCTCCTCAGAAGTTGACAATTAAAAGGCCTTGTATTTTCTTAAGGTTGGGACAATTTAAAGTACCATTGACCATACAATTCTGGCTTTGATCTTCAGTACTCAATGTTCGAACCATAATTTTCATATTAGAATCCCAATTTCAAAATGATGAATAAACTCGATTAATCTTGGACTTTACAAGTTCCCAACTAATTCAAATCTTCAATAACACTAAACAAAAGAAACAGAAAGTCTACCTATATCAAGCAGAAGCCGAGGCATTCCATCTTCAGGCAAAGCAAGAAGCTCCAGTGCTCGCTCCGAAAGCTTTGCCTTTTGATTCAATCCCAAAAATAAATTAGTTAATCCGCAATTCAGAAAAAAAGAAAAAAAAATACAAAACCAAACTTGTTCGTTCTTACTTGAATATCAACTATACGAGAAGAAGAAGTGTACTTCCGAGCCTCCACGTCATTGTAGAATATCTCTGGAGGCGCTTGTAACTCAGGCCTCGAAGACATCTCTTTCGCTTACAGTTTCGATCGATAATAGCTGAAAGAAAAGAGAAAGTGAATAAACCCTAAAATACCAACTGCCCATTTATATATACATATAAAAAAGTTGAAAAAGCAACTAAAAATCATACCTCTGAGATGAACTTCGTCAAAGTCGACCTAAGATGAACAACCACATATGTCAGAGATGAAGAAGATCGTTGTCGTTGAGGTCAGAGTGTCGCAGAGATGGAATGGTAATGTTCGCCTGCACGTCTCCGTATTCTTCGTAGCAATGGCTGGAACGGTAGTGAATCGTCGTAGAGGGTTAGGGTTTGAGTTACGGAAGGCAAAACGAGGAGAAGAGAGAAGAAAGAAGAGAAAATCTGATCTGCGTTTAGTCTTTTGTTCGGGGAGGTGTTTACAAATTCTAATTCTAAAAGTATTAACTGAGAAAAATCACACGTGGGTTTTTGATCTGCGTCGTTAGATCTTATATTGATCCAACGCCTGTTATACTTTGTGTGGATGTTGGTTCGAGAGTTTGGCAGAGGAACGCGACCCAATTTTAGGGGAAGAAAAATGATGAATTAAATTGAAATTTTAAATTTTGTATTACAAGCTAAAATTGCTTCCACCATCATATGCACATAATGTATCCACATTTGATACAAGGTGGTGAAAAGAATATATAAGATGTGAAGCATCTTTGCAAGCTTAGTGGATGAGTCCCATGCTTTACAAGCATTAGTACCTTTTTCATAAGACACAATGCACTTATGGGAAGCTCCACCCACGTGTGCCTCAAGGCGTACGCCTTAAATGCATTTTTGAAACATTTGTGTTACTATTTGATTTCAAAGCCATCTCCACCCCCAATCTTTCTTTAACATTTTTTCACTACCTTTTGTTGCATAATAATGTGGAATTATGAATCTGTTCTTAGATTTAAACATCGATTTATACTTGTTAGAATTGGACGATAACCTTAGGAAAGTCGATAGGTTTTGTTTTCATGCAAATATTGCCCCATAGTGTAAGAGATATATTATCTACATTGGATGAGGGATTGAGTATATACGTTAAAGCTTTTGTTGGTAATTATAATCATCCTCTTGTAAACCCTCACTCTATTCCATATTTTCCAGCCCAATAAAACATAAATTCGTACACTTTTCTACTTCCACTTCAATTAAATAGAAGCCTAGCTTACTACCATTTCTCAATTTTGATATAGGCCGTCTTCAATTCTAGTTAGAATATTAAGTAGTTTCTTAATTTTATATTCTAGTTTTAATAGGATTTATATTTCTGATTCTAGTAGGATTTCTATGTCATAGTTATTTTACAAGTACAATTCCTTGTTAAATTCTAATTTATTTTTATTCTTTATGTTATTCTTAGAAGTGCTAAGAAGTATCCAAATTAAATTGTAGTAGATTTAAAAAGTTAGTATTATATTATAGATAGATTATAAAGTTATAATTTTAGTAGGTTCCAAAATATATCAATTCAATTGTCTTTTCTCTTTTAATTATTTTTTAACTTTATGTTTTATTTTCTTTCAAATTATTGATTGTCTATTAATTGAATCTATTAATTAAATTTATTTTGTGTGTTATATTAAAAATAATATTTTAATTCCTATCGAATCTATTGATTCACACACTTTCACTACGTCAAGGGGTATCAGAGACTCGATTGAGATCCACCACAACATGGCTGAAATGAACAATTTCATCACCATAGATGAACTAGATCAATGATTGAATCACAGGCTTCAAGAACTTAAAGATAGCTTGATCACCAAGATGTAACACATGATCTTGACTATTTTTAATAAGCTTAATGGTAAGAATAAGGAAAGAGAAGATCAACCTAAGCAATTAGAGAGTTCTCCACCAGTTTTCAATCATGAGGTAAATCCCCAACGAGCACCCCCCTGATGCCCCTATATAACCTCTACCACCACTCCATTAAGATTCTTCCAATAATCAACTCTCCACACTTCATACCCCATACTGCAACCTTTTAGCCATACCGCACAGTTCCTGGACCCTCAAAATTAAAATCCTTACCCTCCAACAACCACATATCAACCCCCACAACATGGTTCTCATAACCCCAGTCGTCTATATAATCCTCAACATCCTTCCCAAACCCAACCAGCTTCATATATTAATTATCTTGATAAATTGGATTCCTATTATACTCCATCACCCACACAAATCAATCAGATAGAATATCGGCTTAAGACGGACATCCCACAATTCAATGGCCTTCTGTACTTCTAAGATATTTTAATTTGTTGTTTATCACAGAACATTTCTTCGAAGTATAAGTATAGGCATTTCAAATCATATTAATGAGATTTGGTAATGATCTACCTTAACAAGGACAGTTTTCCAATGAGCACCTACAACAAGACTAAATTCAATAAGATAGGTCCACTCCGCATCCTTATGAAAATTAATAATAATGCTCATTGAACTTATTAGAAGACATTCACATCTTTCTTGGAGATGAGTTCTCTTCGAGAAAGAGGAGCCTAATGTAGGACATTTATAGTTCTTGTTATAACCTTAAGTAGTTTTTGAATTCTAATAGGATTTGTTTCTTTTTTCTAATTTTAGTAAGATTTATATTTTCTAATTCTAGTAGGATTTCTATTTCATAGTTATTTTACAAGTACACTTCCTTGTTAGATTCTAATTTTATTTTAAAATTCGTTTATATTCTTTAGGCTATTATTAGAAGTGCTTAGAAGTGTCCAAATTGAATTATAAAGTTAGGCATTGTAGCAAATCGCCTGATTTGCTATAATATGTTTATTTCAACCCTTTTTAAAACAAAGTTATTGTATTGGAGTTTTTTTTTCTTTTCCCCTATTAATGATGAACTTGGACATTCCTTTTTGGGGACTTTTTAGATGGTTGAGATAAGAGGAACAACACGTATATTCTAGAGATATGCAACCATCTTTATAGGGATTATAACTATTTTCTTGGATTGTAGTTTTCTTAAAAATCAAAAGTATCTCAACAGTTTGGTAGGCGAGTGATTTTTTGTTTACAGAGTTTTTCGTCACAATGGTCACATACTCTTTAAACCTAATAAAGGTAGTTTTGTAATTTGGAGATCATTCAATGTAAGCTCATGTAATTGGTGGATCTCGAATTTTGTGAACACTGTAAGGAAAATTTGTGTGAACAAAAAATATTTCTTTGAATATAAAGAGCCTCAACTATGGTCTTTTGCTTTTTGGAATGCCTCAAATTGTTGGTTGATGGAAAGCCTGAAATTCTTACAAAATTAAAGGTTCTCTCCATAAGTTAGAATGCCTTTTATTGTGAAAGAGAACTCATCTTTCTATTTAACCTCCATCTCCATGTGTTACATTTTCCTTGTTTTCCAAGATCTCTTTCAAGTTCAAGATAAGAAAACTACTTATCTCCACCCCACCCAAAAAAAATAAAATGACAGAGCTAATATGAATATATCAGTAAATCTAACGCTCTCACCCCTTATTTACAGGGGAAGAAGTTTAAAAATTACATGAATCCCTTCTACAAATTTACAACAAAACCCAATCATTTTCTTATAATTATAAATGATTCGTTAATTCTCTCAAATTATAGAATTCTTGCTCTATAACTATAAAATGAACAAATCGACCCGTCATGGCTATGACATAAATAAGAGTAAAATGAACCTAAACCACAATTAACCTATTAAGAGACCTGTAGAAAAGAGAAAAGTGAGACCGTCCTCGAGAGAGGAATCAAAGGCAAGATGATTATAGTTGTCCTAAAGTAGGAGCCTAAGAGGTCAGGTTAGGACAAGATTAATGAGAGAGTAAAGAGGCGGTAGGCAAAACATTTCTCGCACTTCTACATGCCTAAAAATGGACCTACAAAGCAGGTTGAAACACTTGGTGAGCAAACAGTGACCTTTACTGAGAAGGACTTAGAATGCGTGGTGAGGCCACACTATGATGTACTGGTCGTAACCATTTAGGTTGGCACTTTCACTCTTAAAAAGGAGTTGATTGATAGCGGCAGCTCAGTCAACATCATGTACGCCAGCCTTCCAAAAGATGGGCCTGAGTAAGAGTGTGCTTACCCAAACATGAGCTCTTTTGATCAGGTTTGATGGCAGGACAAGCGAGCCTTGGGGGGAGATAGTCTTGCCCGTGTAGACAGGGCCTATGATTTTGATGATTAGATTTATGATCGTCGAAGCAAGCTCTCCATACAATGCCATTCTAGGCAAATGGTGGATGCATGAGATGATTGTTGTTCCCTCGACGTACTACCAGGTCTTGAAATTCCCAACATCGTAAGGGATGTGGGATATTAGAAAATACCAAGTGGCAGCCCAAGAAAAAAGAGTGCCTAAAGAAAAAAGTTCAACAATAACAATTATAGTGGGGGAAAGTTGAGCAAAGTGGACCCCCACACTTGGAAAACGTATAGATGGTGGATATAAGGAAAATAAGGTAGATCGGAATAGGGGCAAAGTTAGATCCGAAATGGTTTGAGGATTTGACAGACTGCTTAAGAAGAAATAGGGATGTCTTTTGCTTGGTCATAGGAAAAATGTCTGGAATCAGCCATGAAGTAATCTATCATCACTTAAACGTTGAGCCAAGTATGAAGCCAATAAAATAGAAATCGAGAAGATTGGCACCACACATAAGGGAAACAATAATGAAGATGTGAACAAGATGATTAAAGCATGATGTATCAAGAAAGTACATTTCTCAAACTGGATAGCCAACATAATGGCAGTATCAAAGAAAAATGGAAATGTCAGGGTATGTATTGACTTTACAAATCTAAATAAAGTCTGCCTAAAGGACAGTTTTCCAATGTCGAGAATCGATCAACTGGTAGATGCCACTTCAGGCCATGAGAGATTGTCCTTCATGGATGGCTACTATGGCTACAATCAGATTTAGCTCAACCTTGAGGATCAAGAGAAGACAACCTTCATTATAGAGCATGGACTCTACTAGTACAAAGTCATACCCTTTGGCCTGAAGAATAAGGGGGTGACCTATCAGAGATTGGTGACAGAGTTCTTTAAGAACTGTTAGGGAAGACTGTAGATGTCTATAACAATGACTTACTAGTGAAGAGTAAGAAGAAAGAAGACCATGTTGCGGACTTGGAGGAAGTCTTCTCACATATACGAAAAGTTGTGATGAAGCTTAACCTAAAAAAATGTATATTTGCATTGACGTCAAGAAATTTCCTAGGTTACCTGGGAATGAAGAGAGTGATAGAGGCTAACCCAAACCAAATTAGAGTATTGCTTGAGATGCCCTCATCGAAGACACGGAAGCAGGTTCAAAAGCTAGTTAGGAGCGTAATAGCTCTTAACAAGCACATAATCATACATTTTGACAAGAATAGACCTCTGTACCAATTGTTATGGAAGAACACGAGGTTTAAATGGACATAAACATACTTTCGTTGAATTGAAAAAGTACTTGGGACAACAGCCCATACTCTCAAAACTAGAAGCTGGAGAGGAACTAGGGTTGTACTTGGCTATTTCTGAATGCACACTCAATTCAGTCCTGATCAGAATAAGGACAACAGTAGAGTATCCCATTTATTTCCTAAGCAAAACCTTTACAGACGTAGAAACTCGATACTTAAGGATTGAAAAAATGTGCTTGGCTTTAGTCTACACAGCTCTGCGATTGAGGCCCTACTATCAAGCACATAGGGTCCATGTAATCATAGAATATCCTTTGAAATTAGTTTTGAAAAATATAAAAGGATTAGGCAGAATGGCAAAATGGGTTGTGCAGCTGGCAAAGTTTGGGTTTGAGTACAAGCTAAGATCTCGTTCAAAATACAAACAGTCATAGATTTCTTAGCTAACTTCTCAATAGAAAAAAGGGCAGACCTATTGATAAAAGAGCTGGAGAGTAAAGAAGATGGGCAAGAATCAAGCAACCAGCCAGGATAGAAGGTCTAGATGGATGGGTCTTCAAAGATGGAAATGTCTAGAATAGGGGTAGTGGTAATCACTCCTGACGATACCAAGCTAGAGAAGGCGTCGAATAATGAAGCAAAGTACGAATCAATGCTACTTGGCCTCAACTTATTGACAGGATTGGAAATCAGAGAAACTACAGTCTATAATAAATCTCAGCTAGTGGTCAACCACATCAATGGAATGTTCGATGTACGAGAACCCAGGATGCAGCTCTACCTAGAGAAGATCAGATTAGCCATACTCCAAGTAAATGAGGTAAGGGTATAGCACATCCCTAGAATGGACAATAGACATGCAGACGCATTAGCCTTCATAGCTTCAATGTTAGCAAAACGAGATAAGAGAGACCTCCCACTCTGCTACTAGGAAAGGCTATTGATCGATAAGCCTGAATTAGTCAGTGTGGTGGCTATAGTGAGGGATCAAAGGTGGATGAACCCAATCATAGCCTTCCTTCAATCAGAGCAGCTGTCTAATGATCCTAAGAAGGCAAGGTGCATGAAAGCCAAAGTAGAAAGATACACTATCTTGGAAGAGCAATTGTACAGAAAATCTATGGGTAGGCCACTCCTACGCTACCTAACACTAGAAGAAGTAGAGGAGGTGCTAAGTGAGATCCATGCAAAATATTGTGATAATCACTCGGGTGCAAGTTCATTGGTACATAAAATACTCTACCAAGGGTATTTATGGTTATATTTGCAGAAGGATGTTGCCTTACATGTTAAGCGTTGTGACAATTGCCAAAGACACGGAAGAATCATCCGTCAACCAGTGGTACAACTCAATTCCCTAGTCAGCTATTGGCTTTTCGCATAGTAGGGAATAGATCTGGTAGGTTCACTGCCTAGGACTTTCAAAAATCTTACATTCCTGTTAGTAGCTATCGATTACTTTACTAAGTGGACAAAAACACTCCTTCTAGCTAGGATTCGCTACTAAGTAGTACAGAAGTTCATTTGGGAGAACATAATATGTCGGTTTGGCATGCCTCGTACAATAATATCAAATAATGGGAAATAATTCTCGGGTGAGTAGATCAAGACTTTTTGTAAGGAATATGGGATAACGCAGCTATTCTCTTCTCCGCAATATCCATAGGTATTAGTCACGTCGAATCCACGAATAAAGTGTTCATTGACATGCTAAAGAGAAGTCTAGGAGAAACGAAGGGTAGAGGACAACAATGATGCATGGGGTATTATAGGCTTACATGACAACTATTAGGACTTCTACAGGATCATCCCCATTCTCCATGGCTTATGAAATGGAGGCAGTGGTACAAAAAGTAGCTTCCCCACAACTCAATCAAAAGTGGTCTAAACTAACTAGAATAACAAGCAAATAGTAGTAGAGTTAGATTTGCTTAAAAAGATGTGAGACGCAGTACTGGTAAGATTAGAGAGTTATTGTCAGAAACTACAAAATTACTTTAATAAAAAGGTTCGTCATATGCAGTTCAAGGAAGGAGAGGGTTGCGCATGGTGTTCTAGAATATAAAAGAATTGAATAACGAAAAATTAGATCCAAACTGGGAAGGGCCATACATGATGATAAAAGTTTGCTAAAAGGGATTTACTATTTGTTTACAATGTTCAGTCAAGAGCTTCCTAGACCGTGGAACATGTGTAACCTCAAAAGATATTATCAATAAAAGAAAGCCCCCTTAACTGCCAATAACTTGTGTGCAGAAACACTATAGTTGGGCCCCTTTGGGGGTTAGGGTTTTCATGGTTCTGCTATGTCTTAAGTGACAGAGTATAGAGTTGGTTACGACCCTGCTCTATCTTGAGTAGTAGAACACTAAGTTGGGCTCCTTTGGAGTCAGGTCCTTGCGGTTATCCTCTATCTTAAGTGATGAGGTGTAGAATTGGATGACCACGCTCTGTCCTGAGTAGCAGAACACTAAGTTGGACTCTTTTGTAGTCAGGTTTTCACGGCTCTCCTCTATCTTAAGTGACGAGGGGCAGAGTTGGATGACCACGTTTTGTCTTGAGTAGCAAAGCATTGAGTTAGACTCCTTTGGAGTTAAGTCCTCATGGCTCTCCTCTATCTTAAGTTACGAGGTGCAGAGTTGGATGACCACGCTCTATCTTGAGTGGTAGAACATTGAGTTGGGCACTTTTGGAGTCAGGTCCTAGCGACTCTCTTTTGTTTAAGTGTCGAGGTGCAGAGTTGAACGATTACGCTCTGTCTTGAGTGGCAGAGTATTGAGTTCGTTGGGCTCCTTTGGAGTCAGGTCCTCGTGGGTCTCCTCCGTCTTAAGTGACGATGTGTAGAGTTGGACGACCACGCTTTGTCTTAAGTGGTATAGCACTGAGCTCCTTTGGAGTCATGTCCTCGCGGCTCTCTTATGTCTTAAGTGAAAATGTGTAGAGCAGGACAATCATGTTGTGTCCTAAGTAGTAAAGCAATGAGTTGGGCTCCTTTGTAGTCAATTTCTCGTAGTTCTGCTATGTCCTAAGTACAAGATGCAAAGTTGGACGACCATGCTCTATCCTGAGTAGCAGAGCACTGAGTTGGGCCCATTTGGGGGTCAAGGTCTTCGTGGCTCCATTCTGTTTTAAGCGACATAGTATGAAATTGGTCACGACCCTACTATGTCCTGAGTGGCAGAATACTGAATTGGGCCCCTTTTAGGGGGTAGGTCTTAAGAACATCTCTCCATCCTAAGTAGTAAAGCGATATATAACCTAGACCTATGTTGTTTAAGATCCTAAGTAATCTATACTGCAATAAGTGAATAGTTTGATGCACCTATTCTTAAAAAAAGTTCTACCTAAGGTTAAAAAAACTTGAGGTAGAACCTGGGGGGAAGAAGTAGTGGTGCAGAGATCAACAAACTTGTATTAGAATATGTAAAAAAGTTAAGTCCAAAGCTCTTAAGAATAAACTTGTATTAGAAAGTTTGTTTAATCAAAGTGAAAACTTAATTTGTTCAGTACAAGACTTTTATTGAAGTGCAAGTTTGTTACAAAGAAGATTAAGATTTTTCATATGAAAATTTTTGATTAATTACACTATAGTGATTCATCTAAGTTACAATGAAGAGCAGAATCGCTCATGTGAAAAAAATGTCATATAGAAAATTGAGTACATAAAAAAAAAAAATTACAGTTGTAAAGCAAAATTTTCATTAATTATGAAAAATATGTATAAGTGAAGTCCAAAAAATGGGAGAGAACATGAAAAAACAACAAAAGCAGAGTACAGTTGAAAGCGCCCTCGATCAGCGGGATGAGCGGATCCGCTTTTGATTTTTGAGGTTTGGGAGTCGCCACCTAGTTATTACGGTCTAGGAACCGAACATTGACTCTAAAAGGCAAATAACACTAATCTACGAAAGAAAATACGGGTCCGGGGATCACGTTACGGGGTTGGAAGGTGTTAGGCACCAACCCTGCCCAGCAAACACCGGTCTCTACTATTCCTCAAAGAAAATTACATTGCAAAAAGACCTAAAATAAATAAAATTAATAATAAAAAAAATAAAAAGATTTACTTTGATGATCGCAACAATGGTTCCCTCAGAACTAGCGGAGAGATTCCTTGCTTCGTTTCCGTCACTGGATCTGTTTCTGATCTTCTAAGATGAAGTATCTTCTTCCTACATCTGAGTGTTTTTTATTTTTTTTTATGGATTTTTGAGTGTTTTAGAATGATTTTTGAGTATTTTTTGAGCTAAAGTTGGGGTATGGATGTTAGGTAAAGAGTTAGGACTTCAAAATTAGGGTTTTGTAAAGGTTGGGGAGGCTTCTTGACTCACTTTTCTAGGATTTTCTCTTGGATATGAAAATAGGTTGTAGAGACCCTTATTTATAGATTTTTTTAAGTGCTTTTTTAGATAGAGTTAATGTTTAATCAGAATTACATTAGATAGAGTTAGTGTTTAATTAGAATTATTTTTAAATAGAGTTAGAGTTTAATTAGAATTCTATTAGATAGTTTTAGAATTTAATTAGATTTCTTTTAGATAGTTTTAGAATTTAATTAGAATTCTTTTAGATTATTTTTTAGTTTAATTAGAATTCTATTAGGGTTTTGACTTTGGTCTTATTAGATTGATTAGGGTTTTGACTTAAGTCTCACTTGATTGACTTGAATTTAGGGTTTTGACTTAAGTCTTACTTGATTGACTTGGCTTTAGGATTTTGACTTAAGTCTTACTTAATTGACTTGACTTTATGATTTTGACTTAAGTCTTACTTGATTGACTTGAATTTTAATTAGGATTTCACTTTACATTAATTAATATTTTAATTATGAATTTCAAAATTTTTAATTATTAAATTGTAAAATTACCATTTTACCCTCAAAAGGACTTTTTGTGTTTTAAGTCATTTTTTAATGTTCTAGGATGTTTTGGAATCGATTTTTTGTAAGGAATTCAATAGGAATATTGCTTTTTGTCATTTATGAAATTTTTTGTGCGAAATGGTCGTGAACTTTATGAGGGGCATTTTCGTAATTTTATCAAATTTTGTGAAAATTGACAAAATAGTTTATTTGATTTCGATTTATTGTTTTATGTGTTTGAAAGGGTTTTTTTAAGCGTAATGTAGGCTCTAGGGATGTTTTGAGGTTAGGGGTATTTTGATAATTTTGTCATTTTTTTAGTGATTTTTACTGTGAAGCTTCTTTTTGTCTACAAGATGATCATTTCTATGTTTTTAGAGTTATATTTTTCTAGTGTAGCATGATTTCTACAGTTTTGTTAGTTTGAGATACCTCATCCGAATTTCTAAAACACATCTGATAACCAAATAGAGCATTGGAATAAATATTCATCATTGGGAACCGTTGCAATTGGGTTGACGAGTTGATTAATCAGGCGAGTGCAAAAATGGGGTGTCTACAACAGTAAGGTCAAAGGAAAGACATTTATCCAACATGAGGAATCTGGTTGGTAGGAGGCAAGTCTTCAGCAAGGTTGGGGTGGACGATTAGCTTGTCCTGATCAACATCAATTACCTGATCAGGAGGCAAGTCCTTAGCAGGGTTAAATTGGTTGGCCTAGTCTAGGTCAATGATTTATTCAAGAGTTATAACATGACCATGAACGTGGTCTAGGATAACGAACGACATACACTGCTCTTCCAACTAGAATGAAGCTACATGCCCAAAGTCACTAGACCATATGGGTATATTTTTTACAAGAGTACTGGCAGGACCATCATAATCCTCCTCCTCCTCATCCTTTTTGTATTAGAGTAGAGCAGCCTCAAAGCTTTCATGGTAAGCCTTGGTGGATGTTTTCTTCATGGCCTAAGAGTACCAAGCTTGTACTTGACTCAACAACTTTTTGGTCTCTGCCTCGTCTTCCTTAGCATGCATTGCCCTTGCTTCTGCCCATGCTAAGTCAAACTGAGCCGTTAGAGCATAACTGAGATCAACTTCCAAGCATTACTCAAATTCAATTTTGAGATAGCTCAACTCAAGGTCCTGCTGTTTTATTTTTTTGGAGGTCTACCAATTCTGCGTTTCTTCTCTATACCCTCTCCTTGTAACTAGCAAGCTTTTATTGAAGAAGGGCTTGGGAGCTCTCGAGCTTCTTATTCTTGGCCTCAAAGACTTCGTTTGCCTTGGAGAACTGTGCCAAGTTTGCCTACAATTCCTCATTGGCCTCCTTAATGAGATGACTAGAGGAAGCTAGCTCTCCTTAGGGTAGAGCCAGCTTCTCCTTAGAGTAGAGCCAGCTTCTCCTTGTGTTCCTTTGTGAGGGCAACTATGTGGTTCTCAGCTTCACACCACTTTAGGAATGCCAAGGATCCATTAGCGTTGACCTGCAAAGGAAAAAATAGTTAAAAGAAAGGATAAAATGTGGAGCAAAAGGTATAGTGCTAGAAAAATAGTGCGTTACCTGGTTAAAGCCAGATCAAGATTGGCCCTATCAGTAAGATCTTAATCCTTGGGAGGAATGGAGTTGGAGAGCAGAGAGATAGCAATGACAGGGTCCTTTACCTCGCTACTTGTTATAAACCAGGCTAATACCAACTGTAAAATGGTGTCGGAAGGTGTTGTTTTCATACCCACCTTGGATGAGTGTTCCACAACTCCTCTAGTAAAAGGCTACATCCTCGATGGGGTATTATAATCATTAAGGCCCTCCTGTTCTGAATCCTTTGGGGAGGCGAACGCCTCCTTATGAGCTTACGGCTCTTGTGTTGTTGGAGCTGAGAAGCAGGGCTGATGTCCTTATTGGTGTCGGAGCTCTACACTACCTGGGTAGAGTACCCTTCAGGAAACTTAACATGAGCATCCTGCTTAGCACAAACAAGCGCCAGTTGCTCAGCCCCAACAAACTGAGTGGTATTGGAAGGAGCCAAACTATTCTTCTTCTTACTCTGTTTACCAGGGGGTGGGGTAGCCCTGACAAGGTGAGAAATAAATAATAAAAACTTTGAAAGGACGATGTTCATGACATCAAAGGAGTAAAGTAAAGGAGAGGAAAAAGGAAGTGGATGAAAGGATGAGAAAAGTGGAAGAACAGGAGGAGAGGGCATACTCTCCATGATCTGCATAGCCTGATCAATAGGGACAATTCGTACAAGTGGCCGAGGTAGGAAAGGAGGGAAATGATGGATCTACTCTCCTTTGGACTTCCACTGTTACCACCCTCTATCTTTGGCGATTATGTGCTACTCTTTCCTTTACAACAGAAAGGAAAAAAGAATCTCCAAAATAGCCAAGTTTAGATCAAACTGACTTGCACAAACTAAGGTGTAATAAAAAGACAAATATTGCTAAAACCCTAAAGTGTTACCCTATAAGGTCTAAGGGACCTTGAATCCCTCACGAGAAACACCAGAGCCAAACTCCCAATCCCTGGAGATTATTAGGGGCTCCTTGTACCATCCTTTGTCAATACTAAGAAGAGATGGTACCAGTGCAACAAATGTATTTTTGGAGGACAACGAGTAGTACCCAAGGCACTAGGGAATGGTCTACCGAGAGAGGAAGTTGTTAGGGGTTATCCTCAACTCCATTACGTTCTCTATCAGGTGAGAGAAGTTGTCTGACATTTGGCCTGCAACCCAGTTTATTCTTCACAACACCTCCCTGATGAAGGGAGAGATGGGGAGACTCAGGCCAGCCTTGATTTGGTTGGCATAAACCAAAATTTCCCCTAACGACATTCGTCAGGGTTGTTAGGGTTTTGTCAAACCCTGATAGACATAGAGGTGAGATTAAGAAGCTCCCTACGAAGTTGTGCAATGTTGATGGCCATTGAGAAATAAGAAATTACAGAAGATTAAAAAATAAGGAAGAAGGTTACCTCAAATCAAGAGAGGTAAAAATGGCTGGAAGACTGAAAAACTTTGGAGGCTTTAAAAGAAGAAATTGTAGGGATAGAAAAATAATAAAAAGGAAAAATGGTGTATGTCCCTTATTTATAGAAAGGCAAAAAGGAGAACAACCCTATCAAACCTAACCGTTGCAGTCTTTAGGCTTAGTAGAGACGTTAGTGGGGCAAGTGGACGGTTATAGATGAGAGACGATTCGTCTCAGTCGTCAAAAAAGATTTGAAATGACACTGCATTTAATGTGTCGATTCATTGACAACAAACGTAATGACAGGAGATAATGACAACCAATAAGGATGAAAACACGTGTCTCGAGAAGACAGTGAGACTTCGTATCTCCTCAAGAGGGGGTAATTGTAGTGGGTCAAAACGGTACGTTATCTAGATCGTACACGTGTCCAAGTCAATTAAGTGGTACTATGTGTAAACCAATACTTTCAATCCTGTCCAATAGCAGGACATACCAAGGTAGAGGTATCTAACGTGGCTGGTAAGGCAGGACAGCATTAATATTGACTTAGCCTCCTAGCAAAGCATGCTTGGTTTGAGTATCTATGTAATAGTCCAGAGATCTCGGAGGAGATCACCTAGGAATCATGGACTCAATCTTAGATATCCTAATTCTGTTTAGGATCCTTGTAATTAGGGGATTCTTCGTGATCACATCCCGATTGAAGAAGAAATCCTGATTCGAAGGAAAGATCTATAAATAGAGAAATTAACAAAGAGATAATGATCTTTTTTGACCAATTAAGATAAGAAAGAGTTCTTGTTATTGTTCTTATACAACTCTAACTTGAGCGTCAAAGAATTATTGGCAAATACCATACCAATGTTAGTAGGAAGGACAAGTGAGCAACTTTGGATCAATAGGACAAAATCTATAAAAGAAGCACTAGATTCCTCATTTATAGTATCCATTATCCATAATGGGATTGCTAGTTTTTTATTTTTATTTTTTATTATTGTTATTAAAGAAGGATTGCTAAATAAATTACTTTGATACATACATTTTCAAAAGACAATCTTTTTTTTCTTAATGGATTGAGAAAATTTTGCATAAATCATATAAGTTGGAAGCATGATTTGATTCAAATCTTACTCATAATTTTAGATCAAATTCGAATTCTGATAGAGCTGATCATAAAAAATTTCACTAAGAAATTATTAGTTAACAATAAAGTAATTCCACAATCTATTATTTCAAACGTAATATTAACAATACTTGAGACTAATTGTTTACAATATTTTTTATATGTATAAATTTATTGAAGAGAACAAAAAGCAACCAAGCTGAAGGATGAGAAATCCACCAGAATACAAACCAAAACAAAGGAAAAGAAAGCTAAAACAACAACAGACCTCACCAAATTACAAATAGCAAAGTTCAACCATCTAAACATGAAATCCTCGAAAAACACCTATTTAAATCTTCAATTTGTTTACACCAAAATAAGAGTAGGCCAAGAATTTCAAGAATTACTCTTATTGGACTACTTTTTTCCTTGAAAAATCCTTTTGTTCCTCTTTTTCCACAAACCAAATAATAGCCCAAAGATATCTCTTCCTCCTTAAGAAGATGTTATGATTCCAACCCTAAAAAAGAGAAAACACGGATAAAGGGAACACCCAAGTTTTGTGAAAAAGAGAAAGAAAATGAGACTAATTGTTTGCTATTGTTCTATAAGATGGTTATAAGCCTTCTTTTTCTTATGTGGGTGTTGGTTATGATCTAAAAGGAAGTGTTAATATACATCTCTATTATGCTTTCAAAAATATGAGGGCTTAACTTTAACACCTAGGTACTGTTTACATATTGGTTAGATAGGTATCAAATGTTTCAAAGCCAACACCATGTCTTGTGTTCAAACCTCGTAAGAGGGCAACTTAGGGGGAGAAGGGGGAGACTAAACTGAAAATTGCCATATAATGGGCTACCAAGGGGGTCAGTGGAAGAAGTGACTTAGCTAAATGACCACTTGGGGCCCCAAGAAAAGTGTACTAGAGTAAAAGTTGCCATAGAATGGACTGTCATGAATATCCTTTGCAAACTCTAGTGGTATTTTACAACCTCAAAGGGAGGAGCTTAAATTTTTGTACCATTAGCTCCTAAGTACTTTTGATGTATTCGTTGGTTGTTCATATAAAATCATTCTTATTATTCGAAAAACTATTCATGCCCCTATGATTTCAGCACTTTAGTTTCACTGCCTTGAGTAGTGTGTCAAGCAGTCTAACTCTCATACAAGACATTTTCATTGCAATTGAGAAAAACCCTTCATATACACATTTAGACCCACATTTAGCAAAGCTTCTGGCCTACATTAGGTTTATCACACAAAACAGGCTATTCACAATAGGTATTTTGGATTATCCTAAGGATCTCTATTAGGCATGTATGATTGGAACTTGAAACCTATAAACAAATTCACTGCAGGACAAATTTATGAGGTTACTAGCTCAATTACAATCTTTCAAGAGTATTGAAACACAATTTCATGTTTAAGTGTAAACCACAAACTTATTGGATTAACAGTTGCTCCAAATTCATGGGGAACACAAACTCATCCACAAAATTGGTGAAGTTAAAGAGGTAACAATCTTTAGTTTCTACATAGAGATTATCTTATTCAAAGTTTAGTAAAATTAGATATTGACACAACACCCTCAATAAATGATTTGCAGCATGTGGTTTTGTCCATTTTAGATTTTCTTGGTGTGAGGTTCTTAAAGAGTTCGAAGGGATTTTCTTTGACACATTTTAGGGAGATGGGATTGGGTTTGTCAAATTTCTTGTAATTAAGTCTTTTTTCTATTTTGTTGTGTGTTTGTCGCTGATTACCATATGAAATAATAAAAATAAAATAAAAACCTTAGTAAGCATATAGTTGATCCATAGAGACAATGTTGATTCTAACTTTTAACTAAAAACAAATTTAAGAAGGATTAAGAATTAATTAAAAATAATGAAAATAATAAGAGAATAAAGATTGCAGGTTAAAAATTAGATCAATCGAATCCACTAAAAACAAACTATCTTATCAGTTTATTTGTATTTGTCTTTATCTCGATCCAACTAACAATCTAATGTCGTTGGATTGGAAGGTTAATCTTGTTGAGCACAAATAATAAATAAGAAGTTTGTGATTAAAATTTAATAAGATGAAATCAAAAGACTATCTATGATATTCTCAATAGAGTATGATTTAGCTTGAACTTATATAAGCCTAAATCATCAAAATCGAAAAATCATAAACTATATTTGATGATCTTTACTTAAAAAATTAGCATCACATCTAAACAATGAAACACAGATGCAAAACAAACAAACTGATTAATATAATCTTCCTCATAGTTTCACCGACCTTACTAATGGAGGTCTAGCCATAGATCATTGCAAGGAACATAAAAGAAGATAAAAGAGAAGACATTGAGATAAGAGATAAGATAAAGGAGAAAATTCTTCTTTTATTGATCTTGATATGAACTTTGGCTATACTTCATCTGATTATAAAGCTAGAATAGAAAGCAAAACTAAAAATCTAAAATAGAAAAATATATAAGAAAAGAGAAAGGTAAAGAGAGAGATTTTTTTGGCTCTGGTTTGGTCTCTATTTATAAAGCTAGATTAAGGTTTCTTAAGTTGAAAATTCCATGTAAATAAAAAAGAGTCCAACCCTAATCCAATTGTGCATAATTATATCGTCAACGCATAGCATGAATCTCTAGGAAGGATGGATTAACTTTACTACCTTGCAGCTATTATGGGCCCCATGGGCTTGGGTTTTGGTCTAAATCTTTGTTTCGGGTCCCTAAGCGTAGTGAGCTCTTGCAACTTTCCTGATTTATTACTTTATTTCTCGTGCCTTTGACCTGTTACTAATAATTAACCAAAATTAATTCAAAAATAACATATAATATGGACTATGAATGTATTATATCTAATTAGGGGGTTTAACGTGTGTTTTATACTTAAAGTCCCTATAAATAGGACTTTGGAATCAACTTTCTAGGCCCTAATCATTGTGGTTTGGTTGGTCACCTCGACTAGCCTTCCCTTTTAATGAAGTTTTATAAATAAAAATAATAGTAGTAATAATAATAATAATAAGGGAGGCCAACACCTAATTGCAAATTGGCATAAAACCTTGGGGAAGAAAAGAAGAAGAAAATATATTTTCAATTTTTACTTACCAGAAAAAGATAGATCTAATTATTTGTCTTCTGAAGAAGAAGAAGAAGAAGAGGCGTTCTCACTAAGAAGACAATCCATCCTCTGAGCAATTGAAGATAGAACTTCCAATATGAATTGTTATTCCCTTTCTGGATGAAGAAGCAAGATATTTAAATCCATACACAAAGAACAATATATTTGAGCTTGAAATAGGAAAGAAATCAAGACTAAACCTTAAAAATATAATATAAAATAAAATAAAACCTAGATTGGTGAGCCTCCTTCAAACCTGAAAACTATGTGCTGAGAGAAGAAGAAAGAGCACCAACACAAAATATGCAAAGAAGTGAAGTGAGTGTATTTGAAAAGTGAAGGTTCATAGTATGAGTTGGACTTTTGGGAGTTCAACTCTTGAAAGTTCAATTTTTGAAAGTTAATTGTGAAAGTGAGTTATAACTTCAATGTTTGATAGTTATTAGAATTCACCCAAAAAATTCAAATAATTGGAATTACCTTAAAAAAAATCAAGAAGTTTGAAGTATTTCTCTAGGAATTAAATGAGATAATCCCAATCCACCTAGAAATCTCAATAATAAGATTTCATACAAAGATTAAGAAGAAGAAAAAAATCATAAATCAAAACCCAGAAGCTTTCATTTCTTATACTGTTAATATAAAAAAAAAACTTAGAAGCTTCAATATTTAAGATAAAAGATTGCAAAAGTTACTCTCCATTGGAATTTGGAACTGATTTTATAGGGATCATAATTTGAGGATTTAGGGATTTTGCTCCATGAGTAGGGGCCATAAGCGTCAAGCAATCTGTAGAGCAAGAGAAGGGAGTGGTTCTGTTTGTGAGAAAGGGTGGCAATGGGAGAATGATATAGGAGTTTTATTTTTCCAACTAGAAAGAAGAAGAAGAAACCCTAACGAGATTCAAATTTGCAAGTGTTTGAATCTCTAATAACTTTGGTCCCACTATTCTCTCTCTCTTTTGTTTACAAAAGAAGAAGAAGAAATGGTTCTACACATAAGCAAGGGGTTTAATGATTGAGGAATGGTTCTGTTCCTCTAACAAGGAGAGAGAGAGATACTAGATTTTGAAGATGTTACCAAATTTTGGAGAAGAAAGGCTTGATCAACTTACCTCAAAACTTGGACTAGTGGAGATAAGTGAAGAAAGAACATAAGTTTTTTTTTTTTTTTTTACCTTATTTTGATGGGCGTACATAGACTTGAAACCACGACCAAAATCTTGCTTGACGGCTCTTTGTTGTATCACAAAAACGCTAATAAACGCTTAAAAAGCAAAAATCACAGTTGAGGTTCTCCATTTACTAAGAAATATTTGTTTCTCACATAATTTTTCTAAATCACATGAACCTATATTGAATGATCCCCAAATTACAAAACTACCCTTATTATGCTTAAAAAGTATGTGACCAATGTGACGAAAAACTTTATAAACAAACTACTCTTATTAACCTTAAAGAGTATTGTTCTTTGTGTATGGATCTAAACAAAACTATGTAACCCATCAAAAGAAGGTATATAATATATATATATTCTCTCTTCACTTATCTCCACAGATCCGAGTTTTGAGGTAAGTTGATCAAGCCTTTCTTCTCTAAAACTTGGTAATCTCTTCTCCAAACTTTTGTCTCTCTCTCCCGGTTGGAGGAACAAAACCATTACTCAATCATTATATACTTGTTGCCCCTTGCTTATGTGTAAAAGCATTTCTTTTTCTTCTTCTTTTGTAGACAAAAGAGAGATAACATACTGGAACCAGAGTTATTGGAGATTCAAATACTTGAAATTTTGAATTTCGTTAGGGTTTCTTTTCCTTATTCTTTCTAGTTGGAATAGCAAAATTCATGGATCATTCTCCCATTACCAACCCTGCTCAAAAGCATAACCACTCCCCTCTCTTGCTCTACAGATTGCTTGACCCTTATGGCCCCTAGGGGTGTACATTGGTTTTGGTCAAATCGAGAACCGAACCAAACCAAAGCATTTTGGATTGGGTTAGTTCGATTTTAGCATGCTTCGATTCAGTTTTGGATAGTTTAAAAAAATTGATTGATTTGGTTCGATTCTCGATTCAAGGGTATCATAAAATCGAACGAAACCAATAATTGAACCAATATATAATAATTATATTATATTATATATATTGGGAGCATTCGGCTGACAATCTTAAGATGATAAAATGGAGTCAAAACTTTTGTCTTATGTGAATTAGAAATTTTGGATTGAGGTGATTTTTTGTGAAGATGATCTCCTAACCATAGAGTCCTCACAAAAAATAATCCCAATCCAAAACTTTTAAGACACATAAGATAAAACTTTTGTCGCCATTTTGTTATCCTTAGATTATCAGCCGAACCCTCCTCCCATGTATATATAGGGGAGCGTTTGGCTAACAATCTTATGATGAATAAACAAAGCCAACAATTTTGTGTTATGTGGGTTAGAAATTTTGGATTGAGATGATTTTTTGTGGGGATGATCTCTATGGTGAGAAGATCATCCTCACTAAAAATCAGCCTAATATAAAACTTCTAATCCCATCAAAATTATTTTAGAATTGTGAATGGTAGATTTTTTATCGAAAATTTGTAAATCACTTTTGATGAACTTAAAAGTTTCAAATTAAGCTAATTTTTTGTGAAGATGACCTCCTTATCGTAGAGATAATCCTCACAAAAAATCATCTAAATCCAAAACTTTTAAGTCATATAAGACAAATGCTGTCATCCTAAGATTGTCAATCGAACGCTCTCCATATATATATTAGAGGAATCGTGCAATTGTTCCTTATGCGTTGAATATTCCTTGCCCATTGAAAATTTAATTGAATCAGTAAAATATTAAATCCAATTAATTCGAACAATTGGCAATTTGAAACCACAACCCCCTAACTTTCATGAAAAAATCTATTTTGTGAAAAAGGATTAAATTTTGAATTGTACGACATGAGAACTCCTAATCTTCAAACTATAATTTAGTGGTGAAAAAATCATTCCTGTGGTACATATTTCATGAAAACTCTATAAAAACCGATACTACATAAATAGTACAATAGATAATGTGGATCAATTTGATAATAAAACTTAACTATGTTGACTTATTTATTTAAGATTGTCAAATGGGGATATAAATTGATATAAACATAAAATTGAGTTGACTCAATTAATTGTCCTTATGTTTGATTACCATTGTTTCTAAATTATTGAATGATTTATATTTTTCTTGGGTAACAATTGATTGAAGTATTACCGAATTAGAGTTTCTAAAAAAATAAAAATAAATATTATTTCTTTTCGATTCAATTTTGTAGAAATTAATTTATAGGGGGATTATGTTATTTTTAATTATTTCCATGCTTTGCAAGTCATTAGATTATAGAGAAAATAAATTAAAAGAAATCACTTTTTATCTTGAGCCAAGATTTTTAAAATGGACGACAAGAGAACTTATAATCTTAAAACTATTATTCATAAGTGAAATAAAAAAGAATCACTTTTGATCTTGAACCAAGATTTTTAAAATAGACGGCGAGAAAACTAATAATCCTAAAGCTATTATTATCCGTGAAATTTGACTTAACTTTTTATCTAAAAGTTTAAAGATTTTGTATTTTATTTCCTTATCAAAGTAATGGATTTTCCTCTTTTTTAGGAGTGCGATTTTGAGATGCACAAAGACCACACGATCCAAGGATTTCAGAGGATATTTTTGCTTCACCCCCTTTATTTAATCAATTTTTCGATACCTTTTAGTTATGAGAAACACTTTCTTTACTAATTTAGTAAGATTCAGAACTTACTAATGCTCATTTGAGTTGAAATGGATTACCAAATTGACAATCCAATACCACATGCCTATAGATTTTATGGAAAAATGCAGATAAAAATAAATTAAAAAATATATTTTTTGTGCTTAATCCATGGATTACCAAATTTATTTCCAAATTTAAAGTGTTTTAAAATTGGAAAAATGATTGAAAATGCTAGTTTATTGAAATTAAGTACCTAAAGATCCTCTCACAAAGAATACAGACTCTCAAGGACCCATCACAACATTATCTTACATAATCCTTTGTAGAAGGTAATAATGGTACGTTATCCAGATCATACACGTGTCCAAACTGATTAAGTGGTACTTTGATTAAGCAAGTAAATCTCGTCTTGTCTAACAACTTAATAGATTAAGGTAGGAGGTGTCTAACCTGGCTGGTAGGGCAGGACAACAATAGTAAAAACCTGGTCTACCTGGTAGGGTAAGCCTAGTTTAAGTATCTATATAATCTTGGGTTGCGTTTATTAAGTCCAGAGATCTCGGACGAAATCTCTCTAGAATCAAGGAATCAATCCTAAAAATCCCAATTCTGTTTAGGATCCTAGTAATTTGGGGATTCATCGTGATCACATCCCGATTGAAGGGGAAACCCTAATTCGAGGGAAGGATGTATAAATAAAGGGATCAACAAAGGCAAAAAGGATTTTTTAGCTGATTTGAGAAAGAAAGAATTTTTCTATTATTCTTTTGCAATTCCAACTTGAGTGTCGAAGGATTATTGGTAGGTACCACATCAGTGCTAACAAAAAGGATGAGGTAGCAACTGGATCAGTAGGAAAGAGTCTATCAAGGTATCACCACAGTCATCATCTACAAATTTGGTGTTGTTCGTGGGAACGCCACAACAAATTGATTTTAGTTGAAATAATGGCGAAAGCCACAAGATCAACCAAAGTCAACGTTCTTCCACATGTTGCACCAACTATGGAAGCCAATCTCTTAAGTCTATTGTAGGAGATGAAAAAACAACAAGAAGATATGCAGAGGAAAATGAATGACCTAGTTGAACATAATTAAATGCTGACTCAGCGCATAGAAAACCAACAAAAAGAAAAGCAACATCTCATTCCTCCTATTGGAGATTATCATGATTTGAATACAAAAGGCAACTCTCGATCACAAGACCCAATGGGGTGGGAGGACACTGAAACTGTGACTGCCACAACCACTCGAGTCAAGCCCACGATAAGTTTGACGCGGGAAAAGTTTAAAAACATGATTTGAAAAGAGAAAGAGATAGTAAAGAACACAGATGTTACTTGGTCGCTGCACAAGCCGTAAGGGGAATTCATAAATCACCCTTAATGGTTGAGATTTTTTCTGAGGAGATCCCAAAAAAGTTTGTACACCACGTTTTACCCCCTATTTAGGAACAAAGGATCTAGTCAAGTACTTGTTCCACTTTTGACATATATTCACACTATAGGAGGGGAATGAAGGCTTGATGTGTAGGCTATTTCCTTCTAGTCTATAGGAAAATGCCTTGACTTGGTTCCATAAGTTGCCGAGTGGGTCGATAGCTTTTTTTGAGGAGCTTTGCACTGCCTTTGTGGCATGTTACATCGGCAATAGAAAAATTGGTAGATACATGGATGCCCTGCTTAGTTTGAGGATGCAGCAAGGAAAAAGGCTCAGAGAGTTCTTGAGAAGATTCAAAGAAGAGACCATGGCCCTGAAGAGCTGCAACGAAAGGACTGTAGTAGTGGCATTTAGGACCTCCTTACCATCTGGCTCGGGGTTATATAGATCATTGGTTAAGAAGATGCCAGAAACATTAAGTGATATGTTTGAAAAAGTAAATAAATATATCCTATTAGAGGATGATCCTCGAAATGTAGTCAGAAAGAGTAAAGTAATACACACGGTGGCTAAACCTATCAAGCAGCAATAGTCGCAACAAAAGAAAATGAGAGTGCAACTTAAGCAGAGCAAGAGACAAAAGAAAGATGGGATGTACTTCCCCATGCCCCCCAATGAGATCTTGCCCTTTATCGTGAATGAACCTTATTTCAAGTGGCCAGTGCCACTTTTTCCAGATTAGATAAAACAAGATACAAGATACTACGAATATCATAAAGTGTGAGCTCATACCACAAACAAATGTCAAGCTCTAAGAAATCTATTGTAAAGGTTGACAAAGTAGGGTTTCCTAGGAAACCTATCAAGGAGAGAAAAACCAAACCATCCTCGAGAAAAGATTCAAAGGCAAGAGCAACCTCCTGCGGGAGGGCAGAAGGGAAGGGCAGCGGTGATTCACGTTGTCTTAAAGTAGAAGCTCAAGAGGTTAGGACAAGATAAGATTGACGGGAAAGTGAAATGACAATGGATATAACGTTCTGCGCACATTTACACATCTAAGAGTGGGCCTATAGAGCATAATGAGCCATATAGAGAGCAGACTATGGCCTTCACTCAGAAAAACTTAGAGGGCATGGTAAGGCTGTATTGTAATGCTCTGGTGGTCACCTTCCAAGTTGGGACCTTTACGCTCAAAAGGGTGTTGATTGATAGCGACAGCTCAGTCGACATCTTATATGCCTCATCCTTCCAAAAAAATAGGCTTGAGTATGAGTGTAATAACCCAAACGGGAGCTCTCCTGATCAAATTTGATGGGAGGACAAGCCAATCTTGGGAGGAGGTCTTGAGGTTCCCACCATTGCAGGGGATGTGGGATATCAAAGGAGATTAAGTGGCAGCCTAGGTGTATACATTGGGCCAGGAGGAGTGTGCAGAAGGAAAAAATCAATTATAGAAATTACAGTAGGGGAGATTAAGCAGAGTGGACCCCACGCTTGGAAAACATCCAAATGATAAAAATAGGGGAAGGAAGGCAGATTGGAGTAGAGGCAGAATTAGATCCAAAAGAGTTTGAGGATCTGACGGATTATTTGAGAAATAATAGGGATATCTTCGCTTGATTGATAGAGGAGATGCCTGGAATCAGTCCTAAAGTGATTTGCCACCATTTGAACGTAGACTTGGGCATGAAACCAGTAAAGCAGAGTCGAAAAGGTTAGCTCTATGTATGAGAAAAATATTAAATGAAAAAGTAAATAAACTAATCAAAGTAGGATTCATCAGGAAAATATAATTTTCAGACTGGATAGCCAACATTGTGGTGGTACCAAAGAAAAATGGGAAGGTTAGGGTATGTATTGACTTCACAAACTTGAATAAAGCCTGTCCAAAAAACAGGTTCCCAATGTCAATAATCAATTAGTTGGTAGATGACACTTTAGGCCATGAGAGACTATCCTTTATGGATAACTACTCTGACTTCAACCAAATTCAGCTCAGCCCTAAGGATCAATAGAAGACGATTTTCATCACAAAGAAGGTACTCTATTGCTACAGAGTCATGCCCTTTGGCCTGAAGAATGTAGAAACTACTTATTAAAGATTAGTGATGAAACTCTTCAGAGATCTGTTAAGGAAAATCACATCACAAACTTGGAGGAAGTCTTTTCATGAGTAAGAAAGGTTGGGATGAAGCTCAACCCAGAGAAGTGCACTTTTGTGCTAACATCATGAAAGTTCCTAGGTTATTTGGTAACAAAGAGAGGGATGGAAGCTAACCAAATCAGATCAAAGCACTGTCAAAAATGCCTTTTCTGAAAACCCAGAAATAGGTACGAAAGCTTGTTGGAAAGGTAATAGCTTTGAATAGGTTCATATTTAGATCTTCAGACAAGTGCAGACCTTTATACCAGCTACTACGGAAGAACATGGGGTTTGAATGGACAGAGGAGTATGAGTGTGTTTTTGTTGAATTGAAAAGATACTTGGGATGACCACCCATCCTCTCAAAATCATAAATAGGAAATGAACTAGGGTTGTACTTGGCCATTTCTGAATGCGTGCTTAGCTCAGTCCTAGTTAGGATATGGACAGTAGCAGAATAACTCATTTATTTTCTTAATAAGACCTTCATGGATGTGGAAACATGGTACTCTAAGATTGAAAAGATGGGTCTAGCTTTAGTCTACACAATTCTTCGACTAAGGCCTTACTTTCAAGCACGTAAGGTTCAGGTAATCACTAAATACCCATTGAAATCAGTATTGAAAAAGACAGCAGGGTCAGGCAGAATAGCAAAATGGGCAGTGTAGTTGGCAGAGTTTGACCTTAAGTAAAAGGCAAGTAGTCATAAATTTCTTAGTCGACTTCCCAATATAAGAAAATGTAGACCTGCTAATAAAAGAGTTGGAGAGTGTAGAAAGTGGGGAAGAACCAAACAACAAGCTATGGTGGAAGGTTTATGTGGATGGATTATCAAACTTGGACAGTTTTGGGATTGGAATGGTAGTACTTACCCTAGATGGTACCAAGATGGAAAAAATAGCCAGATTAGGGTTCAAAGCATCAAATAATAAAGTAGAATACGAAGTAATGCTACTCGGCCAGATCATATTAGTAGGGTTGGAAGTCAGAGAAGTCACTGTCACAGCACGTGGTTAACCACATCAGCAGGATATTCGAGGCACGAGGTCCTAAGATGCAGTTCTACTTAGAAAAGATCAGGTCTACCATATTTCAAGTGGGAGAAGTAAGGGTAGAACACATACCTAGGACAGATAACAGGCACGCAGATACACTAGCCTATGTGACCTCGATGTTGGCATGTCAAAATAGAAAAAACTCTCATTCAATTACCAAGAAAGACCATCGATCGACGAACTCGAACAAATCAGTTTAGTGGTTGCAACAAGGGATCAGGGTTGATGAATCCAATTATTGCCTTCCTTCAATTAGGATAGCTGCCTGATGACCTTAAGGAGGTAAAAAAAATAGGAGCCATGTAAAATGTTATATCTTTTTGGATGGGCAGTTGTATAGGAAATTTGTAGGTGGATTGCTTCTACGTTGCCTAATGTTGAAAAAAAGTAGAGGAAGTGCTGAGTGAGATCCACGAAGAAGATTGTGGTAATAACTCAGGTGCAACATTGTTGGCACATAAAATACTTTCTCAAGGGTATTTCTAGTCGTATTTATAGAAGGATATTGTCATGTATGTCAAACGTTGTGATAACTGCCAAAGACATGGAAGGACTATCCATCAGCCAGTATTCAGCTCAATTTCCTAGTCAACTCGTGGCCCTTCGCGTAGTGAGTGATAGATTTGATTAGTCCGTTGCTCAGAGCGCCAGGAAATCTGACTTTCTTGCTAGTGGCAATGGACTACTTTATTAAATAGACAGAATTACTTCCCTTATCCAAGATTCGCCAATAGGAAATGTAGAAGTTCATTTAGGAGAACATAGTATGTTGGTTCAATTTGCCTCACATAATAGTGTCAAACAATGGGAGACAATTCTCAGGTGAGTAGATTAAAGCATTTTGTAAGGAGCATAGGATAACACAGTTGTTTTCTTCACTGCAATATCCACAGGGTAATGATCAAACTGAAGTCATGAATGAAATATTTATCAACATACTAAATTTTTTTTAAGAGAAGCGAAGAGTAGGTGGACAATAGTGTTGCATGGGGTATTATAGGTTTACATGATAACTGTTAAAACCTCTGCAGGGTCATCTCCATTTGCCATGGCTTATAGAATGAAGGTAGTGATACCAACAAAAAATAACTTCCCCACGTCTCGTTCAAGTGGTACAGACTGACCAAAATAACAAGCAGATAGTAGCAGAATTGGATTTGCTTAAAGAGAAACGAGAAACAACACTGGTAAGGTTAGAAAGTTATCATCAAAAGTTGTAGAGGTACTTCAACAAAAAAGTTCACCACAGACAATTTAAAGAAGAAGACTTAGTACTGCTCAAAGTGTTCTAAAATACAAAATAATTGAATAATGGGAAATTAGGTCCAAACTGGGAAGGGCCTTACAGAGTGATAAAAGTTGGCCAAAATGGGGACAACTATTTCCACCATGTTCAGTCAAGAATTTGTTAGGTTGTGGAACACTTGTGATCTCAAAAGATATTATCAATAAAAGAAAAATCATATTGATTGTGGGTAGCTTGTGCATAGAAACACTGAGTTGGGCCCCTTTGGGAGTCAGAATCTTCGTCGCTCTATTATATCTTCACTGATAGGGTGTAGGGTTGGGCACGACTTTGCTTTGTCCTGAATGGTAGAACACTAAGTTGGGCCCTTTTGGGGGTCAGGGTCTTCGCGGTTCTACTTTGTCTTCATTAATAAGGTGTAGGGTTGGCCGCGACCTTACTCCATTTTGAGTGGCAGATCATTGAGTTGGGCCCCTTTAGGGGTTAGGGACTCTGCGATTCTACTCTGTCTTCACTGATAGGTTGCAGGGTTGGGCACGACCTTGCTTTGTCTTGAGTGGCAGAGCACTGAGTTGGGCCCCTTTGGAGGTTAGGGTCTTCGTGGCTCTACTCAATCTTCACTGATAGGGTGTAGGGTTGGGCATGACCTTACTCTATCATGAGTGGTAGAGCATTGAGTTGGACCCCTTTGGAGGTCAGGGTCTTCACAACTCTGCTCTATTTTCACTGATAGAATGCATAGTTGGACACAACCTTATTTTGTCCTGAGTAACAAAACACTAAGTTGGGCCCTTTTGGAGGTCAGGGTCTTCGTGGCTCTACTTTGTCTTCATTGACAGGATGCAGGGTTGGGTGCGACCTTGCTCTATCTTGAGTGGCAAAACACTGAGTTGGACCCCTTTGGGGATTAGGATCTCCCCGGTTCTATTCTGTCTTCATTGACAGGGTGTAGGGTTGGGCGCGACTTTGCTTTTTTCCTAAGTGGTATAGCACTGGGTTGGGCCCCTTTGTGGATTAGGGTCTTCAAGGCTCTGCTCTATCTTTATTAACAAGATGCAAAGTTGGGCGCGACCTTACTTTGTCCTAAGCGACAGACCAGTGAGTTGGCCCTTTTGGGGGTCAGGGTCTTTATGATTGTTCTGTCTTCACTGACAAAATGCAAGATTGGGCCCGACCTTTCTTTGTTTAAGTGGCAGAGCATTGAATTAGGCCCCTTTGGGGGTCAGGGTTTTCGCGGTTCTGCTATGTTTTCACTAACATGATGCAGAGTTGGACGCAACCTTACTTTGTTCTGAGTGGTAGAACACTAAGTTGGGCCCCCTTTGGGGGGTAGGTTGTTCATGACCACACTCTGTCCTGAGTGGCAGATACCTCTTGGAGGGGGGGCAAGTCATTCATGATTACGCTCTGTTTTAATTGGTAGAGGCCCCTTTGGGGCATAGGTCGTTCATGACCACACTCTGTCTTGAGTGGCAGAGCACTAAGTTGGGCCCCTTTGGGGGGTAGGTCGTTTATGACAACACTCTATCCTGAGTAGAAAAGTACTGATTTAGACCCCTTTGGGGGAAGTCAAAAGTGACAAAACATATAGTCCATACTTCTATGGCTTGAGGCCATAAGTGATCTACACTGCCCCGAGCAATAATATGTAGCATCATTGGAGAATATAATACACCTACCCTCACAAAAAAGGTGTTATCTAAGGTAGGAAAAGAAACTTGAGATAACACCTGGGGGAAGAAGTAGAGTGCAAATATTAAAACAAATTTTTGTTAGAGTGAAGTGCAAAGTTATTCACATAGAAAATTTTTCATTAACTACAATGGTTCAATTGCAATGAAGAGCAAAATTATTGCAATGACTCAGTTAAGTTGCAGTGAAGAGCAAGACTGCCCATATGAGAAACTTTCATTAGGAAAGTTTATTGCACAAGATAAGATTCAGATGTGAAGTAAAAAAATATAATGGAAAATAATTACAATGAAGTCTCAAAAGGGGAGAGTACATAAGAAAATGAAAAAGCAGTAATAGTAGAAATAGTTAGCCTTCAGCAAGAAGGTCAGGATTAGAAGGAGGAGACAAGTCTTCCACAAGATTGGATCGGTTGGCTAGCTTGACTTGATCAAGATCAATGACATGATTAGGACCCATAATTTGATTGGGAGCATTGGTTGGAACATAAACTGGCAGACCTTGCTCGTCCAGCTAGAATGGAGCTGATGTCCATGGATACCCTACCATATGGGTTTATGCTTGTAAGGAGAACATAGAGGACCATCGTAAGACTTCTCCTCCTCCTTATCTTCCTCATACTAAAGTCGAGCAACCTCGAAGCCTTCATGGTAAGCTTTGGTGGAAGCCTCATCCGCAACCTGAGACTAGCGAGCCTACAGTTGACCTAACAGCTTCTTGGTCCCTACTTCGTCTTCCTTGGCATACGCTACCTTGACTTCTACCCGTGCTGATTCAAGCTGAATTGCCAGAGCATAGCTAAGATCAGCTTCCAACCGTTGCTCAAATTCGACTTTCAGGGAGCCCAACTCGAGGTCTTGCTGCTTCACCTATTCTTAGAAGTCTGCCAGTTCTACGTCCCTTTTCTATACCTTCTCCTTGTAGTTGGCAAGCTCATGTTGAAGAAGGGCCTAAGAGCTCATAAGCTTTTTATTCTTGGCCTCCAAGGCTTCGTTTGCCTTGGTGAACTAGGCCAAATCCGCCTCCATTTCCTCACTGGCCTCCTTAGTAAAGTGATTAAAAGAGGCTAACTTGTCCTAAAGAAGAGCAAGTTTTTCCTCGTATTCCTTTATGAGGGCAACTATGTAGTTCTGAGCTTCACACCACTTTAGGAATGCCAAGGATACATAGATGTTGGCCTGCAAAAGAGAAAAACACTTATAAGGAATGACAAGATATGAAGTAAAGTATAGTGCTAGAAGAGTAGTGTGTTACTTGGTAGAAGCCATATGCGAACCTCCCAAAGGCCATATCAAGATTGGCCTGATCAACAAGATCCCAGTCATTGGGAGTAATGGGGTGGGAGAGTAGAAAGGCAACGACGATAGGGTTTTTTATTTCATTATCCTTGTTGCTGACCAAACCAATACCAATAGTAAAGTCGACCCAAAAAGTGTTCTCATTCCCACCCTTGAGGAGTGTTTCATGGCTCTTCCAGTAAAAGGCTAGATCCTCTACGGGGTCTTGTAGTCACTGATACCCTCCTGCTCGGTTCTTCTAGGGGGTGAAGGGATCCTTCTTCTGAGTCCACGCCTCTTGCGTTATTGGTGGTGAGGAGCAGGGATGACTTCCTTGTTGGTGTCAGAGCTCTGTACCACTTGGGCAGGGGGCCTTTCAAGAAACCCTATGGGAACATCTTACTCGGTACTAACCAGTGCCAGTTACTCAGTCTAAACGGACCGAGCGGCATCATGAGGATCCATATTCTTTTTTTTTCTTCTTACTCTGTTCGCTATGAGGTGGGGTAGTCCTGGCAGAATAATGGACAAAAATGGGATTCCGAGAGGTCAATATTCATGAAGTTTAAAGAGGGGTTTGAGGCAAAGGAATAGGAAAGTGGAAGAGATGAAGTATTATCTCCGGCCTGGTTGGCCTGATCAACAGGAGCACGTCGTGCAAGTGGTCGACTCAAGAGAGAAGGGGAAGGACATGTCTGTTTTCCTTCAATCACTCCCATTTGGAGATCCACTACCATCACCCTCCTTTCTTCGACTACTCTGCGCTATTCTTTCTTAGCCTCTACAATAAAAAGGACAAAAGAATATGCAAAAGAACCAAGTTCACATTAGACTAACTTGCATAGTCAGAATGTAATAGAAGCAAATACTATGATAAACTAAATATATGGCTTACCCTAGAAGGTTTGAGGGACTCTAAATCCCTCATGAGAGATACCAGGGCCAAACTCTTAGTCCCCAGAGATGATCAGGGGGTTATTGTACCATCCTTTGTCAGCATTGGGAAGATGTGGCACCAGAGCGACAATTGCACTTTTAGAGGATAATGAGTAGTACCCAAGGCATTGGAGAATGACCTTTATATTGTATATAGAGAGGAAGTTATTGAGGGGTTATCCCCAACTCCTCTACTAGGTGATAGAAGTGGCCTGACTTTTGGCCTGGGGCCTGATTAATTTTGCTCAGCACCTCCCTGGTAAAGGGAGATAGAGGGAAGCTTATGCCAGCCTTAATTTAGTCGGTGTACACTAAAATTTCCCCCTGATGACACTCATCATGGTTGTTAGGGTCTTTGCAAACCCTAACAAACACAAAGGTTGGGATTAAAAGCTCCCTATGGAGTTGAGCAATATTGATGGCCATTGAGAAAACGAGAAACTACAGAGGATTAAAGAGTAAAGAGGGGAGAAGATTACCTCAAAATGAGAGAGGTAGAAATGGTTGGAGGTCTAAAAAAAACTTCGAAGGCACTAAGAGATGAAGTTGTAGAAACAAAATAATAGTTGAAAGGAAAATGATGGGAGTCCCTTATTTATAGAAGGGCAAAGAGGAGGATGTGTGCCTGAGGAGGATACCCCTTCAAGCCCAACCATCATAGCATTTGGGTTTAGTGAAGACATTAGTGGGGCACGTGGACAGCTACATATAAGAGACGTTCATCTCAGCCGTTTAAGAAGATTTAAAACGACGTTGCATTTAATGTGTCGATATGCTAATAACAGAGGTAATGATAGGATATCATGGCAACCAATCAAAATAAAAATGTGTGTGTCTTGAGAAGACGTGCGAGACTTTGCATCTCCTAGAGATGGGGTAAATGTAGAGGGTAATAATGGTACGTTATTCAGACCGTACATATGTCCAATTGATTAAGTGGTACTTTGATTAAGTTAGTAAATCCAGTCCTACCCAGAAGTAGAACAAACTAAGGTAAAATCGTCTAACCTAACTGGTAGGGTAGGACAACATTAGTAGAGACCTGGCCTGCTTGGCAGGGCATGGCAGACCTGGTTTGAGTTTCTGCGTAATCTTGGGTTGCACATATCAAGTCCAGAGATCTTGGAAGAAATCTCCTTAGAATCAGGGACTTAATCCCAGATATCCCAATTTTATTTAGGATCCTTGAAATTCAAGGATTCATCATGATCACATCCCGATTGAAGGGGAAACCCTGATTCGAGGGAAGATCTATAAATAGAGGGATCAACAGAGGCAAAATGATCTTTTGGCTGATTTGAGAGAGAAATAATTTTTCTATTATTCTTCTACAACTCTAACTTGAGCGTCAAAGGATTATTGGCAAGTACCACACCGGTGCTACCAGGAAGGACGAGGGAGCAACTTCGGATCAGTAGGGCAGAGTCTATCAAGGCCTCACTAGATTCTTCTTCTACATCCCTGAACTACCCTTTTGACAATACCTTTAAAACTCTACAAACCGTGTGTTGATGTCCTTCCAGGTTTGAGTGATTATTTGAGGTACCCATATATTTTAATATTAATTAAAAATCCCTTGACCTTGGTTTTTTCTTATAGATTAAAGAAAAATAATCTAATGGCAAAAAAGCCTTTAATTTTTCTTCCCAGAACTATTCATCTTACCTTCTTATGATGCAACGACGATAATGATGGGATGATGATGATCATCCAACTAATTTGGAATGTGTAGGTAGACCGATGTAAGGTCTAAAATAGTTAGACCACATCAAATCGTATCAACTTGAAAATCCAAAGTGGGCCCAAATGGGTCAAATTAAAATATATTTTTAACATTTAAAATATATATTTTTTCCATAAAAAAGATTATAGATAACCAAATAACTAGATCAAAATTTTGACCTTATTAAGTGCATTTTCGAGTTGACTCGACAAGTTGATTCCACCGAGTTTGGGCCCAAGTCACTACAAATTCTAATCGAGTTGACTTGAACAACCAAGTTCTATAGATCACTATCAACTCGATTGGACTTTGTAATGATTCGGCACCAAACTCAGTGGAACCAAAGTTCTAAGTTAATTTAGTTGAGTAAACTAAAAACAATGTATCGAGTAACTTCAAAAATTTAACTAAGTTATTTGGTTATATAAAATAATTTTTGTGGAGGACAAAAAATATTTTTTATTTATTATAATTATTTTAAAATATTCATAATAATATAATTTTATTCAACTCACAAGTTTTCAAGTTAATTCAATTTAATGGAGACTTGAGTCAAGTTTTAAACCAATGTTTTAAATAGTTAATAGATTTAAGATGTGTTTAGAGGATTCTAAATATTTTAGATCTTACATCGGTCAACGCACCAAAAATCAGTCTGATCAATCCTCTATGAGAGTTAGATGACAAGTTTCTGGGAAGCAAAAACAATGAATATTGGATCATTTATATAATTATTATTTAGTTTGTAATAGAAGACTAGGGTCAAGGGGCATGTCATCAATTTTATAAAAATACAATTTTCTTATACATTTAAATTGTTATTGTAAGGGTAGTCAAGGTATTTTAATTAAAAAATAGTGCAAGACGGTCTTTTAAGACTAACACGCTATGAATGATGTCCTTATGAGTTATGAGTCGAATTTCTTATCAAAAGACTTTTTAGTACGCATTTTCAGATAACAAGCCTTTTAGGGTATGTTTGGATTGAGAGAAGAGAAGAGAAAATGCGGAAAATTGCATTTTCTCTCAATTTCTCCTGTTTGGATTGTTGAGTGGGGAGTGAAGAGGAGAAGTGCAAAAGTGGAGTGACGAGGAGGGAAGAGAAGAGAAAGAAGTATTACATTCCCTTATTATTATCAAAATTTCCACGATAGATAATATTGGCAGGCCAACTATAACTACTTACACCCCAAGTAATCAATCACATTTAATCTAATTTCTGAAACCCCAGAGCCGTGGAACGAAGGAGGCGAACTCGAGTAGAAGACGACCGAGGTATCTCTCTCTCTCTCATTCTTCTGGTTTTTTTGTAAAAAATCCAGAAGAGTATCATTCGAAATTGAGTAAATATGTTGAAATTGTGAAATGGGTTAAGTTTTTAGTGTAGATTTGTTCTTCTTAACTATAATCGTTTTTTTTAATTGTATTTTTATGAAATATATGTGAAAAATTGTAGGTTGAGATGGTGTAAGCAATCAAACAGTTTACAGTTCTGTTTTAGACATGGTTTTCTAACAATTGATTCATGGGTTCTGATCGATTTGGAAGATTTGCACAAAATTCTGTGTAGTTCGATTTGTAGAAAATAGGGCTGTCGAAAGAGGCTTCATTAACGAGTACATAAGCTTTGGAACGAGGCTTCATTAATAATAATACATTTTTATTATTAGATTATCTTGAACTTTGTGAGAATTTTACTTTACTACATTTCTGGAAGAGATTCGGAAAAGATGTGGGATAAAAATCAGAGTTGTATTGTCCTAATCATGTCTTTACGATAGGAGTTCGCCTTGAGTGAAAATTGCTAATTTTGGTGATTGTATTTGTTCACCTACAGCAGAATATAATAAGGTTTGGCAACCAAGGCTGTGAAATCATGCAAGAAAGGTCCCTTATCAACAAATTAAAATCATGGATTTTCTATATCAATAGGGTTTGGAGAGTTGTGCTTGCTTCACATAAGAATCCATTAAATCATTCAAAATTCGTTGAATAAGCTAAAACCTATTCTTCATTTGATGATAGGACTTAGAATTGCTCACAATGTACAAGTGAAGAAACCTGAGCTAATAAGGTAGATAAGGTCTCTAGTTCCACATAATATTTGAATTCCTGCTATTTGTGACCCATCCTACAATTCAGTAATTTGATTACTTAGCTTAGGAAAATTTGCACAAAAGATTGAAAATTTTATAGTTACTTCATTCCACCCCTCTTGCAATCTTACCATCTAGAACAATTTCACTGAACTTGAGATAACTCAAGTTTTTTTTATTCTTAAGTTGTTGCTTGGCCATGTGTTACTTTTTTTCATAGAATCATAATGGTAGCATTTCATGTGATCTTGTTTTCATGCTTCTGGTATGACTCCCCACTAAACCCATCCCATTAATTAGTGTTGTTGACTGAGAGAAAGTGACTGTGTGAAAGTGAGAGAGAGAGAGATCATACCTGTGTAGGGTTTTGGGTGTTAGAGAGATCATATCTGAATATGGGGTACAAACCCAAATGTCTTTGGTGGGTGTTAGTGTTCAAGTTGATGGATTAATCCCAAATCTCAGTAGTTTGAAATTATTAAGGACATTTATGCTGGTAGTCTGGTAATGTAACTAGTGAGAATAGTATGTGGGGTGATAGGGTAGCTTTCAAATACAATTGTTTGACGAGTCATCGATCTTAAATGTGTGTCCTTTTTATTTTATTTTATATATGTTATGAGAGGTCCTTTGATATATGTTATTTGCAGATGATATAGGATTGGTTGACAACGGAAAATTACTGCTACAGAGGAATATTTTAGAAACTAAGGTTTTAAGATAAGGAGGAACCCATATAGAATATATGTAATACAACTTTAGTAAGGGCATTCATTTTAATTGGAAGATACCTCTTTTCTTATTTCTATTCAGTTATGTGTAAAGATTGGTGAGGATGAAACTCATAGAATTAGTGTTAGGTGAATCAAGTGGAGGAGCACTTTTGGAGTATTACATAGCTAACGAGTACTAATCAAACTGAATGTAAACTTTATGAGAAGACAATAAGACCTGTTTGTTGAATGTTGGGCAGCAGGGGTAGAGCCAGGATTTTGCCCGCGTAGAAGAAACTAAGAGTGGAAAAGTTTTTGCAGGGCAACTAAGAGTGAATTTTTTTGAAAATTCTTGTGGGGGCAAGTACCCCTATTGTAAATCCACGCCTGTTTGGTAATCAAGAGACATACATTCTTAAATTGAGAGATGTTGATGTTGAGTTGGTTGCGTGGAAGACTTAGAAAGAAAAATTTAGAAATAAGTACAACAAGGAGTTTTAGTAATAGCACCAATATGTGACAAAATCAAGGGTGGATTTACAGTGGGAGCAATGGGGGCACTTGCCCTCACAAGAATTTTCAAACTCTTTAACGATTTATGAGTTATTGTCCCCTGAAAAATTTCCCCCCTTAGTTGCCTCCACGAATTTTTTTCCACACCTAGTTGCTTGCTCCCACATGGGCAAAATAATTGAAAACTGATGGTTCATATATTTATAATGAATTGAAGACTAAGTAAGATATTGATGAAAAGAGCAATTAGTGCAAGATGGGAAACGCTGTGTATTGAGATGGTAAGAAAAATATCTATGTACACATGCCTTAACATGAGATAGTTCTAGATTGGCTAGAATGATGAAATATAGGATATGTTTAGCCAACCCCATTGTTGATGATGTATTTGTTGAGATGGTTGAATTCATATTATTTTTATTGTCCATAATATGGAGAGATTAAGACCAAAGTTTGGAGGCTAAAGTGGATATGTGCCTCCAAGAGGCTACACGGATAGCACATGCCGATCACACAAAATTAAATTTTTTAACAAGGAAATAGTTAGAATAATATGTTTTTGTTTAGTAGACAAGAAATAATATTTTCCAAGAGTGGTTGCAAGGATGGATGTTTGCAAATATTGGTAAGGAAAACATTGGGAATGACTAAATCCTTAAATTTAGGCCTAGCTCCAATAAAATAGTTGATTGAGATTACATGGGCAATGTCAATCGGACACCAACAATAACACTGGTAAAGAGAAGTTTGTTGCATGGTTAAAGATTCTTTGATCTCTTATTGATTAAATAAAATGTCACAAATACCCTCATCTTCAACCTTTAGCCAAAACTCTTGGTTTTTCTTCCTAAAACCAGTCATCTTCAAGCCTGAAGAACACGATATGATATTTAGAGAAGTATAAGACGATGGAATTTTAGTTAGTAACATTTGTAATTAATATGACATTGAAAACGATAGATTGATGATCACGAACATGGAGATGACTGGTTTTAAGAAGAGACAATGAAGAGTTTTCGTCAAGGTGAGATGACTGGTTTAGGTAGAAAAATTAAGGGTTTTCGCCAAGGTGATGTATAAAACGACGAATTCAAGATGAAGAGCTTGAAGACTATTGCTTTTTGGGAAAAAAGCCAATGAAGGGTTTTACAAGGTGAGGTTGAAAACGATGGATCGAAAAAGAGGAGTCTCAAGATGATTTGTTTGGGAAGAAAAGATCGGTGAGGATAAGGGCATTTAGGTAACAATGCAATCTTGTTCTTAACTATTGAGTTGGCTTAACCTCAATTTCTTCAAAGATTATTGGAATCTCTAAGGCTATGTTTAATTTAGAGAAGTGGAGAGGATTCGAGCGTTTACTTGGAGGATGATGTTTTTGATGAGTTGGTAAGGTTAGGAATTGATTCAGAACTACTTGATCGTGCTAACTCTTTCCTCATCGAAAAATCAGGAAGAATGATGACGTTTTTTGGTAACCTAGTTGAGAGGCGTGTGCGATTCTCGATGATGATGTTGAAAAGTGTTGGAGATTCTTGATTCAGTTTGTTAATACTTTTTGTGATGTGACTTGATTAACACTTTGGAGATTCTACTTTGATGATGTTTTTTTGGTCATATAGGCTACTTTTTGAATTAGTTGGAAGTCAAGATATGTGTTAGTTTTCATTTATTTTGTATGTTAATGTTTATACTTTTTTTGCGACATTGGGAGAATGTCGAGATGGTGAATCCATGATTTCTATGTCATAACAGCCACAAGCCACAATACAAGGTTGTGGAATTGATAAAAGTTTGTTTCCATCTACCTTGAACAATTTGTTGTTTTAGGAAATCTTTATGAAGGGTGTTGTTATACTTCCATCTATCCAAAATGGATTTTGGCACGGTTGTGTTAGGTGAGGGGAATAATAGTTATTTGACTAAAAAAAATTTCTTACAGCTCAACTCATTTATCGACTCTTTAGTAGAGTGCAATGGTTATTTGTAGACTATGAAGGGTATAATAGTCATTTGACTAAAAATAATTTCTTGGTATGATATTTGGTTGGAAGATGAATATTTATCATGTTCTTTATAAATGAGTTTAGGTGTTTATATTTTGTATCATTGTACAAGTAGAACTTTGTTCTTTAGACTATGAAGGGTATAATAATCATTTGAAAAAAATAATTTCTCTTCTCTTCTCTTATGAATGCTAACCAAATAGGAGAAACTTGGTTCTTTCTCTTCTCTTCTCTTATGAATGCTAACCAAATAGGAGAAACTTGGTTCTTTCTCTTCTCTTCTCTTTCAATCCAAACCAAATAGGAGAAACTTGGTTCTTTCTCTTCTCTTCTCTTTCAATCCAAACCGGGTGGAGAGAAACTATGTTTCTCTTCTCCTCTCTTAATGAGCTTCTCTTCTCTCAATCTAAACATGGCCTTACGGTAATTGTCTCGTTAAAATTTGGAAATAATTCTTATTTTAATATTTTCTCTCTCGATGAGTCATGGCTACAATCTATTCTACGAAACAACCTAAGCATTATTCTTCTTTCCTTCTCTCTCCTTCTCTCTAATATGAGTTGTTTCTCTTCAACCAAAATATTCATATACTTCAACCTTTTGTTTTGTTGAAAACAAAAATTCATCTACAATATAGTCATCAACCTAAAACTATTTTTTCAAATAAGTCCTTTTGATACATGTGAGTTTCCTTGCACGTGCAAGGAGATGATTGGAAAATAACAATTGCCAAAATAATAAAAAGGAAATTAACTTACCTTTTCCACATCAGACTTATAAGCACATTTTTTAATAAAGAAACCTACTAAGAATGTTGGGTTCAGTTCTTGGAACGGACACAAACCCTTCTCGATCTATTTTATTTTCTCATTCTTCTACATTATCGTTGGAGCAGCTAAGAAGACTGTCCACTAAGTAATCATATCCAACAACCCTATTTGCTCATTAATCTTTAGAAAATATGTATTGGGTTGATTTCCCGAAGATCACTGACCAAAAACCTGTTTATTTATTAAACATAAGTTACAAAATAGAAATAAAAAACATTCGAGGAAAATAAAGAGAGAGCGATCTCCAAGATTTCTTGAAGAGTAAGAAGAAAAAGAACGTGAGGATGTTTATTGATGCATATGGTTGCTTTGAGATCTCAAAAAACCAAGCACATCTACAACAATTGAAGCCGTCTAAGAACTTTAGAAACACCAATTTCTCCATCCCTGCAACTGTAGTATCAAACTAAATCCAACAAACACATAAATAATCCTAAATAATAAAAAAAATGACATTAAAAAATGGTACAATCAAACTATTAGATCTACAATTGAAAATTGAAATGGAAAGAGAGATTTTGAAATGGAGAGGTGGTTTTAGGAGGTTTCTTTGTAGGGATTGCTCCCAGCCCTTGGATCTTTCCCAACGTAATCTTAGACTAGTAAATATGTTTATGACTGAGACACAGATGTGTTTCATATATATGTAGGGGACGGGTCATGGGACAACAATTGTGATAACATCCATGACAACGGTTTTTTGTAAACCACTTTTGATGGGGTTAGAAGTTTCGGAATGGCCTGATTTTTACCGAGGATGATCTCTATGTGAGGAGATCATCCTCACCAAAAGTCAGCCCATTCAACTTTTAACCCCGATTTACAAGTTGAAGAATCATGGAGCGTCAATTTTTTTTATAAACCACTTTTGATGGGCTTAGATGTTTTGGAATGAGCTGATTTTTGGTGAGGATGATCTCTATGATGAGGAGATCACTCTCACAAAAAAACAGTGTATTCCGGAAATTCTAACCCATATAAGACAAAAACTGTTGTCATAGATGTTGTCCCATGAACCGCCCCCATATATATATATGGGGAGTGTTCGGCTCACAATCTTATTCTCACTAAAGTTTTGTCCTATGTGACTTAAATAGTTTTTTATTGGCTGATTTTTTTTGTGAGGATGACCTCTATGGTGAGATCACCCTCACAAAAAATCAACCCAATCTGAAATTTCTAAGTCCATCAAAAGTGGTTTACAAATTTTCTGTAAAAAAATCGATGGTACACAATTCTAAACCACTTTTGATGGACCCAACCCTGTAACTTAGAATGGCCGGTCTCTTTTGGACGGTAGAATGGGGAGAGGGGGAGTCGTGCCCACTTAGAAGTTCAGATTCGGCTGATTTTTGGTGAGGATGATCTCCTCACCATAGAGATCATCTTCGCAAAGAATCAGCCCAATCAAAACTTTTAAGCCACATAGGACAAAACTTTGTGAGAATAAGATTGTGAGTTGAACGCCACCCTAAGATGACAAAACGGAGCCAAAACTTTTGTCCTATGTGGGTTATAAATTTTGGATTGAGCTGATTTTTTGTGAGGATGATCTCTATGGCGAGGAGATCATACTCACCAAAAATCAGCCTAATCTGAAACTTCTAACCCCATCAAATTTATTTTAGGATTGTGAATCATCGATTTTTTACCAAAAAATTGTAAACCACTTTTAATGGACTTAGAAGGTTCAGATTGGGCTGATTTTTGGTGAGGACGATCTCCTCACCGTAGAGATCATCCTCACACAAAAAAAAAAAAAATCTGTCAGCCAGTGTCGTCATCCTAAGATTGTCACCTGAACGCTCCCCTATATATATAGGATAGCGTTCCATAGACAACGTTTTGTCTTATATGGCAAAAAAGTTTCAGAATGGGCTGATTTTTTGTGAGGATGGTCTATGTGATAAGGAGATCATGCCCACAAAAAATCAATCGATTCTAAAACTTCTAACCCTATGAAAATTGATTACAAACTAACAGTAAAAATGAACAGTCCACGATTCTTCAACATGTAAACTGGGGCTAACAATTTAAGAATGGACTGATTTTTGTGAGGATGATTCCTTTGTCATAGAGATCATCCTCACAAAAAGTCAGCTCATTCTGAAACTTTTTGTCTATATATGTTGTCTAGAACTTTGTATAGAATGTTGTCTAGGGAACCCGACCCTTATATATAATAACCCTTTTAAGCTTTCATCTTTCTTTTCATCAAGTGAACAGACCCTAGCTGTCGTCATCACCAGCCAAGTCGCCGTTGCCACCTCACCGGAAAATTGAAGAGGTAAGATCTCTCTCTCAAATACAGATTCATAAAGACAACACAGTGGCAGCCATAGCCAATTTCTTTTATCTTTTGAGTCGTGCTACTGCTGCTGGTGTGCACAGATCTCTCTCACAGAACCATAGATACTTCTCACTCATATCTCGATGAAAAGCATCTATGGTTATACATCCACGTCAGCAATGTCTGAAACGGTTGGTTTGTGACATTGGTGCTGCAGTATTGGGCGACCCAGCCATAGTCGAATTGGTTTATCTTTCGGATTGGGTTGTGCTGCAGCATGACTATGGCTGTGGGAAACTACTGCAGCTGCATTGGTTTATCTTTCATGTTTTCTCTTTGAAATTCTACTAACAGATGTAATTAAGTTTTTAATAATGATGATGTGTTTGGTTTTTAGTTGTAATTCCATAAGCTTGCCATTCTGCATATAAATCATGTCTTCACCATATTCACCATTCTACATATAAATCCAGAAGTAGCAGTCTTAGTACCAGTGGTGCACAAAAAAAAGGAAAATAAAAAAAAGGAAAATAGAAAATAAGTAGGAGAACCGAGAACCGAACCATGTGAACCCCTAATGGCCCCTACCCATGAAGCAAAACCTTAAATCCTCAAATTATGATCCCTATAAAATCAGTTCCAAATTCCAATGGAGAGTAGCCTCTGCAATTTCCTATCTTAAATATTGAAGCTTTTATGTTTTTTTATTTTATATATTAACAGTACAAGAAATGAAAGCTTCTAGGTTTTGATTTATGATTTTTTTTTCTTCTTAATCTTTGTATGAAATCTTATTATTTAGATTTCTAGATGGATTGGGATTATCCCATTTAATTTCCTAGAGAAATACTTCAAACTTCTTGATGTTTTTTAAGGTAATTCCAATTATTGGAATTTTTTGGGTGAATTCTAATAACTATCCAACATTCAAGTTATAACTCACTCTCACAATCAACTTTCAGGAGTTGGACTCTCAAGAGTTGAACTCCCGAAAGTCTAACTCTAACTGTGGACCTTCACTTTTCAAATACACCCGTTTCACATCTTTCCATATTCTGTGTTGGTGCTCTTTCTTCTTCTCTCAGCACATAGTTGTTAAGTTTGAGGGAGGCTCACCAATCTGGGTTTTATTTTATTTTATATAATATTTTTTAGGTTTAGTCTTGATTTCTTTTCTATTTTGAGCTCAAATATATTGTTCTTTGTGTATGGGTTTAAGTATCTTGTTTCTTTTTCCAGAAATGGAAGAACAGTTCATATTGCGGGTTCCACCTTCGATTGCTCAGAGGATAGATCGCCTTCTCAGTGAGAACGCCTCTTCTTCTTCTTCAGAAGACAAATCTTTAGATTTATCCTTCTCTGGTAAGTAAAAATTGAAAATATATTTTCTTCTTCTTTTCTTCCTCAAGGTTTTATGCCAATTTGCAATTGTGTGTTGGCCTTATTATTATTATTATTTTGATTAATAAAATTTCATTAAAAGGGCAAGGCTAGTTGAGGTGACCAACCAAACCACAACATAATACAAAAAGACTTAATTACAAGAAATTTGACAGACCAAAAGTGGGAATGGTATGGAAACCAACAAACCAACAACCAATACACCAACAAACCAACAAACCAATACACCAAAAGTACCTAGGAGCTAATGGTATGGAAATTTAAGTTATTCTCTCTTTGGGGTTGTAAAACACTACTAGACTTTGCAGAGGATATTCATGGTGGTCCATTCTATGGTGGCTTTCACTCTAGTACACTTTTCTTGGGGCCCCAAGTGGTCATTTATCTAAGTCACTTCTTCCACTAGCCCCTTGGTAGCCCACTCTATGGAAGCTTTCACTTTAGCCTCTCCCCATAAGTTGCCCTCTTACGAGGTTTGAACACAAGACATGGTGTTGGCTTTGATACATTTGATACGTACCTAACCAATATGCCAAAAGTACCTAGGTGTTAAAGTTAAGTCCTCATCTCTTTGGGAGCATGATAGTATTAGCACTTCCTTTTGGATCATAACCAACACCCACTCAAGAAAAAGAAGGCTTTAAACAATCTTAAAGAACAATAGTAAACAATTAGTCTCATTTTCTTTCTCTCTTTCACATAACTTGGGGGTTCCCCTTACCTGTGTTCTCTCTTTTTGAGGGGTGGAATCATAGCATCTCTTCCTAAGGAGGAAGAGATATCTTTGGGCTATCCCTACCATTTGCCATTTGTTGGGATTTGTGGAAAGAGAGGAACAAGAGGATTTTTCAAGGAAAAGAGCAATCCACTGGAGAAGTAATTCTGGAAATTCTTGGCCTACTCTTCTTTTGGTGCGAACTAATTGAAGATTTAAAGGGGTGTTCTTCAAGGATTTCATGTTTAGAGGGGTTGAGCTTTGCTCTTTGTAATCCGGTGAGGCGTATTATTTTGGCTTTCTTTTCCTTTGTTTTGGTTTGTAGTCCGGTGGATTTCTCATCCACCGGCTTGGTTGCTTTTTGGTCTCTTCAATAAATTTATAATTATAAAAAAAATTAGTAAACAATTAGTCTTAAGTATTGTTGATACTAAGGTTTGAAATAATAGGTTGTGGAATTACTTTATTGTTAACTAATAATTTCTTAGTGAGATTTTTGATGATCAAGGCTATCAGAATTCGAATTTGATTTAAAATCATGAGTAGGATTTGAATCAAATCATGGTTCGAACTTATATGATTCATACAAATTTTTCTCTATCAATTAAGAAAAAAATTATAAGATGTTCTTTTGAAAAATGTATATGTATCAAACTAATTTATCTAGCAATCCTTCTTTAACAATAATAATAATAAATAAATAAAAACTAGCAATCCTGTTATGGATGATGGATACATTGTTCTGAATCCAAAATTATAGAAAGATAACATCTTTTCACAGAAAGCAAGTTAAGACCCAATATGATCTTTCCATGGTCAAATTAAACAAGCATCCATTTCTTACCCATGCCAGGTTGTTTTTCATGTGAAAAACACAACCATGAAACTATTTCTTACAATAATTGATTTGTTCTTGCTCATTATAGAAATATTATGGCCATGTAAACCTGCAAAACATCGTAAGCAAAGTTTTATGCTGCGAAGTCTTGCAAAGCAAAACTTTGCTGTCTTTAGCAGAGAAGATCACAAAATTTTGTGCCATTTGCTGAGGGGCAACCAAGCACGTGAAGATCACAAAATTTATTGTACACTGATCTACGACAATTGATGATCGTACCAAGCGAGGCCGTATTAAATACCATATTCATAATCATCATAAATTCAGTACCATGAACTGGAGAAAAGGCTAAAGAAAATATACTAGAAAGTAGAAATGACCCTTTTATCAGTAGAATACTTGTGAAAAATACTTGTATTAGTTTCATTTCCATTAACCACTTAGGAGTTCCCTGTCAAAAGCCTTTTAACTTTTTATGTTTTAATCATTATGGGATCTTTTAACATTTAATTTAACAAAGAAACAAAACAGTAAAAAGATAGAAGATCTATGGTTGAGAAGTGCCAACTTAGCTAAGTTGGTAAAACATGTGGAGTGTTGTTCCCACATCCTAGGTTCAAGTCCCCATGAACCCAACTTCACCTCACTAACCACCAACCCTTTACCTAAACCAAACCTAAAAAGTAAATACTCATGGATGATCTAACTATGTTAAAATGACCTTTTGTTTGTAACATGTGTAAATTAGCAAATATAGTAAAAGAAACATATAGATTTTTTTTATAATATTGTATTTAAGGTCAAACAAAAACTGAAAACACAATAAATACAAGTCAAATTTTCACATGAACATTGTGCAGCATGTTTTTTTTTCCCAAATCCTCAAGTATTTTTATTCATAAGATTCAAATTGTGAATCATTCGAGTAGCAAGATTCAAAAAAATGTGTAAGATTTTTATCAAACACAATTCACACCTATTGTTATAGGTTAATTGTGGTTTGGGTTCATTTTACTCTTATTTGTTTAATAGCCGGGAGGGGGCGATTTGTTCGTTTTACAGTTATAGAGCGAGTATTCTATAATTTTAGAGAATTAACGGAGAATTTATAATTGTAAGAAAATGATAGGGTTTTGTTGTAATTTTGTAGAAGGGATTCATGTAATTTCTAAACCTCTTCCCCTATAAATAAGGGTGGGAGTAACACATGGAGATGGAAGATGAATAGAAAGAGGAGTTATCTTTCACCACGAGAGGCATTCCAACTTATGGAGAGAACCTTTAATTTCATTTACATCATTCATCTAGTTTTGTTGAATTCTTAATTAGATCTCCTATGTTATATGATTTCCTTGCGGGTTCTTTCAATTCCTTCATCTCTCTCCATGAAATCAAATTTGATTTTCAATCTAACTCCGAAATTAGGAGAACCTATTGGAAGCAGACCTTCACATCCCTCCATGGTTGGGAATGAGATCCTTGTGATCATCGTGACTGAATTCCTTCCATTGCATCTATAAATCAAATTGTTTGGGTTAATTTTGTTGTTGAATTGTAACGATTTAAATCACAAAGGTTAGGCTTTTAACCATAATGCTTTTCATTGCAAGACCTACATTTTTATCTTGGTCATTAGCCTCTGGGATTTTAGTTTTCTTTGGCTTTACTATTGTAACTCTGGACTCCTCACCCTTCATCTTCCATGTAGAGGATGGAAGGACTGGCACCTTTGTCATCGGTAATGACCATTTTCCAGCATCTCTCTTGGATCTTCCTTGTGTTGTGGAGTCATACAAAACATATGATGACAATGTGCTAATCAAAACAGCTGACATTGGTCAGGTAATACCATTTAATGCCACAGTTATCATGGTTACAGAGGCATTTGTGCTTTCATAAGTTGTTGTGGGGTTGTGACAGATAATTATGCTAAGTGAAGAAGGTGATAATGCTCCTGATGGGGTGGAGTACAGGCATGGCCTCACCCCTCCAATGAGGGATGCTCGAAGGAGAAGATTTCGCAGGGAACCCGATCTAAATGTATGCCATGGTCTCTCAATTTTGGGTTGTATCTTTGTATCTTCAATTTGGCAAGTTTGTGATTTGTACAGATCATGGGTTTGTTGGTTTCGCAGCCAGAGCTTGTCCAGCGGGTGGAGAAAGATCTGGTGAACATTATGGCTGGTGGAACAGCAGGGAATGTTGATATCCTGGAATGTTATTAATTTTTTCTATCACTTGTGCATATTAAGAAATGCTAGCTCCACTTTGATGATGGTTAGGGCTTAAAATGGTTCAGGTTTGGGTCAGATATGAGTATATCCAGATCAAATTTTTTTTTCGGATTTGGATCCGACCCAATCAAGTTACTTTATTCGGTATAATTTTGGACCTTTCAACATGTTTTTTTGCTATATTTCTTTTTTAATTGCTATACTATTTTAGTTCTTTTATTCTATAAGAGTCTGTGTTACATTAAAGTAGTAGAAAAAAGATATTTTGAAAAACAAAAAAATATAATTTTCAAAGCAATATATCATTTTGGTCTAGGTGGATATAGGAATAGATCTGTATCCGACTCAGATCAATGGACATCAACCCATATTTTATTCAGGTCTTCCCTAAGGGTCCAAACCCGCTAAATTTCGGATTCGGATTTCAGATGAAATCAGACCCATTTTAATGCCTTAATGGTGATGATGATGATTGCATATTAAGAATGTGATGCATGAGGGAGATTATTTGGTGCCCATTTATTCTCGCGTACTGTTTGATTAAAATGTGAATGTTAGATAACCAGTATCAAACAGTAAGACGAGGTCTTATGGTTGCGTGATCTGGCCTGCTCTAGATGATTGAATTGTGGTAACCATTATTCTGTTTGTGGACACCTTTGCAAGTGCTTCAGTAATGGTTTGCGTGGGGAGGGGGGGCATTGGGCATGTGATTGAATTGTGAACCTCTATTTGCATTTTGAGAATTGCTTTTATCATATTTTATCTGTATAATATGATGGACATGAATATTTATTTTGTAGCTATTCCTTGACTTAAAAAATAGTTCACATGTTGAAGTGGTTGAGCAAGAAGAAGATGGTGACCGTAAGGCTGCTCCTGTACCTGCAGAGAAGCCTGGTGGTCCAGAGGCTGAGAATGAGATGAATGGTGGTGGGGAGCCCAACAGAAGTGAATCTGAAGATTCCGATGATTCGATATGACTTTGAAAGATGGATTTGGTACCAACATTTTTCTCTATGTGAAGCTCAGTACTGAACTCCTTGGCAAGAGCATGTAAATAAGAATACGGAATTTTATGCTAATATGTAGTAAGTTTTGCAGTTGTGCATTGAAGTTGCATAAACTTATCACTGGCAGTGAAAAATGAATACGGGAGTCCCATTTGATTGATGTATGCCACTTCAAGCCACGGGGCAATCATATCCTATTTTAATCAAAGTGAACTGTTTTTTCCTCAACAAATCTATAATTATCAACCATTGATTGTTGGGCTTTTACTCTCCTACTACCCTTCTCTTTCACCTTCATGTTCTCTGTGTCAAATTCTCAACAAAGATTCGATCGAAAAAGGGGAAATGAAAAAAAGAAATGTTTGGGGGACACAATGGGTTTGTTGAAAATTCGATGATCACCGTCATCCCCTAAACTCCAATTCACTATATCTCAAAAGAATTATAATAATCTATAGACTGCATAGTGCCCTAGCATCTTTTTCTTATATGAGAGGATAACTTTTTCTCCATTGAAGATACCCCATTAACTCTCTTGATTGAGGTCATTTGTAACTCGTATTTGACTTTGTAATACACATCAGAATAACATCAAGATTGATACACTAGACCAATCACAATGTTCAACATTGAAATATGCACAATTTATACATCATCTGATCTAAGATTGATTCAATTCCCATAATATGTTTTTTTTTTTTTTGATAAAAAAAAGGAGCAAATTAAGAGTGTTTTGTGTCATTTAAAAATCTCTCCTAATTCAGTGTCAGTCAAAGACGGTGATATTTGCCAAGGGATTGAATTCTACCCAAAAATAAATTTTCTTCCTTGAATTAGAAACCAAGTCATTCCTGAGTAGTTGGTGTGTTACATAGAATGATTGATCCAACGACTCTGCACATGAGCCAACCCAACTGTACCAAAAATAATTAAAAATGGATTGTTTGTGGAATTGGCTCCTGATGATGGTTAGTTGCTATATTTAAGCAAATACTTTAGGCTTGTGGATTAAGAATATAGCACATGGGGTGGGGTAGGTTCATGGATGTTCCCCATATGTACAGAGCTGTAGTTTTAGATGATGGGCTGATCCTAAATCTTCAGCTTTCAAACTTATTAACACAAATTACTTAGTTCAGCATCATGATCATTTTTGACATCATGTGCGATACAGTTAGAACATTTGCTTGTTAGCCCAAAGTCTCTCCTTTATTTTATTTACATTCATGAGTACCATTCTATTCTGAGAACTGGATCTCAATCACTAATTAAACTATTACAAGTAAACGTCATCAATGAGGAAAACTGGGTGTAATTCTCAACCAGTTGGGTTGGTGAGATAAGATCACTAAGGGAGGATGGCATCACCCATGTGCAACTTCCCACCAGACATGCCATACATTATGGCACTCTAGAGACAAATATGTATGCATACATATGGTTTCTCACTCCATGCATATATCTATCTCATCTATCTATTCCTTTTCTTTCTTTTTGGTGGTTGGATTTGTGAACTTTGTTATGTTCATCTTTTAAATATCTCAAAGTTTCTTAATATAGCTTCTCCCTGTTGTAAGCCATTGCATGTTCAACTAACTTAGAAAACTATAAATAAAAAAAATTCAAGGTTGACCTTAATTTAATTAGACAGTTGACAAATGCCCAACTAGAAGCAGACCCATTTTAAAACACTTTTGCGTTTGTTTCTTTATGAATTTCATTCCCAAGTGTACCATTTCGTACCAAAGAATTTCATAACCTCCATCCGGATTTTAATCACAGTCAACTTTTAAAGTCACTATCATGTTCCAAGTTTTGCATTACGTATTCATATAAAATATACATATAGGAGACAATTAGAAGAGTCGAGTACTGTATAAATAGAAGAAAGTTCAACACGTTTAAACACACATGAAAAAGAAAAAGTAGCTTCAACTTTGAATGCAGACAGGGAGAATGGAGAATTTCTCTAAATTTGGAGGTGTCATGATAATTCTGGCAATGCTCGCCACTAAAATTGGTGGATCTTTGGCTGTTTGGCACAGTGCCCATGCCACATTCTATGGAGGAAGTGATGCTTCAGGGACAATGGGTGAGTAATATGTGCACTTTACAATGATATCCATCACAAGATGTGTAATGTATAAACTTATTTGTTTTGTTTTTTTTTTCCTTTTTATACAAACAAACGGTTTCCTATCATTCCATGAATTTAATATCTGGCTTAAGGGCTCTGAAACTGAGAAGCACCCAAGTAACCAATCGATGAGAGAGATATGCGAACTAACATATTTACTTGACTCGGTATGGTGTGTTGTGCCTTTGTAGGGGGTGCATGTGGTTATGGAAATCTATACAATGATGGTTATGGTATCAAAACTGCTGCCTTGAGCACAGCTCTCTTCAACAATGGCAAATCATGTGGGGCTTGTTATCAGATTGTTTGTGATGCAACTAAGGTGCCCCAATGGTGCTTAAAGGGCACGTATATTACAATAACAGCTACAAACTACTGTCCACCAAACTACGATCTTCCAAATGACAACGGTGGGTGGTGCAACCCACCACGTGAACACTTCGACATGTCACAACCTGCATATCAGAAGATTGCAATTTATAGGGCAGGGATTGTGCCTGTGCTCTATAAAAGGTACGCTCATTTCCAACGCTCGACATTTCTTAATATGGTTTAATGAGCGATTAAGGGTCCCGTTATTGGACATGATCCGCATTTAATTAGTCCATGAATAATAAATCTGATGACCATAATCATTTGAGAATGCAATAGAAAGGATGGTTAAGATCATCAAAATATTTTTATTTTTTCCCCTAGTGAGTTATCATTAAAAAATTGTACCATTGGTTCTTTATATACCAGGGTTGGGTGTAAGAGAACAGGAGGCATCAGGTTTACCATCAATGGACGAGATTACTTCGAGTTGGTGCTCATTAGCAATGTAGGGGGAGTCGGGGAGGTCTCCAAAGTGTGGATCAAAGGGTCCAAAACCAATTGGGAAGCCATGTTAAGGAATTGGGGTTCAAACTGGCAAAGTCTATCTTATCTGAACGGACAGAGCTTATCATTTAAAATAGAGACTAGTGATGGAAGAACTCGTACAGCCTTTAATGCAGTACCGTCCAATTGGAGGTTTGGCCAGTCATTCTCCAGCACCATTCAATTCTAGCAGATTGTGGATTCAAAAGCTTCATTATTATTATGTTTTTCCTTTTTGTTCTCAATTGATGTATGTTACCTATGTACTACTTAGGTTGTGGCTAAGCATATTTGATAAAGCCCACCTTCTAAATGAACATTCCAATGGAAATTAATTAAATTACAGTGCTAAAGAACATCATGGTATGTGGATTCTCTCTTGAGTGCTACCACCCAAAAAACAAAAGCAGAACAAATGGCCTTATTATCACTAAAAGATTTTAAATTTAAGCTCTCGTTGAGAGTAATCATACCACTTCATCTCACAGGCCTTTACATGCTCCACTCCCAGTGTTATGGCATACTTTCTTAAACAAACCGAAGTCCTGGCATTCACTCTATTATTTCTTATTCCTACTTTTTAGGTTTTACTTCTGAGGATATTTTATCCAAAACCAAAGTGGCATCACTACCACCTTGAGTATCTCCCAAAATAGAAATTCCACACAGCCTCAGCTAAACGGTCTACCTGACATGAAATTTCTTCTCCACAATCATCATCGTCTTCTTTTATTGTCTCTAGCCTTCCTTCCACAAGATCCAACTTATCTATCACATAATTGTTTTCATCTTCTACATATTTGTCCAATCTATTTATTTCAACACTCCCAACTTCCACATGATCAGCCTCAACGCAGAATGTCAGTTGATCGTAACTCTGAGCTTCCCCTAAGCTTTCTTCATCGTCAATACCCTGCACATGTAAATATTCTCTCCTTCCACAGTGGTTTTCCGACAAGATGAACCATGCTGCAAAGCATATTCCGGTGGAGAGTAGAAGTGGGAAGAAAAACTCAACCACCTCTAAAACCAGAGGGCATAACAGAAAAACAAACAGAAAGATTAAGAAGATCAAGAAAGAAGAAACAAAATGATCCCGAAATATAGTCTTCAAGCAGGATGCAATGCTTTCAGATGGTGTAAGCAGTTTGGGGTGCATGGCTAGTTCTGAGTATTAAGAATTTAGCGATGAGTCTTGGGCTATCTTTACAGTTGGGGGGGATAAAAAGGCACATTATTCTACAAAGAGCATACTTGATTATTTGACCAAGATCTCTTTCATAATGGAAGCTGAGTTGTAATAAAGGGAATATTTGTTATTACTTTGGGAGGGAAAATGGATGAGCATATATGCCAAAACATCTTCTTATTGAAGGCTCTGACTTTTTATCAGATATGCTCTTCCTTAAAATATAACCATCAGTTCAGGGCCAAGTAATGGCCAACCAAATAATAAATTCCTCCTTTCTTCTCCAATGTTATTTGCACCACAAAGCTGTTCTATGGTGAGGCTCGGCTTACAAATCTAACACTTCAAGTGGGTATGCCATAATGATGTTGGCAAGAACATGAAACAAAACAAAGAAGAAAGCCAAAAGAATCGAATGATCAGTCATTCGGAAAATCCAGAATTCAATATATGAAAGAAAACCAGTCACTTGGAGTCGGGGGACATCCAGATACATGAAACCCACCAAAGTACAGCGAGAATATGAAGTTATATATAAAGTTGCCTAAACTTTGGTTTATGTGACTTCTGCACCATGTGATCAGACTCAGTCATCTGTGATTTACATATATTCTCATTTTATCAGTGTGATGATCATACACAATCACAATGACATCTGAATTATAAACTTATACGACTACGTTGCATGGATAGAATGTAAAACAAGAGTAACAAATAGGTTCAGGTGTCATCCCATGACATTTTATGGGGGATTAGGAAGATCGAATCATGGACTATTACAAGTGCTATCGCCTCATGCCACGGTGGCGTTCTCGTTTACGGAAACGATCAAGCATGAACTCATCAGTTGCAGCTTGCCTTCGACCCACTGCATCTGTGTTAGTTGTGTCCGTAGGTCTGGAACCTGCACCATTATCCACCGTACTTCTGTCCTTGTAAAGCTCAGGATGGTCTGTATACATCACATTTATGATCAATGGGAATGGAAATGAATGATATATCACAAATTAAGGAACACCATGAATTTCAAATTTGCAAAGTAGCACCACAGTTTTTGCAGAAAAGAACCAGTTGGGGAAGCTGAGCTAGTTATCATTAACCAAGGCCACCACTGCTATGGACCGTAAATATCTTCTCTCATAGAATAAGGTACCTATGGGTTATTCTTCCTTCGGCCATTGCTTGGGGCCTGTGGAAAGAGAGAAACAACAGGGTGTTCCAGGGCAAGGAATACAACTCACATTTTGTTTATATGGAGATTCTAGGATGGTTGTTTCTTTGAGTGAAACTGAATAAGGAGTTCATTGGGTTTTCCCTTGAGAATTTTGTATTTAGATGAGACTGCCTTTGCATTATGTAGGTTTGATTGTGGCGGCTTTTTGTTTCTTTTTCGGTCTTTGTGCATTCTTGTTTGAGAACTATCTCAGCCTCCCTTGTACTCTCCATGTGATATATATAAAATTTTATACTTGTCAAAAGAAATAAAAAAAAAATTTAACCGAGGCCACCGGAGCCTGGACTTCCCAAACTTGGTGAGAAATTAACCTAAAAAAAATTTATGGGAAATAATCATTTTTGCAGTAATTTCCAGATAGATGGCAATCTACAATTACATGCATCTATAATAATAGTAATAATAAACCACCTCGCCGAAGCTTTTCTGCATAATCCCTGCCACGTTGAAAATAATCTGCACTGTAACTTGAAGGGATGCTCAACTCCACTCTTGTTCGGCCCACAAGCCTCTTTTCCTGCAGAACTTTTTTGGCGGCCTCTGTTTCCTCAATATTCCGCAACTTGTATCTGCAAGAATAAAAATGCATGAAGCAAGCAAATTAATCATTTAAAAAAGATGGGTGTGTGTGGTGCGCATGTGGGAGAAAGGAGGGAGGGAGCACCCCTTTCATCATTCATGAAAATAAATTGAGTCGGCCTCTTTCTCTCTGGTGCGAATGACAGGATCAAAACTGAGACCTCATGGTTGCAACACAGAATGTCCACCAAATGAGAAATGGGCTCAAGCCCAGCCACCCACTTATGATTTCAAAAATCATTTATCATAAACACGGGCTCTAACTTATATTTTGCTAAGCAGGTGAAGGTGGGTTTTCAACCCAGGTCCTGGAATCATCAACTTAGCAAGCTGGCACTAAATACCAATTGAAGCTAATACAAACAGACTGGATACCAAAAAAAAAATTCAAAATCAAAATCAAGAAATAAAATAAAATAAAACAAAGAAGGAAAAAAACAGGAACCAACATACTCAATGGGGAGCTGAACTTCAGCAATCCCAGTAGTCCACTGAGTAGAGCTTTCTTCAGAGTTTCTCTTCTTCACCTAAGAGGAAGTTGAAATTGAAAATATCGTTTATCATGAACTGTTATTATCATGAAGTGTAATCATTATGAGAAATAACTTACTGAAGAAAAGAACATTGCAATATCACCAACTCACTTTAAGATGCTCCGGGATGATGTACAATTCATCCTCTGCCCGTTTTAAATCATTGTCAGCTTGATTAGTAACATCAATATTCTTACCCCTTTTCTTTGCCAATTCTTGTTCAACATACTTTAACCTGTTAAATAAAGGAAAAACATTGAGCAAACAACCTGAAAACCCAACAAGACTGACTCAAAGAAATGCTTTTCAATGTTAAAAAGAAATTCGTGCCAAATTTCAGAATCCACATAGAAGTTATGGAAATATTGATCCTAGAAAAAATGTACCCTTTTTTTATACACCTTAATGTAGCGAAGCAAATTTTGGAGGTGATATTTTCTTCAAATGGGAGCAAGTCTCCTTAATCAGATTCTCTGAGGCCCTTTAGTGTGGTGATTATCCTCTATCAGAGGATTTTCCTTATATTTACACTATAACTAATCTTAAAGTGCTTTTATTGACCAATGCATGATTATGAGCCAAAATGAATTCTCTTGGGACCTATGCCTAAGTCAGAAACTGTGACATTGGAAGATTGATGGTACTGCCCAGCATCTTGGTAGAATCAATGTTGTCTTCATTCAGCCTTTGGAGCCAATCAAGCAGATTAGGAAAGGAATTCAAAGAGGTCTTCTTGTTAATTATTTTTGGGGCCAATTAGAGAAGCTACAAGACTCGGGCATGGAAATTTAATTGTGCAAGAGTACACTAAAGATTCTCATAAATTTTATAAGAAAGTGAAGCTATCCATATTCTACGTTACCTTGATGACCTGAAACCTGATATCAGATGACTAGGTCTATATTCAAAAAAGGACAGTGGAAGAAGCTTACAGATATGCCCATGATTCAAATTTCCTTTCAAAATCTAGAAATAAACTCAAAACCTACACCAGTTTTAAATAATTCCCACAAAACTACATATCACAATGAAACCTCAACACTAGTAGTAGGAATCAAAATCAACTTCACTGACTCCAAAAACCTTACAAACAACACAAAAAGGAATTATAAGAACAGGCTACAAGAAAAGAGTAGAAAATTTACATGTTAGGGTCTTCAACCATTACAGCAGTTTCTTGAGCAAATGTATCTTGCAAAACCAATTCCTCTTTCTCTCCATCCCCTTCATTTTTCTCACTCAACTTCGGAGCAACACCAACCGTTTGTAAAGTCGGGATGGCAGGGATTCCCAATTTCCTTTCCCTTTGTTTCTGAAGGAATTTCACCTCCTCTATTGCCAATCTGAAAATAAAGCACACAAGAAAATAGTGATTTTTTTTTCCAAACTCTCCTGCACTACAGAAATAACATAATATATACATACATATAGGATTGGGATCCGTAGATTCATGAAAGTGAACTCATATGTTAACACACAATCTTGACTGTGAATGTGTGAGATCTAACAGTAGGGGGATTTATCTTAGAGATCCGTAGCATATTCTCAACATTCATCTTTCATCCCAACTGTTGGATCTCCCATATACACGGTTGGGATTGTGTGTGAACAAATGAGTTCACTTTTCATGAGTCTTCAGGATTGTGTTGAAAAAATGGGACCTAATCATTTATATTGAAAATATATGATATATATATAAGGTCGGGTTCCATAGATAACATTGTAGGCAACGTTCTAGACAAGGTGTTTTGTCCTATATGGGCTAAAAGTTTCGGAATAGGCTGATTTTTCGTGAGGATGATCTCTATGGTGAGGGGATCATCCTCACAAAAAATCAGCTCATTCTGAATTGCTAGCTCCAGTTTACAAGTTGAAGAATCGTGGACCGTTTATTTTTACCGTTAGTTTGTAACCATTTTTCATTGGGTTAGAAGTTCTAGAATAGACTGGTTTTTTTTTTTTTTTTTTGTTGTGAGGATGATCTCCTCACCACAGAGATCATCCTCACAAAAAATAGTCCATTCCAAAACAAAATTTCCATATAGGACAAAACATTGTCTAGAATGTTGTATATATATATATATATATATATCGTATATTTTCAATATAAATGATAAGGTCCCATTTTTAGTAATAATTTGGAGAGAGTAGGTCGATCTAGGTTTACTTATTTAGTTGATTTTGAAATCTAGCTTCCTATTTTGGTTAGGGTTCCTATTATCAAATAGAGTAGGTTGTTTAGGAGTTTTGATATCAATAAACATGGATACAAAAGGATATTTTATAAAAGGAAGAAGAATTTTCCAATTGCTTATGAGGTTGATAACCCTTGAAGTGGTATTCGATGCATCTACAAAACTTCTGAATATTGCGTTCCCATACAGGATATGCCCAAAGGGGTCAATTGAAAAATGTAGCAATAATGTTAATTTCATTTATAAGAACACATGCTTCTTCACTACAAGATCGATGGACGTGGCAAACAACAAAGAATTAGTGTTTTGGAAATAGGGTTTGGCTACACAACACTTTTGTCGAGGTTCCTTTTTTCTATGCTTGATGTAGTGGAGTTGATTATGAAAAACACATTTATAATGTTACACGGATGACATATTTTTTGTGACTCTTTGAAGGGCAGTGAAGGAGGTCCGTCACCTCCAATGAAGTAATTCAAAATTTCAACCTTGAAGACAAGTTGATTTCAAGGGGGAGTGGAGTGACATAATCCTATTATTTTAATAGTAATTAAGATTTATTAGGCAAATGTAAGTTTACAAATTTATAGCTGATTAAAAATTCTAGTTTCCTATTTTGGAGAAGGTTCTTTATTCACCACCAAGTGCTCAAGGAGGTAGAGATACCAATCTGATATGATTCCAAAGAGGCTTTTGTGTATTGGTTAGGTTCTGTTATATGGTATCAGAGCTTCTAATCTCGGAGGTTAGGGCATCCAATAGACAGGTATACAAACAATTATGATGTGTTCCGACCCCAAGGATTGATTATCCGAAGCACGTATCACAATCCACTCTCCCTATTTCCTCCATATTCTTTTTTATTTGATTATATACACTTGATACAGTACACAAATTTGAGGATGAGAGAAACTTCAAGAACTAAAGACACCCCATCCATCATCCCTTTTCAGTTTGTTATTAAAATTGATTCAAGAAAATAAAAACCCTAGATTTATTAAGGCGTACTAATTTGAAAATTAGTAAAGGAAAGAAACAATATGAAAAATAAAGATTGGAGTTTGAGAAATTAATATAAACAATGGGTTTGGGAGAAGAACAGCTCTACCTCCTTTCTTCTTCGTCTTCAGACTTGTCGTTTTCTTCTTCTTCTTCTTCGAGGTTTCTCTTCCTGAAGTTCTTCATCCGCATTTGATTTTGATTCAAAAAATTTCAGACTTGTTCCCCAAAGCATTAATGGTTAGAGTATCAAAATTTCACTCGTGGGGCAGACTTATCACTTCCGTTTTTATTAAAAAAGAGTCGGTCTATTGGGCACGCACCGAAATAAGTGATTTTTATTAATATATATATATATATAGTAGGGTAGCGTTCAGGGCAAACTTTTTAGCAAACTTTTTGGCAAAACATTTTTCAAAACATGGGTTAGAGGTTTTGGAATGGGCTGATTTTTTGTGAGGATGATCTCTACGGTGAGTAGATCATCCTCACCAAAAATCAGCCCATTTCAAAACTTCTAACCCATGTTTCCAGTTGAAAAATCGTGGACCGTCCCTTTTTTTGTAAACTGTTTTTATGGGGTTAGAAGTTTTGGAATGGGCTGATTTTTGGTAATGACGATCTCCTCACCGTAGAAATCATCCTCACCAAAAATCAGCCCAATCCAAAACCTCTAACTCATGTTTTGAAAAATGTTTTGCCAAAAAGTTTGCTAAAAAGTTGGCCATTGAACGCCCCCCATATATATATATATGGGTCCCATTCGCCACCCTTAGTTTTACCACACACTTTAACAAACGCGTTTTGTCTTACATGGGTTAGAAGTTTCGGAATGAGCTGATTTTTGGTGAGGATGATCTCTATGGTGAGGAGATCATCCTCACCAAAAATCAGCTCATTCCAAAACTTCTAACCCCATCAAAATTGATTTACAAAAAATGGACGGTCCACGATTTTTCAACGTGTAAACATGGGGCTAAAATTTCGGAATGGGCTGATTTTTGGGGAGGATGATCTTCTAATCATAGAGATCATCCTCACCAAAAATCAGCTCATTCCAAAACTTCTAACCCATGTAGGACAAAACACGTTTGTTAAAGTGTGTGGTAAAACTTAGGGTGCTGAACATTTCCCTATATATATAGGGTCCCGTTCGGCACCCTTAGTTTTACCACACACTTTAACAAACGCGTTTTGTCTTACATGGGTTAGAAGTTTCGGAATGAGCTGATTTTTGGTGAGGATGATCTCTATGGTGAGGAGATCATCCTCACCAAAAATCAGCTCATTCCAAAACTTCTAACCCCATCAAAATTGGTTTAAAAAAAATGGACGGTCCACGATTTTTCAACGTGTAAACATGGGGCTAAACATTTCGGAATGGGCTGATTTTTGGGGAGGATGATCTTCTAATCATAGAGATCATCCTCACCAAAAATCAGCCCATTCCAAAACTTCTAACCCATGTAGGACAAAAAACGTTTGTTAAAGTGTGTGGTAAAACTTAGGGTGCTGAACATTTCCCATATATATATATATGGGAAATGTTCAGCACCCTAAGTTTTACCACACACTTTAACAAACGTTTTTTGTCCTACATGGGTTATGAAGTTTGGAATGGGCTGATTTTTGGTGAGGATGATCTCTATGATTAGAAGATCATCCTCCCCAAAAATCAGCCCATTCCGAAATGTTAGCCCCATGTTTACACGTTGAAAAATCGTGGACCGTCCATTTTTTGTAAACCAATTTTGATGGGGTTAGAAGTTTTGGAATGAGCTGATTTTTGGTGAGGATGATCTCCTCACCATAGAGATCATCCTCACCAAAAATCAGCCCATTCCGAAACTTGTAACCCATGTAGGACAAAACGCGTTTGTTAAAGTGTGTGGTAAAACTTAGGGTGCCGAACGGGACCCTATATATATATATATATATATATGGGTCAGGTTCAGGGCCATATGAGAAAACATATGTAAAACACTTTCGTTTTTAATAAAATTTTAAAATATGGGTTAGAAATTTGGATTGAGCTGATTTTTTGTGAGGATGATCTCTATGATGGGAAGATCATCCAAAAATAAATAAAAATCAGCCCAATCTGAAACTTCTAACTCCATTAAAAGTGATTTAGAATGTGGACCGTCGATTTTTTATCAATTTTTATCACTAATTTGTAAATCACTTTTGATGGATTTAGAAATTTCTGATTGAGCTGATTTTTTGTGAGGATGATCTTTTCATCATAGTGACCATCCTTGCAAAAAATCAGCTCAATCCAAAACCTCTAACTCTTATTTTGAAAAACGAAAGTTTTTTCATATGTTTTCTCATATGGCCCTTGAACCGCCCCCTATATATATATATGGTCCTGTTCAGCAGCAAACATTTTGACAAACATTTTGGCAAAACATTTTTTAAAACATGAGTTAGAGGTCTTGGAATGGGCTGATTTTTGGTGAAGATGATCTCTACGGTGAGGAGATTATCCTCACCAAAAATCAGCCCATTCCAAAACTTCTAACCCCAGTTTACAAGTTGAAAAATCGTGGACCGTCCATTTTTTGTAAACCATTGTTGATGGGGTTAGAAGTTTTGGAATGAGCTGATTTTTGGTGATGATGATCTCCTTACCGTAGAGATGATCCTCACCAAATATCAACCCATTCCAAGATCTCTAACCCATGTTTTGAAAAATGTTTTGCCAAAATGTTTGTTGCTAAACATTTCCCATATATATATATATATAGGGTCAGGTTCGAGGGACGTTTGAAAAGCAGTGTTGAAAACCGATGTTTCCAACTCGTTGGATTCGACGGTTCGAACGGTTGTGATTGTCGTTTGAAAACAGCCGGAAAGAAACATGTTTCTAATAAGAGCCATATAATTGTAGAAAACTCCCTCTATTATGAGGTTTATTAAAACTAAATCCAATCTCTCTCTTTCTCTCTCTCTCGACCTTTCGACCTCTTTGAACCCGAACGCAGAGGTGAAACGTCTCTTGATCTCTCGATCGATCGATCAACCTCGATCTCTCTATCGATTGACCTTAACGTGTGTTATCATTAATTTTAAAACTTTACCGTAACAAAAGAATTTAAATACCAAGACTCTGCCAATCAGCAACACTGAAGTCTTAAAGTGGATCGGGATCGGTGGCATGAAAAAAGACAAAGTTACAAACACAAGTAGAGAAAATCAAATTGTCATGTCTACTTTACTCACTACTTCTTTGGTAAGTGTTCTAAGAGGTTATTACATATATGTATATATAGGCTCTTTTTCACAGTGGGTTTACAATGTAAAGGGTGTCAAGAGAGGTTGATGTTGATTTCTTAACCTTCACCCACCGGGAGTTAGCTGAGATTCTAAAGACAGCGGCGGCGTAACAGGACAGTGGCGTGGTCCCACAAAATTGTTCAAAAATATGCTTTTGTACTGTGTTATCTTCCACAGCTCTACGTAAGGACAGGGTAGGCGGATTTGTACACGAAGACTAAGGGGGCCTTGCCCCCCACAAAAATTTTAATTTAAAAAAAAGAAAAAAGAAAACTGTGTTATCTTCCACAGTTTCATGTAGGAGGGTTGAACTACCGGTAGATTACGGGTGCCATAAGTCGATTCTGAATCTTTTTCTGTTCTACTACCGATAGATTACGGGTGCCATAAGTCGATTCTGAATCTTCTTCTGTTCTTACACAACCTGAGGTCTAGCACAAGGTTCTCACAATAGCCCAACAGCCATTTGACATGTGGCGTGAATCACATCAACAATGGAGAGAAAGTTTCTCCCTCATGCCCACACGAAGGGTTAATAAAAATTAGAGGGAGATTTCTATAATTATATGAATTCTTATTAGAAACATGTTTTTTTCCAGCTGTTTCCAAATGATAATCACAACGTTCAACCGCTAAATCCAATGAGTTAGAAACGTCGGTTTCTAACACTACTTTTCAAACGTCCCTCGAACCGTCCCCATATATATATATATATATACCCATCTAAAGTACTGTTTGTTAAACTGAATAAATAAGTGCTAAAATTGTATAAGCGTTGAATTTAAGTACTGAAATTGTTGTCTATTTACCGATTTGAATTGTACTGAACTGATTCAAATTAAGTGTTGTAATCACATAAATTTGTTTGTTACTTAATGCTGAAAACTGGTAAATTGACTATATTACCCTTTTCAACAATTGTATGTTTAAGAAGAAATTATTAATAAAATCCAAAAATAAAAATTATTTATTAAAAAAATATTAAATATAATAAAATTCGTTTTGGGAACCTAGCCGAACAAATACTCTTTCCTCCTTATCATTTAAAAAGTAAATTTAAAATTTTTTTAATTCAAATTAAAAAATAATATTAATTCAAATTAAAGAGAGAGAATATTAAATATAAATATTTCGTTAAATATTAAATATTTCAAAAAAATAAAAAAGAAAAGAGGAAATTTCTCTCTCCTCTTTTATTTTTTGCAAAATATTTAATATTATTTAAATGCGTGGAGGAGAGAGAAAATTTCGACCCTTAAAGGGCTGAAATTTTCTCTCTCTAATTTGAATTAATATTATTTTTTAATTTGAATTAATATTATATTTGAATTTGAATTTGAATTAATATTATTTAAGTACGTAGATGAGAGAGAAAATAGGAGAGAGATAATATTGGTGTGGGTTGCCTTATTAATTTGTGAGGTGCTTATATCATTATCCATAAGACATAAGAGGTAATATCATTTCAAGTATAAGGGCATACTTTTCCGTGTTGAAAAAGATCGGTGCTTACTATTTCAGCAAAAAAATTAAGTAATCCAACTTCACTTAATGCTTTTCACTTATTTTTCAGCAATAAGTGCTGAAAATGTGGAGTAAACAAACGTGCTGATTGCTGAAGCTGAATTGCATTCAACATTAAGTGCTGAAATCAGCGTTAAAAAAACACCCCCTAAGTTTAAGTGATATATATAGGGAGCGGTTTGGCGGCCCTAACATCTACCCAGTTCCTTACCAAGTTTTTATGGCCGTGAGATCTCAGCGCATCCGACGGTTAACAAAGTCTTACGGTTTTAAGTTAAAGCATTACGTTTTTACAAAAAGCCCCCCAATCAATATTAATATTCTTTAATAAATCCCTCGCAACACAAAAATCTTCTCTTCTTCGAACGTCTCTCTCTCACAACACAGAACTGAAACTCTCTCTCTCTCTCAAGTTTCACTTCGAATGACTCGAGTTCGAACTCTCACGTTTCGGATCGAAACCCCCTTGGAACGAAACCCTCTCCCTCCCTCTCTATCTATCTCTCTCTCAAGTTTCAGATCGAACTACCTTGGAACGAAACTCTCTCCCTCCCTTTCAATTATATGAAGAGTTAAAATAAAAAAAAGAAGAAATTATTACCCCATGAAAGATTGGAGTCGATACAGTATTCAAATCCTTGGAGTTGATCCATTGGCAGGTGAGTTATTTCTTCTGGTTTTGGAAGCTCCATGGATGATACCCAATTAATTGAACTTTTAAATTCTTCTTCTCCTTCAAATGCGTGTCTCTCAAAATCAACCCAGAAAGAAAGTGAGAGAGAGATCTTGTTTGGGATCTTATTAGAAGGATATCTAGAGATCAAGAATCACAGAGAGAGAAATAAAAGGTGAAAAATTATTAAAATTTGAAAAGATGCAAAAAGAAAGGTAAGGATGAGGGAAGCAAAATATAGACGGAAGCAAAATAGAGACGGTGAGATAGAAAGCTAAAAGAGAGAGAGAGAAGCACAGTTGGTGCTCACTCGTCTCTTCATTTTTATCTTTTTCTTTTGTTCTTGAGTTTTGATTACAAATGTTCCGTTAAGTTTTTTTTTTTCCAACTTGCCTATAAGAGAGATGGGTTTTCATTACAGAGAGTTCGATGGATAGAGTAGTGGGTTTTCGTTACAGAGAGTTCGAAGAAGAGAAGGAGAGAAGACTGTGAGGGATTTAAAACATAATAAAAAGATGTTAGAGGGGGCGTTAGTTAACTAGAGAAATTTTTAACTTTAAAACCGGTTAGGGCTACAAACCGTCGAATGCGTTGAGATCTCACGGCCATAAAAACTTGGCAAGGAACTAGGTAAATGTTAGGGCCGCCGAAACGCTCCCATATATATCTATATATATATATATATATATATGAACTATAACACCCCAAATTTTTAATTCGTATCTCGAGAAAAAATAAATAGTGGAATTTTAAGAAAATCTTGAAAGTGGGACTTAGGGTAAAACTGTAGGACCTTATTCTAATCATTTTTAATGGAATCTGACCTCACCATTAGATTCAAAATGATCGAAAAACATAGTTTAGCCTGTAAGCACGCTCAAATGCGAGTCCGAATATAAAAGTTGCAAAATCCTCTATTATCGGGTCGAACCAGGCTAAAATAGTGACTTTTTATTAGAGCAATAATTTGAAAAATTCGATCATACCATTGGGTTCATAACGAAAAATTATTCAACATGGACTATTTATTTGTCATTTTTGGAGATCAAGAAATTGAATTATCGTCAAAAACGAAAACGACATCAAGTTTAGGGGTCACCTCAAGTCAAAAATGTAAACTTTTGATGGAGACATAATTTGTAGAAATTGACTATACCATTAGATCCAGAACAAAAAATTAGGCAAAATAGAGTATTCATTTGTCAGTTTTGGAGTCCGGATGATCAAGTTATCATCGATCGAAACAATTGACAAAATACTGAATTCGTCCCACATTTTATTTAATAATAATTTTAATTTTTTTTATAAACTCATCTTCCCCAACGCGTCCATACGGCCAAAACATATAAAAACGAAAATTTTTTTTTCTCTTTGATCTTCCACCTCAGATCTTTCACAAACGGCTCGCCATCGACGATCGACGCAGAAGGGAGAAATGTCCGCAGCTACGTTCTCTACAAAACCCACCCAACCTTTCTTCGTTTCACTTTCTATTTCACCTGATATCGTCAAAAATCAGCCGTATTTGGATACGGAAATTTCGAAACTTTGACCTCGGATTTCGTCTGTTTCGGGGTCAAACCGTCTTCCGACGTAGAAGGGAGAAACGTCCGCAGCCTCATTCTCTACATAACCGAATCAAATTCCTTCCGTTTTCTCGTCTTTTTCAACCCGTATCGTCAAAAATCAACCGTACGTATATACGTGGATTTCGAAAACTTCGACCTCGAATTTCATCGATTTCGGGGTCAAACTGTCTTTCGCCGTAGAAGGGAGAAGAGACAAGCACTTCAAGATCTTCGAAACCACCGGGCCGGTTTCGAAAATCAGCTGCTTCGAAGTTCGGTCCGTCTCGATTTCCATACCGATCACCTCGATTTCCGCGCACACGCTTTGATCTTTTCGCCTAGACATTGTAAGGAACTCTCAATTTCTATTAGTAATCGTAGATTGTAAAAATTGCATTTAGGATTTTATTAAAAAAAATTTGGATGTATCTCCGAAATGTAGAATTCTTTTGTTATTTCAAAAATTCACGCCAGAAATTGCATGATTGATATGTTTAATTGTATTTTTAACAAATTATACGTGGGTAAGGTATTTTATTGGGTTATTTCTGTAAGTTGGGTCCTGTGCACTGCTCGGAACCCGTTTTAATATAAGTTTTTTATTTTTTTAAAGGTTTTTGATAAAAATAAATTCTTTAGTTGGAAAATGTGATTTAATATTCAATGAACTCATATTGAGTTGATGAATATCAAAAAATGGATGTTTTTATTGAAGAGATTGAAAATTGTAAAAATCGAAAAAAAGAGAAAAATGGTATGAAACGGTAAAATGTCAGAGTCACACCGGAGGGGTGATGTCTACATTTTACGTTGTTGTGTTGTGTGTAGGTTGGTGAACAGATATCCAGGGATAATATTATTGGTTGCATGTTTATTTAATTTCTGTTAGCGCGAGGCGCTCCGTTATGTTATTTATTTTAGGCCGGGTGGCCACACTTGCATGGTAGGAAACTGGATATCTATTCTCAACCTTGTATTGTTAATTTCTCTTTTGTTTTCAAATGAAAATAATATATATATATATATAGCTATTTTGTGAGCTGTTAAAGAGTTTGTGAATGCCTGAAGGGATAGTGCGTCATATCATCCGGAGTGATGTACTATCCTGAGATGTACGGTAGGGACCACCAAACTCATACGTGGTATGGGACGCGTATGAGAGTGGAGTCACAACTGGAATCCAGGATATTCCTCTCTATCTTTACCAGTGAACTTGTAATGTAAAGATGGTCGTATACGAATGGTTTGTATATTTGAGAATCATATGCACGCCTGATAGGGATAGACGAAGATGATTGGTCAGTGATCACTAACAATCTATAGTAGTCGAACATTCTGACACATCGAAAAAAGACCCATTGCTTACGGTCACGTCAAACGGTCAGCCTGAGCCAGATAAATGGTCAATCAAACGTGGTAAGTGCAGCGACCGACCACAAAATCAGGAACTAAAAGCCAGAGAAGAATTGTAACATCATGTCCTGACTGGGAGCGATCCAGTCGTGAATCCCAACTCTCTAATTCCAATACTCCACCATTGTGTATTATGTATCTGCTGCTTTACTTTGATATATAAAATGAAATACATGTTTAATGTTTCCATTTGATCAATTAGATTTGTACATAAAGAAAATGGTATAGTGAGTACTGTTTATTGATGTAATGTCAGTTTTAAAATGTTTAGTTGCTCATCCCTAGCTATATGTACCAGTTAATCGTAGTTCATTATGTAAAACTTTGATTATTTTAAAATGATTCAGTATGCTTATTCGTTCATGCTAGGAGGGGTTATTGGCAGAAATTGTTTGTTTCCCTATTGGGTAACCATTGTTACTTACCCTTTCCTTATCTATTTTTTAGTTTCAGATTCAGAGTTTGACGAGGCAAGTATAGAGTACGAATGATGATCATCTGGTTGGTCAGATAGACAACCAGAGTTCGTCACCTGGTAAGTACTAGGGCTATACCCCCTAGTGGTGTCAATTCCCCCAGGTAGTTTTATGGATTCTGTCTTGAGTGTTAGGAATTCTGTTAGAGTGAGAAATTTTGTATAATCCTGTATTCTGGTTATTCTTCCGCACTCTGATATTTCATTCGTTATTAGACGTATTTAAGCTTCCGCTAGTATTATATTTTGTATATATATGCAGGATTGTATGTTGTTTATCAGGTGCAGGTTGAACGCCCTGGAATGCTAACATAAACAGAGGAGACCATGCCGAAATTTCGAGGTGCCACCTAGTACCTCGAGATCTGACATGGGGATTTGTGTTAGTATTCGGCGGGGCGCCACATGAACAGTGTTATTACGACCCCTATTACGACTCACATTGCGACACACCGTTTTGTCTTATATGGGCAAAAATGTTTGGAATGGGCTGATTTTTTGTGAGGATGATCTATGTGATGAGGGGATCATCCTGGAAAAAAAATCATCACATTCCAAAACTTATAACCCCATCAAAATTGATTTACAAAAATTGGACGGTCTAAAATTTTTCAACTTGTAAACATGGGGCTAGAGGTTTCATAATGAGCTGATTTTTGGCAATGATGATCTCCTCACCATAGAGATCATCCTCACAAAAAAATCAGTCCATTCCAAACATTTTTTCCCATATAAGACAAAACGGTGTGTCGCAATGTGAGTCGTAATAGGGGTATACGGAACCCGACCCTATTTATATATGGGTCCTGTTCAGCAACAAACATTTTGGCAAAACATTTTTCAAAACATGGGTTAGAGGTTTTGGAATGGGCTAATTTTTGGTGAGGATGATCTCTACAGTGAGGAGATCATCATCACGAAAAATCAGCCCATTCTAAAACTTCTAACCCCATCATGATTTACAAAAAATGGACGGTCCACGATTTTTCAACTTGTAAACTGGGGTTAGAAGTTTTGGAATGGGCTGATTTTTGGTGAAGATGATCTCCTCACCATAGAGATCATCCTCACCAAAAATCAGCCCATTCAGAAACCTCTAACCCATGTTTCGAAAAATGTTTTGCCAAAATGTTTGTTGTTGAACATTTCCCTATATATATATATATGGGTCCCATTCAGCACCAAACATTTTGGCCAACATTTTAGCCAACCATTTTTGTCCTACATGGGTTAGAAGTTTTTGAATGAGGTGATTTTTGGTGAGGATGATCTCTACGGTGAGGAGATCATCATCACCAAAAATCAGCCCATTCCAAAACTTCTAACCCCAGTTTACAAGTTGAAAAATCGTGGACCGTCCATTTTTTGTAAACCATTTTTGATGGGGTTAGAAGTTTTGGAATGGGTTGATTTTTGGCGATGATGATCTCCTCACCGTAGAGATCATCTTCACCAAAAATCAGCCCATTCCAAAACCTCTAACCCATGTTTTGAAAAATGTTTTGCCAAAATATTTGCCAAAATGTTTGTTGCTGAACATTTCCCTATATATATATATATATATTATATATATATATATATATATATATATATATGGGAGGCGTTCGGCGCCCAAACAGCTGTCAAACATTTTGGCAAACATTTAGGGACTTTTGGATTTAGAATAATCGGACGGATCATATTCAATTTAACAGTCGAACGGTTTTGTAGACACCCCATTTTTGCATCCGCCTGATTAATCAACTCGTCAACCCGATCGCAATGATTCCCAATGATGGATGTGTATTCCATTGCTTTATTTTGTTATCGGATGTGGTTTAGAAATCTGGATGAGATATCTCAAACTGACAAAACCTTAGAACCACGCTACGCTAGGAAAATACGACTCTAGAAACATAGAAATCATCATCTTGCAGACCCAAAAAGAAGCTTCACGATAAAAATCACTAAAAATGACAAAATTACGAAAATACCCCTAACATCAGAACGACCCTAGAGCCTACGTTACGCTTAGGAAAACTCTCTCAAACACATAAAACAACAAATCGAAATCAAATAAATCACTTCGCCAATTTTAACAGAATTCGACAAAATTACGAAAATGCCCCTTATAAAGTTCATAATCATTTCACACAAAAAATTTCATAAATGACACAAACCATTATTCCCATTGAATTCCTTACGAAAAATCCATTCTAAAACATCCTAGAACATTAAAAACCGACTTAAAACGTGAAAAGCCCTCTCCGGGGGTAAAACGGTAATTTCACAATTTTCATAATTAAAAATTTCGAAATTAATAAATAAAATATTAAATAATTAAAGTGAAACATTAATGGAATTAATTTAAAATTTTGAATTAAAAAAATCGATCAATCGGGCTTTCAAGTAAAATTATTGAGGGTTCGTGAGATATTTCTTTAAAGACCCCTCCATTTGGGGGTCCAAAAAATTAAAGATATTTTAGAAGGGAGTTCTCCAAAAATTTAAAATCAATCAAGCAAGACTAAGGTCAAGGTATTAAAGTCAATCAAGTGAGACTAAAGTCAAAATTAAAGTCAATTAAGCAAGACTAAAGTCAAAATATTAAAAGTCAATCAATTATGACTAAAGTCAAAATATTAAAAGTCAAAATCATAATAGAGTTCTAATTAAAAAATAACTCTATCTAATAGAGTTCTAACTAAAAAATAATTCTACCTAAAATAATTCTAATTAAAACACAATTTTACCTAAAACAATTCTAACTAAAACACAACTCTAACTAAAAGAAGTCTAATTAAACACTAACTCTATCAAAATCAACCCCTAAAAAAATCTATAAATAGAGGTGCTCACACCCTATTTTCGTATCAAATCATAAACCCTAAGAGAAGTAGGTCTAAAAGTTCCCCTAGCCTCCCATAAACCTTAGTTTTTGAGTCCCAACTTCTTACCTAACATCCCTCCTTCGATTTTAGCCTAAAAAATACTTAAAAGCCCTTCGAAAATACCCCAAAACCCATAACAAACTTGAAGAATCCAGATCAAAAAATGAGATACCTTGCCTCGGAGATCAGAAATCCAAATCCGGAGACAGAACAAAGCAAGGAATACGGTACAAGGAGCAGTTTTTGTCGGATCTGAAGGAACAAGATCTTTGCTATCAGAAAGGTATATATATATATATATATATATTATTATCTAGGTTTTTTAGTAATGTAACTTATTTGGGAAGTTAGTAGAAACTGGCTTTGGCCGGGCGGGGTTGGTGCCTAACACCTTCCAACCCCGTAACGTGATCCCCAGACCCTTTTTTTTTTCTTTCGTAGATTAGTTTACCTTTTTTAGAGTCAGTTTGGTTCCTAGACCTTAACAACTAGGTGACGACTCCCAAACCTCAAGGGTCAAAAGCGGATCCGCGCATCCCGCGGATCGAGGGCGCTTTCAGTGGCGACTCCACTGTGGACATTGAGGATCAGACTTGAAAAGCCCCAAGTATGGGAAGCATTGCTAATAGAGACCTTTTTATTATTTTTTGTGTTGTTGTTTGTTTTTATTTATTGCTTTAGTTTATCTGTCTATTTTCATGGCTTATCCCTCTCGTGGCTCTATTAATGATCATTATGTTGAATGCTGTGTTTAGCCCATTTTTTATGGTTCAATAAAAGACCATTCGGAATGGTCCCAGATGATGCGAAATTTCGAAGGACAATTTTATTAAGGATAATGGTTATGGATCATGGAGATCGTTAAAGTTTTTTTCCAAGTTATTATTCATTATTCGATTTAAAAAAAAAACACATATGGATCCATTCTTTAGCTGTATTATTATTGATTTTTATTTTTATTATTTAAAAAAAAAAAGGGGATATTTTTTTAGGTATGTGCAAGCATTTTTTTTTTTAGTCTTTTAATTTTTTTATATATTAAATTGTTTGGCTAATTTTTCAAAAAACAAAAAATTATAGTTCTTCTAGGCGTGCCCCTTGACAGCAAGGAGAAAAATGAAAAAATAAAAATAAAAAAAAAGTTCTTGTGGGTTCTGTCAACAGCACTAGGTGTTGGAATAGTTGGGGTGCCTCGAGTAAAATCGTTTTTATTTTTTTTACACCACATTAACAGCAACAATATGCTAGTTTGAGTGGTGTGTTATAGGTAGAATCGATTTTTGCTCAACCCACATCACCTTCTTAAAAGACATTCACTTGGATTCATTAACAGAGACCGATTTTTTTTTCTCCCTGTTCAGCCGATGGAAATCAGCTAAAGATCAACATAAAATGAGCATTAAAAACACCGATTTCTTTCCATTAGGAGCTATGAAGCTTCAAATCGACAGCCCTCTTTAAATCTATCTGATCTAAACGGTTTTAATGAATTACTATCTCTTTCTTCTGTTGAAGAATGTTTCATGGTGTGCTGGTTCGAATTGTTGGAGGACGTTTGACTTGAATTAATGGATTCTGTTTGAAGAGCCAAAGATCCGTGTTGCCTTTCTCCTAATATCTAATTCATCCTTTCGGATAAAATGGGTAGTTCGGATCTCATTCGAAACGTTAAATCATAATTGGAAGTGCTGGACCTTGTGTTTCAGAAACGTAAACGTTGGGATTACTTTTGCACGGATCAAATCGAACCTAGTTGTGATCGATTCCCCTTTCAACCAATTTTTGTAAAAAAAAATAAAAAATCCTTGTGTTTTGTATTTTCGCTCGGATTTTTTTTCTTTATAAAAAAAAAGCAAAAATTTCAGAAAAATAAGAGGATTGAATCCAGATTTCTTTGGATTTGGAGATGAGGATGTCAATCTGAAATTACAGATGAATATCCGGGTTCATCAGCTTTGTTAAAAATCGTCCACTAATGTGGAAATTTCTGGATTAACATGTATCGGAAGCTTTGAGCTTTGGTTTTTTTCTTTCTATTATTATTTTTTTCATTTTTTCTTCCTGTAAGTATGGTTGGCAGTAGCAAAGGTCCATTTTGGTCACCTCATACTTTTATGAAAAAGTGAAAAGAAAATTGTTAGGAAAATCGATTTGTCTAATAAATAAATAAAAGAAAAAAATCATTCTTTGCCTCAATAATGTCAATCTATTGTCAATGAAATAGTCTTTGAAATCACAAATTATTTTGGGCCATTCAAAATAGTCATCGATCGAGCCATAGAGGAATAGTCATATTTTCCTTTACTTATTGATTTGACTTATGATTGATTATCTTGGTGTCATGATTTATGCTTACTCGATGTATCACGATCCTGATTGGTATATAACATCGATATGTATGTTTTGATGTAATAATTTCGATTAATATTTATGTGATAATCATAAAGTGATGATTGGATCCAGCCCATTTGTTTTGAAAAGGCCCCGGGCACACCCCACCCTACTTTGCACACACCACAAGCACGTTTACTGTTTTACCCACTTACACGTCCCATATAGCCAACGTGGCACTAGTGCGTGCCCCGGTCTCTTCGAAGATGTGAAGTCATTCATGAAAACCACAACTCCAGTCACGTACCTTAGGGTATATCAAACTGGGGCATCAATACCGTCTGATCAGGTGATTCTGAGAAATATATTGATGCACCCAGGCTGGAGCGACCTGAGCCTTTGACCTATTGTAAGCCACACAGTCACATTTCCCGATTGCCAACGTAGTACTAGTACGTGGTCGGTCCCCTCGTGGGATGCCAAACCATTTATGAAAGCTAACACTCTTGACTCGTACCCGTAGGTATAAAAGATAATCTAAGTATATCAATTACACTTCTTGGTCAAAATCGGTGCCTAAGCAAGATCTTGCCCCGCTGTACCCTACTGTACGAGGGGGATAGACTACGTCTATTCTAGACGAGAGGTATTTAAGTGGGCCCTTACTCAGTATTGTGCGCCACCTCTCAACTGGAGATCAAACTGGCTGTTTTTGACTTCAGAGAAGTGAATTGAGGTTTTAGATTATCACCTATACGATATATCAAACCATGTCACCACGTATCGAAAGGTATATAGGTGTGCTTGGGCAAGGGATGCCAGATAAAAATGCATTGCATGTAGTAAGCCTAGAGTCTAGAAACCTTCCCTGTAGGTCACGACTCGAACTTATCGTGGGTGTTCCCGGGTTGTTTATTGAATGGAACCTTTTGATTGGTGAATGTATGCGAATGATGTGAAGGATGAGATCAGAGTGTATGATTGTCCTCAAGGATCAAAAGTGTTGTTTTTGAAAATTAAAATGGGTGCACCGACCTAATAAAAAATCCATCTCTTGCAAATGACCCAGCCCAACTTGATTCAACAATCCTGATGGACCGGGCCATTTAAATGAAAATGGAAATCAAATTTTCAAAAGAGGACAAATAGTTTACAGAAAGAAAATATTTTCTAGAAAAGAATGTTTTCCAAGAGAAATGTTTTCTAGAAGAAATGTTTTCCAAGAAAAAATATTTTAAAAAAAAGAACAAGATTTTCTAAACGAAAAATATTGATATTTTATATGGACCTTGGAAGAGTACTAAAATACCTTTTTCTGTCAAACAAGGATGCTAGTCGCAGGCGACAACCCAATATATCATTTAGTCAAAACAACCGTCATAGGAATGCACCCTGTAGAGAAGATCAATTTTGGAAGATTCATGTTGAGGAGTGCTCTTTATTTCCATGAGTTTGAGATAGACTGGAACCTCTTACATGCTATGGCTAAGTGATGGAACCCCTATCTTCACATATTCCATATGGGGTATATGCATTTGTGCCCTATTCACGAGGATTATTGTGGCATCATGAGGATATCCACTTCAGGACCTCTAGTCAGGCCCTCATTGAAGATCGGATATTCTGGTGACCTCGCTACAGGACTGAATATTTCCAAGGAAGAAGCCACGGCCTTAGTCCATGACAGGAGATTGAACTTAGTACCTTTACTGGGCCCGTATCGCTCCCGCAATCATCCTATCAATGTAAAACCCGGAGCCTGGCGAGCTACTAAAGATTATCGATTGTGCTTAGGAATCCTAGCCCAATACATACTGACCTCCAATAGTGATGGCCAAACTATCCTTGAGTCCTTCATAGATATAGCCTCTTAACTCTCAAGGAAAGCCAACCCGGTACTTCTCATCTTAGTCAAAACTTTCTCAGGTCTAGATGCCATAAAAAACGGTGAGCGGGAAAGCTTCAAAGGAAGCCCCTACTTACTCTATATGTGGCTTTGTGACCGTCTCAAAATCGTAGAGGTTCCTTCAAACCTCGAATATGGGCCAGAACATTTTTCCAAGAGAAACCTGTTAGTGCATCACAACTCAGTCAAAGCTTGGAGCAAATGGTTAGACTCTCGCCTTGCCTGTCATATCGATTTTAGGTGCCCTTAGTGGATGACTGATCCCCCTGTTCTAGGAACCAAAGGATCCTACTATGTCCGTCTGATTGGTTTAGAAGAAACATCTTTTTACCATCCTAATCTGATCACAGAACAGTACGACGTACCTATAGAGTTATCCTTACCCCAGCACAAAGTTTTCTTCCCCCCCGAGCCTTTGACTGAAAAGTTAGTGCATCTCATTGAGAAAGCTTGGAACAAGCGCACCTTAGGGTATCCAGACGGACCAGCAGAATTCAAAGAGCCAGTTGTTAGAGTCAAGGGGGTCAAGCCTGACAGCAATCCTGATGACCATTAAGACAAAGCCAAGCGTCCATGTAAAAATACTTTAAGTCAAATTTGTTGAAAGATGTTTTTAATAAGAATATATTCTTTGTTAATCATTTTTAATAAAACTATCTTTCTTTTTGAATAAATATCTATTTCCTTTTCGAATATTCATTGTGTCAATGGATTAATTAATGGATTGGTGCACAAACCTCAATAAAATGATTTCTTAAAATGTTATCAAGGGGGTAATACTGAAATTGACTAAATCTACCTTTGATGGGGTCATATAGGATTATCATTGAGCCTAAACTCAGGCGTCCACTTCCTAGTTGGAGTCGTAAGTCCAGTCGGTTAGAAAGAACCACAGTACCAAGTCAACAAGCAGAGATGGCTTCAGAATCTGAGCTCACAGAGATCCGTAAGATCTTGGCAGCCTTTGCCAATGATATCAACAATATAAAAGGCAAAGTGGAAATGTTAGAACAGACCTCGGAATCGATAGGGAATCCTCTAGATGACCCAAAAGGAAAAAAGGTAGAAGAGAAACGTCCGCGTGAAGTATTCGAACTCGATGGAGACAAAGAGTATGTTGATGAAAATCCAGCGTTATCTAACAGAATGTCTCAATTGGAGTCAGCTATGAAGAGCATAAAGGGTATTGATGAAATTGCAGCAGGCATTGAAGCTCTGAACCGCATCCCTTGAATCCATTTCCCAGAGAAGTTTGTGATGCCTGAAATGGACAAGTTCAGTGGGACAGGGTGTGCGAAAACACATCTTAAGGTGTATGTTACCAACATGCGCACTATGGGGCTTAGTGACGAACAGATGACATTATTGTTCCAAAGGACTTTATCAGGATCAGCACTACGTTGGCTAATGTCTCAAGATCTAGTTACTGTGGGTACATGGGAGAACATGTCAAAGTCCTTCTGGCATCAGTATAAATATAGTACTGAGATTGAGACTTCAAGAAGGGATTTGGAAGCAACTAAACAAAAAAGTGGGGAGACATTCACTGATTTTATTGGTCGTTGGAGGGCCAAGGCTACTCAAATGTGGGATAGACCTTCGGAGAAAGAACAAGTAGCGATTATCCTAAAGAACCTCTCTCAAGGATATACTCAGCACCTAGTGGCCCAATACCTCCCTACTTTTGAATCCTTACTACAAGCCGGAAGCCAACTCGAGGATGCATTTGCCTCTGGGATTCTTTCCAACCCCTCAGATAACAAGCCTAAGAAACCATATGTTCCCAAACCCAATATCAACCATACTTACATCGCCAATACCTCAGTTATCCCAGCTCAACCCCCGGCCCGGACTAATAACCAGGTTCACCCCAGTCAACCTCGAACTCCACGTCAATTTACCAATTTAGGGATGACCCTTACCGTAGCTCTGCAAAAACTGTTGAAAAAATGGTTGCTTACCCCGATTCAACCCCGACCTTTACCAAATCCCTTGCCAGCCGGACACAACTCCAACTTATTCTGTGAATTTCATCAAAATCCTGGCCATCACACAGATCGATGTAGTACCTTGCGCCATGCCATTCAAAACCTTATTGATAACAAAAGGATCACAATCCCTAACCCACCAAATGTCACCACTAATCCACTACCTGCCTATCAACCTCCACCAACCCTAAATATGGTTTCTTACGCCTTATTGCCATTTGATCCCGCCTCTCTTATCCATCCAATCCAAGTCAAACCACCTAGTTACCCCCTTGCTGGGATAACTTTCACTGATGAGGTTTTCACCACAAACTATGAACCATTTGATCTAACCTCAGACGATATATATTGTTTATCCCCACCTCGCTATGATAATCCCGTATTCACTAGTTACCTGTTGGCCCAAATGAATCTGAAAAGCTCTGTACCTTCGACAGACGAAGATCCATAGTTGTTGACTGAAGAAGATGAGCCATTCCCTCTCTCCTGTGATGAAGTTAGACATATGACTCGAGGGGGAAGAGTTTTTAAGCCACAATAACTCTGTGTTGATAATCCTGCAGCCCTAGCAAGAAAATAAAGAGAAGATCCCACTAAGGAAAGTATCGAAGAAGATAACTCCGTGATCAAACAGTTGAAAAAATCAGGGGTCAATATCTCAGTATGGGGTTTACTCATGGCTTCCACTGCTCATAGGGAGGCTGTTCTCAACGCACTAAACACAGCCCAAGTCTCCCTTGATACTTCTCCAGATTAGCTGGCCAGTATAGTGGGGGCAACTTATGTGGAGAATATCATATCCTTCTCGAACTCAGATCTCCCAAAAGAAGGGGCAAGCCACACTATGCCGTTGCACATTACAGTTGACTGTAACGGGATGAGGGTACCTCTGGTTTTGATTGATAATGGGAGTGCACTGAACGTTTGCCCGTTGAAAATGGCTACTTATCTTGGGTTTAAGGTTGAAGATCTCAAGCCCACTAATCAAGGTGTTAGAGCCTATGATAACACCAAGAGAGATGTACTGGGAATTTTGCACCTTCGATTGTCCACAGGCGTAGCTGAATTTCTTGTGGAATTTCAGGTCATTGACATCTAGTCTTCTTTCAATTTACTGTTAGGGAGACCATGGTTACACCAGATCAAAGCCATCCCTTCTACGCTACACCAGAAGGTCAAGTTTATCAAGGATGGGCTAGTAATTACTCTTCATGGAGAAGCTGAAATTGTAGGGATCGTAAATAATACTGAGGTTAAGGAGGAGCCGTTGCTTGAGATTCAACCAGAACAACAGGGAGTAGAGCTCAGTGGGTTCGAATTTGAAAAGATATGCTCAGTCCAATGGGATCAAGCCATGAAAGAATATTTTCCAATGGAAAATACCTCTAATTGCTACATGGCCAATATATTCAAGAAAATGAGATTCTTCCCTGGTATGGGCTTAGGTCGCAAGCAGTAAGGTATTAAGGAGGCACCAATGATTAAAGAGGTCATCGGCACATTCGGACTATGATATAAGCCTACTAAGGAAGATTGGGCGCCCAATACTGGAAGACAAAACGGGATAAGGCCATTGCTAAAAGGCAAAGGCGTACCATAGATCTCATTAAAATGAAGCCCTATCGAAAGACCCTCAATGGTTATTTTGTGAAAGAAGGAGAAGACTTCCGCTACTGTGGGTTCCCAGAGCCGTTCATTGATCACATCATAGGTACTCGTCTGCCAGGATTTGAAATCTTCTTTGGCATGGAATGGCCTGAAAAAGAAGCAAGCACAGAAGTTAAATAGAAGAAAATTGAAGACTGGCAGCTCGATCTGGACTCCCTCAACATAGATCAGCTATTCATTGAAGATCATGGTATTTTAGTGTTGTCAGTTGAGAAAGGAATCCCAAATCCTCAGTCTGTAATCAAATCCGCTGTTGGGTCTTTATCAAATTGTCATGTAATCAGTCTTGTGTTACATGTCAAGGCTGGGTCTGTCGGTCCCATTAGTCCTGTTCAGTCTGACATGCCAGTTGAGTCCTTTATTTCTGTTGAGTTAAATAAGTTAGTTGTTTCTGCTGAGTCTGTTATTTCTAGTGAGTCTGTTTTTCCTGCTGAGTCAAGTGAGTCTGTCAAGTCTGCAATGAGTCCTGTTACCCCATCTCTTTTCAATGAAATGAAAGAAATTTTTGATTACCCCGAGCGCAATAATAATTTAACTAATAATCTAGCTTCGGAGGGAGAATCTTCTGACTAGGAACCTCGTCCTGAAATAATCAAATTACTTTAACAAGAAGAGGAACGTCAAACTCAACCTCTAATAGAGGAAGTAGAGGTTATCAACCTCGGAACAAAAGAAAGTCCTCAAGAAATTCGGATAGGGGTCACTTTATCTCCCGATGAACGCAAAGGGATAGTAGACTTGCTCAGAAAGTTCAAAAACGTGTTCGCGTGGTCTTACGAGGATATGCCGGGGGTAAGCACATATATTGTCCAACATCGGATTCCGTTATATCCTGATACTCGACCAATCAAACAGAAACTTCGACGTATGAAGCTAGAATGGACTTTGAAAATCAAAAAAGAAGTTACGAAGCAGATTAATGCTGGATTTTTGGAAGTAGTAGAATACCCTGAGTGGATTGCTAATGTCGTCCCAGTACCGAAAAAGGATGGAAAAGTTAGAATCTGTGTGGATTTTAGAGACTTAAACAAAGCAAGCCCAAATGATAGTTTCCCTTTACCACACATAGATGTTCTAGTGGACAGTACAGCAAGACACTCGTTATTGTCCTTCATGGATGGATTTTCAGGGTACAATCAGATAAAAATGGACCCTCGAGATATGCAAAAAACTTCATTCATCACACAGTGGGGGACCTTCTGCTACAAGGTCATACCTTTTGGTTTGAAGAACGCTGGAGCCACCTATCAAAGAGCAGCCACGACTTTACTACATGACATGATACACAAGGAAGTCGAAGTCTATGTTGATGATATGATAGTCAAATCTAAGGAACGACTGGGGCACGTTATAGCGTTATAAAGTTTCTCACAAGAATCCAAAAGTACCAACTTCGCCTCAACCCACAGAAATGTGTATTTGGAGTAACTTCTGGAAAACTGTTGGGATTTGTGGTTAGTCAGAGAGGGATCGAAGTAGACCCTGTGAAGATTAAAGCTATCCAAGAGATGCCACCACCCGAGACTAAAAAGCAGATTCGAGATTTTCTGGGCAGGATCCAGTATGTTAGCAGATTCATCACTCAATTCACTAACGTCTGCGAACCTATTTTCAAGCTTCTCAAGAAGAATGAACCAACAGTTTGGAATGAACAATGTCAAAAAGCTTTCGACCAAGTCAAAGAATATCTCTTAAACCCACCTATTTTGGTTCCACCTACGCCGGGTGAACCACTTCTTCTTTATCTATCAGTCACAGAAGAAGCTATGGGATGCATGCTTGCACAATATGACGAAGATACTCGCAAAGAGAGGGCTATATACTACATCAGTAAAAAGATGTTAGAATATGAACGAAAATATTCGACTCTCGAAAAAACTTGCTTAACACTGGTATGGGCTACTCAGAGACTCCGACACTATATGCTGTCTCATTCAATCATCATGTTATCTCGAATGGATCCTCTCAAGTATCTTTTCGAGAAATCGGCGTTGACAGGGAGAATCGCCCGATGGTTATTGTTGCTATCAGAGTTTGACATCATGCATGTTACACAGAAGTCTATCAAAGGGAGAGCTGTAGCAGAATACTTGGTAGATCACCCTGTAGTAGAAGGAATAAGGCCTGTCGATCAATTCCCAGATGAGAACATCTTGCACGTTAAAGAAGAACCGCAGAACCAAACATGGCAGTTATACTTTGATGGAGCCGCCAATCAAAATGGGTATGGAATAGGGGCAGTCCTGTTTTCTCCGGAAGGATGCCACATTCCTATTGCTATTAAATTGGCCTTTTTGAACATTAATAACACGACTGAATATGAGGCGTGCATCGCGGGGCTCAAAGTTGCTTTGAACCTGGGTATTACAGAAATTGAAGTTTTTGGGGATTTGGCCTTGGTCATACATCAGTCATTGGAAGAATGGAAGACTAGGGATGAAAAATTGAAACCTTATCATGAGTATTTGTTAAACTTAATCAATAAGTTTAAAGTTATCCTGTTCCAACACTTGTCAAGGGAGGATAACAGATTTGCTGACTCCTTAGCAACTTTGTCTTCAATGATCCATTTGCCCCCTGGCATGGAATTGAGACCGATCACTGTTGAAGTTAAAGACAAATCCGCATACTGTCATTAGATCAACATTGCTACTCGACTACCTGATGGAATGCCATGGTACACGGATATAAAGAAAGTGTTGGAAAAACAAGAATTCCTGGAAGAAGCATCGAGGAAGGAACGACAAACCCTACTAAGATTAGCATCTCAATTCATCCTGTGCGCAGGAAGTTTATACAAAAGGTCTTATGATGGGATCCATTTGTCGTGTGTTGATGAAGATCAAGCTGAACAGATAATGATTGAACTACATTCAGGAGAATGTGGCCCTCACATGAGTGGGAAAATGTTAGCTAAGAAAATTATGAGACAAGGATACTATTCGCCCACGATGGAAACGGATTGTCATCACATGGTCAAAACCTGTCATAAGTGCCAAATACATGCGAACCTTATACATGTGCCGCCATCTCAATTAGTGGGTCTGACTTCACCATGGCCATTCTCAGTTTGGGGAATTGACATTATTGGTAAAATATCACTTAAGGCATCAAACGGGCATGAATACATTCTAGTTGCTATCGATTATTTTACCAAATGGGTCGAAGCTGCCTCTTATGCTGTCCTCACTGCTTCTCGAGTTGCAAAGTTTATTCAAACGAACATCATCAGTCGATACGGGGTACCTTCGGAATTGATCTCTGATAATGGGTCACACTTCAAAGCTGAGGTTATCAAATTGTGTTCAAAGTTCAAAATCTCACACCATAAATCATCTCCTTACCGCCCTCAGACTAATGGAGCAGTCGAAGCAGCTAATAAGAATATTAAGTTATCCTCAAGAAAATGTGTCAATCATATCGAGATTGGTTAGAAAAACTGCCATTTGCATTATGGGCATATCGAACCTCAAATCGATCCTCCACTAGAGCTACTCCCTACTCTTTAGTGTATGGCATGGAAGCAGTCTTGCCAGTTGAAATGGAGATTTCGTCTTTCAGGGTTTTGTTAGAAAGTCAGTTGTCAGAAGCAGATTGGGTTCGCCAACTGTATGAAGAATTAAATTTGATCGAAGAAAAATGACTAAGAGCGTTGTACCACGTGCAAACTTATCAAAGAAGAGTCGTCCGCGCATTTGACAAAAGGATCAAGGCCCGTCACTTACAAGTCGGGGACTTAGTACTCAAAGAGAGTCGGATACCTATCTTTGACCCTAGAGGGAAGTTCAAACCAAATTGGGGAGGTCCGTTCATTGTCAAGGAAATATTACCAGGAAAAGCTGTCAGACTTTAAGATCATGATGGAATCGAATTACCAGAACCAACCAACCTTGACCAAATCAAACGGTACTACATTTAAGGAGGCCATCTTTGGCCAAATCAATCCTCATATTACCCAGTTACCCAGTTCAACATATCCTTTCTCAACCCCTTTGCAGTCTTTTTAAAAATAAAAATTATGCCTTTTTTTTTCTCAGCTTGATCACCTAACCTAGGGGAGGGAAAACTTCGAACTACGTTTTAGTCTTATCCCAAAATTCTGGGGTACGTAGGTAACCTGAGAAGTTACTTCAGGCCCGACTACATCAAAATTAAAAAAAAAAATCTATGTCCCCATACAGTAAAAATAAATAAAAAAATAATCTAAAGAAAAAATTCAAAAGAAAAAGAAATATCATTCAAAATGGGGAAGAAAATTTAAGGCAAAGTAAAAGAAATGCCACACAAGGGGCATTTGGGTTTTTGAGCCTCAAAATCCCTTTCTTTTTATACCTAGTCCCAAGCCTACCTATAAAAGTCCTCATAAGTATCGTGTGAAAAGTCAAGGATGGTAGCAAAGCATGATCAGACAGTAAATTATAGAAGTTTAGAAGAAAAAGATAAAAAAAATGATGAAGCCTACTAAGTTGAAAATCCAAAAAAGGTGACTTAGACAAAAATTAAGGCAAGCTCGCAAGGTTGAAAATCTGAAAGAACAACTTTGGCAACAATCAGAGTTGGAAAAAAAAAAGCTCGCTAGATCGAAAACCTGAAAAAGTGATCTAGGCAAAAGCTAGAGCAAGCTCGATGGATTAAAAACCTGAAAAGACGATCTAAGCAAAAGTTAGAGCAACAAAGAAAAATAGAAGAAAATCCCAAGCTGATAGCGGTTCGAGCTGAAACATCAGAAGTCCGAATAATCAAGCTTAAACCAGGCATAGACTCAAAAGCCACAAGTATCTTGTCTACGATCGATCTGAAAATTTTTACTTTCCCAAGTGAACCAAGGGAGATAAGGGTGAATTCTATGATGAGTCTCGAAAGAAAATAATTTTATACTCTTGAGCCTGACTCAAAACCTTCAATAAAATTAATCAAAATTAAAAGTTGAGTCTTTATTGCATTTGTGGTAATCAATTATTTCAAACCTTCATACAATGGGCATTTTCTTTCTTCTTTAATGTAACTTTTCCCCCTTATACTAGGGGCATTTTTTTTTAAATTTTTGCATGATGTGTTCAAGGCCATGTTCATTGTCAAACTAGAGGCATTTTGTTTTTGAGCAATGTTAATCCTAAAAGATAATGAGAACCCCAAACTTAAGGTTACCCTCTTGATAACAGTTTTTCAAAAAACTCTTGAGGTTCAAAAGAAATAAAAACTCAGGTTTTAAATTCATAAAACTTTTTGATAAATCCTTGAGGTTCAAACAAAAGCATTTTGGATCTCACATAGGAGATATGGCATTCTTTCGTTCTCCAGATTCTTTTCTAGATTCAATCATTTTTAGATTCGATCATTTCTCTTCCATATTCATTATCTTTCAGATTTATTCATTCTCCGATTCATTCCAATCAGTCTTCTTCTTTCCCAAAATTCCTTCATTCCTCTGTAAGTTTTGCTTAGTTTCCGCCAAGGGTTATCTTGAATTTTGCTCAGTTTCCGCCAAGGGTTATATTGGATTTTGCTCAGTTTTCGCCAAGGGTTATCTTGGATTTTGCTCAGTTGCCGCCAATGGTTATCTTGCTAGTGTGTGATTTAAAATCTGAGCATAATTTGAGTATAATCTGAGCATAAACTGAGCATAATTTGAGCATAAACTGGGCATAACTGAGCATAATTCTAAGAAGACCCTCGGCGGTAACTGAGCAAAATCCAAGATAACCATTGGCGGCATCTGAGCAAAATCCAAGATAACCCTTGGCGGCAACTGAGCAAAATCCAAGATAACCATTGGCGGCAACTGAGAAAAATCCAAGATAACCCTTGGTGGCATCTGAGCAAAATCCAAGATAACCCTTGGCGGAAACTGAGCAAAATCCAAGATAACCCTTGGTGGCAACTGAGCAAAATCCAAGATAACCCTTTGCGGACACTGAGAAAAATCCAAGATAACCCTTTGCGGAAACTGAGCAAAATCTTTGCGGTAAAAAATCCAAGATAACCTTTGGCGGCAACTGAGCAAAATCCAAGATAACCCTTGGCGGCAACTGAGCAAAATCCAAGTGAATCCTTGGCGGTAACTGAGCAAAATCCAAGATAACCCTTGGCGGAAACTGATCAAATTGTTACATCAGTCAAGGAGAATTTTCTAAAATTCAAGGATCTGATACTGTCAGTGAGAGTTTGCACTCAAGGACCTGACAATTTTTTAATTCGGGGAGAGTTTTACCCTCAAGGATCTGAACACCTTAACGAATTGTTAAATCAGGCTGCAAAATGAACTGTCACTAACTTTGGCATTCAGATATCGCACTATCTACCAAAATAGATTTGCTATCTAGTTTGCTTTAACCTTCTGCGAAAGAGGGACATCTGTAGACACCCCATTTTTGCATCCGCCTGATTAATCAACTCGTCAACTCGATCGCAATGATTCCCAATTATGGATGTGTATTCCATTGCTTTATTTTGTTACCGGATGTGTTTCAGAAATCCGGATGAGGTATCTCAAACTGACAAAACCTTAGAACCATGCTACGCTAGGAAAATACGACTCTAGAAACATAGAAATCATCATCTTGCAGATCCAAAAAGAAGCCTCACGATAAAAATCACTAAAAATGACAAAATTACGAAATACCCCTAACATCAAAACGACCCTAGAGCCTACGTTACGCTTAGGAAAACTCTCTCAAACACATAAAACAACAAATCGAAATCAAATAAATCACTTCACCAATTTTAACAGAATTCGAAAAAATTACAAAAATGCCCCTCATAAAGTTCATGACCATTTCACACAAAATTTCATAAATGACACAAACCAATATTTCCATTGAATTCCTTACGAAAAATCTATTCTAAAACATCCTAGAACATTAAAAACTGACTTAAAACGTAAAAAGTCCTCTCCGGGGGTAAAACGGTAATTTCACAAATTTCATAATTAAAAATTTCGAAATTAATAAATAAAACATGAAATAATTAAAGTGAAACATTAATGAAATTAATTTAAAATTTTGAATTAAAAAAATCGATCAATCGGGCTTTCAAGTAAATTATTGAGGGTTCGTGAGATATTTCTTTAAGGACCCCTCCATTTGGGGGTCCAAAGAATTAAAGATATTTTAGAGGGGGGTTTTTCAAAAATTTAAAATCAATCAAGCAAGACTAAGGTCAAGGTATTAAAGTCAATCAAGTGAGACTAAAGTCAAAATTAAAGTCAATTAAGCAAGAATAAAGTCAAAATATTAAAAGTCAATCAATTATGACTAAAGTCAAAATATTAAAAGTCAATCAATTATGACTAAAGTCAAAATATTAAAAGTAAATCAAATAAGACCAAAAGTCAAAATCATAATAGAGTTCTAATTAAAAAATAACTCTATCTAATAGAGTTCTAACTAAAAAACAATTCTACATAAAATAATTCTAATTAAAACACAATTCTACCCAAAACAATTCTAACTAAAACACAACTCTAACTAAAACAAGTCTAATTAAACACTAACTCTATCAAAATCAACCCCTAAAAAAATCTATAAATAGAGGTGCTCACACCCTATTTTCGTATCAAATCATAAATCCTAAGAGAAGTAGGTCTAAAAGTCCCCCTAGCCTCCCATAAACCCTAGTTTTGGAGTCCCAACTTCTTACCTAACATCCCTCCTTCGATTTTAGCCTAAAAAACACCTAAAAGCCCTTTGAAAACACCCAAAAACCCATAACAAACTTGAAGAATCCAGATAAAAAAAGTAGATACCTTGCCTCGGAGATCAGAAATCCAAATTCGGAGACAGAATAAAGCAAGGAATACAGTACAAGGAGCAGTTTTTGTCGGATCTGAGGGAATAAGATCTTTGCTATCGGAAAGGTATATTTTCTTATTTTTTTTATTATCTAAGTTTTTTAGCAATGTAACTTATTTGGGAAGTTAGTAGAGACCGACTTTGGCCGGGCGGGGTTGGTGTCTAACACCTTCTAACCCCGTAACATGATCCCCGAATTCAGTTTTTTCTGTTCTAGATTAGTTCTTTATCTATTTAGAGTCATTGATCGGTTCTTAGACCGTAATAACTAGGTGGCGACTCCCAAACCTCAAGGGTCAAAAGCGAATCCGCGCACCCAGCGGATCGAGGGCGCTTTCAGGTTTAAGTTATAAAATTATTACTTAATTACAACGTCGTCCCTTATTTTCATAGGTCTTTAATCCTTTCTCCCTCTTCTCTTTAAATCCTATCGAACGAAATAACTCTGTTATTTCTGTCGAACCCTCTCCATCGTCTCTCTCGAGTCTCGACAGAACTCTTTCTCTCTCTCACTCACTCATTCTTTCTCGATTTCTCTCTTGTTCTCGATCGAACTCTCTCATTCTCTCGAGAGGCAGAACTGAACCCTTTCTCCCACGAAACTCTCTCGCTCGAGCTCTCTCATTCTCGTAAACCCTCGCTCTCGCGAACTCTCTCATTCTCTCCCGGTTTGATCTCGCTCTCGTTCTCACTCTCTCATCATTGCTCACACGAACGGCGAAGACTCCATCTCATTTTCTCGCTCTCGCTTTTACTGTTTAAGCTACACTCTCTCGCACGAACGACAAAGACTCCATCTCCCTCGCAGACAGGTACTCTCCCTCTCTCTCTCATATTGTTTAAGCTTCATCTCCTTGGATTAATTTGAGTTTCGATTTGATGAAGACAAAAAATCCGGATTTATTTAGGACTTTTTTTTTATCTTCACTTTGGTAAACTGACAATAGACTGTGAACCTGATTGAATAACAATTTAGGTATTAATTTGAGTTTTTGTTATTTGATTTGAGAATATTTTATCTGTGAAATATTTCACATAAAAAATTTCGATTAGTTGTCGTGTTTCTTGATTTTAATCTCGTGAGCAAGGCTAGTACGGTTAAAGGTCCAAAAGTATCAGTAAGAAGTTAAGGTATATCGGTAGTTTGGCAATATAGATGGTAATAAAAGACCGTGTTAAGAAGCAACAATGTATAAATATTATTTATTTAATCCATCATCTTCCTTTCTCTTTGTGGATATCTTGTCTCTTCTATATATTTTTTAGGGGTGAGTAAAATGTTAGTTATGGCCACACCAGGTAAGCTTCAATTTGATGAGGGTTCGAATGAGTTTTGAACCTGAGCCTCATATCTCCACAATACAAATCCTTGCCAACTTAGAGATAGCTAGGCATTTTTTTTAATTCCTTGTCAAATCCGTTCGACTAAAGTAATGGATTGCTTATCTATTGTATGAGTTATTTGTATCAAGGGTTCAAATCCCTCTTTTTCTATTTCATCTGATTACTTTGAGATTTTTCTCAAGGATTTTTATAGGTATCAAATAGGCCAGATTGTGATGGCGTTGAGTTTGTTTGCGTGTCTCTTGGGTTGGTCATCTCGACCGCCTAGATACACTCTTTTCTCTTTTTGAATAAAATTATACTTATAAAAAAAAGGATAATTATGTGGTCGAAGCATTTGCCAACTTAATGGTTATTTATTTTCTTGGATTTCGACTAGGAGAATGAGTCCAAGTTAAAGGTTAATCATCATTTTCTTGGACTTTGATGAGGATGGGTATGTAAGCCTCTACCTGCCTTCTAGCATTTGAGTGGTGACATTGGCGCAGGGTTTCACTTACTTACGTAGCATACAACTCATTGCCTGTAATCAATGTTCTTGTTCCCCTTTCTTCCAGGTGTTCTAGTGTTTCCCCTGATTCTCTCCTACCATGGAAAGTCAGTATGAAATAAATTCAAACAGTAAGACGAAAAAAAAAGTGTTATCCCCTCCCATCTCGCTATATTTCTTCCATACCTATGTGAAACATGGTGCACTTCAGTCTTCTCCATCCATTATAAAATAATCAGAAATTTTATACTTTTTTTACTAGTTAGGGTTACACATGGTTTGTGCCGTTTCTTATTGAAGGACTACTGTTTCTGTATTATTTTTGAGTACTAGTTTGCATCTATATTTTGCATACATGAACTTGTGTACATAGCCTTGTGTAAGTGTACTTGAGGTTAGGAATTCCTTGGTTGCATGGCTCCCAACTACCTCAGATTGACCAATTTTTAGAAATTCCATGCCATGAGGATCTTTCCTAGTAGTTATAATTGGGCTGGTCATGATGTTAATCAGAGGGTCAAGGACTAGGGTGGTGAGAAGTGCCCGCACATGATCCTATAGTCCAAGATGTTGCAAATCATGCTGTGAAGACCATCCAACAGAGGTCTAACTCATTGGCCCCTTATGAACTGCTAGAGATCATTCTTGCTAAGGCCGAGGTCAACATTTTCCACTACTTTCAAATTAGTTTTTTTTTTACATCATTTATTCTGTTACGATCTTTTTCACACCGAAAAATCCTGTATGTTTTTTAACGTAATTATCTATCACTTAGGGATATTAATATTTTATTATGTTGCTCTTGTTGTACCAGGTGATTGAAGAAACTTCCAAGTTCGACATACTTCTCTAGGTGAAGAGGGGAAGCAAGGAAGAGAAGTATAAAGTTGAAGTACATAAGACTCATGAAGGTACCTACCATTTGAATCCGATGGAGCAAGACCACTCTTTGCTACCTATTTGGGACTCGGTGCTGCAAGCCTTATAATTATGCCATCGAAGAATAATCTTGTAAACATTATAAATACAACTTATATGTATGTGTATGCCCCTTTGACATGAGCTTCAAAAATCCAGTTTCTAGGGTTACAGGAATGATAGACGTGGCTATCGGTATATATGCTTTTGCCCTACCTAATCTCTTAGTATGTATTTCTGTTGTGTGGATTGCGAACATCATTGCCCTGCAAATTGAGCAGTTGTGATAGATAATTCTTGGTGGTTAGTTAGCTCAGTTTGCAAAATTGTTAGAGTTCTCCCATAAAAAGACTTTAGATATGCTTCTTTCTCAGTCCATTTTCTCAAAAAAAAAAACAAAAAAAAATTGTATTTGGTTCTCCAAACCATGGATAAAATCAGTAAATTGAAATAGCCTTTATTAGGTAGGTGGTAGAAATAGAAAACAGTTGTGTTGGATGGCCACTAAGTCCCTTCCAAGTATGTTACAAGATTTCATGTATTACCATGTTTTTACTATTGCAGAGATCATATGTTACTGTTTTTATTGTTGAAGCAATTCCCATCTGTTACTCCAAGGGGAAATATGCTCAAAGAACATGTCATTTCTCATGCAATTTCTTCATTGGTTGTACACCAACATTAATTACTAATTGAAAAAAAAAAATATATTTGTTTTACTAATTGAAAAAAATAATTACTATCTATATGGTCGTTTGAATATTCACATCCAAGGCAACATTGTCAGTTTAGAAGTTTCAAAGTGGTTTGATTTTTTGAGAGGAAGATCTCCTCAAATCACTCCTCCCACCCCCCCCCCCCCACATACAAAAAAAAAAAAAAAAAAAAAATCCCTTGACTCATATCTAGTGGACCCACTGATCCTTGTTGAAAAATTATAACCACATCTTTTTAAGATTACCCTAACTCAACTTACTTACCTTCTATTTTAGTTAGCCAACAGATCTCATTATTCCCTAGAGGTGGAATTCTGTTATTGTCCCTTGACCTGAAGCATTTCTGTTTGATTTATTGTTGCATGACCATTTAAGTCAAAATTCAATCAAAATGCCATCCGAACCTTATTTGAATCACTCACCATTTTTACCATCCAAAATTCAATCAGAATGCCATCCAAAATTCATTTAATACAAGTGTTAAATTATGAAAGATAATTGGTAATTGGATCAGTCCATAGCATTAGAGGTAAATGTTGAAAGCTAAAGTAGCACTTCGGTTGAAGTAATTGCTTTTGATAATTTCCTACGTGCAATCAAAAGGTGGAATTCATTTTCTTTTAATCATTTTTCCTAGCAATTTGTATTTAATTCAAAACAAATTCCCTATAATCACAGACCCTATACATAAATGATAGAGAGCCATAAAGGAACCACATTAACTGAATTTATAAATTTACATAAAAGATTACATCACAAACAGATACACAAATGTATCCTAATAAGACACTGAACAATCACCATATCCCTCAATCCACAAAAACTTACTAGTTTTACTCTTTTTTTTTCCGATAGGTTAACTTACTAGTTTTAACACTTCAGACCAAGGAGCATAAGATGAAAAAAATAAACAGGAAATAAAGAAAAAAAATGCTCCTTATATATGAACTAAGGAACTCAGATGAGTTTCTTGGTCGACCCTCAAATGACAATCTCCAGCTTCAAAATGCTTGAATTGATCTCGACAACACTCTGTTATTGTAGATCTCATCACACACGTGCACATCTTCTCTAAGAATGGTCATGTTCTCAACATTGAGCTCATTGTCCAACAATAGAGTGCCACCCGATGATGCTGCCTGATATGCAAGCATGACATTGCATCCCCACCCATAACTACCACACCATACTTCGATGGCTCATCCACCTATCCAAAATGAACATTTCAGTCACCTACTTCATCTGTACGTTTCATAACTAATGAAACATGATTTCCTCTCCAAGAAAACATTGATAGGATAATCACATAATAAAAATAGATCGAAACTTACTTTGGTTACCATTGTAAAAGTTCACCTCCATGACCTTTATGGAATTTGATCATTTCTTTGAGTGGGTAGTCACTAATAACACTCACTGTTGAGTTGGCCATATGCTGGTAATGGTAATACATAAAGTTTCCTTAGCAACCCCTGAACTAGTGTAAGGATAAAAAAAACCAATTTTTCTCATCAACAGAATTTTGAAAAGAAACACCAACCAATTATAGCCAAGACAACTAAATTCATGAATCAAAATAACAACTCAGAACTTAAAAAGAAAGTAATAAGTTAAGATTACAATCAAACTTTGAGTGAAATTTAAGTTATATGAATTTCTTAAAGAAATAAAAAGAAAATACAAGAACGATATAAACCAGAAATTTGAAAATACACACAAACCCATAATAACAAATACTGAATCAAATTCTAAAACAAATTTTTTCTCAATGCCCCCAAGCTTTCATTTGAGATTTTCCAAGTCTAAATTGATTTCCTTCTTCTTTATGAGATTCAAGTTTTCTTTGAAATGTGATTGTTGGAATTATTCAATCAGATTCACAGTCTATTTGACAACACATTAGGCCATATGATTTTGAAACATAAAATGACTCTAAAGCAAACAAATCAAAGAACAGAAACTCAAATTAATACCTAAATTGTTATTCAACCAGGTTCACAGTCTATTGTTAGTTTACCAAAGTGAAGATAAAAAAAGCCCTAAATGATATTTTGTCTTCGTCAAATCGGAACTCAAATTAATACAGTGAGAGTGAGAGAGAGAGAGAGAGAGATAGTACTAGTCTACGAGGGAGATGGAATCTTCGTCGTTCGTGCGAGAGAGAATGAGAGAGTGAGAGTGAGAGCGAGACCGAGAAAGAAAGATGAGAGAGTGAGTGCGAGATCGAGCGAGAACAAGAGAGAGAGCGAGACTGAGCTAGAACGAGAGAGAGAACCAGACACCGAGAGAGAATGAGAGAGTTCGCGCGAGAGAGAGAGAGAGAGAGAGGGTTTGAACACGAGAGAGACGATGGAGAGCCTAGAGAGAGGATTCGACAGAGAGTTAAACTCTTTGATTTTTCAAAATGATTTTAAAGAGAAAGGGACGTCGCACTAATTACAAAAAAGAAGAAGGGTGGCGCTGTAATTAAGTTATAATTTTCTAACTTAAATCGATTGACTGTTAAATTGAATCTGATCCGTCCGATTATCCTATATCCGACAGCTTAAAAATGTTTGTCAAAATGTTTGGTGCCGATGAAAGTGCCCCTCAATCCACGGGGTGAGCGGATCCACTTTTGACCTTTGAGGTTTGGGAGTCGCCACCTAGTTATTACAGTTTAGGAACCGAACATTGACTCTAAAAGACATAAAATTAATCTACAAAAAATAAGAAACTAAGTCCGGGGATCACGTTACGGAGTTAGAAGGTGTTAAGCACCAATCCCGCCTGGCAAATGCCGATCTCTACTAATTTTCAAATAGAACTACATTGCTAAAAAGACCTAATCAATAAAAAAATTTAAATCATTACCTTTACGAAGACAACGGTCTTGTTCCCTCAGATCTGGTAGAATAGTTTTTCATACAGCACTCCTTGTTTCGTTTTGTCACTGGATTCGTTTCGGATTTTCAAAACAAAGTATCTCCTTCAGAATTTTTCTAATTTTTTTTTATGAATTTATGGGGTGTTTCGGAAGGGTTTTTAGGTATTTTTTTAAGCTAAAATTGGGGTATCGATGTTAGGTAATGAGTTAGGGCTTCAAAATTAAGTTTTGTGCGAGGCTAGGGAAGCTTTTTGACCTACTTTTTCTAGGGTTTATTTTTTGATACGAAAATAGGCTGTAGGGACCCCTATTTATAAATTTTTTGAGTGCTTGTTTTGATAGAGTTAATGTTTAATTATAATTCTTTTAGAGAGAGTTATTGTTTATTTAGAATTATTTTAAATAGAGTTATTATTTAATTATAATTCTATTAGGTAGAGTTATTATTTAATTAGGATTGTTTTAAATAGAGTTATTATTTAATTAGAATTCTATTAGGTTTTGACTTTTAGTTTCACTTGATTGACTTTAAGATTTTGACTTTAGTCTTACTTGATTGACTTTAAGATTTTGACTTTAGTCTTACTTGATTGACTAAGAATTTTTTTTGGAGAACCCCCTTTATTATATCTTTAATTTTTTGGGCCCCCAGATGGAGGGGTCCTTTAATAAATATCTGGGCAACCATCAATAAATTTTGCCTGAGTGCTTGATCGATCGATTTTTTTGGTTCAAAATTTTAAATTAATTTTATTAATATTTCACTTTACATTATTTAATGTGTTATTTATTAATTTTGAAATTAAAAAAAAAATTAATTGGAAAATTATTTTTTTGCCCTCGGAGAGGACTTTTTGCGTTTTAAGTCGGTTTTCAATGTTCCAGGATGTTTTGGTAATCAATTTTTTGTAAGGAATTCAATGGGAATATTATTTTTTTATCATTTATGAAATTTTTTGTGCGAAATGATTGTGAACTTTATGATGGGCATTTTCATAATTTTATCGAATTTTGTAAAAATTGGCTAAATGATTTATTTGGTTTTTATTTGTTGTTTTATGTGTTTGAAAGGGTTTCCTAAGTGTAATGTAGGCTCTAGGGATGTTTTGAAATTAGGGGTATTTTGATAATTTAATCATTTTTTAGTGATTTTTATCTTAAAGCTTCTTTTCGTCTGCAAGATGATGATTTCTATGTTTTTGAGGTTATATTTTCCTAGTGTAGTGTAGTTTCTACAATTTTGTTAGTTCGAGATACCTCATCCGGATTTCTGAAACATATATGATAACAAAATAAAGTATTGGAATGATCATCTATCATTGGGAACCGTTGCGATCAGGTTAACGAGTTGATTAATCAGGCGAATGCTAAAATAGGGTGTCTACAGATGCCCCTCTCTGGCAGAGGGTTGAAGCAAACTAGATAATAAATCTATTTTGGTAGATAGTGCGATATCTAAATGCCAAAGGTAGTCACAGTTCATTTTACAGCATGATTTAGCAATTCGTCGGGACGTTTGGATCCTTGAGGGCAAAAGTCTCCCTGAACAAGTTTGTCAGGTCCTCAAGCTTGAACTCTCACTGACGATGTCTGATCCTCGAATTTTTAGAAAATTCTCCCTGACTAATGCAAAAGTGCACGTGTGCAATGGTGTGAAAAAATGTGTCAGGTCTTAGAGATTTTCTCTTACTAACAATAATGATTCAAAATTGAAATTTGCTTATGCAACGAAAACAATTATGACAAGGTTGAACAATGAGGTAATTTGAGTCATAACATTATAGGAACTTCGTTAAATCCTATTTAAAATTCCTTTTAAAGTTCGAAAAAGTTTGAGTCACGTTTATCGGGCTCGAACCTATTGTTGCTACGCTTCTCGAGCTAAAGAACTTAAACAATCCTATTAATTCAATATGGTTCAAACAAAGCTGGAGTCTCGTTTCTCAGACTCTGGTTAAGGTTTACAGGAACTTAAACAATCCTATTAAAATTGGAATCTCGTTTCTCAGACTCGAATTAAGGTTTATAGGCACTTCAAAAAACCTATTCATTCTATGATTCAAAAAGTTGGAATCTCACTTCTCGGACTCGAACCTAGGTTTGTTGGCACTTCAAAAAAACTACTCAATCTATGATTCAAAAAGTTGGAGTCTCGTTTCTCGGACTCGCACTTAGGTTTGTATGCACTTCAAAAAGCCTACTCATTCTATGATTCAAAAAGTTGGAGTCTCGTTTCTCGAACTCGAACTTAGGTTTATAGGCACTTCAAAAAGTCTACTCATTATATAATTAAAAAAGTTGGAGTCTCGTTTCTTGGACTCGCACTTAGGTTTGTAGGCACTTCAAAAAATCTACTCATTCTATGATTCAAAAAGTTAGAGTTTCGTTTCTCGGACTCGAACTTAGGTTTGTAAGCATTTTAAAAAGCCTACCCATTCTATAATTCAAAAAGTTAGAGTCTCGTTTCTCGAACTCGAACTTAGGTTTATAGGCATTTCAAAAAGCCTACTCAATCCATGATTCAAAAAGTTGGAGTCTCGTTTCTTAAACTCAAACTCACTAAGTCACGTTTCTCGGGCTCAGATTTATAGGAACTTAAACAATCCTATTAATTTACTCTATGATTCAAAAAAAGTTGGAGTCTCATTTCTTAGACTCGAATTCACTAAGCCACGTTTCTCGGGCTTAGACTTATAGGAACTTAAACAATCCTATTAATTCATTCTATGATTCAAAAAAAAGCTCAAAGTTTAAAATATTGGGCCTTTATTAGTTTATCATGCATCTGGATTCATAATTATCATTGTACTTCATCGGACTTTTAAGTAAGATTTTCCTTTTTATTATGTGATTAAGAATAAAATTTTGGAATTAAATGACTTTCAAAAATGCCCCTAGTTTCAAGGTTGGCTTTAACTAGAACTTGACTATGAGGATGATGGAATGGATTACACTTGAAAAATATGGACCTGATGTATGACAGATAGAAGACTGACATTTCCTTAAATTTAAGACTCTTAAGATTATCATATGTGCAATAAAGGATTAATCATTTTTTTTCGAATTCCTTTTGAAAAAAACTTGAGTTGGACTTAAAAAATCTTAATAAATATTAGAATAGAAGATCTTTCTCTTTAAAGTGGTTGATGATTCTACATTTTCCTTTGACGAACACTTGAACAAGTAAACGCACTCCTAAATATTCTACAATGTTCAAAATGGCTTCTGAGTTTCTTCGACTTCAACATTATTTTCATTGAATGTTGTGGCTTGAATGGTTCTGTATTTTTCAATTTTTTCACAAGCTTTCTTCTAAAATTTTCTTCTTGATGGGACATTTCCTCCCATTTGATAATGCCCTAATTTTTGCTTAGGTTGCCTTTCCAAGTTTTCAACCTAACGGATTTTTCTTTTCTTTTTCTAAAGATGCATTGATTTTTGTCTAAGTCACCTTTTCAGGTTTTCAACTTAGCAAGCTTTTTTTTTTTTATGGTTATGTCCTAACTTTTGCCTAAGTCGCCTTTTCAGGTTTTCGCCTTAGCGGACTTCTTTTTTTTCTCAATGATCTTGAATATTCAACTCGACAGCTTCTTGGTTCCTTACACCTTAACCTAGTCAATTAGCATTCAGAAGGACTTAATAGGTAGGCTTGGGACATGGTTTAGAAAGAAAGGGTAAAAATCTCAACTTCCCAAAATGCCCTTAGTCTAATATTACCTTTTTTTTGTCATTCTTTTCTGTAAATTCTTTTGACTTTTTTTTTCTAATGTCCCTAGTTTGGCATTTTTTTTTCTACTAATTTTTTTTAATGCCCCTAGTTTGGCATTTTTTTTCTTTTGAACCTTTCAACAAGGGATTTTCCTTTTGGATGACACTTTTCTTAAGAGAATACATTTTTTTGCGTGATCGAGCCTGAAGTACCTTCTCAGGTTGTCTACGTACCCCAAATATTTCTTTTTCTTTTATGATCAGGTCAAAACGTAGTTCATACTAGACTTCCCTCCCAAGGTTGGTCGGTGTGGTTTAGAAGGAAGAGGCTATGGATTTTTTTTAAAGGCTGCGAGGGGCTAAAAAAAGTTATTTTTTTATTGGTTAGACAGGAAAATGGCTCGATCAAAGAAGGCCTCCTTTGGTGAATACTGCTTGACTTGGTCAAAGTTTTAGGAATTCGATATCTGGATTGCTTTGTCGAGTAAGGTCTTCTTTTTAGAATGATTAACTTCAGTTTTCTTCTAAGAATGAGTAATCTTCAGTCTTCTTCTACGAAATTGAGTGTGATTGAGTTCTTTGTATTTGACATTGACTCGTTCAACAATTTCCAAACTTCGAAGAAAATCTCATGTTGTTTTGCGAATGATAATTATTTTCTCTAAGTGAAAAACATGATGGATACCTTCTTGTGGGTCTTGACACATTTGTGATGGTTTCAACTACATCATTCTTGATCGATAATATTTGATTTTGAAGTTCACCTTCGACTTTATGACTTGATCTATTTTGGTACAATCTATCATCATGAGACCATATAGGAACGTTGTTAAATTTCTCAAGTAAGTTTATTAGCCTTTCATGTTCTCTTGAGGATAAAATATCACCAATTTGCACTTCTTGAGTGTACTATTTAATTCCAATATTTATCAAATTCGATTAGTGAGCTTTAAGTCATTTCTCATATTAGATTTTATGTTCACATCATTATTGCATACAGGATAATCAAAAGCTTCTTTATTTTATTGGAATTGAAAAACATAGACTGACAAACTAGACTAAAACTGGAAAGTTGAAGAAAAATTAACATAGCTGAAACAACTAACTGGATTTAAAGACTGACGAAAACTGGATTGAAACTCAAAGAAAACTCAGGGACAATTACCTACAAAGCGAGAAGGTCATTCTGGGTGGATGGACTACTTGGACTTGACATTGGTACTTTGACTAGACGACTCTTTTGACGGACCCAAAATGACACAGATGAAGGTTTAGAACCTTTAGGGGCACCTAAGATTAACCATCGATTCTAAAGGTTTGACTCTTAACCACATGATTAAAATTTTGAAATTAGCCAAAGTCCGGTGAGAAATATCGAATGCACTATAAGTCTATAGTGACCAAGAAAGTGAGAAATGTTAGACGCGGGTCTAACCCTGATTGGGATTGAACCTTTGATCAGACAAATTAATTTGATCTTAAGATCGAATCTTTTTAAAGTGATCTAGATCTTAAAAAGTGAAACCAATTAGTCCAATTGATTTGGTATTGATCAGTTTGATCCATTTGTCAATCAGGCCAACTGGTTTAATTGGTTCAAATTGATCGGTACATTTCACCGATTGGGTCGGGCCGATATAGTGGGTTTAGTTTGAATGGTCTAGATCAGTCCACCCACTTACCTGTTGGTTGGATTAAATAGAGCAACCTGGGAACACCCATAGTCAGTTCAGGTCGTGACCTATAACAAGGTTTCTAGACTCTAAGTTTACTACGTCAAATGCAATTATTTGGCCACCCTTTCCCAAGTGCACCTATATACCTCTCGAGCGTACTCAATCAAACGGTACGTGGTGACTTGGTTTGATATACCGTATAGGTGATAATCTAAGATTTCAATCCACTTCTTTGAAGTCAAAAACATCAAGTTTAATCCCCAAATCAGAGGTGGCGCGCGATGCTTGAGCAAAAACACTCTTAAATCACATATTTTCTAGAATAGACGTAGTCTATCCTCCTAGTACCGTAGTACATTGGAGCAGGATTTCGCTTAGGTACTGGTTTTGACCAAGAAGTGCAATTGATGTACTTGGATCATCTTTGATATATCTATCAGTACGAGTCAAGAGTTGTAGCTTTCATGAATGGTTTGGCATCCCACGAGGGGACCGACCACGTACTAGTACTACGTTGGCAAACGGGACATGTGATTGTGTGGCTTACAATAGGTCGAAGGCTCAGGTCGCTCCAGCCTGGATGTATCGATATACCTTTCAGAGTCACCTGATCAGACGGTACTGATGCCCCAGTTTAATATATCCTAAGGTACATGACTGGAGTTTTGATTTTCATAAATGACGTCGCATCTCCGAAGAGACCAGGCCACTCACTAGTGCCATGTTGGCTATATTGGGACATGCAAGCGTGTAAAACAATAAACGTGCATGTGGTGTGTGCAAAACAGGGTGGGGTGTGCCCAGGGCCTTTTCAAACAAATGGGCTTGATCATAGCATCACACATTGATACCATATGGATATTAGCTAAAATAAATACCAGTCCAATAACATCATTAAGATCACCAATAAACACATCAACTATATATTTGATCAAGATCAATGGTAAATCAATTAATGAGCATCACATATAATAATTGATCAAATTCAAACATTGCAATAGGCATAATTTTTATAATTTTTAAGATCTAATCAATGATCACTTTTGGGTAATCCAAAATAAATCGAGATTCCAATAGATGTTACATTGATGATAGGATGATAATTGTTGAGATAAGCTCGCTCTCAGGAACATTAATTGTGCTAACACTAGATAAATTCAGATTTTCTGTGAATTAGGAAAATACAATCCGAACTTACATCGATGATATCTAAGACTCCCAATAATTAAATTGAGTGAATTTAGGTTCTAAATTAATCTATTCGATAGGATCTATATTTTATTAATAGGTGCCCAGACCTAATTCTGACTAGAATGTTCTGTAAAAACGTTTTAACATTGCTGTCTCAACCTTCTTTCAGCAACAATTCTAGATTTACAGATTGAACTTGCATCGATGATATCCAAGACTCCAGTTAACGAAATTGAGTAAATTTAAGTTCTAAATTAATCTACTCGATGAGATCTACATTTTATAATAGGTTCCCAGACTTAATTCTCACTAGAATATTCTATAAAAATATTTTAACATTGCTGTCCCAACCATCATTCAGCAACAATTCCAGATTTATAGATTGAAGTTGCATCAATGATATCTAAGGCTCCCGATAACGAAATCGAGTGAATTCAGGTTCTAAATTAATCTACTCGATGAGATCTACGTTTTATTAATATGTGCCCAGACTTAATTCTGACTAAAATAGTTTGTAAAAATATTTTAACATTATTGTCCCAACCTTCATTCAGCAACAATTCCAGATTTACAGATTGAACTTGCATCGATGTTATCTAAGGCTCTTGATAACGAAATTGAGTGAATTTAGGTTCTAAATTAATCTAATTGATGGGATCTACATTTTATTAATAGGTGCCTAGATCTAATTCTAAATAGAATGTTCTGTAAAAACGTTTTAACATTGCTGTCCCAACCTTCTTTCAGCATCAATTCCAGATTTACAGATTGAACTTACATCGATGATATCTAAGGCTCCCGATAATGAAATTGAGTAAATTCAGATTCTAAATTAATTTTTACTCGATGACATCTACATTTTATTAATAGGTGCCTAGATCTAATTCTAAATAGAATGTTCTGTAAAAACGTTTTAACATTGCTGTCCCAACCTTCTTTCAGCATCAATTCCAGATTTACAGATTGAACTTACATCGATGATATCTAAGGCTCCCGATAATGAAATTGAGTAAATTCAGATTCTAAATTAATTTTTACTCGATGACATCTACATTTTATTAATAGGTGCCTAAACTTAATTCTCACTAGAATGTTCTGTAAAAATGTTTTAACATTACTGTCCTAACCTTCATTCAGCAACAATTCCAGATTTACAGATTGAACTTGCATCGATGATATCCAAGGTTTTCGATAACGAAATTGAGTGAATTCAGGTTTTAAATTAATCTACTCGATGAGATCTACTTTTTATTAATAGGTGCCCAGACTTAATTTTCACTAAAATATTCTATAAAATTATTTTAATATTATTATCCCAACCTTCATCATTCTATCATTTTCATATGTCAATTTGAATCTTTCATTATTTAGGGGTCATCAAAAGATGACCCTTAATTGGACAAAAATATAATACCCAAAATCATCCACAATCAAGCCACAAAAATAAATAAATAAGTAAAATAAATCGAAGTAAATAATAAAAAAACTAGGTCATCCTGGCAATGTTCCCATACTTGGGGTTTTTCAAGTCTGATCCTCAATAGTCCCCAGTGGATTCGTCACTAAAAGCGCCTTCAATCCACGGGGTGCGTGGATTCACTTTTGACCTTTAAGGTTTGGGAGTGGCCACCTAGTTATTACGGTCTAGGAACATAACATTAACTTTAAAAGGTAAAAAAATCAATCTACGAAAAATAAGACTAAGTTCGGGAGTCATGTTATGGAGTTGGAAGGTGTTAAGCACCAACCCTGCCCGGCAAACGTCGGCCTCTACTAATTTCCAAATAGAACTACATTGCTAAAAAGACCTAATTAATAAAAAATTTAAATCATTACCTTTACGAAGACAACGATCTTGTTCCCTCAGATCTGGTAAAATAGTTTTTCATACAGCACTCCTCATTTCGTTCTGTCACTAGATTCGTTTCGGATTTTCAAAACAAAGTATCTCCTTCAGAATTTTTCTAATTTTTTAATGAATTTCTGGGATGTTTTGGAAGGGTTTTTAGGTGTTTTTTGAGCTAAAGTTGGGGTATGGATGTTAGGTAAGGAGTTGGTACTTCAAAATTAAGTTTTGTGGGAGGCTAGGGAAACTTTTTGACCTACTTTTTCTAGGGTTTATTTTTTGATACAAAAAGAGGTTGTAGATACCCCTATTTATAGATTTTTAAAGTACTTATTTTGATAGAGTTAGTGTTTAATTATAATTCTTTTAGAGAGAGTTATTGTTTATTTAGAATTGTTTTAAATAAAGTTATTATTTAATTATAATTCTATTAGGTAAAGTTATTATTTAATTATGATTGTTTTAAATAGAGTTATTATTTAATTAGAATTCTATTAGGGTTTTGACTTTTAGTCTCACTTGATTGACTTTAAGATTTTGACTTTAGTCTTACTTGATTGACTTTAAGATCTTGACTTTAGTCTTACTTGATTGACTAAGAATATATTTTTGGAAAACCCCCTTTATTATATCTTTAATTCTTTGGGCCACCAGATGGAGGGATCCTTTAATAAATATCTGGGCAACCATCAACAATTTTGCCTGAGAGCCTGATTGATCAATTTTTTTTATTCAGATTTTTAAATTAATTTGATTAATATTTCACTTTACATTATTTAATATTTTATTTATTAATTTCAAAATTTAAAAAAAAATAATTGAAAAATTATTTTTTTGCCCTCGGAGAGGACTTTTTGCGTTTTAAGTCAGTTTTCAATGTTCCAGGATGTTTTGGTAATCAATTTTTCGTAAGGAATTCAATGGGAATATTGGTTTTTATCATTTATGAAATTTTTTGTGCGAAATGATCGTGAACTTTATGAGGGGCATTTTTGTAATTTTATCAAATTTTGTAAAAATTGACTAAATGATTTATTTGATTTTGATTTGTTGTTTTATGTGTTTGAAAAGGGTTTTCCTAAGTGTAATGTAGGCTCTAGGGATGTTTTGAGATTAGGAGTATTTTGATAATTTGATCATTTTTTAGTGATTTTTATCTTAAAATTTCTTTTTGTCTGCAAGATGATGATTTCTATGTTTTTAAGGTTATATTTTCCTAGCGTAGTGTGGTTTCTACAGTTTTGTTAGTTCGAGATACTTCATTCGGATTTTTGAAACATATTTGATAACAAAATAAAGCATTGGAATGATCATCCATCATTGGGAACCGTTGCGATCGAGTTGACGAGTTGATTAATCAGGCGAATGCAAAAATGGAGTGTCTACAGATGTCCCTCTCTGGCAGAGGGTTGAAGCAAACTAGATAGCAAATCTATTTTGGTAGATAGTGCGATATCTGTATACCAAAGGTAGTGACAGTTCATTTTGCAGCCTGATTTAGCAATTTGTCTGGACGTTCGGATCCTTGAAGGTAAAAGTCTCCCCGAACAAGTTTGTCAGGTCCTCGAGCTTGAACTCTCATTGACGATGTCAGATCCTCGAATTTTTAGAAAATTCTCCCTGACTAATGCAAAAGTGCACGTGTGTGCAATGGTGTGAAAAAATGTGTCAGGTCCTAGAGATTTTCTCTTACTAACAATAATGATTCAAAATTGAAATGTGCTTATGCAACGAAAGCAATTATGGAAAGGTTGAACAATGAGGTAATTGGAGTCATAACATTATAGGAACTTCGTTATATCCTATTTGAAATTCTTTTTAAAGTTTGAAAAAGTTGAGTCTCATTTATCGGACTCGAACCTATTGTTACCACGCTTCTCGGGCTAAAGAACTTAAACAATTCTATTAATTCAATATGATTCAAACAAAGCTGGAGTCTCGTTTCTCAGACTCTGGCTAAGCTTTACAGGAACTTAAACAATCCTATTAAAATTGGAGTCTCGTTTCTCGGACTCGAATTAAGGTTTATAGGCACTTCAAAAAACCTATTCATTCTATGATTCAAAAAGTTGGAGTCTTGCTTCTCGGATTCGAACTTAGGTTTATAGGCACTTCAAAGAAACTACTCAATATATGATTAAAAAAGTTAGAGTCTCGTTTCTTGGACTCACACTTAGGACCCCATAAAAAATGGTTTACAAAAAATGAACGGTCCACGATTTTTCAACTTGTAAACATGGGGCTAGAAATTTCGGAGTGGCTGATTTTTGGTGAGGATGATCTTTTAATCGTAGAGATCATCCTCACCAAAAATCAGCCCATTCCAAAACTCTTAACCCATGTAGGACAAAACACGTTTGGTAAAGCGTAGGGTAAAGTGTAGGGTGTTGAACATTTCCCTATATATATATATATATATATATATATATATATATATATATATATATATGGGTCGAGTTCCGTAGATACATAAAGCTACTCATAAAATTACAACGCTTTTGTCTTATATGATTAAAAAGATTCGGAATAGGCTGATTTTTTGTGAAGATGATCTCTATGGTGAGGGGATCATCCTTGCAAAAAATAATCCCATTTCAAACTTCTAACCCTCTCAAAATTGATTTACAAAAATTGGACGGTCTAAAATTTTTCAACTTGTAAACATGAGGCTAGAAATTTCATAATAAGCTGATTTTTGCCAAGGATGATCTCCTCACCATAGAGATCATCCACACAAAAAATCAGCCCATTCCAAAATTTTTTGCTCATATATGACAAAACACGTTGTAGCTTTAATAGTAGCTTTATGTGTATACGGATCCTAATCCTATATATATATATATATATATATATATATATATATATATATATACATGGGAAATGATCAAGGGACATATGAAAAATTATATGTAAAAGTAATGTAACATTAATAAAATTTCAAAATATGGGTTAGAAGTTTCGAAAAAAAATTAGTCCAATTTGAAACTTCTAATCCCATAAAAAGTGATTTAGAATGTAGACCGTCGATTTTTTGCCAATTTTTACCAATAATTTGTAAATCACTTTTGATAGATTTAGAAGTTTCAGATTGAGTTGATTTTTGTGAGGATGATCTTCTCATCATAATGACCATCCTCGCAAAAAATCAGCTCAATCTAAAACCTTTAACCCATATTTTGAAAAACCATTGTTTTTACATATGTCCCATGAATCGCCCCATATATATCTATATATATATATATATATATATATATATAATGGGCGTTCAATGGCCAACTTTTTGGCAAAACATTTTTCAAAACATGAGTTAGAGGTTTTGGAATGGGCTGATTTTTGGTGAGGATGATCTCTACGGTGAGGAGATCATCCTCACCAAAAATCAGCCCTTCCAAAACTTCTAACCCATGTTTACAAGCTGAAAAATTGTGGACCGTCCATTTTTTGTAAACTGTTTTTGATGGGGCTAGAAGTTTTGGAATGGGCTGATTTTTGGTGATGATGATCTCCTCACCATAGAGATCATCCTCACCAAAAATCAGCCCATTCCAAAACCTCTAACTCATGTTTTGAAAAATGTTTTGCCAAAAAGTTTGCTAAAAAGTTTGCCATTGAACGCTACCTATATATATATAGGGTCCCGTTCAATGGCAAACTTTTCGGCAAAACATTTTTCAAAACATGAGTTAGAAGTTTTGGAATTGGCTGAGTTTTGGTGATGATGATCTCTACGGTGAGGAGATCATCATCACAAAAAATCAGCCCATTCCAAAACTTCTAACCCCATCAAAAACAGTTTACAAAAAATGGACCGTCCATGATTTTGTAACTTGTAAACATGGGTTAGAAGTTTTGGAATGGGCTGATTTTTGGTAAGGATGATCTCCTCACCGTAGAGATCATCCTCACAAAAAATCAGCCCATTCCAAAACTTATAACTCATGTTTTGAAAAATGTTTTGCCAAAAAGTTAGCCATTGAACTCTACCCATATATATATATATATATATATAGATATATGGGTCACGTTCAATAGCTAACTTTTTGGCAAAATATTTTTCAAAACATGAGATCATCCTCACCAAAAATCAGCCCATTCCAAAACTTCTAACCCCATCAAAAATAATTTACAAAAAATGGACGGTCCACGATTTTTCAACTTGTAAACATGGGTTAGAAGTTTTGGAATGGGCTGATTTTTGGTGAGGATGATCTCCTCACTGTAGAGATCATCCTCACCAAAATCAGCCCATTCCAAAACTTCTGACTCATGTTTTGAAAAATGTTTTGCCAAAAAGTTAGCCAATGAACGGGACCCTATATATATATATATGGGTGGTGTTTGGAGGCCCTAAAGAGAGTCAAACATTGTGCCAAACATTTTTCAAAACATGGGTATAAAGTTTTAGAATTTGTTTCTTTTTTGTGAGGATGATCTCTATGATGAGGAGATCATCCTCACCAAAAATCAGACCATTCTAAAACTTCTAACCCTACCAAAAGTGGTTTACAAAAATCGGACGATCCACGATTCTTCAACTTGTAAATTAGGGTTAGAAATTTCGGAATGAGCTGATTTTTGGTGAGGATGATCTTTTCATCATAGAGATCTTGCTCACAAAAAATCAGCTCATTCCAAAAATTTTAACCCATGTTTTGAAAAATGTTTGGCATAATGTTTGGCTCTCTTTAGGGATTTTGATATATATATGGGAAATGTTCATCACCCAACCATTTACCCAACAATTTGTCCAACATGTTTTGTCCTACATGGGTTAAAAGTTTTGGAATGGACTGATTTTTAGTGAGGAAGATCTCTAAGTTTTGGAATGGGCTGATTTTGGTAAGGATGATTTCTACGGTTAGGAGATCATCTTCACAAAAAATTAGCCCATTCCAAAACTTCTAACCCCATGTTTACAAGTTGAAAAATCTTGGACCGTCCATTTTTTGTAAACCATTTGTGATGGGGTTAGAAGTTTTTAGAATGAGCTGATTTTTTGTGAGGATGATTTCCTCACCGTAGAGATTATCCTCACCAAAAATCAGCCTATTCCAAAACTTCTAATCCATGTAGGACAAAACATGTTGGGCAAATTGTTGGGTAAATGGTTGGGTGCCGAACGGGACCCTATATATATATAGGGAAATGCTCAACACCAAACATTTTGGCAAAACATGGGTTAGAAGTTTTGGAATGGGCTGATTTTTGGTGAGGATCATCTCTACGGTGAGGAGATCATCCTCACCAAAAATCAGCCCATTCCAAAACTTCTAACCACGTAGGACAAAAATGGTTGGTTAAAATGTTGGCCAAAATGTTTGGTGCTGAACGGGACCTATATATATATATGGGTCCCTTTCAGCAACAAACATTTTGACAAACATTTTGGCAAAACATTTTTCAAAACATGGGTTAGAGGTTTTGGAATGGGCTGATTTTTGGTGAGGATGATCTCTACGGTGAGGAGATCATCCTCATCAAAAATCAGCCCATTCCAAAACTTCTAGCCCCATATTAACAGGTTGAAAAATCGTGGACCGTCCATTTTTTGTAAACCATTTTTGATGGGGTTAGAAGTTTTGGAATGGGCTGATTTTTGGTGATGATGATCTATTCCCTGTAGAGATCATCCTCACCAAAAATCAGCCCATTCCAAAACCTGTAACCCATATTTTCAAAAATGTTTTGCCAAAATGTTTGTCAAAATGTTTGTTGCTGAACATTTCCCTATATATATATATGGGAAATGTTCAACACCCTAAGCTTTACCCTATACTTTAACAAACATGTTTTGTCCTACATGGACTAGAAGTTTTGGAATGGGCTGAATTTTGGTGAGGATGATCTTTATGATTAGAAGATCATCCTCAATAAAAATCAGCCCATTCCAAAATTTTTAGCCCCATGTTTACAAGTTTAAAAATCGTGGACCGTCCATTTTTTGTAAACCATTTTTGATGGGGTTAGAAGTTTTGGAATGAGCTGATTTTTGGCGAGGATAATCTCCTCACCATACAGATCATCCTCACCAAAAATCAGCCCATTCCAAAACTTCTAACCCATGTAGGACAAAACATGTTTGTTATAGTGTAGGGTAAAGCTTAGGGTGGGGAACGGGACCCTATATATATATATATGGGTCGGGTTCTGTAGATCCCCATTACGACCCCCATTACGACTCATCGTTTTGTCTTATATGGGTAAAAATGTTTGGAATGGGCTGATTTTTTGTGAGGATGATCTCTTTGGTGAGGAGATCATCCTTGCCAAAAATCAGCTCATTATGAAACTTCTAGCCCCATGTTTACAAGTTGAAAAATTTTAGACCGTCCAATTTTTGTAAATCAATTTTGATGGGGTTAGAAGTTTTGGAATGGGATGATTTTTTGCCAGGATGATCCCTTTATCACAGAGATCATTCTCACAAAAAATCAGCCCATTCCAAACATTTTTGCCCATATAAGACAAACGGTGAGTCGTAATGGGGGTCGTAGGAGCCCCACCCTATGTATATATATATATATAGGGTCCGGTTCGCCACCCTTAGTTTTACCACACACTTTAACAAACGCGTTTTGTCTTACATGGGTTAGAAGTTTCGGAATGAGCTGATTTTTGGTGAGGATGATCTCCATAGAGATCATCCTCACCAAAAATCAGCTCATTCCGAACTTCTAACCCCATCAAAATTGATTTACAAAAAATGGACGGTCCACGATTTTTCAACGTGTAAACATGGGGCTAAACATTTCGGAATGGGCTGATTTTTGGGGAGGATGATCTTCTAATCATAGAGATCATCCTCACCAAAAATCAGCTCATTCCAAAACTTCTAACCCATGTAGGACAAAAAACGTTTGTTAAAATGTGTGGTAAAACTTAGGGTGCTGAACATTTCCCATATATATATATATATATGGATTATATATATGGGAATTGTTCAGCAACAAACATTTTTCAAAACATGGGTTAGAGGTTTTGGAATGGGCTGATTTTTGGTGAGGATGATCTCTACGGTGAGGAGATCATCATCACCAAATATCAGCCCCTTCCAAACTTCTAACCCCATCAAAGATGGTTTACAAAAAATGGATGGTCCACAATTTTTCAACTTGTAAATTGGGGCTAGAAGTTTTGGAATGGGCTGATATTTGGTGAGGATGATCTCCTCACCGTAGAGATCATCCTCACCAAAAATCAGCCCATTCCAAAACCTCTAACCCATGTTTTGAAAAATGTTTGTTGCTGAACAGGACCCTTATATATATAGGGGGAGATTCAGCAGCCCTAAAGTTTGCCAAACATTGTGCCAAACATTTTTCAAAACATGGGTTAGAAGCTTTGGAATGAGCTGATTTTTTGTGAGGATGGTCTCTACATCGTAGAGATCATCCTCACAAAAAACCAGCTCATTCCAAAGCTTTTAACCCCATCAAAAGTGATTTATAAAAATTGGACGGTGCACAATTCTTCAACTTGTAAACTAGGGTTAGAAGTTTCAAAATGAGCTGATTTTTGGTGAGGATGATCTCTTCACCGTATAGATCATCCTGACAAAAAATCAACCTATTCCAAAACTTCTAATCCCATCAAAAGTGATTTACAAAAAATATTTGGCAAACTTTAGGGCTGCCGAACCGCTCACATATATATGTATATATAGTGGTTCGGAGGCCCTAAACGAAACCAAGTTTCGCTCCAAGTTTTTCAGTCTGTCAGATCGGGTCGCATTTGACGGTTGAGATATTTTTTACGATTTTAAAGTTAAAATGTAAGACAATTACATAACGCTTCTTGTAAAAGTTTTTTATTCTATTTGAAATCCTTCACAACACAAAACTCTCTTCTTCAAACTGAAACCAAGTTACAGAACCGTTCTGTAACATATTCGAAACTCTCTCTCTCTCTCTCTCTCTCTCTCAAGTTTCAGTTTGAACGACCCAAAGCCATCGCCGTCTCTCTCTCTCTCTATCTCTTTTTCAAGTTACATTTTTAATGACCGAACGATATCACCGTCTTCTTCACTCTCTCAAGTTAAGTTCGGAGCCATCATCGTCTTTCTCTCAACCCTTGTCTTCTTCACTCATTTTTCATCTTTTTTCAATTTGGCTAGGGTTTTCTACTCTGTAACTTGATATATATATTTTAGGTCAAAATCTATGTGACTTACTTTTAGGGTTTCTTACTCTGTATCGTGATCAACTATAGTTAATTGCTTTAATTTTAACTGTAATTTGAACACAATTAGGTTATTTAAACTGATCTTGTTCTCTTTAAATCAGAAAATCTTTGAGTTATGCAAAATGAAGATTCTTTCATTTGATTTTGTTAGAATCTTCTATTTCCTTGTCTGAAGATGAAAGTAGAACGCCAAATTGTGGGCTCTTCACTCTATAGGTCTTCCATAGCTTGTACATATTCTGAAATCAAGCTTGGTTTTTATTTTTCCACTAAACTTTATGTTCCGAAATTTGAATTCAATTCCAGTAAGTTACAAAGTTACCGAGAATGATAGTGAGAGACTATTTCATGTATTAACGAATGGAATTGTGATATGCAATTTTGATTATTTTCTTGTGATCAAATTTTTTGAAGATGGGTTTACAAGCTTTATGGTAGACTTTCTATGTTGATAGTTACTGATCCCCAAATATAAGAGAATGTCCATATGCAATTTTCAGCCTACAGTTACTTTCTCTGAAATTGATGGTTGAAGGTTGCTTAGCAAGTTTCTTGGTAGATTTTTTATATAAGTAGATATGGATTCAATTCTTACATTGCTGATTCCCAAATATATAAGAAACTTTGTTCCTTTCCAACTCTCTGAAATGCATTACTGAAAGTTGCTTAGCAGATTTCTTTGTATATCTCTTCTATGTTAGAAGATCTGGATCTATATCCATGAACTCAAAGGCTTCTATCTTTGAAAAATATGAAAAATTGTATATATGGAGTTTTGGTTGACATTTCCTTGAGGCATTTGGAATGACATTTCCTGAGGATGGTCATTGTGAATGATGCTACTCTTCTTTTATCTAAAAGGTAATCATCGAGATTTGTACATCTTTATGATAATCAAAGAAGTATCTATAGGTATCAATTTATGGTCATAGAAGTCATATTGGTTTGGTCAGGGGTATGTCAAGTTCAAAATGAGGGTTGGAATCTGTAATTTTCACCAAAACTTGAGGGCGTACTAAATAATACATTCATTTTATGTAGAGTAATGATTTTTGACTCCCCCACGTGGCATACTCAAAATACTCTCTTGATGTGGCATGTGTTAGAATAATAAATATATTTTTTTTATATTATCGGATACACAACTGCACATGTTTATGGGGATTTACAGGTGTGAATCCCGAGGCACAGAATATGTATTATCATTTATGTTCTATTGGAATTTGCTACAATTTATTTATTTAAGTTACAATTTTATTTATTTGATTATTATTTGAAATATTCTATTTTTACAGGTATTTAGGATGACAAAGTTTTATGTCATTTTTGTTGGGCGTAGACCTGGGATTTACACAACGTGGGAAGAATGTCATAAGTATATAAATGGATACATGGGTAATTGTTTTATAGCATTTGGGACATTTGAAGAAGAAGAAATGCATTATTGATTTACAATCAACTTCACTATAGAAATCCAATACAATTCCCTGAAGAAAGTCAAGGGCAAGAGAAGAAGTCATAAATTTTTGAAGAAAGTCAAGGGCCAATAAAGAGATCGCATAACTACGAATGTCTGTTGCTTTACATAATTTTTCTTTTTTACTGTGTTTATGGTTGTATTAATGATGTATAAATTTATCGAATAGAAGTTCGTCTGTTGCTAGTTATATTTAAAATACTAAGTGTGGTTAATATTTTTTGTGATGTTTTTAGACTCGTGAACGTTTGAACGACCACTTAATATATGTTGTGATATGTTTCTTTATCGGGTGATTTTGATGGTTTTAATTGCTCAAGTAAGATAAATAAGAAAGTAAAACCCAATAATTTTAACAAAACAACTCTTCAAGCATCACAGTTGGTACAATAGCTTCGGAAATCAAATATATAAGGAATTTTCTACTTGGGTTAAGAATGTAACTTGGGAAGAAATGATTTTTTTTCCTTCCTCAGAAATCGAAGTAAAGAATGACAAGAAACTCATTCCATTTAAATCATGATTATTAGAAAGGTATATAAATTGTAATCAGCTACAACACTTATTCCAGTCAATTATTACAAAGTATCGCAATAACTCGTGGAAGGCAAGAATGTAAGAAATAATTAAGAACACTCATTTTTCAAACTAATAAGATTGATGAACATAGGATTTTTAGCGTGGAGTTGCAACTTGAATATTTGGGAGTGTGTCATTAAGCTTCATGTTGGGCCTAGTGAGTCTCCGAGCATTGCTCACAGCTTCTACCCTCTTTTTGAGTCCATATTCCTACTTCTTTTGCATTATGTATGTGAGAAACAAACAACAACAACCGATAAATATGGGAGCGGGTTTGCAATTTTACAAAATTGAATAAAGAAAAATAAAAGAAGAAAGAATACCTCTTAAGCTGAATATCAACCCAATCATAGTATTTTCAACTCCAAATAACTTTCCCGAGAAAGTTAAAGCTGGTAGGGAGAGAGATGGTTCCTCGTGGAAGAGGGGGCAGAGCTCATTCACAAGGCTCATAATCTCAAAAATCTATGTGATGTGTGAAACCCATAATAATTCAGTATTTGATGAGATCACAACGTTAATGCACAACTTCGACTTATACTCATAAACAGAATGCACGAATCTAGAAGATTAACAAAAAAAAGAAGATATCAATAGAATAACATCAGAAAAATAGATATTTTAAACTCTTAATCAGAGGCATATATACCTCGCAACATATTCATACAGAACCACACTTGTTTTCTCACTATCAGATCTTAACTCATCCCCCTTTTGATTTATATATACCCACCATTTGATGAGAAGCTATATGTGAGGAAACAAATGGTAATAGGAACTTCTGCAACCAATTTAGAATTTACTACTATACTAAAGAGTGCATAGTACAAATACAAATGTGCTAATCTAACACTGTAAAATTGCTAGTAGTGAATCACATGAAAAAAAATTGATTTGGTGGTCATTTATGTGATCTCTTTGGTTTCCAAATAAAGAAAGAACAACCATGCATGTAGAATATGCACACTCTAAAGGCATAAGCACAGATGGGTTCTACCAATAGTTTTACAACCAAAAGGGTTGTATTCTTATGTTAAATGACATTTTTTCATTGCCTATTGCTATATATGTACTAGTTTCCTTATGGAAAACTAAGAAATTGATTTTTTTTTTAAATCAATATAAAATATAGAGAAGGCATCACTTGATAAATAACATACTCATCAAAAAAAGAAAGGGGAAAAAATAGGCAAGCATAAAGAGATAATACAGCAACATTCCTAAATCCTAAACACTGAAATGAAGCTCAAAGGAGGAACAACTCCAAAAAGGAAGGCAAGTAGCAATTTCAACATACACACATAGACAAACATGCACACAAACATAAACAAACATGCACACCAACCTGTGCATGTTTGTTTGTTTTTCTGGCATTTTTTTAAGGCTAGGTGAAATGCATTCTTGATAGTCAAGATTTATATATTGGATAGCCGAGATATCATTTTTTTTCTAGATTTTTTTTGTCTATTGACCAATAAAAGGTAGATTGGAATAACTAGAAGCCAACTATTTTAGGTAGCAAATATAAGTAATGGCATAAGTAGTGGTACCTGATCTTGGGGTCTAGTTAAAGTAGGTGAAATAGAAATGCTTGTAACAAGGCCAGCATTGAGAGAAAATCTTTGAGAATACCACTGATTCCAAGGAGAAGAAGAGTTTTTGTTGCCAGATGTGAGCCACTCGCACATGTTAAAAGAAGTTGAATTAAACCCTGTATAACTTAAACATCACAACAGATGTAAAAAATAAATAAAAATTTAATCCAAATAATGCATCTGTGCATCTACCATGTATGTAGGTGTGTTGAGGGATGCCTAACCACCTCCTGAATTACTAATGGAAATCAACGAGGCAGCTCTTGCAACCTGACCATGATTGCACAATTTATCTAATTTCGTGGGAGATGATGCAAACGCTTCAGAAATTTGAGTCAAGCAAACAAAAGCATATTCTAACACCTACAAGTATAATAAATCTCATTAGAGAAAGAAGAAAAAGAAGATTGGTTTTTTGAGGTTGGAACTATAGAAACTAGTGATGGTGAGCCTGCCTTTGAATCATGATATTGAAAGAGATTTGTAAGAAGAGGCACAACCTTCATAACAAAGTCAGAAGCATCCGAAGGAAGTTTCTTACATAGTAGAATATAAAATAAGGCAAATTCGAACAATACCAGTAAGAAATGAGTGTACCGCAATGCTGTTATTGGCACCCCAACTTTAACTTATTACACCTCAATTTCTTCTGCAGAAATTGTTTTAGCCCATATCCTAGATTCAGCAAATGCTACGTCTTTTGGAATGTTCTTATTAAGGTAATGACAAACCATCTGCATGAATTAAGATTGGTTTGTGAGGCAGAAATGCTTGACACACAACACAAACTATTCCTTTTTATTTCTTTTCTTACCAGCATGTCAAGGTGTTCATCTATGGTGTTGGAAGTGTGTGTGAAAACTAGTATGTCAATGTGCTCATCTAATTCTACACAGACAACTACTTTCCCCTACAAAATTCTAACAAAATGAAAACCAGTTGTTTCGTGTTGTGTAGGCATTCATTAGAAAATCCCAAGAAAGCCTTGAGTAGGCATACAAAATTAGAAAATCCCAAGAAAGCCTTGGCAATCAATCACCTAAGACAATTTTAAAATTGAGTAATATGCATCCATTCACTAAAAAAAAATTGAAATTTTGTCTCTATTGTCCATTGGCACTGTTATAGCCCCTTCACTATTATGGTCACGCAACAACAATGTCTTACCCTAAAGGTAATGCATCGTAATTGCAATCAATGTTTTGGTCTAAATCTTGTACTTCTTCATTCACTAAAAATAACAAAGAAGGAAAAAAAATCTTACGTCATATTTCAATAGATATAAATGCTTATTATCTTACAAACATAAATTTAATTACCTTTGATACATCCAATCCGCTTTCTGTTTGGATTTTCGGGACAAATCCGCTTGTCATGCCCGAGTTTTTGAAATAATGTACACTTCCTTTTTTCTTTTGTTGGGCCAACTCAACACTACTATTCAATCTACCAAGATACTGAACATTTTCTTTTCCCTTCTCATCCTTGATCCTACTCTTTGTTTGTGAGACATTTGGATCAAAAAGTAAGAAATTCATTTAGTCATTATTGTTGTAGACACCCCAATTTGAACGGGCCCTCACTCGAAAGGGCCCAAAAATAATAATTTTTCAATAAATTTGGCCAACGGGCCTCGATGGCACGAATCATCAAAATGTGGCATTTTCGCCTAAATCAAAGCCTTTAACACCTCTCAATGGGTTAGTAGGTCCACCAAAAGGCTTGACATGCCCGCTCCATGTAAAATGTCGATTTTCCAACAAAATAGGCCAACGGGCCTCTAAGGCCCAAAACACTGAAAAGTGGCAATTTAATGGAACCAAGGCTCCTAAGACCACCCAATGGTCTAAGGGACCCACCAAAGGGATCGGACCCATCTTATGTTATCCCAACCTTCACCGCTCCACACTTACATCAAAAAAATCAATAAAATCCTTCAACTGGCCCAAAAAGCCCGATTCACCAACACGTAGCATTTTAGTCAATCTAATAAATTCTAAAAAAGAAAAAAGATAAAAAATGAAAAAATGTGAGACTTGGGACGCCTACCCTTCATCTACCTTCCACCGCCTTACCTCTGAATTTGCAAACACCCTAAACCTATTTAAGGCCCATGGACCCTCAAATCTACAAAAACCAATTTCTCACCTTACCCTTAACCTAAAATTGATCTCATATCACCTAAACCTTAAAGTGAACCCACCCTCAAAATCCAACTCAAACCAAACCCCATCCAAGCCAAAATAACTTACAACCCTCCTAAAACCTAAGCCCAATACATTAAAAGCCCACAAACTACTATCTATGCCCCATTCATTATCCAACCCACAACCCTAACCCATTAACCACTACCCACATCAATCAATTACCCTATCAACATCAAAAGATGACACATGTCATCACCACCCTTCACCTCCCTCATCTAATCACCTACACTCATCACCATTCTTTAAATAATCCATCTAACCCACATCACTTCCCTCCAAAATCACCTCAACCCATACCCTACCTTAACTTAACCTATCCCCATTCTCTAACATCATCAACAACCCACACCTCAACTCATACCCTAATCCATCACCATTCTCTAACATCATCAACCACCCACATCACCACTCATATCTCTTACATCTCAACCCATCACTTTTCCTTAAAACACTCCAATAAAATCACTTCCACCCATACCTCCCTCATCATCAACTAACCAACCCATACTCTTCTCTCTAATCAAACAACCACCATCAATCAATCAACCAATCTTATCACCTCACTCCCTTATCACATATGCCACATGGCATCATCCCCTTCCTCCTCCCAAAAATCAATTTACCAACCTCTTAAACAACTCATTCTCCTAAATCTAAACATTTCACATCTTCAACTAACCTAACACTCCTTCTCCCAAACAACCCTTTTACACCCCCACTCCCCCATCAACCATCACTCATCTCACCCTACCAAACACTCTACCCAAATGGATTTGGGTAGGATCCAAACCATTTGGGTCAAAACCTCACCTATTTTCACTCCAAATTTCATACCCCCATCTTCTAAAAACCATGCCATTATCCATTCTTCAAACCTTCACCCTATTATACCCCCAAACCTCCTCCAAACATCTATAAATACCCCTCCCCTCATCCGAAAAATGGTTACTAAGTCTTTTTAATAAAAAAAAAATCTACTCTCTCTACTTATCCCCACAACTCTCTCATATCACCTTCTAAAAAAAAATTTCACTCTCAACTCACTAAGGACTCAAGATAATTTAATAAGAAGAAGAAGAAGAAAAGGAGATCAAATATCCAAGGTGGGTTTGAAGTACATCCCCCCCTCTCTCTCTATCCTCTCCTTCTCCCTCTTCTAATATCCCCTTCTTCTCTTTTTTTTTTATTTTAAATGAGTGGACCCCAAGGCTAAAGGTTCATAAGGATCATTTCCATCAATGAAATGACCTTATGATCAAGTCAAAAATGAATCCCTATCTAGGGTACAAACACCCCCACGTGGCACTTTATTTTCCAATATTTTGTCAAAATCAAAATGATCAAGTTGCATAGAGGTAACCGCCACTTGGCGAGTATAAAAAGGCGCCTAACACCTTTCCTTTTCTCCAATCGAGCCGCTTACCCGAATCCCTAGGTTCGATTAGTTCTTTTTCGATCGCGAGTCATTAATGCCAAAAATGTCATTTTTTGGAAAATGTACCTCGGGTGACCATTCACACCTACTTACAACATGAATGGTGGCGACTCCAAATTTTCGTAGATGTGGTCGTCATAATGATGAAATCCACGTATCTACAGCTGGCGACTCCGCTGGGGAACCATGGCTCATCCCTCGTGACAACTCAGTTGTTTTAAAAAAAAAAGATTTTGTTTATTTACTAACATTGTTCGTTTGTTGTTTCCTATGTTTTTTTTTTTTTTGTTTTTCTCACATGTACACGTTGTAATATATATTTATTTTTTGTTGCTTGTATTATTGTAAGGGGGTCGATGAAAAGAAATGAAAAAAATGACACGTGTGCACTTACGAGCATAGCCTCATTTCCAAGCCACCCCACCCTCAATATACTTAGCCCCGGTGCTTAGTATTTCTACGGTTTGAGATCGTTATTTCAAGTGTCGAGAATGAACACATCAAATCCGATCACCAACCAACGACATGTGTACTTCGGTATGCATTGAGGTTTTAAGATCGGGTAGCCGTGAAGCCACCTATTAAACTCATGCATGTGCCCGATTAGACAATGTTATGACACAAGTTTAAAGTTTTACATCGACCCTCGAAAAAAAGTTGTATTGGTTTAGTTGTTGTTGGGCCTTGAGGCCCACATTGTAAGCCCAAGAAGGCATGGTTGCATAGATCATAGGTTCCTTTTTTTTATTTTCTTATTTTCCTTCCCCTAGGTAAGAGGGGGGAAATGTGTTGCATCATACATGTACAAAAAAAAGGAAAACAGGGAGTGAGAAAGCAAAAACAGTGAGGGAACATTAAAAGTAGTGGACCGAAGAACCAGTTCTGTGAAATTCCAGAAACTGGATTTCTTTCTGGTCCATGTCCATGACACGGATAGACAAAAATGTATCCCATCCGTGTTGGGAGCACGGTTGAAGCCGTTAATACTTCATCCGTGTTGGGAACACGATTGAAAAAGTGACTGCTTTAACCGTGTTTTGACACGGATGACAGAATGAGGGTTACATCCGTGCCATTAACACGGACCAGAGTGAACTCGACAGTCCATTTTTTTTTAAGGGGCCCACTTACAATTGGTCAAACATTAACGACACCTTTAGAAAAATCCCAAGTTTTAGACGAGTTAAGTAAAATGGATTTTGTTAATTAATGTTTTCAAAACAAAAACAAAAAAACAAAAAAAAAAAAAATAAGGGGGGGGAAGAATTTACCTATTCTCCAACTCGAAACAATCTTGCGAACCGGATCCCCACTCGTTTCCATTTAAATCAGGCCCACCACCCGTACCCGCCAAAATTGGGTTTATGACCCAAATTTATTTCCAATGGGGTCCGCGACCCAGATCCAAACCCATTTCAACTGGGTTTACAACCCAGATCCATATCCATACCGATTGGGTCCACGACCCAGATTCGAACCCACTACAACTGGGTCCAAGACCTAGATCCGTTTCAACTGAGTCCACGACCCAGACCCATTTTCAATTGGGTTTACGACCCAGATCCATTCCAACTGGGCCTACGATCCGAACCATTTCAATTGGGTCCACGACCCAGATCCAATCCAATTGGGTCAACGACCCAGATCCATTTTCAACTGGGTTACGACCCAGATCCATTTTCAACTGGGTTACGACCCAGGTCCATTTTCAACTGGGTTTACGACCTAGATCCATCTCAACTGGGTCCACGACCCAGATCCAATCCAATGGGGGGCCACGACCCAGATCCATTCGTAACTAGGTCCATGACCTAGATCCATTTTTAACTGGGTTCACGCCCAGATCCATTCCCAACTGGGTTCATGACCCAGATCCATCCATCTGGGTCCACGATCCAGATCCATTTTTAACTGGGTCCATGACTCATATCCATTTCCAACTGGGTCCACGACCCAGATCCAATCCAACTAGGTCCATGACCCAGATCCAATTCAATTGGGTCCACGAACCAGATCCAATCCATCTGGGTCCACGACCCAGATCCATTTTTAACTGGGTCCACGACCCAGATCCAATCCAACTAGGTCTACAACCCATATCCGTATCAAATTTCAAATCAAGTCCATGATCTAACAAAGATAACAATCAATTAATCAATTCAAGGGAATTCAATCTTTTTCAAAAAAAAAAAAAAAAAATAGATTTCAAAAAGCACCAATTGCAGTCCTTGATCAAAGTCAGTGCCTAGAAAGATCTTACCCTGTTGATATGAGGGGATATACTACGTCTATTCAGGGAACAAGGTGATTTAAGAGTGTCATTGTGTGCCGCCTCTTCGTTGGAGATCTGTCTGGCCGACGGTGATTTCAGAGAACTAAATTGGAGGCTACCAAAAACATAGGTTATTTCAACACGATTTATCTCTGAAATTACTTTTTTCAAAATATTTTCCCGGCTCCGTGTCGATGCCAGCTCCGTGTTGATAAAATTACCTTTTCAAAATGTCTTTCCGACTCCGTGTCGATGCCAGCTCCGTGATGATGAAACTACTTTTTCAAAATATTTTTCTGACTCTGTATCGATGCCAGCTCCGTGCTGATGAAATTACCTTTTAAAATAATTTATTGACCCCGAGTTGCTACTAGCTCCGTGCTGATGCCAATTTTGTGTTGATGCCGACTCCGTGTCGATGCCAGCTCCGCGCTGAGTTAATTCCGTTTTCAAAAAAATATTTTACCGACTCCGTGTCGATGCCAGCTCCGCACTGAGTTAATTTCATTTTCAAAAATATTTTTTCGACTCCGTGTTGATGCCAGCTCAGTTTTGATGTAATTCTTTTGTAAAACATTTTACCAACTCCGTGTTGATGTCGGCTCCATGTCAAGAAATTATTTTTCGATAAAACTCACAATAAACAACTTTACCTGATCTAATAAAACATCATGCATCTTTACTTTTTGTAAACAAGATAGTAACGCTTGGTCTTCTGTACCCACAGGTGGCCAAGCGAAAGAAATTCAAGCAACCAGAAGTGCCTCCCTATTTTCTCAGATTGTTTACCGTCACCATGAGTTCTTCTGAACCAGCACAACCTCCAGTGACCGAAGCGCCAGGTATCGACCCGCAAATAACAACACTATTTAAGATAATTGAGAGGCAAGAAAAGATAGTAAGTACTGTGTTAGCCAATGCCAGCATCCTACAAGCTCAAACGATACAACAACACGCATCCAGGTCGAATCAAGAATTACCCGAGCAACCTCCACAGGGACCACATACCACAATGCCACCTACAGTGCCTAAATACCAGGGGCCTCCACTCTATATTTCACAGAATTGACTACCCCCTGTGGTTATTCCCGACGATGAATGTGAGTACAGGACTACGGAAGCCAAAAGCGCAACAGATGAAAAACTGGCTCAGCAAATCGAATCTCTGCAGGAAGAGATGAGGAGGATGAATGGCCTCAACACTATGAGTGGGACTTGATTCAAGGATTTCTGCTTCTACCCCAATGCTCAATTACCGGTCAAGTTCAAGTTTCTAGAGTTTGAAAAATATAACGGAGTAGGGTGCCTTCTGTCGCATCTAAAATTGTATTGTGGATCCATGTGCCAGTATGACGAAGATGACAGGTTGTTAGTGCAGTTGTTTCAGAGGAGTTTGACAGGACCGGCACTCAAATGGTTTTCTGGATTGAACCACTCACTCATTAAGAATCAGCAGGACCTAGCTGAGATGTTCTGGCAAAATTACCGATTCAATACAGATGTGGGTCTGGACCGGAATGACATGGTTAAAATGAAAAGAAAGCAGAGGAAAACAATGAAAGAGTATGCACAGAGGTAGCGAGAGTCAGCCTGACAAGTAAGGCCTGTAATGACTGAATAAGAAATGAACACCACGTTCATCTCAACACTAGGGCACGTTTTCTATACTCATCTGGTGGGGCACACCACGGGCACATTCTCGAATCTGGTACAAGTAGCAGACCAGGTAGAGGACGGGATCCGAACTGGCCTGATATTTGATTTCAGAAGTCTGGTGGCAACAGTAGGGTTCCCTTCTTAGAGAAAGCCAGTGCCTCCAAGAAAGAAGATGGAAGAATCGCAGGTCAACAATGTACAGCCAAACCGACCCCTCTTCATCTCTTCACCAGCACCAAGACCACAAGCGCCATCGACTTCATGGGCACCTGCACCGCCAACATGGAACCCTCCACCTCAGAATCCATTTCGAGAAAATCCTCCACCAGTCACACAGCAGGCACCACTATATGGGCAGACCCAACAGGCACGGCTCAACATAGTAAATAGAGTGTTGATTAGGTTACCTATGACACTATCGGAGTTGTTGCCAATCTTGCTCAGGGGTGAGTATCTTGCAAAACGTACACCAAACCCTGAGGCTGCCAAAGGGTCATGGTACAACCCCAACCTGTTTTGCGAATTTCACATGGGTGCACCAGGGCATTCTACAGACCAATGCTGGCAGCTCAAACATCAAGTATAGAACTTGATCGATAAAAAGGCTTTCATCCTAGATGGTCCTACCAACCTGTCCCCAACAACAAAATATCAATCAAAACCCTTTACCAACTCACAATGGAGAGGGGAGTAGGCACAAGGTAAATGCCATCTGCGGAGAACTCGACTTCAATCGTTCAGATTTGATAGCACCTATTGGGGCAAAAATCAGGGTCCACCTAACCCAAGAATCAAAGGTATCCACGATTAACACAGTCAACCATTATACAACAAATTCATCGCAAAACTCGTAATTGCCACTCAGATTGGCCGACCTCACCATCCATCCCATTCATCAAAATACTACTACTCGACCCCCTTTAGTTATACCTTACGGATCACCAAACCATCAAAATACTACCTGACCTCCTCTTGTTATACCCTATACACCACCATATTCGTAAGGGCCAACTCGACCCCCCTCCATATACCATACACTTCATCTTCACGTCCACCGCTCGTCATTCCATACACTCCGTCAACTCCTCACATAACTCCCCCCACCACCACTATATGCAAACTATTACCACCACCCATCATTCTTAATGTAAAACCCGATCCACCTCCCATAACTATACATTCACCCAAACCATTCCCCTATAACTCCAACCAAGCAGTGCCCTAGAGCTATGAGACCACCATCACCACTACCGCAGGGGTCGAGACCATGAAGAAAGTCATGGTGGCTGAGATTGGCCATATGACAAGGGCAGGGAGATGTCAAAAATCCCTAGAAAAAGGTGTATGCATGAAGGAAGAAATGAAAAAGACCACGAAAGAGGTGACAGAGGAAGAGAAAAGGAAAGTAAAAGGAAAGGGTAAGCTGTATAAAGCTGACAAGTATGAAGAGAAGGAGAAAGTGAAAGACAAGAAAGCTACAGACTTCATTAAGCTCATTTGGAAGAGTTAGCATAATATAGTAAATCAATTGAATAAACAACCAGCTCAAATCAATATCCTAGGCCTAATGCAGAAATCAGAGGAACATCAAGAAGCATTACTGAGAGTTCTGGGAAAATCACATGTACCTACAATGACCTCACCGGCGCAGGTTGGTCAGATCATGGCCCCCAATCCTATTATCTTCACTGAAAGTGAATTTGTGCTAGAAGGGCGAGGGCACGTCGAGCCGTTAAACATCATGGTCATGTGCAAGGGCATGATAGTTGTCAGAGTACTGATTGAAAATGGCTCAGCGCTTAATGTCTGTCCGCTTGAAACCTTCCAAAAACTTAACGCCGACTGGTAGCACGTCAAGCCCAACAACAAGGTTGTCCGAGGCTTTGACAGTTCAAGAAGAGATTCTTTGGGAAAGGTAGACCTACCAATTACTATAGTTCCTTGTACCTTTGAAGTAACATTTGAAGTCATGAAGATACTAACAACAATCAACTTGTTACTAGGCAGACTGTGGATCCATATAGTAGGGGCCGTACCTTCTTCTCTACACCAGAGAGTCAAATTTATCATGGGACAAAAGATGATATCCGTGCTGGCAGAAAATCTCATCCCGGCTGGGAGAGCTCCAGATGTACCATTCATCGACATTGAGATGACAAAGGACAAGGCAATGTACTACTCCTATCAATTCGCAGCTGTCAATCATATTAAGAAAGGAAAATAGAAGGTAAAGGCAGAACTATCAAGAACGAATCTAATGATTGGTTGGGTTTTAAAGAGAACAGGTTACCGACCCAGACAGGGGTTGGGACTAGGGGGAAAAGGGAAAGCGACGCTGGTCGAAGTAAAAAAACATAATCCTTCTTTCGGATTGGGATTTAGGCCTACAAAAAAGGATATAACAGAAATGAACGAAAAGAAGAAAGAACTTCGACTAACGAGAAGGTAAAATCGTGAACCAAATGTCTGGAATCTAAGCAGAGTTTCACATATCAACATCAGCTTTCCAAAATCACATAGTAGACCCGACAGCTTATCAGAATCACCACCAATGAAACCAACCAATAGGCCAAAAGTGGTAAAATCCAAACTTATGCACATTCAAGAAGAACTAGTCATCGAGTCCCAATCATCCTTCTATTCAATGGGGATTCCGATGAAAGTCCATCAGAGACCGCTTTAGAATTCACCAAAGTGGAAATCACTACAAGCCACGAGAAAAAATCACCCTTTTCCACGGGCATTGACTAGGCATCAGTCGTTATCCCACCAAACTTGGGAGGGACCATGCCCCAATCTGACAACTAACCATCGGAGATCATGGTCATCTCTGAACCATCAACCAAATCATCCAACAAATCACTTGTTTATCTCATCCGCCTCCTCAGAGAAGGGGAGACATTGCACAATTGGGAAGAACTCCCATTAACTTTTGAGGCTATTGAGGCCTAAAAAAATGCTGTTAGGCAACATCAATTTGCCCGAAGAGCATAACGAGCTCTCGTCCTTGGGTAAAGACAATTTTAAGGGCTCCCTATCTTTACTAATGAATTTGCATGATTGTTCTTATTTCAGGTATCCAAAAAATCACAAAAAAATAAATATTTCTCAAAAAGTAAAAAAATAAAAAATTACTCAAAAAATCAAAAAGCTTTCAAAATTACAAAAAATTAAATATTTTTCAAAAACAAAAAAAAGAGTTTTCAAGGGAGCTGTCTCCATCGAATGAGTACCCAGATAAAATAGAATTTGAAAGGGCCGAGTATGATTTCGATCTTGAACTCGACTTCGACCTCATGGGGATTGAAAAAGAGTCTGAGGATGAAATGGAGTACCCACCCAAAGAAATCAAGGCCTTGGTAGAACGTCACGAGAGAGGCGTTCAGCCAAACATCGAAGATACAGATTCAATCAATCTTGATACCGAAGAGGACCCATGAATTGTTAAGATCGGAGCCTTATTAACGTCGCAACAAAAGAAAGAAATGGTCGAACTCTTACGGAAGTATCAAGACATCTTCGCATGGTCGTACAGGGATATGCCGGGTTTGGATACAAATCTGGTCGTCCACAAACTACTCATTGTTTCCAGAAGTAAGCCAATCAAGCAAAAACTAAGAAGACTGAAACCAGAATGGACCCTTAAGGTCAAAGATGAGGTCATGAAACAGTTTGAAGTCGGATTTCTTGCAGTTTCTACGTACCCTGAGTGGTTGGCTAACGTTGTACTAGTACCCAAGAAAGACAAAAAAGTACGCATGTGTGTTGACTATCGAGACTTGAACAAAGCTAGTCCTAAGGATGATTTTCCACTACTACACATCGACACTCTAGTCGATAGTACAGCAGGGCACGGCATGTTCTCGTTCATGGATGGCTTCTCAAGCTATAATCAAATAAAGATGTCAGAAGAAGACCAAGAAAAGATTACATTTATCACACCATGGGGTATTTTCCACTACAAAGTCATGCCATTCGGGCTGAAAAATGCAGGGGCGACTTATCAATTGGTGATGATCGCATTATTGCACGATATGATCCACAAGAAAATGGAAGTCTATGTAGACGACATGATCGCTAAATCCGGTATAGAAGAATACAATTTGGTGAATCTGAAGAAGTTGTTCGACAGACTCAGAAAGTACAATTTGAGGTTAAATCCGACAAAATGCGTGTTCGGGACAATATCAGGCAAGCTATTGGGGTTTATAGTAAACATAAGAGGTATAGAAATAGATCCGGCAAAAACTAAGTATATCCTCGAAATGAAGGCACTTGTTTCAGAAAAAGACATTCGGGGCTTTCTAGGGAGACAGTACATCAGTCGGTTATAGCTCAACTGACACCTATCTGTGAGTCGGTATTCAAGCTATTGAGGAAAGACACGCCAAAAAAGTGGAATAAGGACTGTCAGGAAGCGTTCGATAAGATCAAGCAATATCTGCTCAATCCACCAGTCTTAGTCCCTCCTACGCCAAGGCGACTTCTGCTGATGTACATCTCAGTGCAAGAAACATCTATAGGGTGTGTGCTAGGGCAACACGATGAATCGGGACGGAAGGAACATGCCATCTACTATCTCAGCAAGAAATTTACCGATTACGAAGCGAAATATTCAACACTTGAGAAGACTTACTGTGCATTAGTCTGGGCATCTCAATGACTGTGTCATTATTTGCTCAGCTACTCGACTATGCTTATTGTTAGGATAGACCCCCTGAAGTACCTATTCGAAAAACCAGTGCTAACGAGCCGCACAGCAAAATGACAGTTATTGTTATCTGAGTTTGACATCACCTATGTCACTCAAAAAGCCATCAAAGGGCAAGCCATCGCTGACCACCTCGTCGAGCACCCGTTGCCTGACAGTGAGCCGTTAAAGACAAACTTCCCAGATGAAGCCATACTATTTATCGAGATTGAGAACGATAATGATAACGAAGAACTAGGCTGGAAAATGTACTTCGACAGAGCAGCCAATCAGAAATGAAACGGAATAGGGGCAGTCTTGATTAAACCAGATGGGTCCCATGTACCAATTGCAATCAGACTGAAATTCCAATGTTCTAACAACGAAGCTGAATATGAGGTATGCATAGCAGGGTTGAAAGTAGCACTACATCTCGAGGTAGATGAGATCGATGTTTTCGGAGATTTAAGCTTAGTAGTCTATCAGACGACCAGAGAATGGAAGACTCGAGAACAAAGACTAGTCCCTTACCACGAGTATCTGGAGGAACTAAGCTCACACTTTGATAGGATATCAGTCACATACATGCCAAAAGCTAAGAATCAGTTTGCAGACGCACTAGCTACGTTTGCTTCCATGATTAGTATTTCAGAAGAATTGGTCATCGACCCAATTGAGTTTGGAATTCAGGACGAGCCAGCTTATTGTCTACCCGTCGAAATAGAAGAATCTGAAAAAAAGCCTTGGTACTCGGACATCAGAGCATATCTCAAGGATCGAATCCTTCTCTCAGATGCAACCTCAAATGATCGCAGAACCATTCAAAAATTGGTAGGGCAATTCTTCATCAGCAATGACATCCTGTATAAGAAATCACACCACGAAGTCTTACTCCGATGCGTGGTAGAAGCAGAAGCAAAACGATTAATTGAGACTGTACATGGTGGAGTCTGTGGACCTCACATGAATGGTCATATGCTAGCAAAGAAGATTATGGGGATGTGATATTACTGGACAACAATGGAAAGTGACTGCTACCAGCATGTTCGCAAATGCCATCTGTGCCAGATCTATGCCAATAAGATCAATGCTCCGCCTTCAGAGCTATATAATATGACCACTCCTTGGCCCTTCTCATTCTGGGGAATAGACGTCATTGGACCAATCTCACCCAAAGCTTCAAATGGGCACCGCTTCATCCTAGTCGCTATCGATTACTTTACGAAATGGGTAAAATCAGCGTCTTATGCTAATGTTACAAAGAGCAATGTCCTGAAGTTTGTCAAGAACAACATTGTTTGCAGATATAGGCTTCCCAGCGGGTTAGTGATTGATAATGCCAAGAACTTCAAGAACGAAGATATGATCAAGATGTGCGAAGATTTCTAGATTACTTATCACAACTCTGTACCCTACAGATCTAAGATGAACGGAGCAGTTGAGGCAGCCAACAAGAACATCAAGAAAATAATCAAGAAGATGACAATTATGTACAAAGACTGACACGACATGTTGCCTTTTGCACTTCACGCCTATCGAATCTCGTTTAGAACTTCAACTGGGACAACTCCATATTCATTGGTCTATGGAATGGAAGCAGTTTTACCCATCGAGGTTGAGATTCCGTCCCTCCGGATCTTAAAAGAAGCAGAGTTGGATGAAGCTGAATGGATTCAGGTTCGGTTCGACCAGCTAAATCTGATTGAAGAGAAGCGCCTTGCATCCATTTGCCATAGACAGATCTATCAACAACGAATAGCTCGAGCCTACAACAAAAAAGTCAAGCCTAGAGATTTCTCACCAGGAGACCTTGTGTTGAAGAAGATTCTGTCGATTCAAGAAGATGTTAGAGAAAAATTCAGACCAAACTATGAGGGACCATTCATCGTACAAAAGGTAATGACTGGAGGAGCTTTGATACTTACAAAAATGGACGGACAAGTCTTCCCGCAACCGATCAATGCTGACACTGTCAAGAAATACTACGCCTAAAAACTGACCCTGAGATGACGAAAGGCCATCTTTGCTATTCTAAACCAACAAATCTACCTTAGTCAACCCTTTTGAGCCATAACGTTCATTTCTTAACCTAAGATTGGGGCAAGTCAACAACTACAAAATGAAAAAAAAGAGACAAAAGAAAAGAAAATCAAAGAAAAAATCAAAAGTATCAAATTACCCCTGGCCCGCATGAGGATAAACTGTGAATGGCTAAAAATAGAAAAAAATAAAAAAAGTCAAAAACTCGGACACTTGATATGAACTCAACCCAAATCTCCAGCCTAAACAAGTTCGAAAGACGCTAGGAGGAGACATAGATCACCTTTTCGAAATAAAAATAGACGAGCCCCATGTCTAAACCACTCTAAATACATTCAGACCTTAACATTTTTGTTTCCTTCCACCACCATAAGCCTAAGCCAACATTTCGTCCCACCAAAAGTCTTTTTTGATCAGGGAATGTTCCAGGGCAACACAATGATAATGGCAGCCTCAATGATCTTGCGACTTGGTCCGGACATCCAAAGTCTTATTAGTCGTTGGAAGACTCGAGAGGGAAATCCAAGTCGCGTATTCGAAAAAAACGAGTACTCGAAGTATAGAGTAGTCGATCTTGCAGCTCAACTTGAGTTGTCGAACCACGAATAGTCGTCAGCAAACTCGATAGGGGAATCCAGATCTATTACTCAAGAAAGAGTGCCACTACAAGAGTAGAGTCGTCAATCTCGCAGCTCAACTTGAGTCACCAAGCCACAGAGATATAGAGACTCTAAATAGAACTAAAATTTAAAAAATACAAGCATAGTCTTAAAAGGCATAGTAAAAATCCGAAAGGGAGCTATGAGTAAAAGAATCAGACTATGGCAAGATCAAAGCCACCGGCATTATGAAAATCCCAAAAGGGACGTTGACGCGCAAAAATATGGAAATCGGGTCTAGTGAAAATCGTAATTGGCACCAGGGGTAACAAGGTAAAAAAAAAAAAAACTCCTGGTCCGTAAGAATATAAACTGTGAACGGCGAAATCCATCCAAAATCCCGAGACCCAAACAGATAATAGTCTTCCAATACCAAGGCACCGGGGATGACTCTAAAGGAATTGACGCTTGTATCCCTGTGTTTGGCAAAAACACCAAAATTGTCATAACCAAAAAAAGATTTACAAACTCTGAATTTATCGTACTCATTTGACAAAGACATTTCATAAAATTTCAAAAAAAAAAAAAAACTATTTTGGCCAATGATGACAAATCTAGGACTTATTCAACGAAACTTCATGTTTTCTGGAACATTAGATATAGCTGAGGCCAAGTAAGTACAAAACCTATTTTCTTTGCATTAATCTTTCAACATTTTGCATACATTCATACAATGAAAAGAAAATACAAAAAAAGTGAAAACAACGCAGTCAATCAAATATCATGGTGAGAAATGAAAAAAGAGTCAAGGCGTTCCTCTAAAGCATGGATCCGAGCAGCCTGGCTCATCATTACTTTCTCGGCATCTGAAGCATCACGGCTCACCAAATATGCTGTAAAATCTTCAAAATGAGGACACTAGGCAAGTCGAACCCTCAACTCAGCAACTTCAGCTCGAAGCTTAGCCACTTCACCACCATCATTAGACCTAGACTGGGCAAGTGCAGATGTCAACCGAGCGATCTCTTTCTATATCTTCTTCTCGGATTTGATCCAGATAGCTTGAATTCGACGATGATCAGTCTGAGACTCTTCAACTTGACCTCGATAATCAAAGAAGAATGAAGCACCAAGACGTGTTCGGGGAACTATCGACACTGAGGGCATCCCAGAAACGAATTCTTGAATCCAATGTAAGTATGTCGGGAACAGGTGTGCTGCAAAGATAGGTCGACTCAGAACCTCAACTCCACCCCATTCTTTCACCAGTCAAACTCAAAAGTGCAGTCGACAAAGGACCAACCAACTCACTAAAATTCTCAGGGATGAGCACACCCTGATCATAACCAAATTGATGAAGAACCCGAAGTGGTACATAATGAGTTGCTTCGTGAAGACCAATCAAAACGAGAAAACGAGCACCATCGAATGCAATCATGGGAGACCCTCGAGGTTGGAAGGCACCAACCCACCTCGCTTCCTCATCATCAAAGTTGTGGATAAAAGAATACCATTCTTCTTTGCCACCCTAGATGAAGAGAGCAACTCGCCTCGACATCATAAGTATGAGGTCGACATTAACACAAAAGGGACGATTAACAACTTCGGTGGAAGCCAGATGATCCATAAACCAAAGCTACAATAACAGGAGCATTCTAAACTTTGGAAACTAGTAAATCCAATTTTAAATTTAAATCTAAACTAAGTTCGAAATTTACCTGCAGGAGGGGAGTACAACCTTGAAAAATCCGATTATGACCAAAAGAACAAGCCGTGAGGGATTGAAACATCTCGCTCAAAAGCATTGGTGCCAACCGACGTCCCTCCCGGACTTATTGAATCACGTGAATAAGAGAAAGGTCTATGATGTCTCCGCCACCTGGAAATAAGAGTTGTCTTACCACCATCAAAGTGAGAGCATTAAAATGAATCAAGGGTTTCTAGGAATCCATGAGGCGTTCAATCAAGAAAGACTTGGATATTGTCTTCAAAACTGATCCACCATCCAGAATCTTCAAAAACTTGCGGCTTATCCCCAAGAAGTCAGAAGCCTCACTTCGATATCCATCACGCAATGGTGGAATCATGACCGGGCCCGATATCTCAAGCCCCAACAACACTTCAAACTCCTCAATGGTGGGAGTTATTTCATGCACCCCAAACAGAAAGAGATTAAGCTCGGGGATCCAATACCCCAACATGGCCTCAATCAAGCTCCATTGCAATGGAACCTTGGGCAAAGAAAGAGTGAACCCCAACTTGTTCAAACACCATTGGGCTCTATCATCATTATCCATGCCACCTATTCAACTACTCAAGAAAGAATCAACAATGCCATACCTTTTCAAGTTGGGAATATTAGAGAACACCTCCATGAAGCTTAAGAGGAAGCGTTGAGAAGAGTAAAAATCACCCAAAATGTGAAAGAGGGAAGTAAAAAGTGAAATGCTAGGACAAAACAATGGTAAAATAAGCTTAAAAGGGAGGGTAAATCGTACTGGTCCGTGTTTTAAACACGGATGAAGGCAAAATTGATCAATCCGTACCCAGAGTATGGATAAAATGAAAACAAGCCTATCCGTGTTTCAAACACGAATGAAGGCAAGTATAACCCATCCGTGCTGGGAACACAGATGAAAGATAAAATGCCCCATCTGTGTTGAGAACACGGACCAGAACATTTTTAGCCTTGGGGCCTGAGTCATTCGAGATTTTGATAATTCTGGACTACATAATGATTACCTCAGGGCTCGATACCTTAAAATCACATGGAAGTTATAAGAATTCCTACGTGCTCGATAAATGCGCTCAAAACTCTCAAAATATATACCGGGCACGTAGGAACTCGCCAATATCATATTGGGCCGGATCAGGCCTTTGCAAACCACCTCACTCAATATGGATCTCAAAACGACTCACACCACTCAAAGAGCACACTCGGAGGGTCCTTGGGACCCTAATCGCACCATTTACCTGCCCGTAAGCTCACCAACACTCAAAAGGGCCCAAAAGCTTTAATGATTGATGCCATACCCAAAAAACTCGTTGGAGTTTAAATCAATTGCACATGTGATCATGATAAAACGACAAATGCAATAAAATTTGAACATATATACAAATGTTCAAAGTGTTTACATACAATGTCTAGCTCTAACACAAAAATATTTACATGTTTTTGCAAGATACAAAATCAAATAGAGGGGGGAGCATTTTCCCGGGCACTCTGAGTCTCTGGGATCGCTTCAGAGGAAGATCCGGCCATTACACCCGAGCCAGATACCCCAGAAGAAGGTAGGCCATGCAATCGCAGCCGTCCCTCCAAATCTGTGAAGAAAAGCTCCGCATCCAGGACTGCATCCATCTCTGTGGTGCCCGTGAGATCAGCGCCAGGGACAGGAGGGCCAGTGGAGGGGGAAGCCTGAAAAGGAAAAAACAAAACAGATTAGAACACAGGCAGAAGTATATACAATATGCAAGGAAACGAATAGTTAGACGCAAATACATACCCTGGGAGGTGTCGGAGGCCGTGCAGAGGTGCTCGCTCCGTCTCGACGTCGATGATAGTCTTGAAAAGATCACATGAAAGAATCAATCAGAACATAATGTAATCTGTAAAAAGAAAGGAAATAGAAACAACATACCATCTCAGCCTACAGACGTGACTCTCGCAGCGCCATCTCCAGCTCTAACTCCTGGATCCTGGCCGCCTGCACCTCGAAACGAGCCTCCTGCTCCTCGATGTGAGCAGCCTGCTCCTCCACCTCCGCCCTAGAGGCCCTCCACCTATTCTCCATCTCCACTGTCCTCGCTGCCTGAGCCTCAATCACATTGTAACCATCGTGGAGACGACGAAGATCATCGGCCTGAAAGTAAAAATAGCAAACCAGTGAGAATGATAAGAAACCAAGAGTTCTACATAAAAGAGAAAAGGATGGAACGTATACCGTGATAATATGCTCCTGCAGCAAGACCCATCCGATCTCTGTGATCCCAGTCCGAGCAGTGACAGCAGGCGTGATGCACCCAATAGAGGCCTCTCAAAACCAGGCCTGGTAGTCATCGCCCCTCACCAGACTAGTAGCATCTACGCCCCTCGCCTGAGCAATATACTCATCCACCATCATAGCCCCCGAGATAGGCTCAGGTGGAACGACAGGAATGCGAAGACTCCCATCATGTTGGAAAAACAAGCGCTCCCCCAAATAAAAGGTGTACCTCTACTCTCCGATGAAGTAGGGGTAGCGCTGTCGTCTGGTGTTGCGCCTATAGGCGTTCTGCACCTCCTGCCTCCCACTAACAGTGCGGGGAAGGTCTCGCAAAGTAACAGAAAATATCTGTAAAAGAGATAGTCAGATAACAGATATGGATAGCTTCGAGGTCAAACAGAAAGGAAAAGATTAGATTACTCACGTCTCGAAGCCGGCATCGATCAATGTGGGCCCGAGTACTCCTAGGGCTGCTCTTAATAGCCCTGGCGTCTCTCGTAGTCCAAAAAGCGCCCAAGGGATAGTTTTTATCAGGGTGGCGACGAGTGGGCAAATAGAAAGGAAAATATACATGGACAAAAATCTGGAGGAAATGGTATAAAATGTCAAACAACGAATGAGGTATGGGGAAAGAAGCAACTGAAGAGTGACGATAAGAACCTATTTACCTCAATGAACTGCTAGAAGAAGCGTGTGAAGATCCCAGCTCCACGGGGCGCAGTAATCCCTCCACTACTCGATCCAGACCAGCCAAAATAGTACCGTAGATCAGACTCCCCCAATCAAAATCTCCAATATGATCGACATCGTGCATCACCGAAAGGAAGGTGGTAGAAATCGAAGAGTCATCCTCTAAAAAGAAGTAGCTACCGATAAGGAGAAGGAAGCAAATGCGGAAGATAATATCGAAATCTCTATCTCCAAATCGAGCCGACCTCTCTCTATAGGTATGAGGGGCTCCGTCTTCTCCCTCGATCAACAGTAAACCCATCAGCTCTTCTGTGCTGATCTGCCCCTGCTTCCCCACCATGGAGGTAGGGACTCTAGTGATGCGCAACAGCTCACCCACCTCTTGAACAGACAACAGGGCCAAGGGCAAGGGCTCTCCGTCCATAGCAATGCCCGTAATCGCCACAAAGTCAGAGGGCCTAATGCCTATCTCCACCTCAGGCATGTGGAAAGAATGAGTAGCTGGGAACAATCTTTCCACCATGGCCAAGAACAAGGGTCGGTCAGCCCTGAGAGCCGGTATCTGCAAGAAGGCGCCAAAGCCCACTGTAGCAAACTGCATCCTGGTATCATCCGAAAATAGGGCAGTAGTAGCAAGAAATGCGCTCCATCTCCCTCTGAAACTGGCTGACGGGTAGGGAGTAGGGATATCTAGTCGGACCAGCATCGAAACATGCTTCCCTAGGCCACGAAGCAAAGAGGTATCTGGGACCCTCTCGCTCTCCTCCGCAAGGATCTCCACCCTGGAAACCTCACGGCCCACTCGGCCAGTACCTACTGCTCGATCAGTTCGGCCTCGACCACCACGTCTGCCTCTCCCACTATTGCTGCCTTGCAGATCCTCAGCTGGACCACTCTAAGAAGTACTTGCCTCCTCTGCTCGGTTACCTGAAGAAGAACCGGTCGCTGAAGACGACAGGCCTCCGCAAAGGCTGCCTCGGCCAGCCATACTCGGTCGCCACACCAGATCCAAGAGCAAAGCGAGCCCTGGTCCGGGGCCTCGTCTCCTCCTCCTCATCAAAAGAATGCTGCGTTACACGGGTCCTCCGCTCTCTACCCATCTGCAAGTTTCCATGTGATCAATCAACAATGCAAAATCCTATGATCACATATCTCGATGAAGCTGCCTAGGTCAAATCCAATCAATCGAGGTCAAACCTAGTCCATCTAAGTCAAACCCAATCTAATCTGAGTCAAAACGCATCAACCCAATTTAGCCCAAGACCGAGTCAACTCCATCAATCCAAACCCACCCACTAAGTCTAGTCAACCCAAGGACAACCCAGTCAAAACCGACCTAACTCAGTCAAGCCCGACATATTTAGTCAAAACCAGTCAAACCTAGTTCAACCCACTAACCTAGTCAACCTAGTTCAACTTACTCAGCCCAGTCAACCTAAGGCAACTCAATCAACCCAGTCCGCCCACTAAACCCAGTTAACCCAGTTTAACTCACTCAGCCCAGTCAACCTAAGGCAACTCAATCAACCCAGACCGTTCACTAAACCCACTTAACCCAGTCAACCCAGTTCAACTCAATCAGTCCAGTCAACCTAAGGCAACTCAATCAACCCAGACCGCCCACTAAACCCAGTTAACCCAGTCAACCCAGTCAACCTAAGGCAACTCAATCAATCCAGATCACCCACTAAACCCCGGTCAACCTAAGTTAGACTTAGTCAAACTTAGCCAAACCCATGCGAACCCCTCCTGTCCAACCAAGCCTATGCCCGTACCAAGCCGATCAATCACTCACCACAAGAGTATACCATTCAAGAGAGAGCAAATATGCAGATATCCGAAACAAATAAAAATGTTCACAATTGAGCAGGCAAAGAAAAACAAAGATAATAGGAAATGAAAAAAACATGGTAAACAAATAGTTCCAAATAAAAAAGAATGCTAAAAGAGATAAAAGCACTCCGTCTAAGCCCCCCTCACCAACAGTCCAACTCAATCCCAACAATCCTAAAACAGTCCCGTGACTACATCCGACCTTCCCCATTTCAGTCCCAAAGTCGGTCCCTAAACTACTTCCCAAACACCTGAATAAACCCCAAAACAACCTTAGCCACTTCAAGAAATCGCCCCTCAAACTCAACCCAAGCCCTTACTCCAAACAGTTCCAAACCATCTCTAAACTCGACCCCATTCTCATTCCAAACAAACCTTAAATCACTCCTTAAACTACCCCAATACACATCTAAACCAGTCCACTAAACGAGCCCATTTCAACCCTTTTAAACACTCGAACCCATCTCTACAACACCCCCGCCTCTTGGCTAAATAATTCCTTGATCCGTGCCTACAACAGTCCTTTGAAACATCTCAATCCTAACCCAAACAATCCCTATAAACATCATTCCTTTCCACCCAAACCAATCTTAATCCAACCCATAATCACCCCTTTACCCTGCGAAACGTTCTCTTAACCGCCCCAAATCTCTGCTCAAACAGCCACCCCAAACCCATGTCAAGACAATCTCAAAACCACACCCCTAAATCCCCAAGCATCTTGGGAAGTACTCCTCCAAAACAGCCCCAACACCTCCACACCTGGGAAATTACCACCCGAATCCCCCACTAATTCTATGGATTAACGATGCATACGCTTACATCCAATCAAAATATGAAGTAAAAAAAAAAAATAAGAACAAGGAAAAGGGATATCAAGCTACATCATTTTTTATTATAACAACATTCAAAAGGTGGAAGGTAGGAAGAATATCGCATGTGAAGCATACAAAGTAGAAATCAAGAGTAGGTAACATGAAACAGTGACGTAGATTGTAATCGAAGCCCTACCTCAATACGAAATCACAGTCCGATCAAACTCTTTGAAGCTTCGAACCTCTCCCACTAGCATCTTAATGCTCGCACTTTCCAAACCACTCTCAAGACCGAACTCAAGGTCCAAATCAACGAAAATGAGGAAAAAATGAAGAAAAGGGGAGAGAAGTTAATGAGAAAATGAAGAGGCAAGAAGAGAATCGCCAAAAGTCGCCAGAGAGGAGAGAAGAAACCAAAGAAAATGAAAGGAAAATTGAAAATGAAAGGGCGCGCAGGCTTTAACCGTTTAAAATTCATATTGGTCCGTGCTACTAGTAAGGACGAAACAAAGGGCGTGCTATTCATGTCACTAGCATGGATAAAGATAATTTGGTTGGAACCGTGCCTCAAAAACGGATGAAAGAAATAGAAATGCTATCCGTGTTTTAAACACGGGTAAAATCGAATAAAATGCCATCCGTGCCTAAAGCACAGATCAGTCAATAAATAAAATCAAAATCAAAATCAAAAAAATAAAAAATTAATAAAAAAAAATCAAAAAGAAAATCAGAAAAATCAAAAATCAAAAAGTCAGAAAAAATAGAAATTTCAAAAATCCTTTCGAGTTGCACTCAATCTCGATTTGTTAAAACATGACCGAGAAATACCCAAATTTCAAAAATCACTAAATCTTCATCAAATCCGAGATCTCACACGATCGAGATCAAGGAATTAATAAGGTAACTTTGTCAGACCCCGTGCTTGAGTAACCATTTTTTACGAAAATCGTCAATTCAATCGGTGATTCGAAGTCGTGTTTTGCAAAATTTCGCTTGGCCCGTACAAATAGGGGTTTAGTCTATTATTTACAGTTCTTTGCACGCAATTCCTGCAAAGAAGGGCAGCTGTAGACACTCCAATTTGAACGGGCCCTCACTCTAAAGGGCTCAAAAATAATAATTTTTCATTAATTTAGCCAATGGGTCTCGATGGCACGAATCATCAAAATATGGCATTTTTGCCGAAATCGAAGCCTCTAACACCTCTCAATGGGTTAATAGGTCCACCAAAAGGCTTGACATGTCCCATTCCATGTAAAATGTCGATTTTCCAACAAAATAGGCCAACGGGCCTCTAAGACCCAAAACGTTGAAAAGTGGTAATTTAATTGAACCAAGGCCCCTAAGACCACCCAATGGTCTAAGGGACCCACCAAAGGGATCGGACCCATCCTATGTTATCCCAACCTTCACCACTCCACACATACTTCCAAAAAATCAATAAAATCCTTAAACTGGCCCAAAAAGCTTGATTTGCCAACACGTGGCATTTTAGTCAATCTAATAAATTCTATAAAAAAAAAGATAAAAAATGAAAAAAATGTGAGACTTGGGACGCTTACCCTTCATCTACCTTCCACCGCCTTACCTCCGAATTCGCAAACACCCTAAACCTATTCAAGGCCCATGGACCATAAAATTTATAAAAACCAATTTCTCACCTTACCCTTAACCTAAAATTGATCTCATATCACCTAAACCCTAAAGTGAACCCACCCTCAAAATCCAACTCAAACCAAACCCCATCCAAGCCAAAATAACTTACAACCCTCCTAAAACCTAAGCCCAATACATTAAAAGCCCACAAACTACTATATATGCCCCATTCATTATCCAACCCACAACCCTAACCCATTAACCACTACCCACATCAATCAATTACCCTCTCAACATCAAAAGATGACACATGTCATCACCACCCTTCACCTCCCTCATCTAATCACCTACACCCATCACCATTCTTTAAACAATCCATCTAACCCACATCACTTCCCTCCAAAATCACCTCAACCCATACCCTACCCTAACCTAACCTAACCTAACCTATCCCCATTCTCTAACATCATCAACAACCCACACCTCAACCCATACCCTAATCCATCACCATTCTCTAACATCATCAACTAACCACATCACCACTCATATCTCTTACATCTCAATCCATCACTTTTCCTTAAAACACTCCAATAAAATCACTTCAACCCATACCTCCCTCATCATCAACTAACCAACCCATACTCTTCTCTCTAATCAAACAATCACCATCAACCAATCAACCAATCTCATCACCTCACTCCCTCATCACATATGCCACATGGCATCATCCCCTTCCTCCTCCCAAAAACCAATTTACCAACCTCTTACACAACTCATTCTCCTAAATCTAAACACCTCACATCTTCAACCAACCTAACACTCCTTCTCCCAAACAACCCTTTTACACCCTCACTCCCCCATCAACCATCACTCATCTCACCCTACCAAATACTCTACCCAAATGGATTTGGGTAGGATCCAAACCATTTGGGTCAAAACCTCACCCATTTTCATTCTTTACAAAATTATCCCCAAATTCACTCCAAATTTCATACCCCCATCTTCTAAAAATCATGCCATTACCCATTCTTCAAACCATCACCCCATTATACCCCCAAACCTCCTCCAAACATCTATAAATACCCCTCCCCTCATCCGAAAAATGGTTACTAAGTCTTCTTAATAAAAAAAAAAAAATCTACTCTCTCTACTTATCCCCACAACTCTCTCATATCACCTTCTAAAAAAAAAGTTTCACTCTCAACTCACTAAGGACTCAAGATAATTTAATAAGAAGAAGAATGAGAAGAAGAAGAAGAAAAGGAGATCAAATATCCAAGGTGGGTTTGAAGTACATCCCCCCCTCTCTCTCTCTATCCTCTCCTTCTCCTTCTTCTAATATCCCCTTCTTCTTTTTTTTTATTTTATTATAAATGAGTGGACCCCAAGGCTAAAGGTTCATAAGGGTCATTTCCATCAATGAAATGACCCTATGATCAAGCCGAAAATGAATCCCTATCTAGGGTACAAACACCCCCCCCACATGGCACTTTATTTTCCAATATTTTGTCAAAATCAAAATGATCGAGTTGCGTAGAGGTTACCGCCACTTGGCGAGTAGAAAAGGACGCCTAACACCTTCCCTTTTCTCCAATCGAGCCGCTTACCCGAATCCCTAGGTTCGATTAGTTCTTTATCCATCGCGAGTCATTAATGCCAAAAATGTCATTTTTTGAAAAATGTACCTCGGGTGACCATTCACACCCACTTACAACATGAATGGTGGTGAATCCAAATTTTAGTAGATGTGGTCGTCGTAATGATGAAATCCATGTATCTACAGCTGGCGACTCCGCTGGGGAACTATGACTCATCCCTCGTGACAACTCGATTGTTTTGAAAAAAAAAAGATTTTGTTTATTTACTAACATTGTTCGTTTGTTGTTTCCTATGTTTTTTTGTTTTTGTTTTTCTCACATGTACACGTTGTAATATTTATTTATTTTTTGTTGCTTGTATTATTATAAGGGGGTCGATGAAAAGAAATGAAAAAAAATGACACGTGTGCACTTGCGAGCATAGCCTCACTTCCAAGCCACCCCACCCTCAATATACTTAGCCCCGATGCTTAGTATTTCTACGGCTTGAGATCGTTATTTCAAGTGTCGAGAATGAACACATCAAATCCGATCACCAACCAACGACATGTGTACTTCGGTATGCATTGAGGTTTTAAGATCGGGTAGCCGTGAAGCCACCTATTAAACTCATGCATGTGCCCGATTAGACAATGTTATGACACAAGTTTAAAGTTTTACATCGACCCTCGAAAAAAAGTTGTATTGGTTTAGTTGTTGTTGGGCCTTGAGGCCCACATTGTAAGCCCAAGAAGGCATGGTTGCATAGATCATAGGTTCCTTTTTTTTATTTTCTTATTTTCCTTCCCCTAGGTAAGAGGGGGGAAATGTGTTGCATCTTACATGTACACAAAAAAAAAGGAAGACAGGGAGTGAGAGAGCAAAAATAGTGAGGGAACATTGAAAGTGGTGGACCAAAGAATCAGTTCTGTGAAATTCCAGAAACTGGATTTCTTTCTGGTCCGTGTCCATGACACGGATAGACAAAAATGTGCCCCATCCGTGTTGGGAGCACGGTTAAAGCAGTTAATATTTCATCCGTGTTGGGAACACGGTTGAAACAGTGACTGCTTTAACCATGTTTTGAGCACGGATGACAGAATGAGGGTTACATCCGTGCCATTAACACGGACCAGAGTGAACTCGACCCTAGATTATGAACTCGACAGTCCATTTTTTTGAAGGGGCCCACTTACAATTGGTCAAACATTAACGACACCTTTAGAAAAATCTCAAGTTTTAGACGAGTTAAGTAAAATGGATTTTGTTAATTAATGTTTTCAAAACAAAAAAAAAAACTAAAAAAAAATAAATGGGGGGGGAAGAATTTATCAATTCTCCAACTCGAAACAATCTTGCGAGCCGGATCCCCACTCGTATCCATTTAAATCGGGCCCACCACCCGTACCCGCCAAAATTGGGTTTACGACCGAAATTTATTTCCAATGGGGTCCGCGACCCAGATCCAAACCCATTTCAATTGGGTTTACAGCCCAGATCCATATCCATACCGACTGGGTCCACGACCCAGATCTGAACCCACTACAACTAGGTCCAAGACCCATATCCTTTTCAACTGACTCTACGACCCAGACCCATTTTCAACTGGGTTTACAACCCAGATCCATTCCAACTGGGCCCATGATCCGAACCATTTCAACTGGGTCCACAACCCAGATCGAATCCAATTGGGTCCACGACCCAGATCTATTTTCAACTGGGTTACGACCAAGTTCCATTTTCAACTGGGTTACGACCTAGGTCTATTTTCAACTGGGTTTACGACCCAGATCCATCTCAACTGGGTCCACGAACCAGATCCAATCCAACGGGGGCCATGACCTAGATCCGATTCAACTGGGTCCACGACCCAGATCCGATCCCAACTAGGTCCATGACCTAGATCCAATCCATCTAGGTCCACGACCCGGATCTATTTTTAAATAGGTGCACGACCTAGATCCATTTCCAACTGGGTCCACAACCCAGATCCAATCTAACTAGGTCCATGACACAGATCTAATTCAACTGGGTCCACGACCCAGATCCAATCCATAGGTCCATAACCTAGATCTAATCCAACTAAGTCCACAACCCAGATCCGTTTCGACTAGGTCTAAGACCCTGATCCACTACAAACCAGATCCGTATCAAATTTCAAACCAAGTCCATGATCTAACAAAGATAACAATCAATCAATCAATTCAAGGGAATTCAATCTTTTTCAACAAAAAAGAAAAAAAAACTAGATTTCAAAAAGTACCAATTGCAATCCTTGATCAAAGTCGGTGCCAAGAAAGATCTTACCCTGTTGATACGAGGGGGATAGACTACGTCTATTCAGGGAACAAAGTGATTTAAGAGTGCCATTGTGCGCCGCCTCTTCCTTGGAGATCTTCCTGTCCGACGGTGATTTCAGAGAACTGAATTGGAGGCTACCAAAAACATAGGTTATTCCGACACAATTTATCTCAGAAATTACTTTTTCAAAATGTTTTCCCGGCTCCGTGTCGATGCCAGCTCCGTGTTGATAAAATTACCTTTTCAAAATGTCTTCTCGACTCCGTGTCGATGCCAGCTCCGTGCTGATGAAACTACTTTCTCAAAATATTTTTCTAACTCTATGTCGATGCCAGCTCCGTGCTGATGAAATTACCTTTTCAAAATATTTTTCCGACTCCGTGTCGATGCCAGCTCCGCGCTGATAGAACTACTTTTTCAAAACGTTTTCCTGACTCCGTGTAGATGCCAGCTCCGTGCTGATGAAATTATTTATAAAAAAATACTTTCCCAACTCCGTGTCGATGCCAGCTCTATGCTGATGCCAACTCTGTGTTGATGTCGACTCCGTGTCGATACCAACTCCGTGCAGAGATAATTCCACTTTCAAAATTTTTTTCTGACTCCGTGTCGAGGACGGAGCACACCACGGGCACATTCTATACTCATCTGGTGGGGCACACCACGGGCACATTCTTGAATCTGGTAGAAGTAGCAGACCGAGTAGAGGATGGGATCCGAACCGGCCTAATATTTGATTTCACAAGTCTGGGGACAACAGTAGGGATCCCTTCTTAGAGAAAGCCAGTGCCTCTAGGAAAGAAGATGGAAGAATCGCAGGTCAACAATGTACAGGCAAACCGACCCCTTTTCATCCCTTCACCAACACCAAGACCACAAGCGCTATCGACTTCATGGGCACCAGCACTGCCAACATGGAACCCTCCACCTCAGAATTCATTTCGAGCAAATCCTCCACCAGTCACACAGCATGCACCACTATATGGGCAGAACAAACAGACACGGCCCAATAGAGTAAATAGAGTGTTCACAAGGTTACCTATGACACTATCGGTGTTATTGCCAATCTTGCTCAGGGATGAGTATCTTGCAAAACATCCACAAAATCCTGAGGTTGCCAAAGGGCCAGGGTACAACCCCAACCTATTTTGCGAATTTCACATGGGTGCATCAGGGTACTCTACAGACCAATGCTCGCAGCTCAAACATCAAGTACAGAACTTGATCGATAAAAAGGCTTTCATCATAGATGGTCCTACCAACCCACCCCAACAACAGAATATTAATCAAAACCCCTTACCAACTCACAATGGAGAGGGGAGTGGGCATAGGGTAAATGTCATCTGCGGAGAACTCGACTTCAATCCTTCGAATTTGATAGCACCTATTGGGGCAAAAATCAGGGTCCACCTAACCCAAAAATCAAAGGCATCCACGATTAACACAGTCAACCATTATACAACAAATTCATCGCAAAACTCGTAATTGCCACTCAGATTGGCCGACCTCACCATCCATCCCATTCATCAAAATACTGCTACTCGACCCGCTTTAGTTATACCTTACGGATCACCAAACCATCAAAATACTACCCGACCTCTTTTTGTTATACCCTACACACCACCATATTCACAAGGGCCAGCTCGACCCCCCTTCCATATACCATACACTTCATCCTCACGTCCATCGCTCGTCATTCCATACACTCCGTCAACTCCTCACATAACTTCTCCCACCACCACTACATGCAAACCATCACCGCCACCCATCATTCTTAATGTAAAACCTAATCCACCTCCCATAACTATACACTCACCCAAACCATTCCTCTATAGCTCCAACAAGGCAGTGCCTTGGAGCTACGAGACCACCATCACCACTACCGCAGGGGTCGAGACCATGAAGAAAGCCATGGTGGCTGATATTGGCCATATGACAAGGGTAGGGAGATGCCAAAAATCCCTAGAAAAAAAGTTAAGCATCAATGAAGAAACAAAAGAGACCACGAAAGAGGTGACAGAGGAAGAAAAAAGAAAAGCAAAGGAAAATGGTAAGTTGTATAAAGATGACAAGTTAGAAGAGAAGGCGAAAGTGATAGACAAGGAAGCTGCGGACTTCATTAAGCTCGTTCGGAAGAGTGAGCATAATATAGTAGATCAATTGAACAAACAATCAGCTCAAATCAGTATCCTAGGCCTAATGTAGAAATTAGAGGAACACCAAGAAGTATTACTGAGAGTTCTAGAAAAATCACATATACCTGCAACGACCTCATCGGCGCAGTTGGAGCAAACGGTCGGCCAGATCATGGCCTCCAATCCTATTATCTTCACTGAAAGTGAATTTGTGCCAGAAGGACGGGGGCATGTCGAGTCGTTAAACATCATGATCATGTGCAAGGGCATGATGGTTGACAGAGTACTGATTGACAATGGCTCAGCGCTTAATGTCTGTCCGCTTGAAACCTTCCGAAAACTTAACGCTGACTGGTCGCACGTTAAGCCCAACAACAAGGTTGTCTGAGGCTTCGACAGTTCAAGAAGAAATTCTTTGAGAGAAGTAGACCTGCCAATTACTATAGGTCCTTGTACCTTTGAAGTAACATTTGAAGTCATGGAGATACCAACAATATTCAACTTGTTACTGGGCAGACCGTGGATCCATATAGCAGGGGCCGTACCTTCTTCTCTACACCAGAGAGTCAAATTTATCATGGGACAAAAGATGATATCCATGCTGGCAGAAAATCTCGTCCCGACTGAGAGAGCTCTGGATGTACCATTCATCGATATTGAGATGACAAAGGATAAGGTAATGTACCACTCCTATCAATTCGCAGCTATCAATCATATTGAGAAAAGAAAATAGAAGGTAAAGATAGAACTATCAAGAACGAATCTAATGATTGGTTGAATTTTAAAGAGAGTAGGTTACCGACCTAGATAGGGGTTGGGACCAAGGGGAAAAGGGAAAGCTATGCCGGTCGAAGCAAAAAAGCATAATCTTTTTTTCGGATTGGGGTTTAGGCCTACAAAAAAGGATATAGCAGAAATGAACGAAAAGAAGAAAAAACTTCGACTAGCGAGAAGGTAAAACCGTGAACCAAATGTCTAAAATCTAGCCAGAGTTCCACATATCAGCATCAACTTTCCAAAATCACATATTAGACTCGACAGTTTATCAGAATCACTGCCAATGAAATCAACTAAAAGGCCAAAAGTGGTAAAATCGAAACCTGTGTACATTCAAGAAGACCCAATCGTCGAGTCCCAACATCCTTCGTAGAAGGCATTGATGATCTATTCAATGGGGATTCCCATGAAAGTCCATCAGAGATCGCTCTAGAATCCACCAAAGTGGAAATGACTACAAGCCACGAGAAAGAATCACACTTTTCCACGGGCATTGATTGGGCATCAGTTGTTATCCCACCAAGCTTGGGAGGGACCATGCCCCAATCTGACAACAAACCATCGGAGATCATGGTCATCTTCGAACCATCAACCAAATCATCTAACAAATGACTTGCTCATCTCATCCGCCCCCTTAGAGAAGGGGAGACATTGCACAATTGGGAAGAACTCCCATTAACTCTTGAGGCTGTTGAGGCCTAAAAAAAATGCCATTAGGCAACATCAATTTGTCTGAGGATCATAACGAGCCCTCGTCCTCGGGTAAAGACTGTTTTGAGGGCTCCCTATCTTTACTAATGAATTTGCATGATTGTTTTTTTTATTTCAGGTATCCAGAAAATCACAAAAAAACAAATATTCCTCAAAAAGTAAAAAAATCAAAAATTACTCAAAAAACAAAAAAATTAAAAAGCTTTCAAAATTGCAAAAAAATAGATATTTTTCAAAAAAAAAAGTTTTCAATGGAGCTGTCTCTATCGAATTAGTACCCAGATAAAATAGAATTTGAAAGGGACGAGTATGATTTCGATCTTGAACTCGACTCGACCTCATGGGGATTGAAGAAGAGTCTGAGGATGAAATGGAGTACCCACTCAAAGAAATCAAGGCCTTGGTAGAACGTCATGAGAGAGGTGTTTAGTTAAACATCGAGGATACATATTCAATCAATCTTGGTACCAAAGAGGATCCACAAATTGTCAAGATCGGAGCCTTATTAACGTCGCAACAAAATGAAGAAATGGTCGTACTCTTACGGAAGTATCAAGACGTCTTCGCATGGTCGTACAGGAATATGTCGGGTTTGGATACAGATCTTGTCGTCCACAAACTACCCATTATTTCCGGAAGTAAGCCAATCAAGCAAAAACTGAGAAAACTGAAGCCAGAATGGACCCTCAAGGTCAAAGATGAGGTCATGAAACAGTTTGAAGCCAGATTTCTTGCAGTTTCTACGTCATCGCATTGTATTGCATAAAAAAATTATGGATTTTTGACTTGTTTCTTCTTGAAATAGTTCAATACGGATTGTGCATCACCCCTTCTAGCTTCATGTGTTTAACATCCCCCAAATGGTTGTAACAATCTCTGTTATTGAAATCGATTATGTTTTCACCCAAAATTGATGACACTTTTCCAACTGGCATATTTTTTCTATGGAATGCTTCGACTAAATTCTTAACTATTTTTGGCATGATTTGGTTTGACCACATCTTCATTCTCCTAACTGGTCTAACTACTTTGTGATTATGGTCATCTTTAAAAATTGATACTTTCCATTTAGTGGTCCATCTGTTGTTTAAAATATGCATAATTGCGTTACATCCACATTTAACAATGGAACAACTTCTTTTTTTACCTTGATTTCATTTTCTTCTTCTATCTTCTTTGGTTTAAATTTATCTTGATGTGAGCAAATGTATATTATTTAATCGGCTCATCTGAACCTTGTCGTGACTTAGTAGTGGTTCGAATTTAAATCTAAAATCCTTGTCGACGTCCATAATCCTCATTATACTTTTGAGCTTCTTCACTTGAGTCAAACAACATCCCCACATATGGTGCTTTTAGATCTTTAATGTCCTTGTTAGGACTCTGACAATCAACATATTCACCACTATCTACTTTGATTCTCAACGATCCCACAATGTCATTAATAAGCATTCATCCATCTTTGTCAACACCAATCTTATCTATGATGGACTGTTACAACTGATAAAAGATCAATAAACTACAAATGATTCAATTTTAACATTTCATTAATTCTTACAACTCATAGATACCATTGGTTTGGTTCAATTTGTAGTCAAGTTAAAGAAATGTTAAAATAGAACCATTAAAGCAAATATAGAATGCCAAAAGAATGATGATAAATCTCAAGAAAATCACTAAATACATTTGCTATTAAAAAAATAGGACAATAGTCAGTCTTACGTGTTACTGACAATTTCTTTCAATTCACCATCAATCATAACATAAACTAGCTTTAGAGACACCAAAGATCATAAATAACAACACCTATTCCACTGCCAAACATATTTTCTTAATATATCTAACATCCAAAATCAAGTATAGTCACTTTTAGCATCTCACGTATTAATGTTTGGAGTATTAAATTCACATTGTGGAAAACCAGACGAAGCATCTATACTAGCCTCACTAGAAAGAAGATGGTCTCAATATGATACCTGCAAGGGCATTCTCATCGCCATCTAAACCATTCGAGTAATACTATTAACCATAAGAATCATGAATCTTACACTGAAGAAGGTAAAATGGGAATTCTAATATGAGGGATTCAAATAAAATTCAAGGATTTTAAATTCACAAATTCTAGGCAACAATTCCCTTTGACACCAAGAAATGTTCCCTAACAGTTTTTTTCTTTCTTTTTCAATCCACTATGTATAGAAGTTGGTAATTTTAACTAGCATATATTGACAATTGAAGGATGGTAGCTTGTCTATTTTCCACTCTTCAAAAGCTCTAGAGATTCTCAAACCAGAATCAGGTACACAAGAACAAGAAGCTTGAATTAGTTCAAATTTACTGTCGTGTAACCTTTTTTATTTTTAATCGATAATTAGGGGGTATGATTGGCCCCACCCAATTCATTGATATAAAAAAAAGAAGATTACATGTTTGTTTGTAAAAGTAATTCTATTCATGGTCATCTCTGTATCTCTTTCAAATTTCTTATAATTTAAAATGTAATAAGTTACATTGGCATGTTTGGAAGTTAATAATACAATGTGATATAAAACGTAAAGCATATATGATAACAATAGACATTTCATGATTTTTATCAGTTTTACAATTGGATCTTCACACATTCAAGTACAAATCCAATTTCACTTTTGTGTATGTGTACATACCATATTTATTTGTCCAAATGATTCTAAGTAAGCCAATTGTTATTTGCTGCAGGTTAAAACAAACTTTACAAAGGCGCTATATAGTTTAGTAACTACGCAATATAATGTGCTCAGATCTGCCATTGTAGTGTCAAAGGATGAAAATCAAAAATATTTTGGAGTGCAAGGAACCAATCAACTTCATCTCAAGTGTGGAATGAAAATGGTCCAATTGATCAAAATTTTCAATGTGCATATATAAATATCAATAGGTTAATGGTGGTGAAAGTGGTTGCTTCAATATTAGTTGATAAGAATTTCAACAACTACAATCAACAAAAAAAACCCAATCGTTTTCCTCTATTGGTGAATATCACAAACCTGAGAATGCGTGAAGAAGAGTACATGAAGAAGACGAGGGTTGAGAGTGAAAAAGACGACGATGGCTCCGAATCGTTTAAACAGATGTCTGTAACTTGAAAGAGAGATGGTGATAGCAAGAGAAAGTGAAGAAGACGGTGATATCATTTGGTTGTTTGAATTGAAACTTGAGAGAGAGAGAGAGAGAGATGGAGAGATGGGAGGTGTGGCGCCCCGCCGAACGCTAACACAAATCCCCATGTCAGATCTCGAGGTACTAAGTGGCACCTCGAAATTTCGGCATGGTCTCCTCTGTTTATGTTAGCATTCCAAGGCGTTCAACCTGCACCTGATAAACGACATACAATCCTGCATACATATACAAAATATAATACTAGCGGAAGCTTATACACGTCTAATAACGTACGAAAGATCAGAGTGCGGAAGAATAACCAGAATACAGGATTATACAAAATTTCTCACTCTAACAGAATTCCTAATACTCAAGACAGAATCCATAAAACTACCTGGGGGAATTGACACCACTAGGGGGTATAGCCCTAGTACTTACCAGGTGACGAACTCTGGTTGTCTATCTGACCAACCAGATGATCCTCATTCGTACTCTATACTTGCCTCGCCAAGCTCTGAATCTGAAACTAAAAAAAATAGAGAAGGAAAGGGTGAGTAACAATGGTTACCCAGTAGGGAAACAAACAATTTCTGCCAATAACCCCTCCTAGCATGAACGAATAAGCATACTGAACCATTTTAAAATAATCAAAGCTTTACATCATAAACTACGATTAACTGGTACATATAGCCAGGGATGAGCAACTAAACATTTTAAAACTGACATTACATCAATCAACAGTACTCACTATACCATTTTCTTTATGTACAAATCTAATTGATCAAATGGAAACATTAAACATTCATTTCATTTTATATATCAAAGTAAAGCAACAGATACATAATACACAATGGTGGAGTATTGGAATTAGAGAGTTGAGATTCACGACTGGATCGCTCCCAGTCGGACATGATGTTACAATTCTTTCTGGCTTTTAGTTCCTGATTTTGTGGCTGGTCGCTGTTTACCACGCTTGGTTGACCATTTATCCGGTCAGGCTGGCCGTTTGACGTGACCGTAAGCAATGGGTCTCTTTTCGATGTGTCAGAACGTTCGACTACTATAGATTGTTAGTGATCACTGACCATCATCTTCGTCTATGCCTATCAGGCGTACATGTGATTCCCAAATATACAAACCATTCGTATATGACCACCTTTACATTACAAGTTCACTGGTAAAGATAGAGAGGAATAAACCCGGATTCCAGTTGTGACTCCACTCTCATACGCGTCCCATACCACGTATGAGCTTGGTGGTCCCTACCGTACATCCCAGGATAGTACACCACTCCGGATGATATGGCGCACTATCCCTTCAGGCATTCACAAACTCTTTAACAGCTCACAAAATAGGTACATATATATATATATATATATTATTTTCATTTGAAAACAAAAGAGAAATTAACAATACAAGGTTGAGAATAGATATCCAGTTTCCTACCATGCAAGTGTGGCCACCCGGCCTAAAATAAATAACATAACGGAGCGCCTCGCGCTAACAGAAATTTAAAAAAACATGCAACCAACAATATTATCCCTGGATATCTGTTCACCAACCTGCACACAACACAACAACGTAAAATGCAGACATTACCCCTCGGGTGTGACTCTGACATTTTACCGTTTCATACCCTTTTTCCTTTTTTTTCGATTTTTACAATTTTCAATCTCTTCAATAAAACATCCATTTTCTGATATTCATCAACTCAATATGAGTTCATTGAATATTAAATCACATTTTCCAACTAACGAATTTATTTTTATCAATAATATTGACAAAGAAAACAAATTTTATATCAAAACGGGGTCCGAGCAGTGCACAAGACCCAATTGATAGAAATAACCCGTTAAAATATGCCACCCACGTATGATTTGTTAAAAAATACAATTAAACATATCAAACATGCATTTTCTAGCGTGAATTTTGAAATAACGAAAGAATTCTATATTTTGGAAATACATCAAAAATTTTCAGATAAAATTCTAAATGCAATTTTCACAATCTATGATTACTAATAGAAATTGAGAGTTCCTTACAATCTTCAGGCGAAAGGATCGAAGCGTTTGAGCAGAAATCGAGACAATTGGCACGGAAATCGAGACAGACCGAACTTCGAAGCGGCTGATTTTCGAAACTGGCTTGGTGGTTTCGAAGATCTCGATGTGCTCGTCTCTTCTCCCTTCTACGGCGAAAGACAGTTTGACCCCGAAATCGATGAAAACCGAGGTCAAAGTTACGAAATCTCCGTATAAAAATACGGCTGATTTTTGACTATACGGGGTGAGAAAGATGAGAAAACGAAAGGAATTTAGGTGGGTTATGTAGAGAATGAGACGGCGGACGTTTCTCCCTTCTACGTCGGAAAGCGATTTGACCCCGAAACGGATGAAATCCGAGGTCAAAGTTTCGAAATTTCCGTATCCAAATACGGCTGATTTTTGACGATATCGGGTGAAATAGAAAGTGAAACGAAGAAAGGTTGGGTGGATTTTGTAGAGAACGTAGCTGCGGATATTTCTCCCTTCTGCGTCGATCGTCGACGGCGAGCCGTTTGTGAGAGATTTGAGATGGAAGATCGAAGAGAAAAAAAAAATTTGTTTTTTATATGTCTCGGCCGTATGGACGTGTTGGGGAAGATGACATATAAAAAAAATTAAAAATATTATTTAAATAAAATGTGGGACGAATTCGGTATTTTGTCAATTGTTTCGATCGATGATAACTTGATCATCCAGACTCCAAAACTAACAAATGAATACTCTATTTCACCTAATTTTTCGTTCCGGATCTAATGGTATAGTCAATTTCTACAAATTATGTCTCCATAAAAATTTTACATTTTTGGCCTGATGTGACCCCTAAACTTGATGTCGTTTTCATTTTTGGCGATAATTCGACTTCCTGATCTCCAAAAATGACAAATAAATATTCTATGTTGAATAATTTTTCGTTATGAACCCAATGGTATAATCGAATTTTAAAAATTATTACTCTAATAAAAAGTCACTATTTTAGCCTAGTCCGACCCGGTAATCGAGGATTTTACAACTTTTATATTTGGACTCGCATTTGAACGTGCTTATAGGTTAAACTATGTTTTTCGATCATTTTGAATCTAATGGTGAGGTCAGATTCCATTAAAAATGATCAGAAACATCCTAAAATTTTACCCCTGAATCCTACTTTCAAGATTTTCTTAAAATTCCACTATTTATTTCCTCGAGATACGAATTAAAAATTCGGGGTTTTACAGGAGGGGTCGTTCGAACTAGAACTTGGTTTAGAGAGAGAGAGAGAGAAAGTGAGTGGGAAAGAGTTTCGATTTCGAATAGGTTACAAATAGGTTCTGTAACTTGGTTTCAATTTGAAGAAGAGAAGGATGTGTTGTGAGGGATTTTTAAAAGAATAAGTCCATTAGAATAGGGGATAGGGGGTAATTGTAATTACGTTATGTTTTTTACTTTAAAACCGTTTACTTCATCCGAACCATCAGATGTATATATATCTAACGGACAAAAAAACTTGGAACGAAACTTGGTTTCGTTTAAAACCTCCGAACCGCTCCCATATATATATGATAAGCGTTGGAGGCCTTAAGAGAGTCAAAAAATTTTCAAAATAGGGGTTAGAAGTTTCAAAATGGGTTGATTTTTTGTAAGGATGATCTCTGTAGATGCAAAAGTTTGCTCTACCTCGTGATCCTTTCTAGAAAAGAGTTCTCTTTTTTATGTACTCCTAAGAGGGCCTGCAACAATACCACTCCGACACCCAAGTCAATTTCTAGCACTAGTAGTGTAGAATATTTTCGGAGAGGAAATTGCATATCTTTTTGGCTTGTTGTATTCTTGTATTTATAGGGGTTTCTGCCTTTAGATTTTCCCAGATTTTCTCCATGATTCCCGTCTGAGCGGTTACGCCAGTTTAGGGATTTACTTGATTTCCGTGAAAGTTGTTACATATTCTCTAATTTGCATGATTTATTTCGAGCTCCACACCTTTGAAGCTTGGCAAACCGGCTTACTAGTAATTCGAATGATCAGTTGGGGCATCATGTTATTTGGTCCTTCGACTAAAATTCCTTGAGATTTTTACGTGTCGCTTTTTCGAGAAATATCCTCCATAATACCCCTCTCGGGGTTTTGGATCTTTATCCGAGACCCTGAATAATATAATTAATGGTGGACGCTTGGCGATATCTTGTTGGACGCCTGATCGATAGTTTCCCATTAATAGCAATAAATTTGAAGTCCAACCATTCGAACTTCCAAGGCAGCGCTTTGAATGATTTCCTTCATAAGGCGCGCTATCAACTACTTTATTCTGTGGCATATTTATGTGCCATATACACGTGTTGCTTCGTCATTGGTCGGTTTCGCACACATGTTCGCACTCTTTGTCTTGTTTACTATGCCAATTAATGCGATGTCTTACTCATTATTGCCTCTTTTTACGAGTGTATCTGGGCCTTTCATTTGTCGTGCATCTCAAGTTTCTTAGGTCTATATATATCCCCTTCCCTTTCGTTCACCATTTTTTACTTTTTTACTTTCTATTATTTCTCATTAGTCTTCTAGCTTCTTGTTTTCACGTTCTCACTAGCTCGACGCTAGCAAGTCTTTTTCACCAACATTCATGTTTCCCGTTTTTCCTTCAACCACAAGATTAAAGAACAAAAACTCACCCCTCTCCTCAACTTTTACTTATTTTCTTTTTCATCTTCTTTCATGGCCAGGGGAAATTCCTATATCCCCCTACGCCCTCTATTGCTTGAGATCAGGAGTACTTACGATATCCCTAATGACGTGGGCACCTCTTTCATGGATGAGCCTTCGTTTTCTCAGTACTTTGCCCTATGTGCCACAATGGTATACTGGGGATAGTTTAAGGCTAGTCTTTGAGTTCCTTTAAGTAAGTTAACTCAGGAAGTCTTAAACTTCTACCAGAGGGCTTTCGACCAAAAAAATGGTAACTTCTACTACCTTATTGATGGTATCGAGCGAATGAATACTTGACTGAAAGAAGGTCTTCAGCTCAGGCTTCTGGATATAAGAGCCCAATTCTCTCTAAGGAGATTCCCTAAGAAGCAAAAGTACTTCTACTTGAATAAGAGGAGAGGGAAATTATCTTTGTTTGAGCTTCTTGACTCAGACAAAAATTGGTTTTTGTTCTCGATCATGCTGACTAGTCTATAGGAGAGCACACACAAGAATGAATTTTTTCCATTCGCATTCAACGAAGTTGGTAAGTTTTCTAGTTTTAATCCTTTTGCAATTTCTCATTCTGTTTCCCAAGTTTTAACTCTTGTCTTTTTATGGTTGTAGGTCCGAGGAAAAATAAAATCGTCGGTGATTCGATGATCAGTACACATCTTCTCTTTAACGCGGAACTCTATCATCGTGTTACCGAGTTCCTTGCTCCTGTACACTCCTGTGCGAAGGGTGAGCAAATACGATGTTCGAGTTCTACGCACCGACCTTCTAACAATGAAGACATAGCTTTTCGATCAAATCAGTTGGCTCCAATATTTGACTCTGATGCTTTCAATGATGAGGTGGTGAAGGGGGCACCTTCTCCCCACCTTGAGAGGAGATGAAATGCCTTTGCTAAAGGGGTTGAGAAGGGGTACTGACCCCTGGTCTTCTACTACCGGACCTTCCAAGCCCCTTCGGGGTCCCTAACATTGCACCAGCAACTCCGTTCCTTATTCCTGTCGATCCGTGCTAGGCCTCAACGTCTACTATCAGGTCAGGGCCTAGAGGTAGCGATCCCTCGGCCTATCCTTGGATCGTTTCCCCATTCATGGTTGGCCAACCAATCACGAATCAATGCTTCTTACTTTGTAATTCTCGGGTGGCGTGGGCAATGTTCGAATCGTGTTGTCTTTTGAGAGACATAGCGATGACCAACAAATACTTCGTGAAGAACCCAATGACGTGTTCCGGGCTCTAGTCGCGATAAGCCTTTCGATTTTCAAAGTTTCATTCAATATTTAACTACTAGGATCTAAACCTTGTTCTCTTTTCAAGTTCAACACAGCGTCCAGAAGCTTAAGAAATCATAAAATGCAACCCTAATTGACCACAATCACGTTGAGGTAGTTGTGCATTAGTTGCAGAGTGAGAGGGACATCACTACATCCGACAATGTGAAGCTTAAGGCCAACCTAGACTCTATGAAATCGAAGCTCCATTGCTAAAAAAAAAGCTTGAGGTGAGGAATTATTTAGAATTGGTTGAGGGAAAACTCGCCCTAGTCAGGGACAGTTGGAGGCCAAGGAGGCGGAGAAAGAGAAAGCACTTGAGGACCAGCTTGCACTCCTTCAAGCCTAACTCGACGACTTGAAGTTGGCTTGGGAGAAGGCCTACAACAACCTCAAGGCCAAATTGAAGAAGGTCGAGCAACCCTAGAAGGTTGTTGCTGGTCCTACCAATCCTGTCAAGGCTCCTTAAAAAATGAACATACTCCCTATGATGCCGATCTTTAATGTTTTTGTTAAAATAAAAAAAAAAACTTAGTTGAATGTAATAGATTTCGTTTATGTAATGAAAACGTATTTTTTCTTTCAATTTCGCAAGGCAATTTCCTCGGATCTATAATAGTCTGAATACCTAATGATTGTCCCATTATTTACACTACTAGATTGCCGTACTAGGCTCCCTAATAGGCCAATAATCAGAATGACCTAATACTTAGCTAAATAATAATAGAACCAATTGAAGTCCCAGATCGGGCTTGACTCATATGATGAGCCAAACATTTGATGAATAATAAAATAATCAGTTGGAGTCTTAAATCGGGTTTGGATCTCGAAACAATCCAAGACTTAGACAACTACTAAAATAGTCGATTGATGTCCTAAATCCAGCTTAGCTCCCATAATAGACTAAGGTTTTTGCTAAACCAACCTCATATGGTTGGGCTTGGCTCACATGACGGGCCAAGGCTTTTGCTAAACCAACCCCTATACAGTTGGACTCGACTGTCATAACGGGTCAAGGCTTTCACTAAACAAACCTCACACGGTTGGGCTTGACTCCTATGATGGGCCAAGGCCTTCGCTAAACCAACCCCCATACGGTTGGGGGCTCAATTCCCATGATGGGCCAAGGCTTTCGCTAAACCAACCTCACACGGTATAACGGGCCAAGACTTTGATAAATAATAGATAAATCGATCGAAATCCTAGATCAGGCTTGGATCTTAGAATAATACAAGACTTTTATAATAAAATAATCTGTATTTATTGAGAATTGAGAAAATAACTTTATTGATAGTACTTTTTGACGTTAAAGGCATTCCATGATGTCGTTATTACATATCCTATTCTAGTTTTTAAGTAATAGACTCCGGCCTTTCTTATTCAATACACGACGTATGGTCATTTCCAATTTTCTCTAAGCTTCCCACTATTAAGCTCTCGTATGTTGGAGAATAACTTTCGTAGCAGTATATCTCCAACCATGAATGCCTTCTTTCGCACTTTTTGATCACAAGATTGTTTTAATGGCTGTTGATACCGTGCAAGACTTTCTGTTACTTGCTCTCGAGTTTCATCTAACCAATCAAGTTTTTGTGCTATCAATTCTTCATTCATACTTGTCTCGGTGTAGACACCCCATTTTTGCACTTGCTTGATTAATCAACTCGTTAACCCGATCGTAACAGTTCCCAAATGATGGATGTTTATTCCAATGCTTTATTTTGTTACCAGATATGTCTCAGAAATCCGGATGAGGTATCTTGAACTGAAAAAACTGTAGAAACCACGCTACGCTAGGAAAATATGACCCTAGAAACATAGAAATCATCATCTTGTAGACAAAAAAAAGTTTCACGATAAAAATCACTAAAAATTGATCAAATTACCAAAATACCCCTAACCTTAAAACATCCCTAGAACCTACGTTACGCTTAGGAAAACCTATTCAAACACATAAAATAACAAATCGAAATCAAATAAATTATTTTACCAATTTTCATAGAATTCGACAAAATTACGAAAATATCCCTCATAAAGTTCACGACCATTCCACACAAACCAATATTTTCATTGAATTCCTTACGAAAAATTGATTCTAAAACATCCTAGAACATCAAAAATCGACTTGAAACACAAAAAGTGCTCTCCGAAGGTAAAACGATAATTTTACAATTTTTATAATTAAAAATTTTAAAATTTATAAATAAAATATTAAATAATTAAAATGAAATATTAATAAAATTAATTTAAAATTTTAAACCAAAAAAATCGATCAATCAAGCTCTTAGGCAAAATTGTTGATGGTTGCCAAGATATTTATTCAAGGACCCCTCCATTTGGGGGTCCAAAGAATTAAAGATATAATAGAGGGGGTTCTCCAAAAAATTAAAGTCAATCAAGTAAGACTAAAGTCAAGATATTAAATTCAATCAAGTAAGACTAAAGTCAAAATTAAAGTCAATCAAGTAAGACTAAAGTCAAGATATTAAAGTCAATCAAGTAAAACTAAAGTCAAAATCTTAAAGTCAGTCAAATAAGACCAAAACTCAAAATCCTAATAGAGTTCTAATTAAATAATAATTCTATTTAACAATCCTAATTAAATAATAACTCTATTTAATATAATTCTAACTAAAATATAACTCTACCTAAAACAATTATAATTAAAATATAACTCTAACTAAAAGAATTATAATTAAACACTAATTCTATCTAAACAAACATTTAAAAAATCTATAAATAGGGGTCCCAACACCCTATTTTAGTATCAAATAGAAAATCCTAAGAGAAGTAGGTAAAAAAGCTTCCCTAACCGCCCAAAAACCCTAATTTTGAAGTCCTAACTCCTTACTTAACACCCATACTTCAATTTTAACTTGAAAAACACCCAGAAGCCCTTCAAAAATACCTAGAAATTCATAAAAAAATTAAAAGAATCCAGATCTAAGAAAGAGATACCTTACCTCGGAGATCAAAAATCAGATCTGGAGACAAAACGAAACGAGGAGTACTGTATAAGGAGTTACTCTATCAGATCTGAGGGAACAAGACCATTGTCTTCAGAAAGGAATACAAATTTCTTATTTTTTTATATTATTACTTAGGTTTTTTTTTAGCAATGTAGTTTATTTGAGAATTAGTAGAGACCGGCGTTTACCGGACGGGGTTGGTGCCTAACACCTTCCAACCTCGTAATTTGATCTTCGAACTCAGTTATTTTATAGTAGATTAGTTGTTTTTATCCGTTTAGAGTACAAGTTTGGTTCCTAGACCGTAATAATTAGGTGGCGACTCCCAAACCTACACACCCCGTAGATCGAGGGTGCTTTTAGTGACGACTCCACTGGGGACCATTGAGGATCAAACTTGAAAAATCCCAAGTATGAGAGCATTGTTAAAGTGACCTAGAATGTTTTTTATTTTATTTAGTTTGTTTAGCTGTTTATTTTATCTATTTGTTGTTATTTTTGGTTCGATTATTGATTATGCGTTTGGACTTTGAATATTTGATATTTTGGCATATTATTGTTATGATTCAATCAAGCATTATTTTTTATTTTTTTTAATCCAATTGAGGTTCGTTTAGGGTGACCCTAAATAATGCAAAATTTCAAAAGATTGAGGTTATTAAAAATGGATTAATGGTGGTTGAAGCAGGGAGATCGTTGATTTTTTTTTATTGTAATTGGGCACGCGTTGATCTATCCTTGGACGTTTTTTAAAAAAATAATAAAAGGAAAAAAATCTTTTGATTAATTTTTGTAATGTGTGACAGTTTTTTTTATGATCGAATTGTTTTCATAAGAGAACTGTGCTGTTCGTTGACAGTAAGAAAAATTATTAAGAAAAAAAAATTTCGGTGTGTTGTTGGCAACAGCGATGGGTAATAGGAGTGGGGCGCATTGAGTAAATTTTTTTTTTTTTAAACACCTTTGTTTTAAAGAAACTTCCTTTTTTTACTTCTCTTCTCATCGTTTTCAACTGAACCAGATCAGAAAATGACCAGTTTTGGTCTCTCAAACCAATCGACGTTGATTGTTCGATGTTTGATCGGTTTCTGATCTAGGAAAATTACCGTTTTCTTTCGATGATTAGACACGGAGCTTCAAATCGATGGCTCCTCCACAGATTCACTCAAAATTAGTCGTCTTCAATAGGGACCGACTGGTTCTAATCAGAAATCAATCGATTTAGCCTCTCAAGCCCTATCGATTTGAAAGTTCTATTCCAATCGATTTATAACCTTACACCCCCTTATCTACAATAATCTTCGATCAGTCAAGGGAACAGGGGAGTTTTCTACTGAAGGAAACCCTTTTGGAATCTTAGATCTCATTGTTTAAAAAAAAAAAAAAAAGATCTTGAAGCCTGCAGTGCCGTGTTGCCGAAATGCAAATCAAGGAAATGAAGAACTGGTTTTAATCAAAGATTTTGTTTTTTTAACAGTTTTAAAAGCCTGTAGTGATTCGGTTCAAATTTTTCTTGAGTTTTCTTTATGGTACTTCGATCTTTTAAAAGAAAAAGTTTCATCTGTTCTTCGATTAGACTGTGAGATACTCTTCTCTACTCGTTCTGATCTAGTAGAGGAAACACATTTTTCTTGCTCGATCCGTTATTACTAGCTGTTTCTTTAGTAAAATCTCTAACATGAATGAATCGCAGACAAGGAAACTCTGTGAACATGTAGCCATGACTAGGGAACCATTCTTTGGTCGGGAATCAGCACGGAATTTATCACTATTACTTCTTTGTTAAATAACTTTGGGATTTTGATTTTGGGCTTATTGCAGTAATACTGATTGTGAATTGTCGCGATGACGAATTTGAATGGCAATTGTTGAATAAGTCAAAAGGTTTTGAAAGATGGTGATAAGGGGTTTTCTGTGTTCAAAAGTATAGTTTGGTTTATTTTATTTTATTCTATTGTTTTTTCAGAACAAAATCAGAAATGTAAAAAGAATAAAAGGATAAAAAAATAATAATAATAATAATAAATGATTGATTTACGGGCTGCCTTGAGTTTGATTTTAAGAAGTTTTTTTTTTATTTATTGGGTTTTATTTGTTGGCACACCAATTGTCACCCAGGGCATTATATTGAGGTTCTGTGCTTTTGATCCCAAACATGTGGTTGGTATGTCAATAAAATTGTGTTGGACGATGTTTTTGATTTGTTTTTAGTAATAGTTTTTTTAAGTTTGTTTTTTACATCAATTTGTTAAATAAAGGTCTTGGTGTTTTGCTTGGAAAAATAAAAACCAATTTGTTTTTTTTTTTTGAAAAAAAAAGGGTGCATCGCCCATACTTCAACTACCATGATTCTATCATCGGCTCAATGTTTGAGGAGTCTCGAACTATTTTAGATTACCCAAAATAACTCTTGATTGGATCATGAAAATTACAAAATTTTGCCTATTGCAATGATTGGATCTAATTGATGATTATATGCCATATTCATTGATTGATCTGCCATAACTGATGTATGCAGGAGATATGCATGTTTAAATCTTAAATTGAACCATATGAAAATGTTTCTGATCAATGTATGCATGTAACTTGTATGATTTAATATCCTAGCTTGTATGGTTTAATTGGACCTATGGACCCATGTGTTTGAAAAAGGCCCCGGGCACACCCCACCCTGTTTTGCACACACCACATGTACGTTTATTGTTTTGCACGGTTACACGTCCCATATAGCCAACGTGGCACTAGTGCGTGGCCCGGTCTCTTCGGTGATACGACGTCATTCATGAAAATCACAACTCCAGTCACGTACCTTAGGGTATATCAAACTGGGACATCAGTATCGTCTGATCAGGTGACTCTGAAAGGTATATCGATGCACCTAGGCTAGAGCGACCTGAGCCTTTAACTTATTGTGAGCCACATAGTCACATGTCCCAACTGCCAACGTAGTACTAGTACGTGGTCGGTCCCCTCATGGGATGCCAAACCATTTATGAAAGCTACAACTCTTGACCCGTACCCGTAGGTATATAAAAGATAATCCAAGTACATCAATTGCACTTTTTGATCAAAACCAGTGCCTACGCGTGATCCTGCCCCACTGTACCCTACTGTACGAGGGGGATAGACTATGTCTATTATAGATGAGAGATTTTTAAGTGGGCCCTTGCTCAACATCGTGTGTCAATTCTCAACTAGGGATCAAACTGGCTGTTTTTGACTTCAGAGAAGTGAGTTGAAGTTTTGGATTATCACCTATACGGTATATCAAACCAAGTTACCACGTACCGTCTAATTAAGTACGCTCGAGAGGTATATAGGTGTACTTGGGCAAGGGTGGCCAGATAAAAATGCATTGCACGTAGTAAGCTTAGAGTCTAGAAATCTTCCTTGTAGGTCACGACTCGAACTTATCGTGGGTGTTTCTGAGTTGTTCATTGAATGAAACTTTGTGAATGATAAATGTATGTGAATGGGTGCACCGACCCAATAAAGAATCCATTTGTTTGCAATAATTTATAATGACCCAGTCCATTTTGATCCAACAATCATGATGGACCAGGCCATTTAAATCAAAATGAAAATCAAATTTTTCAAAGAAGAAAAATAGTTTACAAAAGGAAAATATTTTTCAGAAAAGAATGTTTTCCAAAAGAAGTATTCTCTAGAAAAAATATTTTCCAAGAAAAAGTATTTTCAAGAAAATATTTTCCATAAGAACAGGATTTTTCAAATGAAAAATAAAAGTAATTTTACATGGACCATGAAAATGTACTAAAATACCTTTTTGTGTCAAACCAGGATGTTAATCGCAGGCAATAATCCGATCGACCAGTTAATAAAAATAACCATCATAAGGATACACCCTGTAGAGAAGATCAATTTTGAGAGATTCATGTTGAGGAGTGCTCTTTACTTCCATGAGTTTGAAATAGACTAAAACCTGTTACATGTTATGGCTAAGCGAATGAACCCCTATCTTCATATATTTCATATAGGGCATATGCACTTGTGCCCCACTCACGAGGATTACTGTGGCATCATGGGGATATCCACTTTAGGACCTTTAGTCAGGCTCTCATTGAAGATCGGATATTCTGGTGACCTCGCCACAGGACTGAACATTTCCAAGGAAGAAGTCAAGGCCTTAGTCCATAATGGGAGATTGGACTTAGTACCTTTACTAGGCCCGTATCGCTCCAACAGTCATCTTGTCAATGTAAAACCAGAAGCCTGGTGAGCCACTAGAGACTATCGATTCTGCCTAGGAATCTTAGCCCAATACATACTGGCCTCCAATAGTGATGGCCATACTATTCCTGAGTCCTTCATAGATATAGCCTCTCAACTCCCAAAGAAAGCCAACCCAGTACCTCTCATCCTAGTTGAAACTTTCTCAGGTCTAGGTTCCATAAAAAAAGGTGAGCGGGAAAACTTCAAAGGCAGTCCCTACTTACTTTATATGTGACTTTGTGGTCATCTAAAAATTGTAGATGTTCCTTCAAACCTCGAGTATGGGCAAAAACACTTTTCCAAAAGAAACCTGTTAGTGCATCACAACTCAGTCAAGGCTTGGAGTAAATGGTTAGACTCTCGCCTTACCCGTTATATTGGTTTAAGATGCCCTTGGTGGATGACTGATCCCCATGTTCTAGGAACCAAAGGATCCTACTATGTCCGTCTAATCGGTTTAGAAGAAACATCATTTTACCATCATAATTTGATCCCAGAACAGTACGAAGTACCTACAGAGGTCTCTTTGCCTCAACCCATAGCTTTCTTTCCTCTTGAGCCTTTGATTGAAAAGTAAGTGCATCTCATTGAGAAGGCTTGGAACAAACGCACCTTAGGGTATCCAGACGGACTAGCAGAATTCAAAGAGCCAGTTGTTAGAGCCAAGAGGATCAAGCTTGACAACAATCCTGATGACCATCAAGACAAAGCCAAACGTCCATGTAAAAATAGTTCAAGTTAAATTTGTTGAAAGATGTTTTAATAAGAACATTTATTTGTTAATCATTTTCAATAAAGCTATTTTTCTTTTGAATAAATATTTATTTCCTTTTTGAATGTTCATTGTGTGAATGGATTAATTAATGGATTGGTGCACAAACCTCAATAAAATGATTCCTGAAAATGTTATCAAGGGGGTAATACTGAAATTGACTAAATCTACCTTTGATGGGGTCATATAGGATTATCATTGCGCCCAAACTCAAGTGTCCACCTCTTAGTTGGAGTCGTAAGTCTAGTCGGTTAGAACGAGCTACAGTACCAAGTCAACGAGTAGAGATGGCTTCAGAATCTGAGTTCAGAGAGATCCGTAAGATCTTGGCAACCTTTGCCAATGATATCAACAATATAAAAGGCAAAGTAGAAGTGTTAAAATAGACCTCGGAATCAATGGGTAATCCCCTAGATGACCCCAAAGAAAAGAAGGTAGAAGAGAAACGTCCACGTGAAGTTTTCGAACTCGACGGTGACGAAGAGTATGTTGATGAAAATTCGGTATTATCTAACAGAATGTCTCAATTATTGTCAGCTATGAAGAGTATAAAGGGCATCGATGAAATCGCAGTAGGCGTTGAAGCTTTGAACCGTGTCCTTAGAATTCATCTGCTAGAGAAGTTTGTAATGCCGGAAATGGACAAGTTTAGTAGTACAGGGTGTGCAAAAACACACCTTAAGGTATATGTTACCAACATGCGCATTATGGGGCTCAGCGACGAACAGATGACGTTGTTATTTCAGAGAACTTTATCAGGATCAGCACTACGTTGGCTAATGTCTCAAGATCCAATTACTGTGGGTACCTGGGAGAGCATGTCAAAGGTCTTCTGGTATCAGTATAAGTACAGTACCAAGATATTGACTTCAAGAAGGGATTTGGAAGTAACTAAACAGAAAAATAGGGAGACATTCACTGATTTCATTGGTCGCTGGAGGGCCAAGACTGCCCAAATGTGGGATAGATCTTCAGAAAAGGAACAAGTAGCAATTATCCTAAAGAACCTCTCACAAGGATATGCTCAGCACCTAGTTGCCCAATATCTCCCTACTTTTGAGTCCTTGTTACAAGTCAGAAGCCAACTCGAGGATGCATTTGCCTCTGGAGTTCTTTCTAACCCCTTAGATAACAAGCCGAAGAAACCCTATGTTCCCAAATCTAGTACCAACCATATCTACATAGCCAACACGTCAGCTATCCCAGCTCAACCCCCAGTCCGGACTAATAACCAGGTTCACCCAAGTCAACCTCGAACTCCGTGCTAATTTACCAATTTAGGGATAACCCATACCGTAGCTTTGCAAAAATTATTGAAAAAAGGGTTGCTTACCCCGATTCAACCCCGGCTTTACCAAATCTCTTGCCAATCGGAAACAACCATAACTTATTCTACGAATTTCATCAAAATCCTGGCCATCACATGGATTGATGTATCACCTTGCGTCATGCCATTCAAAATCTTATTGACAACAAAAAGATCACAATCCCTAGCCCACCAAATGTCACTACTAATCCTCTACCTGCCTATCAACCTCCAACAACCCTGAACATGGTTTCTCACACCCTATTGCCATTAGATCCCGTCTCTCTTATCCATCTAATCCAAGTCAAACCGCTTAGTTACCCCATTGCCGGGATAACTTTTACTGATGAGGTTTTCACTACGATCTATGAACCATTTGATCTAACCTCGGATGATACGTATTGTTTATCCCTGCCTCGCTACAGTAGTCCCGCATTCAATAGTTACCTGTTGGCTCAAATGAACCTGAAAAGTCCTGTATCTTTGACAAATGAAGATCCATACTAGTTGACTGAAGAAGATGAGTTTTTCTTCCTCTCTTGTGATGAAGTTAGACATATGACTCGAGGAGGAAGAGTTTTTAAGCCTCAAGAACTCTGTGTTGATAATCCTACAGCCTTGGCAAGGAAAGAAGGAGAAGATCCCATCAAAGAAAACATCAAAGAAGATAACTCTATGATCAAGCAGTTGAAGAAATCAAGGGCCAATATCTCAGTATGGGATTTACTCATGGCTTCCACTGCTCATAGGGAGGATGTTCTCAAAACACTAAACACAGCCCAAGTTTCCCTTGATACTTCTCCAGATCAGCTGGCCAGTATAGTAGGGGCAACTTACATGGAGAATATCCTATCCTTCTCGGACTCAGATCTCCCAAAAGAAGGGGCAAACCACACTAAGTCGTTGCACATCACAGTTGACTGCAATGGGATGAAGGTACCTCTGATTTTGATTGATAACGGGAGTGCACTGAATGTTTGCCCTCTGAAGATTGCTACTTGTCTCGGGTTTAAGGCTGAAGATCTCAAACCTACTAATCAAGGTGTCAGGGCCTATGATAACACCAAGAGGGATGTACTGGGAATTTTGCAACTTCGATTATCCATAGGCATAGCTGAATTTCCTATGGAATTTCAGGTTATTGATATCCAGTCTTCTTTCAATTTACTGTTAGGAAAACCATGGTTACACCAGATAAAAACCATCCCTTCCACGTTATACCAGAATGTCAAGTTTATCAAGGATGGGCTAGTGATTACTCTTCATGGAGATGCTGAAATTGTAGGAATCGTAAACAGTACTGAGGCCAAGAATGAGCCACTGCTTGAGATTCAGCCAGAACAACAGGGAATAGAACTTAGCGGGTTTGAATTTGAAAAGATCTGCTCAGTTCAATGGGATCACTCGGTGAAAAAATATTTTCCTATTGAGAACACTTCTAACTGCTATATGGCCAATATGTTCAAAAAAATGAGATTTTTCCCTGGTATGGACCTAGGTCGCAAACAACAAGGTATTAAAGAGGCACCAGTGATTAAAGAAGTCATTGGCACATTCGGACTAGGATATAAGCCTACTAAGGAAGATTGGGCCCAATACTAGAAGACAAAGCAGGACAAGACAATTGCAAAAAGGCAAAGGCGCACCACGGATCTCATTAAAATGAAGCCCTATCGTAAGACCCTTAATGGCTATTTTGTGAAAGAAGGAGAAGACTTCCGTTATTGTGGGTTCCCAGAGCCGTTCATTGATCACATCACAGGTACTCGTCTGTCGGGGTTTGAAATCTTCTTTGGCATGGAATGGCCTGCAAATGAAGCAAGCACAGAAGTTGAAGAATGGCAGCTCGATCTGGACTTCCTCAATATTGATAAGCTATTCATTGAAGATCACAGTGTCCTAGTATTGTCAGTTGAAAAGAGGATTCTAAATCCTCAGTCTGTAATCAAACCCACTGTTGGGCGTCTCTCTAACTATCATGTAATTAATCTTGTGTTGCACGTCAAGGCTGGGTTTGTCAGTCCCATTAGTCCTGTTCAGTCTGAAATGCCGGATGAGTCATTTATTTCTGTTGAGTCAAGTAAGTTAGTTATTTCTGCTGAGTCTATTATTGCTAGTAAGTCTGTTTTTCCTACTGAGTCAAGCGAGTCTGTCAAGTCTGCAATGAGTCATGTTACCCCATCTCTTTTTAATGAAATGAAAGAAATTTTTGATTACCCCGAACGCAATAATAATTTAACTAATAATCTGGCTTCGGAGGGAGACTCTTCTGATGAAGAACCTCCCCCTAAAATAATTAAATTACTTGAACAAGAAGATGAACGTCAGGCTCAACCTTTAATAGAGGAAATAGAGGTTGTCAACCTCGAAGCAAAATAAAGTCCTCAAGAGATTCAGATTGGGATCACTTTATCTCCCGATGAACGCAAATGAATAGTAGACTTGCTCAGAAAGTCAAAGACGTATTCGCGTAGTCTTACGAGGATATGCCGGGAGTAAGCACAGACATTATTCAACATCGAATTCCGTTATATCCTGATGCCAGACCAATCAAACAGAAACTTCGACGTATGAAACCAGAATGGACTCTGAGAATTAAAGAAGAAGTTACGAAGCAGATTAACACTGGATTTTTGGAAGTACTAGAATACCCTGAGTGGATTGCCAATGTCGTCCCGGTGCCCAAAAAAAGATGGAAAAGTCAGAATGTGCGTGAACTTTAGAGATCTAAACAAGGCAAGCCCGAAAAATAGTTTTGCTTTACCACACATAGATGTTCTAGAAGATAGTACAGCAGGGCACGCTTTATTGTCCTTCATAGATGGTTTTTTGGCGTACAATCAGATAAAAATGGATCTTCGAGATATGAAAAAAATGTCGTTCATCACACAGTAGGGAACTTTTTACTATAAGGCAATGTCTTTTAGTTTGAAGAACGCTGGAGCCACCTATCAAAGAGCGGCCATGACTTTACTACATGACATGATACACAAGGAAGTCGAAGTCTATGTAGATGATATGATAGTCAAATCCAAGGAACGACTGGGGCACGTTGCTGCATTCGAAAAATTTCTCACAAGGATTCAAAAGTACCAACTCCGCCTCAACCCGCAAAAATACGTATTTGGAGTAACTTTTGGAAAAATTTTGGGATTCGTGGTCAGTCAAAGAGGGATCAAAGTAAACCCTGTGAAGATTAAAGCTATCCAAGAGATGCCACCGCCTGAGACTGAAAAGCAAATTCGAGGTTTTTTGGGTAGAATCCAATATGTCAGCAGATTTGTCGCTCAACTCACTAACGTCTACGAACATATTTTCAAGCTTCTCAAGAAGAATGAACCAATAGTTTGGAATGAGCAATGTTAAAAGATTTTCAACCAAGTCAAAGAGTATCTCTTGAACTCACCTATTTTGGTTCCACCTATACCAGGTGAACCACTTCTTCTTTATCTGTCAGTCACAGAAGAAGCTATGGGATGCATGCTTGCACAGTATGATAAAGATACTCGTAAAGAAAGGGCTATATACTACATCATCAAAAAGATGTTAGAGTATGAACGAAAGTATTCGGCCCTCAAAAAAACTTGCTTAGCACTGGTATGGGCTACTCAGAGACTCCGGTACTATATGCTATCTCATTCAATTATCCTGTTATCTCGGATGGATCCTCTCAAGTATCTCTTCGAGAAATTGGCGTTGACAGGGAGAACCGCGCGATGGTTATTGTTGTTATCATAGTTTGACATCACGAATGTTACATATAAATCTATCAAGGGGAGAGCTGTGGAAGAATACTTGGCAGTTCACCCTATAGTAGAAGGAATAAGGCATGTTTATCAATTCCCAGATAAGAACATCTTGCATGTTGAAGAAAAATCGTAGAACCAAACATGGTAGTTGTACTTTGATGGAGCCACCAATCAGAATAGGTATGGAATAGGGGCAGTCCTGTTTTCTCCAAAAGGATGCCACATTTCGATCGTCATTAAGTTAGTTTTTTCTAACACCAATAACACAACTGAATATGAGGCATGCATCGCGGGGCTCGAAGCCACTTTAAACCTGGGCATTACAGAAATTGAAGTTTTTAGGGATTCAACCTTGGTCATTCATCAGTCATTGGAAGAATGGAAGACTAAGGATGAAAAGTTGAAATCTTATCATGAGTATCTGCTAAACTTAGTGAGTAAGTTTAAAGCTATCTTGTTCCAACACTTGTAAAGGGAAGATAACAGATTTGCTGACTCTTTAGCCACTCTATCTTCAATGATCCATTTGCCCCCTAGCATGGAATTGAGGCCGATTACTGTCGAAGTCAAAGACAAACCTGCATATTGCCTTCAGATCAATATTACTACTCGACTACCTGATGAGAAGCCATGGTACACAGATATAAAGAGAGTGTTGGAAAAATAAGAATTCCTAGAAGAAGCATCACGGTAGGAACGACAAACCCTACTAAGATTAGCATCTCAATTCATCTTGTACGCAGGAACTTTATACAAAAGGTCTTATGATGGAATTCATTTGTCGTGTGTTGATGAAGATCAAGCTGAACAGATAATGGTTGAACTACATTCAGGAGAATGTGGCCCTCACATGAGTGGGAAAATATTAGCTATGAAAATTATGAAATAAGGGTACTACTGGCCCACGATGGAAACAGATTGTCACCACATGGTCAAGACCTGTCATAAATGCCAAATACATGTGAACCTTATACATGTGCCACCATCTCAATTAGTTGGTCTGACTTCACCGTGGTCATTCTCAGTTTGGGGAATTGACATTATTGGTAAAATATCACCGAAGGTATCAAACGGGCATGAATACATTCTAGTTGCTATCGATTATTTTACTAAGTGGGTCGAAGTTGCCTCTTATGCTATCCTCACTGCGTCTCGAGTTGCAAAGTTTATCCAAACAAACATCATCAATCGATACGGGGTACCTTCGGAGTTGATTTCTGATAACGGGTCACACTTCAAAGCTGAGGTTATTACATTATGATCAAAGTTCAAAATCTCATACCAAAAATCATCTCCTTATCGTCCTCAGACTAATGGAGCAGTCAAAGCAGCTAATAAGAATCTTAAGACTATCATCAGGAAAATATGTCAATCACATCGAGATTGGTCAGAAAAATTGTCATTTGCACTATGAGCATATTGAACTTCAATTCGATCTTCTACTGGAGCTACTTCCTACTCCTTAGTGTATGCCATGGAAGCAATCTTACCAGTTGAAATGGAAATTTCGTCTCTCTGGGTCTTGTTGGAAAGTCAGTTGTCAGAAGCAGATTAGGTTCGTCAATGGTATGAAAAATTAAATTTGATCGAAGAAAAACGACTAAGAGCTTTGTATCACGTGCAAACTTATCAAAGAAGAGCCGCCTGTGCGTTTGACAAAAATATCAAGGCCCGTCACTTATAACTCGGGGATTTAATACTCAAAGAGAATTGGGCACCTATTTTTGACCTTAGAAGGAAGTTCAAACCAAATTGGGGAGGTCCGTTCATCATCAAGGAAATATTACCAAGAAAACCTGTCAGGCTTCAAGATCATGATGGAATCGAATTACCAGAATCAACCAACATTGATCAAATCAAACGGTACTACATTTAAGGAGGCCATCTTTGGTCAAATCAATTCTCCTATTACCCACTTCAATATATCTTTTCTCAACCCCTTTGAAGCCTTTTCAAAAAGAAAAATCAAGCCTTTTTCTTTCTCAGCCCAATCACCTAACCTAGGCGAGGGAAGATTCGAACTACGTTTTGGTCTGATCCCAAAATTCTGGGGTACGTAGACAACTTGAGAAGTTACTTCAGGCTCGACCACATCAAAATATAAAAAATCTATTTCCCCACACATCAAAATAAATCTAGAAAAAATTCAAAAGAAAAAAAGAAATATCTTCAAAATGGGGAATAAAATTCAAAGTAAAATAAAAGAAATGTCACACAAGGGGCATTCGGGTTTTTGAGCCTCAAAATCCCCTTCTTTTTTATACCCAGTCCTAAGCTTACCTATAAAAGTCCTCATATGTATCGTGCAACAAGTCAAGAAAGATAGCAAAGCATAATCAGACAGCAATTCCATAAGGAAGAAAATAAAAAAATGAAAAAAAAATGCTGTTATGTTGAAAACCCGAAAAGGGCGACTTAAGCAAAAATTAAGGCAAGTTCGCAAGGTTGAAAATCCAAAAGGACAACTTTAGCAACAATCAGAGTAAAGGAAAAAAAGAAAGCTCGCTAGTTTGAAAACCTGAAAAGGCAATCTAGGCAAGAGCTAGAACATGCTTGCTAGTTTGAAAACCTGAAAGGGCAATCTAGGCAAAATTTAAAGTAACAAATAAAACTAGAAAAAATCTCTGGGGGAGTTAAAAACTAAGAGCGATCCGAGCTGAAACATCAGAAGTTCGAATAATCAAGTTTAATACTTAACTTAAATCAGGCACAGACTCGGAAGCCACGAGTATTGTCTACGATCGATCTGAAAATTTTACTTCTCCAAGTAAACAATGGGAGAGAAGGGTGAATTCTATGATGAGTCTCAAAAGGAAATATTTTGTTTTCTTGAGTCTGACTCAAAATCTTCAATAAAATCAATCAAAATTAAAAGTTGATCTTTATTGCGCTTGTGGTAATCAGATATTTCAAACCTTCATACAAGGGGCATTTTATTTTTCCTCTAAATATGTAGTTTCCCCCCTTATATTAGGGGCATTTTTTTTAATTTTTGCATGATGTGTTCAATTATTTTTAATGCCATGTTTATTGTCAAACTAGGGGCATTTTATTTTTGAGCAATGTTAATCCTAAAAGAAAATGAGAACCCCAAACTAAGGTTACCCTTTTGATAACAATTTTTCGAAAAACCCTTGAGGTTCAAAAGAAATAAAAACTCAGGTTCTAAATTCATAAAACTTTTGGATAAAACATTGAAGTTCAAACAAAAGCACTTCGGATCTCACATTTGACTGTGCCTAGAAATTAACTAATAACTCATTTACCTAGAGTAGGAGATATGACATTCTTTCGTTCCCAGATTCTTTTCCAGATCCATTCATTCTTAGATTCGATCATTCTCTTCCAGATTCATTATCTTCCAAATTTATTCATTTTAATCAATCTTCTCCAAATTCATTCATTCTTTCCCAAAATTCATTCATTTCTATGCCAGTTTGCTCAGATGCCACCAAGGGTTAACTTGAATTTTGCTCAATTGCCGCCAAAGGTTAACTTGGATTTTGCTCAGTTTCCGCCAAGGGTTAACTTGGAATTTGCTCAGATGCCGCCAAGGGTTATCTTGGATTTTACTCAGTTGCCGCCAAGGGTTAACTTGGATTTTGTTCAATTGCCGCCAAGGATTATCTTGGATTTTGCTCAGTTGCCACCAAGGGTTAACTTGGATTTTGCTCAGTTGCCGCCAATGGTTATCTTGAATTTTGCTCAAATGCCGCCAAGGGTTAACTTGGATTTTGCTCAGTTGCCGCCAAGGGTTATCTTGGATTTTGCTCAGTTACCGCCGAGGGTTTTCTCGGAATTATGCTCAGTTTATATGCAAATTATACTCAGATCATGCTCAGTTATGCTCAATTTATGCTCAAATTATGCTCAGTTTACGCTCAAATTATGCTCAATTTATGCTCAGTCTATGCTCAGATTATGCTCAGTTTATGCTCAGATTTTACTCAGTTCCAACTTAAACTCTTTGAAATTTATCTTAGATTTTAAGTGCACACACTTGCATAGTTGTTACATTAGTCAAGGAGAATTTTTCAAAATTCAAGGATTTGACACTGTCAGTGAGAGTTCTCGCTCGATGACCTGACAATCTTTTAGTTTGGGGAGAGCTTTTACCCTCAAGGGTCCGAACGCCCCGACGAATTGCTAAATCAGGCTACAAAATGGATTGTCACTAGTTTTGGCATTCGGATATCGCACTATCTACCCAAATATATTTGCTATCTAGTTTCCTTCAACCCTCAGCCAAAGAAGGGCATCTATAGACACCCCATTTTTGCACTTGCCTAATTAATCAACTCGTCAACCCGATCGCAACAATTTTCAATGATGGATGTTTATTCCAATGCTTTATTTTGTTACCAGATATGTCTCAGAAATCCGGATGAGGTATCTCGAACTGACAAAACTGTAGAAATCACGTTACGCTAGAAAAATATGACCCTAGAAACATAGAAATCATCATCTTGCAGAAAAAAAGAAGCTTCACAATAAAAATCACTAAAAATTGATCAAATTACCAAAATACCCCTAACCTTAACTAGAGCCTATGTTACACTTAGAAAAACTCATTCAAACACATAAAACAACAAATTGAAACTAAATAAATCATTTCGTCAATTTTCATAGAATTTGACAAAATTATGAAAATTCCCCTAATAAAGTTCACGACCATTCCACACAAATTTTTTTATAAATGACACAAACCAATATTTCCATCGAATTCCTTACGAAAAATCGATTCTAAAACATCCTAGAACATCAAAAACTAACTTGAAACACAAAAAGTCCTATCCAAGGGTAAAACGGTAATTTTACAATTTTTATAATTAAAATTTTCAAAATTAATAAATAAAACATTAATTAATTAAAGTGAAATATTAATAAAATTAATTAAAAATTTTGAACCAAAAAAATCGATCAATCAGGCTCTTAGACAAAATTGTTGATGGTTACCAGGATATTTATTCAAAGATCCCTCCATTTGGGGGTTCAAATAATTAAAGATATAATAGAGGGGGTTCTCCAAAAAATTAAAGTTAATCAAGTAAGACTAAAGTCAAGATATTAAAGTCAATCAAGTAAGACTAAAGTCAACCAAGTATGACTAAAGTCAAGATATTAAAGTCAATCAAGTAAGACTAAAGTCAAAATCTTAAAGTCAATCAAATAAGACCAAAAAGTCAAAACCCTAATAGAGTTTTAATTAAATAATAATTCTATTTAACAATCCTAATTAAATAATAACTCTATTTAATAGAATTCTAACTAAAATATAACTCTACCTAAAATAATTCTAATTAAAATATAACTCTAAATAAAAGAATTATAATTAAACATTAATTATATATAAATAAACACTTAAAAAATCTATAAATATGGGTCCCTACACCCTATTTTCGTATCAAATAGAAAATCCTAAGAGAAGTAGTTCAAAAAGCTTCCCTAACCTCCCAAAATTCCTAATTTTGAAGTCCTAACTCCTTACTTAACACCCATACCTCAATTTTAGCTTGAAAAACACCTAGAAGCCCTTCAAAAACACCCAAAAATCCGTTACTCTATCATATCTGAGGTAACAAAACCGTTGTCTTCAGAAAGAGATACAAATTTCTTATTTTTTTACTATTATTACTTAAAATTTTTTTTAGCAATGTAGTTTATTTGAGAATTAGTAGAGACCGGCGTTTGTCGGGCGGGGTTGGTGCCTAACACCTTCCAACCCCGTAATTTGATCTCTGAACTTAGTTATTTTATAGTAGATTAGTTGTTTTTATCCATTTAGAGTCCAAGTTCGGTTCCTAGGCCGTAATAACTAGGTGGCAACTCCCAAACCTCGAAAGTCAAAAGCGGATCTGCGCACCCCGTTGATCGAGGGCGTTTTCACTCGGCAACTTGTGTTCATGTTGTGGGGACTTGACGACCTCTATTTCATATGCTAATGCGAACGGTGTTAACCTCATAACCGGTTTGGGAGTCGTTCAGCATGCCCACAATACATTGTGTAATTCTTCTACCCATCCTTATTTATAATCGCTAATCTTTTTTTTTATGTTATCCAATATTATTTTATTGGAAGGTTTTGCCTATCCATTCCCTTGTGGGTATCTTAGCGACGACTAGAGTGAGTGTATAACATACATCCTAAAATAAAAAAAACACTCGGTTTCCTTTGAATTGGGTGCCATTATTCAAGATTACTACTTATGGGATCCCAAAGCGTGTTATGATATGCTCCCACATAAATCTGATAACCTCTTCCTCCCTTATCTGAGTGAATGGTATGGCTTTTATCTATTTTGTGAAGTAGTCCATTGCCACCCATATGAACGTCTTACCTCCTCTCTCCCGATGTAGAAGTCAAAAACAATATCTATCCCTCAGATTGCAAACGGCCAGGGGGTTGCCATCGGTTGGAGTTCATCTAAAGGTCAGAGATTCAACCGAGCGTACCTTGGGTATTTGTTCTACCTTGTGATCTTCTCCAGAAAAGAATTCTCCTTTTCATGTGCTTTTGGGAGAGGCTACAACAACACTACTCCGACGCCCAAGTCAGTTTCTAGCACTAGTAGTATAGAGTATTTTTAAAAAGGAAATTGCATACATTTTTTGCATGTTGCACCCTTGTATTTCTAAGGGTTTTTGCCCTTAGATTTTTCCAGACTTTCTCTATGATTTCCGTTATAGCGATTATGACCATTTAGGGATTTTCTTTGATTTCCATGAAAGTACTTACATATTCCTTAATTTGCAAGATTTGTTCCGAGCTCCATAACTTTGAAGCTTGGCAAACCGGCTTATTGATAGGTCAGATGATCAGTTGGGTCATCATGTTATTTGGTCATTCGACTAAAATTCCTCGAGATTGGCACGTGTCACTTGTACGAAAAATATCCTACGCAATTTCTATGGTGAAGAGATCATCCTCACCAAAAATCAATTCATTCCGAAACTTCTAAGCCTACTTGACAAGTTGAAGAATTGTGGACTGTCCAATTTTTGTAAACCGCTTTTGATGGTGTTAGAAGTTTCAGACTAGGTTGATTTTTGGAGTGGATGATCTCCTCATCATAGAGATCATGCTTACAAAAAAATCAGCCCATTCCAAAACTTCTAACCCATACATTGAAAAAATGTTTGGCTTTCTTTAGGGTCTCCAAACGCCACCTTATATGTGTGTGTATATATATATATATAACGGGTCGGGTTTCAGGCCGGATATGTATCTACCCATATCCATATTCGGATTTTTAATTTCGTTTCAAATTTGGATTCTACTAGCTCAAACCATATCCGATTTCTTTTTTTTTTTTTTTACTTTCATGAAACTCATATCCGAATCTGATCCAATCAAATTAATTGATTTAGGTCGGATAATTTCAAACCATTACAAAGTAATTTATTTAAAAATGTGACTTAAATGTGATTTGAACATAAGACCTCTCACCTTTTGAAAAGAAGGTGTGACCACTAAACCTAATACTCATTTGTTGATGAATGATAGACTAAAAAATATACAAACACAACATACAACATGCAAAATAATATATCATTCAGATATAGGCGGGTATAGGGATGGAACTGTATCTGACCCGTATACGACTCAGGTCAAGGGAAATCAATCCATATCCGACCCATATTTTAATTCAGATATGCTTGATGAAAACAAATCCGCTAAAAATCATATTCGGATCACTCGGATTTCGAATAAAATCCAACCCATTTTAAGCCATATATATGAGATGCGGTTGCCAGAACTGAGAGATCATATCCAACCTGGACTCCACCAATGGAAAGGTGCCATATGGTTACAACTAACTAGAGATGCAACTAGGGTTAGCAAAGCCATGATTTTTGTGTTCCAATAAAATAGTCATGATTCACCTATAAATAGAAACATTGGTTACGTGGCACGTTTCGATTACCCAATAAATACCTTGGCTGGGTGCATGACTTGGTTAGGAGCCAAAGGTGTTTTAAAGTCCAAATAAAGTATGCCACGTAAACACCATTCCTATTTTATAGGAACAATACACGTATTGAATCTTGAGTTACAAAAAATTTGTGATTTTGGGTCAAAACTTATCTTCTTTATTCTTTCTCTAATTTGGGAAAAACTCAACTCAAAAAAGAAATCCACAAAGAATCTCTATCTCCCATTCCATTTTTTTGTGATTTCTCCTTTTTCTAATTTATAATTGTGGGTTTTTTCTTCTTCTTCTTCTTCATCTCCTCATCTTTTTTCTCCAAAGTTTATTGGATCAATTTTAGGGTTCTTCTCCTCATGATTACAAGAATAGAATTTTCTTCATTCGAAGTCTACTTATCAATCACATCTTGTTTTGAAATGCAGTTTTAATTCTTGTATACATGTTTCGAATGAGACTAATAGTATTAAAAAGGGTATACAAGGATAAAATAACATTTTGAAAGGTCCAGTGTAAAAGCATATGAGAAGAAGTGTTTAAACTCTAAAATACTAATTTCATATAAATATGATAATAAAAATCTTAAAATTAACCTCTCAAGAGGAAAAAAATCAAGGATGAACAAATGGGAGAAAGAATTACCATTTTTTTGGTGGGCAAAAACCATCAGTTCTATGGGTTCAAATAAAATGGGGAAAAAACAATTGAAAATCCTAAAACACAAAATTCAGATCATGGTTTCTTTAATCAGCCGTCAAATGAAAAATAAAACTAAAAGACCATGAGATCGACAACTCAAGAGGAGAAAGGGAAAAAACATTGGAAACAAATGGAGGAGAGAGAGATGAGCAGCCAAGTGAAAAGAAGTAGTCAACTATTTATTTGACCTAAAGAGTTAGTTTCATTTTTGTCTCTCTTAACCTCGATTCAGCTCTAGTTAAAAGAAAGACCATGTGATCAATCCACAACACTATCAGTCCATGCAACCTTTATATATAGTGCTCATTCTATAGATACTGGAAAAGCCAACTCATGTTTCCACTCCATTTTCATTACGAAGATGTATCACGTCAGGATCCGTTGCTCAAACCGAATCACGCCAACGTTATGGAAGTTCCTGGATCGTGTGAAATAAGAGTAGTACCAAAGGCACCCTCTGATTTCATAATAAAAAATGGAAAATTGGCTTTGCAGATTCCGCGCGGTCAGAGATTCATACAGACACAAAGGGGTTCGAAAGGAAAGTCGTTTCGATCCCATCCATTCTTGGGGTTCGACTGGATATGTATATATATATATATATATATAGGGTCAGGTTCAAACGACAACCATTTCAACACACATATAGACAATGTGTTTTGTCTTATATGGGTAAAAATGTTTGGAATGAGCTGATTTTTTGTGAGGATGATCTCTGTGGTGAGGAGATCATCCTTGCCAAAATCAGCTCATTATGAAACTTCTAGACCGTCCAATTTTTGTTGAAAAATTATAGACCGTCCAATTTTTGTAAATCAACTTTGATGGGGTTACAAGTTTTGGAATGGGATGATTTTTTGCCAGGATGATCCCTTCATCACAGAGATCATCCTCACAAAAAATCAGCCCATTCCAAACATTTTTGCCCATATAAGACAAACATGTTGTCTATATGTGTGTCGCAATGTGTGTTGCAGGAACCCGACCCATATATATATTATATATATATATATATATTATGGGTAACACTACCATCCAAGACCTTATGGGGATGTTAGCATTCTCCAACACTTTATTTTTTCAATAATACCCCTATTTATTTTATTTTTTAGTGAGAACAAATAGGGGTATGGTAGTCTTTTACACATTTTGTCATTTTGTCTTGTTTGCATTGATTGACGAATCATTTATTGCAACAAGACATTTAATTCTAAATATTAAATGCCCTTAACATTTATTATGAAAGAGACAAGTATTAATTGAATAACTAAGCATTTATTATGTAAAAAGACTAATATACCCTTGTCTTTTTTAGTAAATGACAAAATGGGTAGGGGTATTATTAAAAAAAGAAGTGTTGGAGAATATTAATGTTCCGACAAGATCTTGGACGTTAGCATTCCCCTATATTTTGATTAGGATAAATTTAGAATAAAATCATATTTGGATCAGGTTTTTTTAAAATAAAATCATGTTAATTAGATTAGGTCTTTTTTTTTCTATAAATACCCATATATTCTGATTAGAAAATCAATGAGAAATTTAATTAATAATCTTTTTGGGTAGTGTGAATGGCCAATCTTGGTTATGTACACAAGGGATAAGATCTTTGCGCATGTCATGTGTCAAGTGACACTTAAGGTAGTTTCACTACCGCCTAAACTATGTTTCATGATCATTCAGTGTTGGTATTACATTGGTTTCAGATTGTCTATGTATAGTCTTGGCCTATGGTGTCTTAATTGAGTTATACCTCAGCTATAACTTAAATGCGATGTAGTAAGTACCTAGAATGAAGAGAGAGAGAATTCAATACAGAGATTTGTTTACGGGATTCATCCAAAATCTAGATTACCTTCCTAGGCTCCAAAAAAACAATCAACTATTCTTGAAGTTATTACAATATCTATATTACATGAGAGAGGGGGGAAACCCCCTTGTGAGAGAGAAAATAAAGTTCAAAATGAAGTCCCTTCTTCGTTGTCCTATTAATAGGCACAAAAGGATATGAAATGATATAATTGCCTCTTTTTCCATTGATTGTGCTTTCCACCTCACACATGATTAGTCCATGTGGCACACATGTGGACCCATTCAGTTTGCATCATCTATATTTAGCCCCCCTGCTCGATGCAAATGTTGTAACAAGCTATGCGACAGGCAATCCTTGGCGCAAATTATGATGGACCAGGAAGACAAAGACGTTGTCGCCTTAAGAATGGCTTGAACATTGTGATGAAGACAAAAGATTCATGATAGTGGCAAAAACATAGTGAAGGAAATGCATACTTTGCCATACTGATGGCTTTGACACTATGACAACATAAGCCTTACAATGATGCGAATGTCATGAAAAATTATGATGTCATGATTGCTTGAATATTTTAAAGACGGTGTTGGAACCATGAGAATGGCGTAAAAGCCATAAGTGTGACATCAAAGTCACAAGGATGACATGAAAGCCACAAGCATGACATCAGAGTTCGAGGTTGGCATGAAAGCCATAAGTATGACACTAGAGCCACGAAGATGGCATAAGAGCCATAAGCACAACATCGAAGTCACGAGGATGGCGTGAGAGCCACACACACGATATCGAAATCGCAATGATAACGTGAGAGCCATAAGCGTGACTTTAGAGTCATGAGGATGGTGTGAGAGTCATACACACGATGTCAGAATCGCAAGGATGGTGTGAGAGTCATAAGCACGCCATCAGAGTTGCAAGCATGACTTGAGGACCATAAACACAACATTCAAGTCGCAAGGATGACATGGGAACCATAACCATGACATCAAAGTTGCGAGAATGGCGTGAATGCCACAAAGACAACTTGGGAGTCGTGAGGATGGTTGAGACATTGCGAGGATGACGTGGAAGCCATGAGAACATAAAAGTCATGAACACATCATAAGAGCCTTAAAGATGGCACGAGTATCATGTGGACGACACAAGTGTCATACCGATGTGTCATAAGAACTTACGAGAAATAGGGATGGTGTGATGTTAAATGAGGTAGTTGTGATATTGTCACTTTGTACCATATGTATGTTGTCCATACTTGAAAAGTGTTGGTCTAGGTGACTTAGTGTGTTGCTGAGGATTTGGCATTGTCGCCCAAAACCCCAAAACTCGACGTTGTTGCCTAAATAAAAAAGAGATGTCGTTGCTATTATATCTTTAGGGATGAGCAACTGAATATTTGGTCTATGGTGTTCGTTGATAATGATGACGATAGCGACAATGTTTGAAGAAACACAACGTGCCTATGTCCTATTCACCTGGTGTCAGATTCCTTTGCCCGAACTTTTACAACACCAACGGCATACCTAACATCCCAATCTTCCGATCAATTTTCACTCAATAGCACTTTTAATCATCTTCCAAGCTTTTTGATATCGTCACCTTGTAAGACAATATTAGTTGTTGGGATGTTGAGTGAAAATTTTCACTCTGTGATAGACATAGAGATTGTGTTACTTTTTGAAGTGGGACAAGAGGGTCATGTAACATTATATGTTGTGCAACCATGACTTAACTTGGTAAAATATAATGAACCAACTTACGTAAGGTCTGAAGGACTGGAATGGAAAATCATTGTAATGAGAGAAAGCAACGTGTACTTACCAATTTTTTTAGTACCTTGCCCTTAGGGATGTTCCAATATATGATCATCGCCAAACTGTAATGCAAAAGAACAACATGTTGTCACCTTCGGTAGGAGTCTCTGATAGATTAAAAATAAGTGTGAATAGGCACTGCCATTGTAAGAGCCACACAAAATCCATCGAAACCATCATTGCCATAACCCTCATATAATGAAAGACCTACCCTCCGAAATACTGGGTGTGAAATTAGATTAGAAGAACACTAAAAGTTAATGAAAGATTTGGTAAGGTCATGTCGCACGTCCTCATCAAATCCTTCTTAATCGTAGCAGGGAGGTGCATCAAGGTCACGCTGTTGTTGACATTCATATCGTGAACACAACATCAGTCAAGGTGAGGTGTCACTACCTCTAGAAACCTCAAACGAAGGTGTCACAACTATGGTGGAGTAAAGAGGGCATTAATGTAATTTTTTTTTATTCTTTCAAGGCATGGACCTTAGCCAGCCACCTGGGTCACTATGATGGAAAGAGATGGAAACACATAAGAGGTACTCTATATCTCTCCTTTTGTCTCTTTCTAATGATAACATTTTGGGTTTATAGACATCGTGCCCTCTTTTTAGCGTATTTGGGTCTAAGCGACAACGCCTATGCTCAAGGATTGGGCCAAGATAACGATCATGGATTGTTATAGGGTCTTCGTCGAAGGGTCTTAGGGTATGATGTCGTATTTGTTCTGCCATTTCAATTTTCTATGCGAGATTTTTGGATAAGGCACCTCAGATTTATACCACGCCTAGCGTCGTTGGTGATGTTACTAAACTTTAGTGAATGCGTCGTAAGCCACCTTGGCCTAGTTTTTTAATAAGGACTTCGGCAAAGGCGACGTGAGTTGTTGCTCTCTCGGTCGTGGGTGGTGTTGTCAAGTTTTAGTAAGGGGGTCGTGGATGACACTAAAGATTCTACCAATCCACAGGTGAGTTTAGACATTTTTATCAAACTTTTGCAAAGGCGTCGTGGACGACAAGAACTTCAACGAGGGCAACGTAAGGGACAAGGACTTCGGTGATGTGTCATGAGTGACAAGTTCATTTTTTTTATCAAAGACTTTGGCAAGTGCCATGTGAGAGACAGGGACTTTGGTGAGGGTGACATGAGCGGTTGTTCTCTCAACCTTAAGTGGTGTTGCCGAGTTTTGGTGAGGTGAGGGCACCGTGGATGGTACTAAAGATTCGACCAACTAGCGAATGAGTCTAGGGATCTTTATTAAAGTTCAACGAGGACACCATGAGCAAAAATGACTTCAGTGTTAGCGTCGCAAGTGACAAAGACTTCGGCGAGGGTGTTGTGAGTGACAAGTTCCCTAGTGGAGTCGTCAAAATGTGAATACCCAATTTTGGTTATGTACGTAGAGGATAAGCTCTTTGCGCACTTCACATACAAAGTGACACTTATGGTAGTCCCACCACCACCTAAACTATGTTTTATGGTTGTTCGGTGTTGGTATTATGTTAGTTTCAAGTTGTTTCCGTATAGTCCTGGCCTATGGCACCTTAGATGAGTGACGCCTCAGTTATAACTTGAATGTGACATAGTAAGTAATTAGAAGTAGGAGAGAGAGAGAGAAAGAGAATTTTTCACGGGGTTCATAGAAAATCTGGACTACATTCCTAAGCTCCGAAGATCAATTCCATTATTTTTGAAATTATTACACAAGATCTACATTATATGAGAGAGATGAGGGGAGCCCCTTGTGAAAGAAAAAATAAAGCTCAAAATGAAGCCCCTTCTTTGTTAACCTAGTGTCCTATTTATAGGCACAAAAGGATATGAAATGATGTAATTACCCCTTTTCCCATTGATTGTGCTTTCCAACTCATATATGATCAGTCCATGTGGACCCATTCAATTTGCATTTTTTACAATGAGATTGACCATCTTAAATCGGTCGAGGTTCGATCTGCCTTTAATAAAATCAATCTTCCATCATATTTGCATTTTATACTTTATTTTGTTTTTGATCATCATGATATCGTATCAAGGGGTATCAGAGATGGTCTTCCTTTGATCATTGGGAAAGAAATCTTCATCTTAGTTGCCTCTACAATCACTACACATCATTAGACCAAAAGAGAAAAAAAGTCAATTTCAATCATTGTCTTATATGCTAACGGATTGCCATCTTCATCATCTCCAACCATCATCATCATACCGACACTAATAAACCCATTTACAACCACCCATCAAAACTCTTTTTTTTTTTTGAAAGGTCAACAGGGTTAAGGCAGACCCAGACCAGCTACAACCTTAAGAAAGGAAAACCCCTACGATCCTTATCAATGATAGAACCGAGGTTACAAAGGAGAACTCCACTATTTATTTCAGAACAATCCATAGAGTCTTGGGAGGATGCAAGATAATCCGCTGCTTGAATCAATCAAATACACAGTTGAATCAGCCTCCATCTTTCTTGAGTTGCAAATCTTGAAATTGTTTTTCCATCTCGTGAATTTTCATCATCATTAACATCATTGGAGTTGCTTTATTGAATCATTCTCTAATATTTTAGATTCAACCAACAGTTTCATCATTGAGAAGTTGATTTTTGAAGAAATACTCATCGTGGTCTGCAACTGAGCAAAAAAGATTAGGGTTATGTTTTTGTTTTTTCCCTAACTCATGTTTCTATAGTTTAGTGGGTGATGATAACTTCAGAAAATTAAACACAACCCCCTTATCTTTTCAAAATTTGTAGGTTCATAGTCAAACTGTAACCAAACTCCTTAGCCCACTATTTAATCTTTATGCTTGGGAATCACTTCAATAGCCTAACCCATAACCCAAACCCTTCACACACAATAAAGTTAAAGCCCACACATAGGCTTTAGCACTACACTTACCACCTTTTTCAAATATTTAGGCCCATCCCTAGGCAACCCATAACTCTTACTACCTTACTCAAACCCAAGTAGATATTTAACCTTGCAATCCAACACTCAAGTCCCTATTTAACCTCAGTCAAGTAACCCAGTCAAACATTTTGACCAAGCGACCTATTGACCTTTGGGACATTGACCAACCCTCATTGTTGGAAAGAAACCACAATCTGATGAAGATCATAGAGTTAAGTGGAACATGCAATGAAATATTGGAATCAATACATGGTGATTGAAAAGAAATTGGTCGTTTAATTGAAGAAATACAACAATAATAACAAGCCATATGTCTTACAATGGATCATATCATAGATCTATATTCAGATGCAATTGAAAAAGATCATGTTATGGAGGGGTTTTAATCAAGTATTGAAGGGTTGGTCTTAGATTATTCCTTACAATCATCGTCCCAAGAGCATAAAAAAGATGCCAAAGTCACCAAACATATTGAAGACAAAAAAAAAAAAAAAAAGATAAATTGAATGTGAGGAAAGGTAATGTTGATGCAATTGATATTTTGAAAGAACGGGATGCAATGGATTTTGTATCCCTAGTCGATTTTGCGGCATATGTCATCAAGTCAATATTTTATAAAAGTTCAAAGATATGAAGATTCAATATTCTATTAGATAGGCATCATCATTCACTTCAAGAGCCAAGTAATTTAAAAGAAAATGGTTAAGATGGAGGTAATTACCTCATTTACGATTTGGAATCCAAGAGATTTGACCTTGAGGACAAGATCGATTTCTAGAGGGGTAGAGTGTTACCTACATTGTCAATTGATTATGATTAAGATTAGGGATTGTATTAGATTTGGATTATGATAAATTTAAATAAAATCATATTTTGATCAGGATGTTTTTAAAATAAAATCAGGTTAGTTAGATTAGGATTTTTATCTTTAATACTCCTTGTATTATGATTAGAAAATCAATGAGAAAAATAATCAAAAATCTTTTTGGGTTTAGGAGATTGAACATCTTGAATCGATTGAGATTTGATCTACCTCTAATCAGATCAATCTCCCAACTTGTTAACCTTTTGATATTTCATTTTTATGGTTGATCTAGGATTGTATCATTCTTCCTTCCTCCTTCTTCTTCATTCCTTCATCCTCTTCTTCTTCTGAGTTTAGTGAGAAGATGAATTAACAGAGATTAAGTTTAAGACGAGTTATCTTATTTCTTTAAAATTTCTTTTACTTTTTTCATTTAATCATCAAAGAAGATGGAAAAATCACTATTAAAATCTCAAAACGACGATTTTGAATCGAATGACTCAAAGATTTTTTGACAGTTTTATTTAGTAGGTCCAAACCAAACTTGTTTTAGCAAATTTTGAAGGTACTTATTGAATACAATCAAACATATTCGATAAGTACCTACTGAACAAAACTTTCTACTGACCATTGTAAAATATATTCAATAGGTATTTATGGAATATTATAAAAAAAAATTGATAAGTTTCTACCAAACAAAACTCTCTCATGTGAACGGCTACAACTCAATTAGAAGTGTTAGGGTTAAGAAAAACAAGTACGCTCAAAGCTTAAAAATCTCATTGAAATCTTTCAAGATGCAAAAAGAAGAAGAAGAAGAAGAGATGAAAAAATGGTTTAGTACTTTTAAGTGTGTGCAATAAGAAATGGAGGTTAAAACATATTTATTATGTGTGTGCAAATGGGTATTTAAAAGTTAAAGTGGGTATCACAATCAAGTGGGTGAAATGAGCCATTTTGATATGTGCAAATAAATACACCCATTAAAAAAACTCCCTTACTTTATTAAGTTTGCTACTCATTGAGTAGGATCCACGTCATTGTAAATGATTAAATACTCCCAGTTCTTTTAATCACATATACAAAGGATAAAATAGATATTTAATTTTTTTTAAAGATATAAGGCCAACTCCCCGATTTGTGATGAAACTAAATTAATAAGGAAAGTTTCCCCATCAATTGCTGGCATCCAAACAAAGTGATCTGATTCCACAAGGTTTTAAATGACAAAATTCTAAGAACTTCAAAAAAAAAAAATTAACTTTTCACTATTGAATTTCAATTTTAAATTTGGGAGTCCGATAGCCATCCATTTTCAACACCTTGATCGATTTAAAAAATATTTATTTTTATTTGATTTTTTTTTAATATGAGTTTTTTCCTTAAAATCTAGAAAGTTGAAATTGTGGATTGCCAGTTTCATAATTCATATGGGCCCAACGACCCTTAGTTAGATTTAAACCTTACAACGTAAGTCAGGCTGGTCTGTTTTTTTAGAAAGAAAGGTTTGTTGAGTAACATACTTGATAAATTAAGGGAGTTTTTGTAATAGAATGCAATAGATAGGAGTGTCCCGTAAATCTCTCTATAAATAATTGGGCCCTAGGCCACGTCACATAAGCCCATATCAATTATTTTCATTATTTATTGGTATTTACCTATTCGTAAACTTGAGTCATTATCTATTTCTTGAAAGATGATGAATTATGATTGAAAGATTTTTTTTGTTAAGTAATTATGATTAAGAGATTGGGCTTATTATATAATAAATATTAGAGTTCATTCTTAGGTAAGGTGCAAATAATATCTTAAAGACAATGATTACATGCCTCAGAGTTAACTATTACTTGCTACATCATTTTCATCATTAGATTTTAAGGGATTCTAGAACATTTTGTCTCTCAACACAACATGCAAATAACCATTTAAGGGTTGTTAAAATAGCTAAGACCATGTTTCCAGGAGCAAAGGTCTAGAGTTCAAATCCCTCCAGGCCACCCACGGGGATTTATACCATAAATTACAGAGAACATGTGGGAGGGAGGGGATTGCATTTGCCTGGAGGATTAGTCGAGTATTATAAGAGGCTTAGATACCTTGATTCCAAAAAATAAAAACAAAGAATAGAAGAGGGTCAATGGAAGTTTGTCAATGATTGTGAATGTTCGTCGACATGGAGTGGAAAGGATTATATGTGAGTGACAAACTCTCAACTTTGTTGTGTTGTAATTTATAATTTATATTTCTTTTTAGCTTTTAAAACGAGGTAGATTGAAAAGAGAGAGAGAGCAAAAGCTGGAGAGGGTGCATAGGATGACGAGAGATTTTCCTAGAGAGAATCCTCTTTGCTTGTTCCATTGAAATGAATCCAAGAGGAAGATTGATTTGATCGGTTGAATCTTCTAGGACTTTAGCTATTGTTGAATCTTCAAGCGGTTTCTCATGGAGAATCCTTTTCAAAAGATCTTCAAGTTCTTCTTGTTCTTTGGAGACATTTCCCTATGCTAATGAGAAGAATGCAATTATTATTCCTAAAGAAGTAGTTAAAGAATCCAAACGTTGGGCGAACACTCATATGGGCTAAGTTTTGGGAAAAAACTTTATTTTATGACTTTGAAGAATATATTAAACAGATTGTGGGCATTGAATAGTAATGTGTAAGTGATCTCCATGGAAGATGGCTTCTTCCTTTTCAAATTTACTTTGGATGAGGATTGTGATGCAATTCTAAACTTGATCTAGAGCATTAATGGACAACCTATTATCTTGAGAAAGTGGACTTGGGGATCGAAGAACATTAAGGAGATGATTCAATCTATTCTACCTTGGTGAGATTGTTGAACTTACGATTCCGTTTTGGCTCCTGAAAGTTTAGGACTGATTGGGGAACATGTACAAATGGATGAACAAATTGCGAATTGATCAAGATTGGCATATACTCAGGTATGTATTGAGGTGGATACAAACTGTGATTTTCCAGAGATTATCTCCTTATTAAGATAAGATGGTATGGAAAGGCTACAATATATTAAATACGAATGGAAACCACCTTGTTATAGGAAGTGCATAACTTTTGATCATGATCAGTAGTCTTATAATGTTCTAATTGTTGAAAAGAAAAAATAAAGAAAAGTGGTCCAATCAATGTGGGTGTCAAAGACAATTAATCAAATTTTTTCGGCGATGGAAGGAGATGAGCCTGATATGGAAACAAACCAGTGTGCATTGGTGATTTTTTAAGAAAATGAAGGTAAGATGGGAAAGGAAAACAAAAATGAAAACTTGATTTTTGTTCGGGATGCCACTAAAGGCAAAAAGATAATGGATCAAACTTCTTTGGAAATAAAGATTGAGGAGATTTCTCCTTTAGTAGAGTTGCTGAGTAAAATGAATCATAGAGATGGGAAATTTCTTTGTAGCATTAATCACACTAGATGAAAACGATGCTGATGATTTCAAGGATTTGAAATTTCTTCGAGTCAAAATATGGAAATCGGATTAGACTTAGAAGAAGTGGTTAGTTCTCCATCGATGATGATATTTTTCTAAAGGATATGATTGCAAACTTTAAAAAAAAAAAAACTCAACTCCTTAAAAGTTACCTAAATCCCAAAAAAAAGTGTAATTGGAAGAAGAAAACAATGGCCATATAAGATATTTTAATTAAATCGAAGCATATTTTAACCAATGAAGACACCAATAAAAATAATTTTTAATGTCCATTATGAAGTCGCCTCGACCCTTTTTTTACTAAATAGTGAAGAGGAGTATGATTAGAAAATGGGGGATTTTCTGAGAATTGGAAGTCGATACCTAGTTTAGATTTAGGAATAAAAAATATCTCCAAAATGGATTATGATCGGTCCACAAATAAGAGAAATGGGTAAGGGGTCAGATTACGGGTTTCGGAAGGTGTTAGGCATCTAACCCATCCAATCAAAGTGATTGGTTTCTACTATGATCCAAAACTATCCTACGGTCGACATTCAAAAATTAAAACTAAATTACAATCCAATCATTATCAATTTATATTGGATTTGCTAAACAAATCTTACAGCCAAAATTCTCTCATATATTTAAATGATTCATTGAATTCCGCACAAAAATGAAAAAAATGTGAAAAAGCTTTAATTTCATCCCTTGTTCTAAAGATCACGTGACTACATTCTTCAATTAAAAATCTGCATGTAAATATTTTTCAAATTAGATAAAATGAAAATTTGTAAAAAAATTTCAAATTAGAAAATCATGAATGTGAAACTGTCAAATTGAAAACTTATGAGAATTTTAAATTATAAATTTCATTAGAAATTTAAGAATATATGATGAATTCCCAAATTAAAAATTTACAAAAATAAATTTTCCAAAATAGAAATTATAAATATGAAAGTTTTCAAATTAGGAAATTATGAACACATGGCAACTCAACAAATCGACAAAATTCAGTATCGCACAAAACCACCAAATTAATGAAATGTGAACATACATTAATATCCAAATTGGTAAAAATCAATATCATATAAAATTATCAAATCAAGAAAACGTTAGCGTACATGTATCTCAAAATTGGTTAAAATCAATATCATGTAAGATTATCATATCAGCAAAACATGAGCATGTATGGATCTCGAAATTGGTAAAAAAGAAATATCATGTAAAATCTTCAAATCAATAAAATATGAACATATATGGATATCAAAATTGGTAAATTATAAACATGTTAACAAATCTATGAATTGGAGATTCATACATGTCAAATTTCTAAGTTGGGACTGTTAGAGAATCGCCTTCCCTCTCAACAGAATCTCCTACAAAAGCGAGTTCCAACGACCTCACCAACCTTATCTTCGGTTCCAAAATTTAGCTCCACCCCAATAGCTTCAGCAACTCCTAGATTCTCTCCAAGGCTGTTATAACAGCTAATTGCCTTATCACTTCCTTATATATAGGATTTATTATTACTTCCTTATCACTTCTATCATAACTTACTTATCACTTCCTTGAATATAGGATCTGATGTAACTTATAAATAATTATATATATTGTAATCTATAAAACACAATTAGTGTGGAATATAATCAGAACATTGTCTTGTTTTGGTATTAAAGTCTTCCTCTAACGAGTTCGATCTTTACTCTTTTTTCTTTTCCTTTTGCCATGGCCCCTGAATTCTTTGTTGCTACTATAACTACAAATTTTGCCCCAAATCTCATCACCATTAATACTGCCACTCAACTGCCTCTCAAACTTACAAAATCTAATTACTTTTCCTAGAAAGCTCAATTCAATGCTCTTCTTCGGCCTGGATCTCCTCGTGTATCTCGATGGCATACTACCATGTCCTGCTCCAATAATGATTCAAGACAGCAAAACTATTCCAAATCCTAATCATCTTCCATAGCACCGACAAGATCAACTCATCCTTTATGCCATTCTTGCATCTCTAAGTGAAGCTGTCATTCTATTGGTCTCTTCTGCCACGTCAAGTCATGAAGCATGGAATCGTCTCTCTCGTCTCTATGCTAAAAGATCCACTACCTACATGATTCATCTCAAAGATAAACTAACCATGATTAATCGTGGTTCTCTTTCTGTAACTGATTTTCTTGTATCTATCAAACAGATTGTAGATGACCTCACAACTCTTGGTGATCCTTCGAGTGATGTTGCCTTTCTTGTCTATGCAACACGTGGTCTTGGCCCTGCTTACAAAGAACTTATTATAGCTATGAGGACTAGAGATTTTGTGGTACCTTTCCAAGAATTATTTGATAAAATCATTGATTATGAGACCTTCCTTCTTCAATACAAAAAACAACATCCTGAACCTGAACTACCTACCGCAAATTTGGCCAAACACTTCCCTTCTTCCTATCATTTTCCCAAACTAAATTTGCCCTTTCTTGCACTTGCTGAACAACCACCTCCAGTTGGTGATGTCACAGGTGCTCCATTGCATTTTTTGTCACGGTCATCATCAGAATCAACGCCGTCTACTTCTACGGGGTCAGGTATCTTTGAACCTTCTACTACCTCTCTCTTGGTATCTACAGCACATGAAAATACGTCTTCTTATCTACCCTCTCCTACAACACCAACAATAACCTTTTCTCCTGTCATTCCCTCTATTGCATTTTTTCGACCTCCTTGCCACCAACTTAGCTCAGTATCTTTTCCCACGTCATGATTATGCGCTCAAAAAATAATATTTTTAAGACAAAGTGACTGTACCAGACCAGCACTACACACCCTCTTCCTGATACTATTGAATCCTCTTTTGTTTCCAAAGTAATTAAGCATGTTGAATGGAGGCAGGCCATGTCAGATGAAATTACAACACTTCTTCGAAATGGTACATGGGACCTCATACCGCCTAGCTCCTCTCAAAATGTTGTTGATTGTAAATGGGTGTTTCGCATTAAACGGAATCTCGATGGCTCTATTTCCAAGTATAAAGCTCATCTTGTTGTTAAGGGTTTTTATCAACGGTTAGGTATTGATTTTCATGACACCTTGAGTCCAGTAGAAAAGCCAACAATTATTCGACTTATTCTTACTCTTGCTTTATCTAACGGTTGGTTGCTTCGACAATTGGACGTTAATAATATTTTTCATCATGCAACAACCGCCTGGTTTTGTTGATCAAACCAAGTCGGGTTTTGTCGATCAAACCAAGTCGGGTTTTGTCTATAAGCTACAAAAAGCAATCTATGGTCTTAAACAAGCTTCGCGGGCGTGGTACAACGAACTAAAGGGGTTCCTACTTTCATATGGCTTTGCTAATTCTCATGGTGACACCTTTCTGTTTATCTATCATACATCCACTATTACCATTTACTTCTTGGTTTATGTAGATGACTTGATAGTCACCGGGAACAATGTAGCGATTTCTCAATGCCTTGGCCACTCGTTTCTCTGTCAAAGACTTTGGAAACCTTCATTATTTTCCTAGAATGGAGGTTCTTCTCACTAAATTCAGACTGCTCTTGACTCAACACAAATATATTCGTGACCTTTTGGTAAAAACAAACATAACTGATCCCAAAGAGTGTACTACACCAATGTCCTCAAATCAATCTCTCCAACTTAATGATGGTTATCAGCCAATAGATGCTACTCAGTTTCGGCAAGTTATTGGTGTTCTCCAGTACTTATCTCTTACTAGATCGGATGTGTCTTTTGTCGTTAATAAAGTGACTCGCTTTATGCATGCTCTAACTGAGAACCACTGGTCCGCGGCTAAACGAGTTTTGCGTTATCTTAAGGACACCATCCATTATGGACTATTTCTAAAGTGCCATCAGCAACTTCATATCATAGCCTTTACAAATGCTGATTAGGCAGGTAATCGTGATGATTGCACCTCTACCTCAACCTACATTGTCTATCTCAGTGGGAATGTAATTTCTTGGTGTTCAAAGAAGCAAATAACGGTTGCTCGATCGTCAATGGAAGTATAATATCGATCTCTTGCCTCGTGTGCAGCTAAAGTTTTTTGGATAAAAAATTTGCTGCAAAAGTTACATGTTGCTTATCCATCTACTCCACACATTTTCTGTGATAACATTAGTGCCACATATCTCTCCGTCAATCCTGTCTTTCACTCGAGAATAAAGCACATCGCTATTGACTATCATTTTGTTCATGACCATGTTGCTCGAGGCTCTTTCATTATTTCTCACATCTCCTCCAAAGATTAGCTTGCAGATGCCCTAACCAAGCCACTACCATCAGCTACGTTCAAACATTTGCAATCCAAGATCGGTATCTCCAATGGGAATACAATATTGATGGGGCATGTTAAAGAATCGCCTTCCCTCTCAACAGAATCTCCTACAAAAAATGACAGCACCAACGACCTTACAAACCTTATCTTCGATTCCAAAATTCAGCTCCACCCCAATAGCTTCAGTAACTCTTAGATTCTCTTCAAGGCTGTTATAATAGCCAATTTCCTTGTATATAGGATCTATTGTTACTTCCTTATCATTTCTGTTGTAACTACTTATCACTTCCTTGAATATAGGATCTGTTGTAACTTATAAACAATTATATATATATATATATATATATATATATATTGTAATCTATAAAACACAATTGGTGTGGAAAACAATCAAAACATTCAGACTACATAGTCTTGTTAGGGACATCATGAACAAATAGCAAATCAACGAATAAAAAATGCATATATATATATATATATATATATATATGTGTGTGTGTGTGTGTGTGTGTGTGTGTGTGGAATTCTTGAATTAAAACATTATGGATATATGGCAAACTAGTGAATCAAAATTCATATATACATGAAAAATTCTTGAATAATTTTTTTTTTATGGATACATTAATGAAGGTCAGGCGATCGTCAATATAAAATAAAAATGAGAAGAAGATGAGAAAGAGAAATAAGAAAAAAAAAATTCAAACTTACCTCTACAATAGAATAATGACTACAATGCGTTCTTTCAAGCGCAACTCGAGACGACGTGGGGTATTAAATAGAAGAAGAAAACACGTTATTGTTGGAACGTTGTAGAGAGGAAGAAAGAATGCAATGAACTTGCTGTGATAGTTATGGATGTTGGGTAGTTCAAGAGAAAAATAGGCGTGTGATGATGGTTGTTGGGCATTCAAGGAAGGAAGAAGAGAAGAAAAACAAAAGAGATATGTCATGATTGGATGTTTAAGATAAATACGAATAGCAGTGGCTGTGATGGCATGTTTAAGAGAAGAGAAATACGAATGGCAATGACTGCGATGGGGCATTTAAAAGAAGAGAAAGAGCATGGCAATGCTGGATTATGGAGGGCTTAAAAGAAGAGAAAGAGCTTGGCAGTGGCTACTGTAACTGGATTGTATCATAGTGGCTGAAAGAGAGTGTAAAAACATGGAAAATAATGATAATTAAAGAAAAGTGAAAAAGAAGTAAGAGAGTTGGTTGTTATGGCTGAATCGAAAGGATGATGATGGAAAAATGGCTATTGTGGGGCATTACAGAGAAGAAGATAGCAGGTAAAGACAGGTGCTGTGAAGAACGAAGGTAAGTCATCCCTTTTTTTGTTATTTTTTGTTATTTTTTTTTTACTTTTCTTCCGATGTTGTTGTCCAAGGATGAGGGAAAACGTAGAGCTGGCTCTACTTTTGTTTGTTTTCCAAGAATGAGGCAGGGTTGAGGATTTGTAAGAGAGAAAGAGGTCGGGCAGAGGAAGAGAAAGTAGAAAACGTAGGGAGAGAGAATGCTAGTCCGAGGAGGGGGGAGAGAACGTGGGACTTTATATAAAGAGAAAAACTGTTATTTTCTATTTTTCTTTTACTTCTCACAATTATTTTTCTTTTCCTTTTTCTTTCTTTCATTTGCTCTTCCTTTTTAGAACCATATGGGTAGTGATCCCGCGTTATTCATAATTTGATAATCCCTATTTGTTTGATTTGATTTTCAATTTTAATTTGATCGATTATCTTCAATTTGATTAGCTGATTGGATTTTAATTTCAATTTGATTGGTCGATTGAATTTTAATTTCAATTTTGATTAATCAATTGAATTCTAATTTTAATTTAATTAGTCGATTTAATTTTAATTTTAATGTTGATTGTTCGATTAAATTTTAATTTGAATGTTGATTGGTCGATTAAATTTGAATTTGAATTCGATTGATTGATTGACTTTTAATTTGAATTCAATTAGTCGATTGAATTTCAATTTCAATTTGATTAGTCGATTAAGTTAGGATTTTAATTTCATTGGTTAGCTTAGTTTAATTTTTGATTTTGTCATTTTATGTAAAAGTCCACAATTTTACCTAAGCGTGAGGTTTCTAAATTTTTTGGATGTGTGTGAATGTTGTCGAAAATTCATTCTCAATTACGTTTTCTTAGGAATCAAGATTTCAAAGTTGAACATCAAATGGCATTTTACTCATTTGTGCAATTCTTCGTAAAATTATCGATTTTCATCAATTTTAGTATCGAAATCACATTTCAAGACTAATAAAGATATTTTTGAGATGTAGTGGAGTTGTGGGACCCATGAAGAGGTATTTTCATTATTTTATCAATTTTGGCTTGAGGTTTTTTCAAGCATGAAGTGATTTTTTTCTAAATTTCAAGGTTGCATTTCCCTAGCGTTGCAAGGTCTTTAGATTATCGAAATATGTGACGAACGTAAATATACGTACTTACTAAATCGGATGTAAGGTGTAGCAATCCTAAACGTGAATAAATTTCTATGTCGAGTTATAGCGAGTAAAGGAGATGGAAGAGCTAGAAATGGGAAAATTGGGGAAGTGACTTTCAAACTTTGAAGTTCTTTGCACTCATCATTAGGAATCCACTACAACCAAGTGACGAATCGTCAAATCAGATAGATGCAAAAATAGGATGTCTACATATTGGAGTACGAAATATTCAAGACCTCAATTTTATAAATAAAATGAGGGATGTTAAAGACTTGATTCTTAAGTTGAGTTTGCTAGTGATTTGTGAAACGATGGTTGAGGAAAGGAAAACAATTTCTTTTTGTCGAGTTATTCAGGAAAGATGTAATTTTATAAATAATTATTCTTCAAATGATTCTAAGAGAATTTGGATCAGGTAGGACCCTCTTAAATTTAAAATTATGAAACTAAAAGAGTCGACTTAATACATTCATGTTGAATGTACTCGTGTGGTGGATAATTTTATTTTTTATGTGTCATTTATCTATGCAGCAAATTTGGTTGTTAATAGGAGGAATCTTTGGTTGGTTCTTCCGATTATTAATTCTTCCATTGTGCAGCCTTGGGTAGTTCTAAGAGATTTTAATATAGTTTGATTTCGCGATGAAAAATTTGGTGGTCATCCTACTCCGAGGAGAAATATGGAAGAATTTAATTATTATTATTGATTTTTGTGATCTTCAAGAAATGCCTACTTGATGATTATCTTTCTTGGAGTAACAAATTAATGGTTGATAGACATATTCTAAGTAGATTGGACCGTGCTTTGGTTAATTCAACTTGGTTGATGCAATGGGCCCAGACGAAATCGAGAAAAAGAAATGCATGAGTATTATGACCATTCTTTGATTTGCTTTAGTCCTAAGAATACCATTCCACAAGGAAATGAGAATTTTAAATTATTTACCGTCTAAACTAATCAGAAGGGTTTCAAAGATATTGTTGAAGAGTCTTGGAAAATTGAAGTCAGCGAAAACCCTATGTTTAGATTATGTACTAAGTTGAGAGTCCTTAAAACTGCTATCAAGGAGTGAAATAAATCTAGGTTTGAGGGTATGTCTAATCAGAGAGATTTGACGGAGACTTAATTGAGAAATATTCAATTGAAGTTCATAAAGACCCCTTAAACAATATTCTTACTTCACGAGAGAGGGAGGTTGTGGAAATTCTGAAAAAAGAAATACTAGCAAATGAGTCAATGATAAGGCAAAAGTCCTGCCATTCAGTGGCTAAAAGAATGGGACAACATTATAAATTTTTGCATCAATTGCTTCAAATGGGATTTAAGATAGGGGACAACTAAGAACAAATATTTCAAGAAACCCAGGAAATTGGAAAGCATGATTCGCGATACTTCCAATAGGTATTCTCAAATTCTTCTATGAGTTATTGTCCTTTGATCCCTTTAAGAAGAGGGTTTTCCGTAGAGAAATGTTCATTCTTTTTTAATCCTATCTCTAATGAAGAGATTACATTTTTCAATGTACCTTGTAATAAATCCCTAAGTCCCGATGGTTTCAAAGTTGAATTCTTCACTTCCTTTTGAGATATCGTCGATTTGGATGTGTAGACACCCCATTTTCAATGGGCCCTCACTTGAAAGGACCCAAAAAAATCGATTTTTCTAGCAAAATCTGTCGACGGACCTAAAAACCTCAAATCATCAAAAATTAATATTTTGATCAAATCAAAAGGTCCTAAGGCCCCTAAAGGTCTCATGGACCCACAATATGGCCTTCTAAACCCATCATATTCTCAAAATCTCACCCTTCTAACCCCGAAGTCGAAAACGTCCTAAGCTCACCTAATACACACCAAGATTCAATCCTTAAATCCCATTTTAGCCTCACCCTAAAATAAGCCAAACCCTAGCCAATGTCTTCATCTAACCTAACCCGAATCCCATGCAACCCAACTCTAGTCCAAACCCTAGACTCAAGCCAATCCTAAGACAAACCCTCACTAAGTTAAAAATCCAACTCAATCAAGTCCAATCCTAAAGTCTATACCCTTATCCATATTCATACTCATGATCACCACCAATCAAGGTCCATGCAATCCTTGATCATCAATGAATGATACTTGTCACCACCACAACCCACCTCCCAAAATCATTCTACCCAACCTTATCATCACCTATAAAAGCTACACAACCCATACCACAACCCAAAGCTCATGTCATAACCTAATCTCATCACATTCTTCTCAAAATACTCTATAAGTCATCTTCATAACCCTCACACCCCAATTTTCTTAATCAACTCACCTTATACCATTGGACACATGTCACCATCTCCTCCACCCTCTCAAAATATCTACAACTACCCTCCTTTACACAACCATTCTTTCAACTAACACCCACACACCTTATCCCTGCCTAATACTTAACCCATATGGGTTGAAGGATCCAACCCACTTGTGTTAAGAATGACTCATTTCCACCACCTTCCACAAATATCCCTCCCCAACCTTAAAATAATAACCCTCCAATGCCTACACCTCATGCCATTATCCTTTAATTTTATATTTTTGACATTTTTAACCCCCAAAATCATCTTCAAAACCTATAAAATCCCTCATCTCCATCTGAAAAAACCATGTTTGAACATCCCTCACCCCTCAAGTTATCTCTCACCATTCAACTCTCAACTCTCATTTCTCCCAATTTTAGAAAAGGAACTTTTTAACCCACTCAACTCTCAACACAAAATGTTCATCAACCTTTAAGTTTTATATTACAAGCTAATCAAGTCAAGTTGAAAGAAAACACTTAAAAAATACAAAGAAGAAGAGTCAAAGACAAGGTAGAGTAAGGAAAAAAATGATGTGAAAAATCCTCCTTCTCTTCTCTCCATCTTCTCTATTCTATCCTCCCTAGTTTTCTTATTTTATTTTCAATTTAGAATAGCCATAAGATGTAATTTTAATCCTCCCCTACATCTGCTAAATCGAACTTTGGTTCGTTCGAAAGTATAGAGGTTGAAACCCTTTTTTCAAAATAAAATTATACCATTTTTAATCCTAATTACAAGTTGCACACACCACAAAATGTTTTGAGGCTATCGATAGTTGTACCCTTCTCATTCTATGAGAATGGGCCCATAATCATAAAGCCCATACTTTTTATAAAATTATATAAGTTTAAGGCAAGAATATAATAGGATTTCTTTTCTCGATGAGATGACCCTCCTAGTTCAAGCCGACATCAAAATCCCCTCGCATCCGAGGGGACAAAACCGTCGTTTAATCAAATTTTTTATTTCTTTTATTTCTATAACATGACCACGTTGTTAAGGTTACCATTATTTGATGGAGATAGAGGGCTGCCAAACAACTTCCCCACTTACTAATCGAACTCTTACCTAGATCCTAGGTGGATCAATTTCCTAATTCGTATTAGAATCACTATGATGCAAAAATGACAAGTTTTTCTAAAAAATACCTTCCTAGTGACCATTCATACCCTTTTATAAAAAGAATGGTGGCGACTCCAAATCCTTATAAAGGTGATCTTTGGATTTGAAAATCATGTATCAACAAGATGTCTATAAAGCCATTTTGGATTTTTTCAAACATAGAAGAATGCTTAAAGAGCTTAATTCCACGTTAATTGCCTTGATCCCAAAATTTTTGAATGTAGATAAGCTTGAAATTTTTTGCTTAATTTCTTGTGTAACTTTCTTTATAAAGTTATCACAAAAATCATGGCTAATATATTTGCATTGTGTCTTCCTTTGATTATTAGTCCTAACCAATCAACTTTTTTTAAAAGTATTTCTGATAACATCTTGTTAGACTATGAGCTGGCCTGAAATTTTCATAAAAAATCTAGCCCTCAATCCTTCTATCTTAAAGTTGATCTTAAAAAAAACTTATGACAAGGTTAATTCAAATTTTATTCTTAGTATCCTTGTTCAAATTGGGTGTGATCTTACCTGGGTTAATTGGGTCAAAGAGTGTATTACTACTCCAAAATTTTCAATAATTATTAATGGGACTATTCATGGTTTTTTTCCCAGTCAGTGTGGTCTTAGGTGAGGAGATCCTCTTTCTCCATATTTTTTTCACCCTTGCAATGAAAGCATTCTCTTGTTTGTTGGAAGAAAAAAATCAAAATGACTTTATTGCTAGCCCAATAGGAATGGGATGTCTTCTTGTGTCTCACTTTGGCTTAATCGCTAGCCCAATAGTAAGAGTAATATCTACTTCAATGAGTCTTGTATTCTTAAAAGTGTCATTTCAAATGCCTTATCAATTCAAGAATGCTTCCTTCCAATTTGTTATTTGGGTCTTCATCTTTTTTCTTCCAAATTATCTGTCTCTTTGTTAGCCTTTGATTTATAAACTTTTGAGGAGAGTTGAGGGGTAAAAAACTCACCTTCTCTTATTTGTAGATAGAGTTGAGTTGATTAAATCGATCCTCTGTAGTTTTTATTGGACTTCTTATTTTTCTATTCCTAAAGGAGTAATCTTGAAAGTAGAATCCATATGCAATTGCTTCTTTTGGAATGGTCCATCTTTGACTAGTTCTTTCTATTCAGTTAGTTGGAACTTATTTATAAATCTCTTAAGGAAGGGGTCTTGAGATTAGATGTATCAAAGATTTGAATACCATTGGAGTAATGAAGCTTTTTTTGGAAGGTTGTTCACAATAAATCTCCTTAGAGAAATTGGGTTTGTGCATGTTGTGTTAAAAATGATAATTTTTGGAGGTGCATGTGTCTTAACGATGTTTATTGGGCATGGAAAGGTATCTTGAAGGTGAGGGAGTTGGTGGCAAAAAATATTAGATTCCTGGTTGGCAATGGGAAAAATACTTGCCTTTGGGAGGACCATTGGCTTCAAGATGGGGCATTAATTGATAGGTTTGGAAGAAGGCCAATTATCCATTGGGATAGTCATCAAAATTTGCAGATAGAGGGGACTGGAAAATTCCAATCTATTTGGAAGATAGATCTCGAGCAACTGCTAAAGTTGTAATAGAGCATCCCCATCTATGACCTAACATAGAGGATGAAATCATTTGACTGAGGAGTTTCTCCAATTTATTCTCTTATTAGAGTGCTTGGGATGCCATAAGGAGAAGATATACTTCTATGGACTAGTATAAAATCGTTTGGAAAAAACAAAGGGTGCCAAAACACTCTTTTATTGCATGGCTTGTAATTAAAAAGAGTCTTTTAACATTCCATTATTGGAACAAGAGAGGTTTCTCATTAACATGTAGATGCATTCTTTGCAAAAAGGCTTCAGAGGATAATGATCACTTGTTTTTGAGTTGTCCTTTTAGTGTTGGAATTTGAGGGAAGAGGCAATTGGCTTCTTACCGCACCATATCTCGCCCAAATCCCCTGGTTACGCGCAATACCTCACAAACCAAACATACTAGGTAAGTAGGGATAAATCCCCAGGGGTGGTCAACGAGGAGGCTTGAACTCAAGACCTCTGGCCATTGCGCACAACACTTGTTGGCTTTTTTTTATTTATTGTCGAACTCATCATTTTTATTGTCAAGTTTGACATTTTTTATTTTTTAATTTGACAATTTAAAAAAAAAAATTCAAACTCGCCTATAAAATTGTTGAACTCAACAATGAAAAGTAGTGAGCTTGACGTTGGTAAAACCCACCCACTTTTGTTTTTCAAATTTTTCTGACCAAAATACATGGAAAAATTGACTAAAAACTTGACATAACGACTTGTGTAGATGATTTCAAACCAAGTGAACCATCCTTAATCAATTTTAATTAAAACAAATCCTTAGCTTTTTACATACGTTTTCAAAATATTTGAAAATGACTTCTTGTTTTTTCTTAAATCTTTTTTGTCGGAATGAAGTCTCTGAAACTTGATTGGAATGGTGGAAATCCAATTTTTTTGGATGAAAATGGTGAGTTCAAACAATTAGGGCAGTTTCAACATTTCAATCATGAGAAATGTGGAGGTGGGGTTCAGGACTACTTATAAAGATTTGTTTTAGGGACCGATTAGTTGCACACCATTAATTATTGGTTGCACACCAAACTGAAAAAAATTCATATTTTTTATAACCTTTGAACACCTACAAGTTGCACTTCAATACCTAAATTTTAGGTTTAAAATTTATTCAACTTCCTGCAATTTTGTATTTTTTGCTCATGTTGTACTTTCTTTACAATCTCCACTTGTGATTTATTTTTATTGTGACTAATTTTACTTGTGTTCTCTTTGGATCTCATTTAAGGTACTATTTTTTCAATCTCCCTTTAGATTTTATTTAAAAGTTAATATAAACCTATGTTTGAATTTCATCTTGGATTTTCATGATTTCTGATCTATTCAAAGGGTTGACAATGATATGTTTACTTTTGTTTCTATATTGTAGAATCATTGTCCTTTTGTTTACTCTTTTGTAATTGTTCTTCTTTTAAATAGAACCAATCACAAACATTGAATATTCAAAGAATATATATATATATATATATATATATATATATATATATATATATATATATATATATAAATGGAGACATTGATTTTTAAATATAAAAAAAAAAAGAAAAAAAAAGCATGACATTTTTTGTTGTATGTTATTAATTTTCTTGAGTGGAATCTTCTTTGTTTTGCAATTATTTCTATAGGCATTGTTGAGAAAAAAGAAAAAGAATTATAAAAAAAGAGTGAACAAAATTTAAAAAAAATATATATATTTTTGGAGTATAATCATATCCAAATGGGCCGCAAAGGGGAATTTTAAGTGATGGAATGCAATTGGTAAGGTGTACTGTGCAACTAGTTGGTTCCTTTTTTAATTAGATGGACTATTAAGAAACACCTTAAAACTTAGGGATTAATTAGAAAGAAATCCCTTCACTAGGGTCTTTTAAGTAATATTCTCTTCTCTTTTTCCACCTTGATAAAAAAAATAGAATAAAGATGAATGCACACGGTTTTTTTATGCACGTGGCAAGGGCACAAAATCACACATCTTTTCCTTATGTATCCCAATGACAAAGATCTATGGTACTGTGCCCTTGCCATATTAGCTGCGTACCCAATCACATACCGAAACTGCCTGCATTCATCACCAAAAAAAATATTGAGATCCTTGATTAATTTGAAATTTCCTCATAAGAAAAATCGGTAAAAATCCAGTAATAGAATTTAATGAAAAAAACACCCAAAAAAGTTACAACTTATATTCAGGGTGCAACTTGGTTCAGTTCAAACTGAGAATTGAACCACATCGGTAACTTTGGGGTGGTTTGATTCAGTTTCGAATTACGAAAAATGGAGAACCGATCAATTTGGTTCGATTATCGGATCAAGCTTATATAGATCCAAACGAAATCAAGAAGTGAACCCTTTTACAATAAATAATTATATATGTATATAATAATTATTATGAATTATTTTATGAGTTAGAATATAGATTAATAATCTTTTATGAATAAATTAATAATAATTATATATATATATATATATGGGTCAGGTTCAAACAACAACCATTTCAACACACATATAGACAACGTGTTTTGTCTTATATGGGCAAAAATATTTGAAATGGGCTGATTTTTGGTGAGGATGATCTCTGTGGTGAGGAGATCATCCTTGCCAAAAATCAGCTCATTATGAAACTTCTAGACCGTCCAATTTTTGTTGAAAAATTATAGACCGTCCAATTTTGGTAAATCAATTTTGATGGGGTTACAAGTTTTGGAATGGGATAATTTTTTGCCAGGATGATCCCCTCATCACAGAGATCATCCTCACAAAACATCAGCCCATTCCAAACATTTTTGCCCATATAAGACAAACACGTTGTCGCAATGTGTGTCGTAATGTGTGTCGCAGGAACCCGACCCTATATATATATGGGTAGCGTTCAATGGCAAACTTTTTAGCAAACTTTTTGGCAAAACATTTTTCAAAACATGAGTTAGAGGTTTTGGAATGGGCTGATTTTTGGTGAGGATCTCTACGGTGAGGAGATCATCCTCATCAAAATCAGCCCATTCCAAAACTTCTAGTCCCAGTTTACAAGTTGAAAAATCGTGGACCGTCTATTTTTTGTAAACTGTTTTTGATGGGGTTAGAGGTTTTGGAATGGGCTGATTTTTGGTGATGATGATCTCCTCACCATAGAGATCATCCTCACCAAAAATCAGCCCATTCACCAAAACCTCTAACTCATGTTTTGAAAAATGTTTTGCCAAAAAGTTTGCTAAAAAGTTGGTTATTGAACGCCCCCCTATATATATATATAATATATATATATATATATATATATATATATATATATATAGGGCCCCCCTATATTATATATAATATATATATAGGGTCGCGTTATTACGATCCCCATTACGACCCCCTTTGCGACACACCTTTTTGTCTTATATGGGCAAAAATGTTTGGAATGGGCTGATTTTTTGTGAGGATGATCTCTGTGATGAGGGGATCATCCTGGCAAAAAATCATCCCATTCCAAAACTTCTAACCCCATCAAAATTGATTTACAAAAATTGGACGGTCTATAATTTTTCAACAAAAATCGGACGGTCTAGAAGTTTTGGAATGGGATGATTTTTTCCAGGATGATCTCCTCACCATAGAGGTCAACCTCACAAAAATTCAGCCCATTCCAAACATTTTTGCCCATATAAGACAAACACGTTGTCGCAATGTGTGTCGTAATGTGTGTCGCAGGAACCCGACCCTATATATATATATATATTGGTGACGTTCCTACGACTCTCATTACGATCCCCATCGCGACCCTTGATGTCAACCGTTCGATTCACACTAGATCTACGGTCCAGATAGGGTGTAGTGGTACAATCGATTGTAAAATAACGAATTTTCGTTATTTGCAAACGCCTCCCCGTAAACAAAAAAAAAAAAAACAGATCTGATTTCTCCATCCATCTTCGTCTTCTTCTTCACGCACTTCCTCTTTGACTCAGATCTCCTTCCGATCGAAAAACAGATCGGCGTCATCTTCTTCGTTTCACTCTTCGATCTGCCAACTATTCCAACCCATCGCGACGATTCAAACTGATATTCGAATCACCCAAAAACAGATCTCGTTTTTTTTCGACTTCGTCTGCTAAAGACGACGATTTTCTTCCTTCCTCTTTGTTTGCGACGGCGCCGACGAAGGTCGCGGCTTCGTCCTCATCTCTCTCTCTCTCCAAAGAAACCCTAAGGTAAACCCTTAATTTATTTTTATTTTATTTTATTTTTAGTCTAAAATGGTGAATGGTTTTTTGCTTATGCACATCTTTGTGTTGATGTGAGGTACTAAATGTGGATTCGGTGTCTATTTCAGTTAGCTTCGAAATCAAAACGTTTCATGAAAATGTTTCGATTAGTGTGGAAATTTATACAATTTTCATGAAAATGATGTGAAAATATTAACGAAATTTTTATGAAACTGTAAGAATGATGAAACATATACTAAAACAGACTTGAAAGTCATCGAAATAGAACCAAAGGGTGGTCGTAGATCAGATAGAGAGATGCCGTTCTTTTGCCTTGGAGAGTTTCATGGTTCTCTAGGCTATTAATATCCTTATTTTTTGAGTTTCTTTGTGATTGGGATTGTGTGTGGTGTGTGTGTGTTGGTCCATTCTCCTTGTGATAGAGTTATGGACTTCAAATATCTTTCCTCTTTCTACTCTCTAATAATATGACCCACAGTTAAATTCAATGGATACTGAGGCTCTTGTACTGGGGCTCTGCTATGTTTGAGTATGGCTAGTGTGTTGGAATCTTATTTATGGTTGGTTGTATCTTGGAAAAGCATCTCTGGTCAGGACTAAAAATTTTTTATTAAAAACTTTGGTTCTATTTGTTAAATTGGAAAAAAAAATGTGTTGAATTGCTTTTGACATTTGTGTGTTGTATATTAGAGAGTGCTATTTTTTGTTGGTGTTATTACTGCTTAGCTGATATATGGGACATAGTCCAAAAACTTGTTTTTTTTTTGTAGTTTCATGTTCTGAATTGTATGTATGAAAAATGTACATGAGTTTTTATAGCTTTATATAAAATTTGTTTGTATGAAAACTGTACATGAGTTTTTATAGCACTTCTATAATCCTAATTGTTAGGCAGGGAAGTTTAAATTTGTTGTAGTTTTTATATGATTTGCTTTTCTTTTTAATACTTAGTCTCCCCATGTGATTTTCATTTTGAAAATAATCCAACTACTTTCTTTAATTTTCTCATCCTTAAATAAAACTCTTTGATATTTGCTTTTAATGCATCTAATCTGGTGATGGTATCCAGCCCACATTTGATTGCTCACACTAATTGAAATTTTACTTTATTCTTAATTTTCTATATTATTAAATTTCAAATAATTTCCTTATATCACACCATTATTCCCCATCTTGTTTGCTATTATTTTCTACATGGGTTCATTGACCTCAATGTTGAGAGAGAAATCAACATCCAATTGAGCTATGGGCCCAACTTTTGTTTACATTTTTCCAATATGGAGACTGTCTGATATCTGCTACAATCAATCTGTTTTGTTATATGGTCATCCACGCAGAAGAGAAAAAACCATAATTTTGAATGGACTTTCATGTAAAATCCGATGAGAAGAAAATTATTAAGGGTCTCTATGATTGAACATGGTAAATATGTTTTTTAGATCAATGATTGTGTGTTTTCCATGGAATTCATTTCCCTGTCCAACTTCTATTTACTTTTCTTCACTGGTAATAGGAAGAATAATAATCTTTTTCTCTTTAATGTCAGGTGAGGATAGGTTCTCAACTTTCCAAAGAAGGGATATAAGGAATTCCATGGATTGGGTGGGGAACGAGTGGGTTGATATCAAGGCAAAACCAGATATTCTTTCATCCATTTCTGTAGCTGTCGGTCCTAGAATGAAGCTTTCTACTTGCTTGACTGTCGCAATTACAGATGTGTGGTAGTTCAAGCTCTTCCTAGATCAGCTTAGAACCATAGTTGAATGTTTTCCATTAAGTCCAGACTTCTATTTGTGTTGTACTTATGTTCTTTAGGCCGTGAAGTCATTGCCTAAAATGTTTCTCATTTGTAATTTATGTATCGTCATGTTTAAACTAGTGTGAGCAATCAAATGTGGAAAATTAAAGAAGTGCTAGAAAATTAAAGAAAGTAGTTGGATTATTTTCAAAATGAAAATCACATGGGGAGACTAAGTATTAAAAAGAAAAGCAAATCATATAAAAACTACAACAAATTTAAACTTCCCTGCCTAACAATTAGGATTATAGAAGTGCTATAAAAACTCATGTACAGTTTTCATACAAACAAATTTTATATAAAGCTATAAAAACTCATGTACATTTTTCATACATACAATTCAGAACATGAAACTACAAAAAAAAAAACAAGTTTTTGGACTATGTCCCATATATCAGCTAAGCAGCAATAACACCAACAAAAAATAGCACTCTCTAATATACAACACACAAATGTCAAAAGCAATTCAACACATTTTTTTTTTCCAATTTAACAAATAGAACCAAAGTTTTTAATAAAAAATTTTTAGTCCTGACCAGAGATGCTTTTCCAAGATACAACCAACCATAAATAAGATTCCAACACACTAGCCATACTCAAACATAGCAGAGCCCCAGTACAAGAGCCTCAGTATCCAATTGAATTTAACTGTGGGTCATATTATTAGAGAGTAGAAAGAGGAAAGATATTTGAAGTCCATAACTCTATCACAAGGAGAATGGACCAACACACACACACACACACACAATCCCAATCACAAAGAAACTCAAAAAATAAGGATATTAATAGCCTAGAGAACCATGAAACTCTCCAAGGCAAAAGAACGGCATCTCTCTATCTGATCTACGACCACCCTTTGATTCTATTTTGATGACTTTCAAGTCTGTTTTAGTATATGTTTCATCATTCTTACAGTTTCATAAAAATTTTGTTAATATTTTCACATCATTTTCATGCAAATTGTATAAATTTTCACACTAATCGAAACATTTTCATGAAACGTTTTGATTTCGAAGCTAACTGAAATAGACACCGAATCCACATTTAGTACCTCACATCAACACAAAGATGTGCATAAGCAAAAAACCATTCACCATTTTAGACTAAAAATAAAATAAAAATAAAAATAAATTAAGGGTTTACTTTAGGGTTTCTTTGGAGAGAGAGAGATGAGGACGAAGCCGCGACCTTCGTCGGCGCCGTCGCAAACAAAGAGGAAGGAAGAAGATCGTCGTCGTTAGCAGACGAAGTCGAAAAAAAACGAGATCTGTTTTTGGGTGATTCGAATATCAGTTTGAATCGTCGCGATGGGTTGGAATAGTTGGCAGATCGAAGAGTGAAACGAAGAAGATGACGCCGATCTGTTTTTCGATCGGAAGAAGGAGATCTGAGTCAAAGAGGAAGTGCGTGAAGAAGAAGATGAAGATGGATGGAGAAATCAGATCTGTTTTTTTTTTTTTTGTTTACGGGGAGGCGTTTGCAAATAACGAAAATTCGTTATTTTACAATCGATTGTACCACTACACCCGATCTGGACCGTAGATCTAGTGCGAATTGAACGGCTGACATTGGGGGCGATGGGTGTCGTAGGAACGTCATCCATATATATATATATTAGTGATTTATTGTATGGACTTATAAAAAAAATATGTTGTATGAAATATTATATTTATTACATATTTATTTTTTCATTAAAAAATGTTATTAACAATTTATGGAACATTGGCAACCCATAGAACCGAACCAATGGAATTTGGTTCACTTCTGACTCTTATTTAGTGGAATGTTCGGTTTGAATTCAACTTGCCCCTAGCTTATATTGGTCGTTTGATGGTTTCTAGTAATGGATTCAAAGTTCAAACTCATAATTCTTTCGAGCGTGTAGAGTCAAAAAAGAAAACAAAAGGTGTTGATAATCCAGCGGCTTACAGCTGTAAATGATATATATTCAACACTGGGTTACTTGAAACATGATCCCAATCCGTTTCAATTTGTTTGGGCTTTGGACCAATTTACAACTTTTCTTAGGAGTTTGCAATTTCGATTTGTATTTATAATCTGAAGTTTATTTTAGAAGACCGGCGTTGTGATAAAACAATGGGCCAACGAATCTAGTTAAATTAGCAAGTCTAGCTTGGTTCAATTATATTTTGTTTCACCTTTTTCTTTATCTCCATCTCCACTTGGCCTTGAAGCTTGCACCGAGTATCGTTACATTCCAGGTAGGTCTGTCTTCTCTCTCAACAACAGCGGAAACCCTTTGATTTTTCTTTCAATTTCAGTCATCTTGAAACTCTTGTTAAGGCTTCCTATTCTTGAGATCCTAAGCCCTATTTGTAGAAAACTCTATTATTATTTTACCCAAAATTTCACAGTCTTCTACTTCCCCCAAAAAATCAAATCCTTTTTTGGCCTTAAGTGGTTTGCATGAAGGCAAGAGGACCGTAGATTGACTGGTTTTTAGAAAATGAGAAAGGGTGGGTTGAAGAAGAAGATGAATGGGTTTGAGAGGTTTTTCACACAAATCAAAGATGATGGTTTTAATAATAATAATAATAATGATGAATTCGAATTCGGATATCGATATTTTTTCGGATTCGAATTCGGATATAGGCCTATCCGATTCGATTAGTATCCGTTCTCAGGTTTAACGCAACCCTCCATCCGATTCGATTTTATGTTTTTTATTTAAAAGATCAGATCAAAGATCTCTACCTCTCCTCTTCATCAGGCATCAGCGGCGGCGTTAGAACAAAACTAAAGCTTCACTATGGAATCCGACAGATCAAAGGTATGCCCTCCCATTCTCAGTATTATGAGCGAAAAAACCCTAATATTTTGATTACTACTACTACTACTACTACTGTGTGCAGATGAAGGAAATTACTGTGTGTTTTGCTGCCGATAATCCTCCACTTTCTGTCATTGTTGCTGCAAAGATCGCTGGAATTTCCTTGTCAACTGATTCGAGCCTTCCCTCTGGTTCTACTTCCACCTTTCACTTCTCATCTGGGTATATTTTTAGTAATCCTCATCATCATTTTAATGATCAAATGTTTCAATCAATGGAACTGGAAACCATATTCTAATATATAATTGATTTGTTTAAATAGATATTTTTTTCTTTCTATTTATGGAAATATATCAAAATGCTGTACCAAAATTTCATACCCTTTTCTTAACCAAATATGGATATCCCATTGTTGCTTACCACTAGAAAGACTAAGACACTAAATAGTCACCAAAGTCTCCTACTTTTTGAAAAAAAATTGGGATTAAATCTTGACTTTTTTCTTCACCGATTTAATTGCGACTTTTTAATATGATCTTCGCGATTAAATCAAGAAAAATATAATATGAAATTGGTGCACTAGTAAGAGAATATGACCTTGATGAAGATGATGGTAACCATTTTACCAATAAAACATAAGATAATAATGATGTAAATGGAGTTCAAAGGGATGTTCTTTGAGGACTTCCTTGTTTGTAATCTACCAGAGCTCTATCTCATGTTTCTACTTTTGTTTCGTTTTGGAGGTCGCCTCGACCTACTTAGTTCTTTGTATTTGTTGTGTTCTTCTTTATCTATCAAAAAATAATAATGATGTAAATGAGGATGACATTGATTTTGATGTTTTTGACAAGTTGATGAGTCCTAACTCGGACTTATGATTGTTATTTAACAATATAAATCTTGACTATACTGTGGATTTGTGGTTACTTGTTATGCATGCATGGATGAAATCAATACGGGGTTTAGTAATTGATTACTATAGTTCAATATGGTATTTAATGATGTAACAGGAGAATATCACTTACTTGGAACTTTTACACAGTCCTAACACTAATTTGACTTTTTCCTGATGTTACCGAATTTTTCCCCTTGCCGACTTATTCCCGAACTCCGACTTGGTGACTATCACACTACACAGCTATGCAATGCGCTAGGCCTTTGTGGGATGTCATGTGACAATTCTTGACTACAATGTCTTTGCTGGCCAGATCCCCCATTTTGTGAGTGCGTGCGTGATGGGTTGGTTGGTGTATTGGAAGTCGATGATGTTACTGTATATAATTGGCTGGGATATTCTTAGATGTGTTTGCATACGTGCTATGGAGTCCGCATTGGAGACAAGTTTAGGGATAATATTATGTACCAAAACTTGGCTAATATTGAAACATCTAACCCTTTCAAAATTAGATTACAAGACAAACCATTCGGATGGTCATCCATTCACCTTACTTTAGCATGACTTTTCATTGAGTTAGAAGTTCCGGAATGAGTTGATTAATCATCCTCACAAAATACCAAGTAAATGAAAAAAAAATGCATATCTATACAATATACTATAATTCTGTTGTAAATAACATGAAAAAACTGGGTAACTTGAAGAAATTTAAGAGTAGTTAAAGAACTGATCAATCCAAAACTATTTGCAGGGGTGATTTTTTTTTTTTTTTCTTTTCTTTTTTCTTTGTTTATTTATGGGTTATACCTGTAGAAGTTAGGGTCATGATTTTATTGAGGAAATGAACTTACAACCTTATCTAGAATTTAATGAAAATTAAAAGCGAGTTTGATTGATTTGGTAGTCACAGAAGGATGTATATTATGCTTTTGGCTTATTTTAAGGAATGTGCTGATGTATCTTGCGTGTTTGATATTTTATTTGGTTTTATTATTATTGTATACTTTTGTCCGAGAAACCAGTATTTATTTAAACTGGAAGTTTTTATAGCATATGTAGGTGGTCGAGATTCTTATTTGAATTTTGTAGTGGTTGATTTTTTCATAAATATGTGTAATTTGTTTATTTTTTATTAAATTTACTTTCGATATGTGGCTTGTTGTTTATTCAAAATATCAACATATTACAAAAACTACCATACTGACACTTTAATTTCAAGTTAATCAATCTCTACCTTAATTTTGTTTTCCAGATTGAAATTGCATGGTAATGACATTCTTCTACGCTATCTTGGTCGGGTAGCAACGATTCCCAATTTCTATGGGCAGGATGCATTGGAATCCGGCCAGGTATTTTTGTTGCATTGCAGAGTATTAAAAACTTTTGGAGCTTCTCATCTTATTTTAAAGACCTAGTTTCTATACTTCTGTTTTCACTGTTAATGTTTTTAATTTTCTTTAGTTATCTTCCTTTTCAGATCGACGAGTGGCTAGAACATGCCCATGTCTTCTCACTAGGTTCTGAGTTCGAGAGTGCATGCAGCTATGTGGATGGTTATCTGTCACAGCGTACTTTCTTGGTTGGTCATGGTTTTTCAGTTGCAGATGTAGCAATCTGGTCGAGTCTTGCAGGTAAAATTTTAAGCCATCATGTTTATGTTGGGAACACTTAATTTGTACACCTTATTTGTGCTTACAGACAAAGCAATCTGGAGAGGTCTTGTTGGTAGGGATCATAGGACCAAGTTAGTTGGATCACAAGTCAACGGTTATCTGAAAGGTGGATACACCATTCCATGGGTTCCATCTAGAGGATCTCTTACTGACTGCACCAAAGTTTGGCTTGCTTGGATGATCATAACCAACCAGTCTATTACATTCTTTGATAGGAAAAAAGAAAGAAAGAAAAAGATGAATGATCAAAGTAATTACATATCATTTTGTTGATAAAAACAAAGTGAATTCATGTTTTCGACCCCAAAAAGTTGAGATAAGGTGTAGATGGTAAAGATGATCGGTAGAGGCCATATATCTTGTTTGTTGTTCATGATCATTAAATTGTCTTCTCATTTCGTAGGAGATTTTCTGGTGGGACCCATGAATGGTGGTTGCATCCCTTTGCATGATGGTGTACCCTAATTATGGTAGTATCGAGTGTTGTGTTATCCGCCTCCGCTCCCGGGTGTCACGTTCTCATGTATCGTGCCCCAGTTCGACCCATGACCCTCTTAAATTAGTTGCACTTTTTCCATCAGATTGGTCTTTTGGGGTAAATGGTTTATCAATATGATCAGAGCGGGTAACCACAGGGACGTAGGAGACACGTTACAGTCCCACATCACCTAGGTATCGTAACCTTGGGCTATATATAAACCTGGGCCAATACTCACCTTACAAGCCAGTTTTGTGAGGATGATTTAGGCCCATGGGCTTCTACATGGTTTCAGAGCACTCAGTTTGTATAGGTACCGGGTTTGAGTCTCCTCGAAGGAATTTTCCACCCTCATGGGCAAGAGGGAGTGTTGAATGTTGTGTTATCTGCCTCCGCTCCCGGGTATCATGTGCTCTTGTATCATGCCCCAGTTTGACCCATGCAATTATATTCATAATTGCACCTTCCCCATCAGATCGGTCTTTTGGGGTAAATGTTTTGTCAACAGGTAAAACAATGGCCTAGGGCTGGATGTGGTATTTATATATATATATATATATATATATATATATATATGGGTCAGGTTCAAACGACACACATTGCAACACACATTGTGACAACGTGTTTGTCTTATATGGGCAAAAATGTTTGGAATGGGCTGATTTTTTGTGAGGATGATCTCTGTGATGAGGGGATCATCCTTGCAAAAAATCATCCCAATCCAAAACTTCTAACCCCATCAAAATTGATTTACAAAAATTGGACGGTTTAAAAATTTTCAACCTGTAAACATGGGGCTAGAAGTTTCATAATGAGCTGATTTTTGGCAAGGATGATCTCCTCACCATAGAGATCATCCTCACAAAAAATTAGTCCATTCCAAACATTTTTTCCCATATAAGACAAAACACGTTGTCGCAATGTGTGTTGCAATGTGTGTCGTTTGAACCCGACCCTATATATATATATATATAAAAGAGCTAAATATGGTGTACCTATGCTGAAATTGACCTACCATTCTTTGGACCCCACCTATGTCATTTCTTATGCAAAAAAATTAACCCTGTCAGATGATTAGAACCTTCAATCTATGACATGTCCTTGGATCAACAAAAGAATATGAATGACATTTAAGAACAAATCCAAGGGTCAGATAGTAAGCCATCATCTTGATGAGTCAATTTTTGAGATGGGGTAATGGTGGTTCATGCGGTAATGTTGGCCGTTGATGGAATTCCTTTGCGGCTACCCAACGCATACCGTGTTGTCCTGTGTACTTGTTCTCCTCAATTACTTTCTATTACTTTGTGGTCTGCAGGCACTGGGCAAAGATGGGAAAGTTTAAGGAAGTCAAAGAAATACCAAAATCTAGTTCGTTGGTTCAATTCAATTGCAACAGAGTACAATGTTGTGTTAAGTGGTGTACTGACAACCTATGTCGGGAAAAGAGGATTAGGAAGGCCAACAATGACCAAATCAAAGGAAAAAGAACAACATGATGTCAATCAGTCAACAAGTATGTCCGAGGAAAGTAATGAGAAGGGGAAAGTTGGCACCCGCCGTAATTTCGAAGTGGACCTTCCTGATGCTAAAGTTGGGAAGGTATGTTTGCGCTTTGCACCAGAACCCAGCGGATATCTTCATATTGGGCATTCAAAAGCTGCCCTTTTGAATAAATATTTTGCCGAAAGATACAAAGGTCGGCTGATAGTTCGCTTTGATGACACAAATCCTGCCAAAGAGAGCAATGAGTTTGTAGAGAATATACTAAAAGATATTGAGACTCTGGGTATCAAGTATAATGTTGTTACATATACTTCAGATTACTTTCCCAAATTGATGGAAATGGCTGAAAGCTTGATACTTCAAGGAAAAGCATACGCTGATGATACACCGAGGGAGCAGATGCAGAAAGAACGGATGGACGGCATTGAATCCAAATGTCGAAATAACAGTACTGAGAAGAGTTTGGAATTATGGAAAGAAATGATTGCAGGTTCTGAAAGGGGTCTGCAGTGCTGTATCCGTGGTAAGTTGGACATGCAGGATCCAAATAAGTCACTACGAGATCCGGTGTATTACCGTTGCAATCCAATGCCTCACCATCGTATTGGGTCCAAGTATAAGGTGTACCCAACATATGACTTCGCATGTCCATTTGTTGATGCTATTGAAGGTGTAACACATGCCCTCCGATCTAGTGAGTACCATGATCGTAATGCCCAGTATTACAGAATTCTCGGTGATATGGGACTAAGAAAAGTCCAAATTTATGAATTTAGCCGATTGAATATGGTATATACGCTTCTTAGCAAACGCAAGCTTCTTTGGTTTGTTCAAAATGGAAAAGTTGAGGGATGGGATGATCCTCGTTTCCCAACTGTGCAAGGAATTGTACGTAGAGGTCTGAAAATCGAGGCATTGATACAGTTCATTCTTGAACAGGTGAGACTATTATTTATAGCTAAATCCTAGAGTCCAACTGTGGGATACTATTTATCTATTTTATCTTCATTTTTTGTTGTTCTAATTTTTTCATCTGTCTCAGGGTGCATCAAGAAATCTGAATCTCATGGAGTGGGACAAATTATGGACTATTAATAAGAAAATAATTGATCCAGTGTGTCCTAGGCATACTGCTGTCCTTGAAGAACAGCGTGTGATGTTGACCCTAATTGATGGTCCTGAGGAACCGGTTGTGCGTATCATACCAAGGCATAAGAAATTTGATGGTGCTGGAACAAAAGCTACAACATTCACAAAGAGGATATGGTTAGATAATGCTGATGCAAATTCTGTTTCAGTAGATGAGGAAATAACTTTGATGGATTGGGGGAATGCAGTAATAAAAGAAATTGGGAAAGATGAGAAGGGAAATGTCATACAGTTGACAGGAGTTTTGCACCTTGAGGGTTCTGTTAAGACCACAAAATTGAAGCTTACATGGCTACCTGAATCAGATGAGTTGGTTAATCTGTCGTTGGTTGAGTTGGACTACCTAATCACAAAGACTAAGGTCCATACTCTGCTTCAATTTTATATTTTTTTGCTGGATTTCTTAAGGTTATAATGGTGTCAATATCTATATTTTATTTTTGATATAACTGCAGCTTGAAGAAGGGGAGGATTTTCTTGCTGTGCTTAATCCCTATACAAAAAAGGAGACTTTGGCACTTGGGGATTCCAACATGCGCAATTTGAAGCGTGGAGAGATATTGCAGCTGGAGAGGAAAGGCTATTTCAGGTGTGATGTTCCTTTTGTTAGACCCTCCAGGCCAATTGTTCTAATTGCAATTCCAGATGGTAGACAACAATCATCACTGAGGTGAGTCTACTCTCTACTCTCTTTGTTAAAGACCTTACAAAATTTGGTTTCTTCACCAACAGATAAGATGATAGACTACAATCATTGGTTGCTAGAGATGTATGACAAATGGAATTATCTAATCATTTTTTGATCTTGATGTTTCATTTTTGTTTTGGCAGGTAAGTTTTTTCAAGCAGTAACGTGATACTGGGTAGACATTGACATGTTTTACTCAGAAATGCTTTTTATTATCCATTTTTGAACATGATGTTATTTCTAAACATGAATTTGTAAGTCCAAATGGTTGGTGCATTGTATGAGTCTTAATATAATTTTGATAAGGATATTGGTTGGGGATCCGAAATGGTGATACAATGTTTGATCACTTCTTATTGACGGTAAATGGTATGGATGATATGTGCGATAACATATTTGTTACCGTACAATTGACAGCAGTGCTCTTTTAATAATTCTGCCACTCCAATGTGTTTGGAAAAATAAACAAGTTTGATAGAGATTTTAAAGAAGATCACGGTGTTATGATTTCCAAAGCAAAATTGGCACAAGAGTTTTATGGTAGTGTGTTATTATTACATTGCAAATGTTAATCTTTGTAAATTGGATGAAAATATATCTTGTAGTCCTCCCTTTGAATAGTTCATTTTATCATCTAAAGAAAGACCTATTAGGTTCCATGTGGCAGAGCTATTGACCTCGAAGTTGTTTGAGAGGGAGAGTATGAGATGCAAAGACGTGGTGCCCTATGGGCTTCACCAGTGAGTGACAAATAAGCGAAGCCGCCAATTATCAGTAAATGTTTGCTGGATGGTAGATGGTTCAACAGAACCACTGGATTTGTTCCTCGTTTAAGGATCACTGTTTTTCAAACAATGATGATGATGCCAGATTTGCAAGTTATAGCAGTTACAAGATTATTCCTTTAATAATTGCTCAGATAGAAAACAGATGCTGCAATGAATGAAACAGAACTAGACCCTTTAAGTAGATGGTGTTGTGTCAGACAGTGTTGCCACTTAGGCTTTGTTTGTTGAAAAAATAGTTGTGATTGGGTGGCTGTTATCAAGTTTGTGTGGCCTTGTTTGTTGAAAAAATAGTTGTGAGCAAGTATGGATTCCAGATTCTCTGAAATTGAAGGAAATTTCAAACTCATGGCAAGTTGCGTGATAGAGCATTTCTATGAACAAGGTTAAGCGTGTATGGGGCTTTGACTGCTACTGAATGATGTGTCATGGGTACGAGGGCTTTGTGGTGAGAGGAGAGGCATATTGTGTGCTTTCTTTACTCTACATAAAATCAATAGTTAGAATCCATCCCAGCTATTTGAGGGTCTGGGATGAGCGTTTCCTTGCAGTACTTCTCTAACAACAGAGATGCGAGGGAAAAAGGTCCATGGGATCTGTATATGTTTCCTAGGCATCACATAGGAGTTCCAAGGGATGAGCCTCTCATCTCAGCCATTTGTTTGATGGACAGCCTAAAACCTTTAGATCCATGACTCACTCGCATGGTTTTAAATCTCGTCCAAGACCGAGTCAAGTTGACAAGTTGTCTCAGCCATGGTATGTTCTAAATTCTACGGCATTTTTTTTTTTTGAAATTCTCATCCAAGACCACTCAAATAAATCAGATATCTCATCTGCGACAACTTGGTCTCATCCATGAACATGATGACGACAAAATGACTTTTAAAACCATGCTCAGTTGCCATTTTATCTACTCTTAGAATGAGCTATTGTCTCGTCCATGAACGAGATGACATCAAAATGACTTTTAAAACCATGCTCAGTTGCCATTTTATCTACTATTAGAATGAGCTAATTACGACCGAAAACAATTTTTTCTATGAACATATGGTACAATGAAGTGATGGTTATTAAAATCAGTACATGTAGGATACAACATAATCCAAATGAAAATATCATTCCTTGAAAATTTTCGTCTTTCATTTTTTTTTGAAATTATAATGTGCAGAGGTCTCACATTAAAACAAGAGGAAAAATATTGTCTTATAAATAAGAATGTAGAGGTGCAAATGCCTTCGAATTGTCTTTTTCTGTTTTGCATACTTCATTAACATGTCTTGTTCTTACTCTTGTGCTGAAGAAGGCTTCCGACAGAGCCAAAACATGCCTGCTTTCAATACAACTTACCGCAAGCTACTTTGTATAAGCTGCCTTCACCCAAGCTATCAATCTTTCTTTCTCCTCTTTTCTGACCTGATCTTTAAGAACTACAGAAACATGAAAAGAGACGGATACAAAGAAATGGATGAAGATGGGGAGGACTACAATTTCGCATCAAATTACAAAATTTACATTGTTTATAGTTTTTCAAATTCAAAAAACTCAGTAGTTGCAATCCAAAAGAAATGTGGAACCAGCACTACCTACCTAATTTTACCATTACTTCGGACCTTTTCTCGTCTTCCTCCCTGGAGCATTCAATTTCTAATTGCACAATTGCAGGTTTAGATGGTGTGAAATCATCACCCAAATCTTACGATTCTCCGACGACGAAGTTCTTCCAAAGAAAGATTGCGGGCCCTATCTGATGGATGAATAGGTGACAAAAAACCATTGCCGTCCCTCTCTGCACCACACATCTCACACATGTTCAACTGCTCAGAATTATCAAAGGTGCATGCTGGACATCTCCACACCCCAGACAAATTCCTCCCCATCGGTCTCCCACCAACAGTCCCCCTTCCCAAAATCTGGCGCCGACGAAAACGAAACAAGTTCCGTACAAGCTTCAGAGGCCAGCTTAGCGCACCAATGGCACTTTTGATGATGCTTGTCAGCGGGTCTGGACCTGGATATGAACCCTTCAACCGGAGATAGAGAATTCCAGCGAGTATTCCCCCGAGATGACCCAGGAATGACACATCAGGCATCAAAATCTGGATGAGAATCAGCTCAGCCCATGCAGCATAACGTGCAGGCACAATTAGTCCATGCACGTAAGTGTAGTTATCTGACTGAGAATTGAGGATGACTTTCATGGCAAAGAGAACACCAGAGAATCCAACAGCATGTTCATAGTAGTAGGCCCTTTCATAATCAAAGAAGAGTAGAAGGCTTTTTGCGAGGAGTAGCGTGATTCCTTGGGACATTCCAAGTAGTGTGGCAACCATGGATGCAAACTCAACACTCCCCATTGAGGTTTCCAACTGAATCCCCTTCCAAAGAAGTGACATCATGTTGTAGACAAGGTGGGATTCGCCCATGTGGTAAAAGGGTGACAACAAAAAGCGCTTGAGATCCCTGTGCTGCTCAAAGCCAAACACAATAACTTCTTGTGAGTAAAAAAAACAGATAAACAAAGAAAGCATTGCAAGGAACCAGAATGCAACAAATTGCTTATCCAAGAAGAAAAATGTGCAACAATATTTCTATATGAGACAAATGACTACATAATTACCACCAAAATAATGAGATGGAAGTTACAAAGCACAACAAATAAAGTACTCTTTTGGTTTTCTCGTGAGAACACCAAGATTTATATTTTAATTTTGATCTTAAGAAACAGTTTAGGCCTTCAGCGTTGCATCTTTTGTTGTCTTCGTCAAATTGATGACTTTACTATTCCCTTCCACTATTCTTATTGGTACTTCCTTAACTGGAACCATAACCCGAGTCACAATATACAGGATCAAGGGTTCAAAATATCTTTGACCATCACACTTCACACACCCTAGATCACACTTATGTTGGACTTCTATCATTGAATTGAGGGCACACTGCTGAATTCTAGGAATTTTGTATAATTGTCAATATCCTTATTCTTACAACACTTCTATTTTAGAAATGCTAAAGCACAAGTGGAAAAGTCGCATTTAAAAAAAATTGTACACGTTTCATCCCAAAAAGTAATTGATGATTAATTGTAGTTAGAGCAGCTAAAGAGAATTCTCAATCACTCTCTTACTTTTACAAAATTTTCTACTACCAACAACTTTGTAAAATCACTTTGCACATCCCAGGGTTTTCTTTTATAGATAAGGTCGAGGAAGCAAGAAACACATTACAGATGTTATGGAGAAGTTAAAACTTTTTTTTTTTTTTCCTAAAAATGCTTGAAGCAACGAGCATATCAACTGAATTGAAAGGGAATTTGAAACAATTGAATTTGTTTACCCTAGAGACTCACACATGTATTGCCATGCAACCATAAACATTTTTAGACTAAACAAGGTAGCATTGAAACTGTATGAGCCTAAGAACATCTATTCTGAAGCTCGATGTTCTGAAGCTTTCGAAATGATTTCTAAATTATCAACACCATGAATGTATGTCTATCCTATCCTATGTTTCTCATCTTGCCATTACCCTTTTGAGGACAATAAAGCTGCTCGTTGTATAACACTTGACATAACCATTTCATTATGAGTCGTGATAATCTGACTCACTTTTTTGTACGCTCCCTTCACATAACTGTAGATCCTTTGCCTTGGGATACACAAGGACAGATCTTTATGGTTTTGTACTGTTCTGTGAAGGGAGCATACAAAAAAGTGAGTCAGATTATCAGGACTCTTTCATTATTACATATTTTTGAGTGTTTTATGGTTTAAAAAGTCAAAATGTATCGATCGATATGTATTGGTATCAGCCAAGACCGATACAAAACATTGACCTTGAAACATTGAATGTTTCAGGAGTGTATCGGGTTTGTATTGGAATGTATCAGTTTGTAGGGAATGTATCGGCCGATACCGTATCGGTTATTTCATTAACCGAAACATTCAATCGATACAATAGTTTAGATCTGGTTCCTATCTTGGAGATTAGCAATTTATAATTAAGAAAATCCCTTATTATATTGAAGCTAAACAAGGTTGCATTTTTTAGGTTTGAAGCCCATTTCTCTATAATCAAAAGCCCAAACAGATGAATAAAAGCAAAGTGGCCAAAACCCAATCCCAAGAATCAACCCAAGGAGAACAGCCTGTTTTGATCACCACTTCTTGTGCCCAAATAAAAGCTAAAATGCTCTTCTTCTTGCTTATTTTTACTTTTAATTTCATTTTGGGTGATCTCAACAGGCTGCAACCTTACTATAAAATCTCAAATCATATCAATAACATCAGATTTAAAAAGAAAACTAAGAATAACAACAAAAACTACCAACTGAGCAAAGAACAGTACCCAACCCAATTCTATCACTAAGACAACTAAAATGCTAAAACTAGTTCGAAACACCCAAAACCCATATATGTACATCAAAATTGAGAGAGAGAGAGAGAGAGAGAGAGTTAAAAATGATACCTTGAGGATGAGATGGGGATTGAAGCAGACCTCATTGACGGTAGGAAGGACATTATGGATAAAACCAGGCCTTAAATAAACGAGTGTGTTGGCAACGAGAAGACAAGCTGTTACAGGAGGTTTACTCTCACGCCTGTAATACTCGATCACCGCATGAAGCCCAAGAAGAGGGATCATCCTTCCACTTCCTCCTCCTGTCTCCATCTTCCCTTTTAATCCGATCTTTTCTGCTACAAACCTTGCAAATCTGTTCTTCGTTCTATTTGATAGAATTGGAAATTTGGAATTTGGAAAGAAAGTAGACTACTAGACTAGAGGAACCCAGAAGTTTCGTGCATCAGAGCCCTTCATTCAAGGAACCAACCAATCCATCACAACCCTTCATTTTGTTGGTCCACAAACCAAAATAGACTTACTTTTTGAATGACACGTGTAAGTCATATTTGAGGAGTCGATCGAACTCTTTTTCGTGTGGCTAAGCTAGTAAGACTGGGAGGGAGGGAGGGAGGGAGAGAGAGAGAAGCTTTTCATTCCTTCCCAGTTCCCACAACTATGGCTTCCTTCAGTCCTTCTCTGGTAATCCTTGAGAAATCTTCCTTCCTTGGCAAAACCCAACTCTCCAATTCTCCACAGAAATCATCTCCCAGAATTCCTAAGATGCCCTCCACAGTTTACCTCAAACCCAAGGCTGAATTCAATCTCTTTCAAGTTATGGGTGGCAGAGGCCTCTGTAATGGCGAGAAAGGTCTGGAACAAGAACTTAACAAAACAGTTGAAGCCTCACAAACTTCTTCTTCTTCTTCTACTACTGATACTACTGAGACTGAGTTTAAAGTCCCTGAAAACGCTTTCGAGAAGGAGTTACTAGGCCTCACAGGAGGATTCCCTGGTGGTGAGAAAGGTTTGAACAACTTCATTGAGAAAAACCCACCTCCTAAGAAATTGAGTTCGGGTTCAAGTGGGGCTGAAATTCCGATCTCGAAGCCGAAGATAAAACCGCCTCAATTACCTCTTTTGATGCCCGGTATGATCGCCATTGTGAAGAACCCAAGTAACCCATATTACATGTACTGTGGGATCATTCAGAGAATTACTGATGGTAAGGCAGGAGTCCTTTTTGAAGGAGGAAACTGGGATAAGCTTATTACGTTTCGGTTGGACGAGCTCGAACGAAGGGAAAAAGGTCCTCCAATGGTGAATCCTAAGTCTGCTGTCCTCGAGTCTCTTGTTCAAAAGGACTCTTAGATCCTGATGGTTTGTAAGATTGGCCAACTTTTTTTTTTCCCCTCTTTTCTTGTAATTTATATCATTCTACCTTATCTTGATTGAAATGTAATTACTTGTTGTGGATTAATGGAAGATATGTGTTTCTACATCTGCTTTGTTTCTCTGAAACCTTGATTTTATTTCTCAAAGAGATTTTTATGTCAAGCTGAAATTTTAAAAATATCAAAACTCAGTCTTTTGATTAATACTTTCCTTTTGAAAATAAATAAATTAAATTGCATTATCAATCTTGTGGGAGGTCTTGAATTCAAGAAAAAGACTAAAATTTTATGTCAAGCTGAGTCCTATATAAGAGTACCACAACCCAGTTTGCGGTACATATGAGTGACCTGCAACCTTTTACTTACAACTTTGCCTAGGACCAGAAAGCCAAAACAGTGTCCAGGGACTACTTTAGAGAACTAGATCTGAAGTCCAACAATTTTGAGTTTCTTATGTGGTGGTTTTATTTTCTATTGGAATTTTTCCATGTTAAGTCAGTGAGTTCTCTAATTGTGTGTTTGCTTTCATTTACTTTTATCTTGCTCATTTCAGTCAAATTTTTGGTGCTTCTGGGATCTAAATCACCACTCTCCATATGTCATTTTGTTTGAAAAGTATATATTATTATTATTTTTTTTTTTCTGAGGGGTGGAGGGGAGGAAAAGATAGTTTATTACAAAAAGATATTTTTTTGGACCATTCGAGGGATCAGGTGAGAGTGTTGCGTGTCTTATTGTATTATTTTGAGGTTATTTCAGGATTACATATAAACTTGTAGAAGAGTAAACTTTTTGGGGTTAGAGATGTGAATGATATTCATTTGATGGCCGCAACTTTGGGTTATGGGTATGATACTTTACCCACCTCATATTTGAGTTTACCGTTGGGAGCACCCTACAATAGTAATATAATTTGGGAAGGTTTGATTGAGAGATTGGAGAAAAGGTTGAGCACGTGAAAGGCCAAATATTTATCAAAAGGAGGGAAAGTAACTTTGATCAAAAGCACCTTGACAAGTATCCCGGTATACTTCCTCTCCCTATTCTCACTTCCTAAGTTCGTAAAAATCAGATTGGAAAAGCTTATGAGAAATTTTTTGTAGAATGATAAAAATGGTAGGAGGAAGTACTACTTAGTAAGATGGAAGTTGATTTGCATGCCTAAGAAGAATGAAGGACTGGGGATTAGGGGTCTAAGGTTAATAAAACGTTTTTAGGGAAATGACTTTGGACGTTCGGCAAGGAGAGGGATAGTCTGTGGAGGAGGGTCATTATGGCTAAGTACGGGGTGAAGAGGTTAGGTTGGTATAGCGGTGAGGTTAAAGGCTCGTATAGATGCAGTGTGTGGAAGGGGATTCTTAAAGTGATCGAGGACTTTTTTTTTTTTTGAAGAGTATAATATATTGATCAAAGAAAGAAAACAAGAGACAAGGAGGCCGAGGAAGCCTCTAAAAAACAAAAAGAAAGAACCACATCAATAATTACATAAGGAATGCCATCTAAAAACAAAATCATCAAAAGTTATCCCCGAGAACTTTATCTTCTGCTTTGACCAAAGGTATAACAACCCCAAGATCTCCAAAAAACTTGCATGAGGAGAATTAGTCTTATTATTGAACACTCTGTTATTTCTCTCGGTCCAAATCCCCCAAGCAATAGCAGCGGGAAGCATAGCCCAAAGGATCCTTTTTCTGGTGTGGAAGGCGTTACAAGTCCACTCTTTTAACAACGAAGAGAACTTACAAGGAGGGACCCAATTAAGATGGAACAGATCAATGAAAATCGACCAAATATGATAGGAAAAAGAGCAATGGATTAATAAATGATTGATAGATTCCCCATCACACATGCAAAGGGGACAACAATTTGGAGTGATCCAACCACGCACAATCAAATTGTCCAAAGTAAGAATCTTACCAAGAGAAGCCAACCAAACAAAGAAAACTACTTTAGAGGGAACTAACCTAGACCAACCATTAACTATCACTGGGGATCTCTCTTCGTCGCAAGTGAACCACTCATAGAAAGACTTGACAGAGAATCTCAAATCCTTCGCTCTTGTCCATTCCCACTTATCCTGTTCACTGTCATTGAGTTGAACCACATGCAAGAGATCTAGGAGAAATGTCACCTCAGTTAACTCCCAATCATTAAAATTTCTTCTAAACCCCAGATTCCAAGTAGGGTCCGACTCGTTGCCAACCAAACACTGCTGAATAGAGCAATTCTTCTTTGCAGAACAAGTGTACAAGGACGGGAATTGGTTTGCTAGAGACGATGTGCCACACCAACTATCCTCCCAAAATCTAACTCAATCTCCCACACCCGCTTTGAATCTAATCCCCATCTCGAAATCTTTTATCCCTTTAAGAACCCCTTTCCACACACTACACCCATACGGGTCTTTAGCCTCTCCACTAAACCAACCTAACCTCCTTTCCCCATACTTAGCCTTAATCACCTTCCTCCACAAACTCCTCCTTTCTTCGCCAAATCTCCAAAACCATTTACCTAACAGAACTCTATTGGTTAATCTAAGCCTCCTAATGCCCAGCCCCCCATTTCTCTTAGGTGTGCAGATCACTTTCCATCTAACTAGATGATACTTTCTCCTGTCTTTCCTATCATTCCATAAAAAATCCTTCATAAGTCTTTCCATTCTGATCTCAACAGACCTTGGAAGCGTGAACAACGATAGGACATAAACTGGGATAGTCGTTAAAGTGCTTTTGATCAACGTGACCTTTCCTCCTTTCGACAAATAATTGGCCTTCCACCTACTCAACCTTTTTTCCATCCTCTCCATCACACCCTCCCAAATATTGATACTATTATATGGTGCTCCCAACGGTAAACCCAAATATGACGTGGGCAAGGTATCATACCCACAACCCAGTATAGTAGCCAACAAATGAATATCGACCACCTCTCCTACCCCAAAAAGCTTGCTCTTCTGCAGATTAATATGAAGATCTGACATTGCCTCAAAACAGCATAATAAAACACGAAGCACCCTCACCTGATCCCTCGAATGCTCCAAAAAAACTAATGTGTCGTCCGCAAATTGTAAGTGAGAAATCAAAGGTCCATCTTTCACTTTAAACCCCGAGAGCTTGCCTAAATCAACCGCTCTTGTAAACAGTCTGCCCAAAGCTTCAGCAATAATAAGAAACAAGAATGGAGATAAAGGGTCCCCTTGCCTCAACCCTCGTGATCCCCTAAAAAAACCTGCTGGACTCCCATTGACTAAAATTGAATAAGATACTGTTGTGACACATTTCATAATCCAACTGATCCACTTCTCTCCAAAACCCATCCTCCTCATCATGTACTCCAAAAAATCCCAACTTACATGGTCATAAGCTTTTTGTAAGTCAATCTTCCCTATCATTCCTTTCTCCTTCTTCTTGATCCTAGAGTCAAGGCACTCATTAGCAATCAAAACACCATCTAAAATTTGTCTACCTTTAATGAAAGCCCCTTGCTCATCGCCTATGAGATTAGGAAGAACTCTTTTCAACCGATTAGCCAGCACTTTGGATATAATCTTGTACACCGAACTAACCAAACTAATCGGTCTAAAATCTTCTATCCTATCCGCCTCGACTTTCTTAGGAATCAAAGCCACAAAAGTGCTATTAAGGCTATACTCCAAACACCTCTTATCTTGCAACTCCTTAACGATCTCCATAAAATCTCTCGCGACGACCTCCCAGCAGTGTTTGTAAAATTCCATGTTAAAACCATCTGGACCGGGCGCCTTATCCCCACTCATCGAAAAGAGAACCGCTTTAACCTCCTCCTCCCCTATTGGACTTTCCAACCACACCCTCTCCTGCTGATTCAAGGACTTAAACTCTAAATTATCCGGCCGAGGTCTTAGGGGTTCCTTCTCCTTATACAAATCCTTATAAAAGCACACCACCCCCTCCCTAACTTCCTCCTCTCCTACCCTCATGACATCATTGATGTTAAGATTATCAAGCCGGTTACTTCTCCTATGGAAATTAGCAACTTTGTGAAAAAATTTAGTATTATTATCCCCTTCTTTCAACCATTTGACCCTGGACTTTTGTTTCCAACTTATCTCTTCTATAAAAGCCACTTTTTGGAATTCCAACTTCAGTTCCATTCTCTTGCTTCTATCCTCTAACCTCAGCTCTCCTTCTTCCTCTTTCTTATCTAAAGTTTCAATGTCTAACAAAATCTCCTTTTTTTTCTCATCAATACTCCCGAGCACCTCCTTGTTCCAAATTTTCAACTTCTCTTTGAGGAATTTGAGCTTCTTCTTAAACACAAAACCTGGATTACCTGAAGAAGGGCACTCATTCCACCAATTCCTAATGAGGTCTAAGAAGTTTGGTTGAACCAACCACATGTTCTCAAATCTAAAAGGGAGCGGATGTTGTCTAGTATGACCTGCTTCCAACAAAATGGGAGTATGATCCGAAACCGGGCTAGGGCTAGCAGATTGAATCACATTATGAAACTTCTCCTCCCACTCATTATCCACCAAAAACCTGTCTAATCTGGACATCCTAGAATTATCTTGGTTATTAGACCAGGTGAAACGTCTACCGAGAAGAGGGAAATCCATCAAGTTATGTCTTCCTATAAATTCGTTGAATTTTCTCATCCTCTGAGTTACGTTCGAACTCCTATTCTTCTCATAAGTAAATCTGGTAACATTAAAATCCCCTCCTAAGACCCAGGGTTGCTCCCAGTAACCCGCTACATCTTCGAGTTCCTCCCAAAAATGTGTTCTCTCCCTATTGATGGTTGGACCGTAAATTCCTGAAAACACCCATTGAAAATCTTCATCTCGTTTCCTGCAAGAAATAGAAATCGAGAAAGCCCCTACTAAATTATCTGTCACTTGAATCCGATCTTTATTCCACATCATAAGAATACCGCCGGCCGAACCTATTGCAGGAAGGGTTATCCATTCAATGTTTCTCCCCCAAATTTCCTGAATGATCTTATCATTGCAACTGGCTAATTTCGATTCTTGGAGCGTGACAATGAGAGGATTGATGCTCCTGATAAAAGCTTTCATTGCAGCCCTTTTTCTCCTATCTCCTAACCCCCTAACATTCCAAGACAAAACTTTGAGCGACATTGGGCACCTATAAAAGACCCACCACAAACCGAAACTCCTACCTCTTCACCATCCTATTCACATCCTTTTCTGCTCTAATTTTGATTAAACTCTTTGTCATCTCCAACGGGGCAACCACCACCAACTCATTATTCTCGCCATCCCTAAAACTGCGTATTTCCTGACTGTACTCGTGGTCCTCTTGCTCATTACCATCCTCAATTCCTAACTCTTGATTGATGCGCTTACAGTCCTCTTCTAGAATAGCTCTGTCTCTCAAATCCCCTATAGCCACTCTCAAAATTAGAGAGGATTCCCTATCCTCCACCTCTGGAACTAAGCCAAAATCTCTTGCCAAATTCAACGCTTCACTTACTAACCATTCCATCATCTCCAATTCTATCCTGGCTACCCCTGCCTCTCGAGATTCCTTACTCGGCTCACTCGTGTCTCTTACATCCCAAATTCCATCGCTGTACACCTCTGTATGATTAGCACTTATCCCCTTTCTTGTTATCTAAGTAGAGACTAATGATGCCAGAGCTAACTGACTGTCATCTTTCCTGTTCTCCTTTCTACCTTCCCTCTCTCGGACAAGTTTAGAGGATAGAAGGGAATCAACATATGCTGAAGGAAAGCGAGACCTGTACTCAGAAAAAACAACACGAGGACCAAACAACGATATATCTGAAGATAAAAATACTGACGATAACGCTGAATAAATTTGACCCCTAGAATGAGAGAACTCACCAAGACCCGACAGAAATACCTGAGGACTGGAGAATGGGCCAGTAAGGACTTTCACCATAAAAGTATCCTCGATCCTATGCTCATCCCATTTACCATTTGGGGTATCAACTGCTATCGACCTGATTGAGTAGTGCCGGAGATCATAACGCAATCTTTCCCATATTCTAGTCACGACAACTAGATGATGTTCAAAATGCCTCTCTCCTCTGTTCTTCTGCCTTAAGCCTACCGGTGTCTTCGCTGCCTTGTGAGAATCCCCTGTATAACTTGAAATTCCAACCATCGAAGTAGGTTTTCCGGTTGTTATTGTCAGATTTGCTCAATGACCCTCAATTGAGTGGTCCTCTTCTTATATAGAAGTCTTTTTCTCCTAATTACAGCATCTCCTAACATTAAGCATCCTAATTGCAGCATCTCCTAATTTAGGAAAGATATTTACAGATCTGTTTCCTAAATAACTATACAACATTATATGCATCCTAATTACAAATCTCCTAATTCAGGAAAGCTATTCACAGATCTGTTTCCTAAATAACTATACCACATTTTATGGTAAGTTTGACACATTTGTTTCCTAAATAAATGTACAACAATTTATGGTAAGTTTGCTGCCTATCCTACTAACATCCCCCCTCAAATTGATGCTGGTCGATCAAGAAGCATCAATTTGCCAACAAGAAACTGATGACGTAGTCGTGTCATAGCTTTGGTGAAGACATCTGCTATCTGAAGGTCGCTTGAAACATGTGGAAGAGAGATAACCCGAGTATCAATAGCTTCCCGAATAGAATGGCAGTCCACCTCGATATGTTTGGTACGCTCGTGATAGACGGGATTTGTAGCGATCTGAATAGCACTCGTATTATCAGCATGAAGAGGAGTAGGAGTAGACTGAGGAAAACCTATCTCAGCAAGTAAGCCACGGAGCCACACAATCTCTGAGCAGGCTGCCGACATGGCACGATACTCTAACTCAGTCGAAGATTTGGAAACACGATCCTGTTTCTTACTCTTCCAAGAGATAAGTGAATCACCAAGAAACATACACCACCCTGTGACAGACCGACGAGTATCAGGACATCCTGCCCAGTCAGCATCACTAAAAGCCATAAGGCGTAGAGGAGTACCAGTAAAGAAGAACAAGCCACGGTGAGAGGAACCCCGGAGATATCGAATAATTCGGCGGACCGCGGCAAGATGAAGGTGGCGAGGAGATTGCATAAATTGACTGACTTGCTGGACAGCAAAGGAGATGTCAGGTCGTGTAATAGTAAGATAATTGAGACTACCAACTAATTGTCGAAACACTGTGGGATCAGGAAGAAGATCGCCCTCCTCACGTCGATACTTGACATTCACTTCCAAAGGGGTATCCACTGAAGAGGAATCCTGCAAACCAGACAAGGAAATCAAGTACTCCGTGTATTTATGCTGATGTAGGAAAATCCCAGATGAATTGGACTGAACTTCCAAACCAAGGAAATACCGGAGAGGACCAAGATCTTTCATATGGAAGGAATCGTGAAGATGCTGTTTGAGCTGATCAATAAGAGCAGAATCAGTCCCAGTGATGACGATGTCGTCAACGTAAACCAGAAGAAGAACAATACCAACAGAGGTCGTACGAAGAAACAACGATGAATCATATTGGCTTTGGATGAAAGAAAACCGAAGTAAGGTAGCCCGGAACTTATCAAACCAGGCTCGAGGAGCCTGTTTCAAACCATACAGAGAGCGTTTCAGCTTACACACATTCGACGTCGACGACGAGCAGAGGCCAGGAGGAGGTGCCATGTAAACATCTTCCTGTAAATCACCGTGAAGAAATGCGTTCTTCACATCCATCTGGCAAAGGGACCATCCCTGAGAGGCTGCAATGGCAATAATGGTACGCACAGTGGTCATTTTAGCTACAGGAGCAAAGGTCTCCTCATAGTCAACCCCATACTCCTGGCGGTTTCCAAGGGCAACCAAACGAGCCTTATAACAGTCCACCGACCCATCAGGCCGAAGTTTCACAGAAAAAACCCACTTACATCCAATTAGCTTGATATGAGAAGGACAAGGGATCATGTCCCAAGTCTGATTTTCTTGAAGAGCTTCAAGTTCTTCCTGCATCGCCTTTCTCCAACACTCATGTTTATTAGCTTGTGAGTAGGAATTAGGAATTGATACAGTTGATAAGGTAGCCGTGAAGGAGGTATGAGGGAATCCATACCTATCCGGTTGATGAGTAGCACGGCTAGATCGTCGAGGAGGATGCAAAACGGGATCAAGTGGCAGATCAGACTCAGGAAGGGGTAAAGTTGGTCGACGGCGTTCATAAACAAAACCAGGCTTGAAGCGTTCAGGAGGGCACATCAAATCATCAAAGTGAGGAAGAACAGAAACTGCAGGAGACGATGTAATAGAACTAGGAAAGAAACATTGATGCTCAAAGAAAACGACATTACGAGATATATGAAATTTATTAGAAGAAGCATCATAGCACACAAATCCTTTTTGAGATAAGTTATATCCCATAAAGGCACATTTCACAGATTGCGCAGAGAGTTTGTGACGTTGATGCGGAGGTAGATGCACAAAACAGACACATCCAAACGTGTGTAAGTCAAGAAAGCTAGGGTGTTGTTTATGCAAACGATAGTATGGAGAGTCGAAATTTAACACTTTAGAAGGCAACCTATTAATCAAATATATTGCTGTAGCTAAAGCTTCAACCCAAAATTTAGGAGGAACATAAGATGCAAGTAACAAGGTTCTGGCAACATCTAACAAATGTCGATTTTTGCGCTCAGCCACGCCATTTTGTTGAGGTGTATAAGGACACGAGCGGTGAGAAACAATTCCTTTGTGACGAAGAAACTCAAGAAATTCATGAGACATATATTCTCCACCAGAATCAGATCGTAAAGTCTTAATGCTAGTGGTAAATTGATTCTCAACATATGCTAGAAACAATTTGAAAACAGTAAAGACTTCAGACTTATAGCGTAGAAAATATACCCAAGTATATCGACTATGGTCATCTATGAATGTCACAAAATATTTATAATGAGCATGAGAAATGACAGGAGTAATGCCCCATACATCACTATGAATAAGGTCAAAGCAATTTTTTGCCCTACTCCCGAAAGAAGGAAAGGGAAGAATCTTACTTTTTCCGATTTTACACGTAGAACAATCAAATGACAAATCATGAGGCAAAAAAGAATCTCTTTTTTTTAAAGAACCAGAATTCAGCAAATGAGATAAAACAACATTATTTGGATGGCCTAAGCGTTTGTGCCATACTTCACAATTATTGGAGACAGTAGTACAAGCCAAAGAAATGATACTAGGAGTGGAAAAGTATAATGGAAACAATCTCCCAACTTTAGGCCCCTTCGCTATTGTCCTCCCTGACACCGGATCCTGCACATGACAACCATCACGAGAAAATTGAACATTATAATTATCATCCACTAATTGTCCAACCGAAATAAGACTTGTAGAAAGCCCAGGTGATACAAAAATATTAGTAAGTGATGGTGCGATATCACCAACCCCAGTAATCGGTAAAAGATGGCCATTAGCAACTTGAATATTAGAAGAACCAGTGTACTTACGAACATTGCTAAGCATATCGGGAGAACTGGTCATGTGATTGGATGCAGCGGAATCAACAAGCCAAGATTGAGAGGGTATAGTACCCTTACCTTGCAGCCCTAAAGCGGAAAATGCTGAGACAATCATTTGGTGCACCATTTCTGGTGTAAGGGCAGGTGTAGCAGTAGTGGAAGCTGATACTGGAGCGAGATTTCGAGTGCTGGTTACCCCATCTGAAGTGTGGCTAGTAGCAGTAGCATGATAAGCATTCACGGGTCGGTTTTGAGGACGTGTTGAGCATTCTTTGATGATGTGTCCCTTCTGTTTACAGTAGCTGCAGAACTTTTTAGCACAATGGGCAGCAATATGCCCATAATCTTTGCAACTGTAGCATTGAACCATACGCATGTCTCGACTCCTCCCTTTGCCTTGAGCAGCGTATGCAACAGCATTCTCTTGCGGAAGCGAAGATTGAGTAAGAAGACGTTGTTCCTCTCGAAGAAGTGCTCCAAAACACACGTCAAGAGATGGTGAAGGATTCCTGTGCATCAGGTTGGAGCGAATAGACTCGAATTCTGGCCTTAGTTTCATTAAAAACTGATCTCTTTTGCTAGCTTCATGGACTGCTTGAACAGCAGATAGAGACTCGGCCGACACGTTGGCATACACAATGTCGGAAAACTCAGCCCAAAGATTCTGAAAACCACAAAAATATTCCTGAATAGAGAGTGTACCTTGGGAATAGACAGCAAGATCAGTTTCCAACTGAAATCGTCGGGCGGAATTATCTTGATGATAGACCTTTTTCAAGTACTCCCACATCGATTTAGCCGTCTTGTGAGGCCTTAAATTGAGTACAAGCAGTGGATCTACAGACCCAAGAATCCAAGTCATCACGCGAGCATCTTTCACCTTCCATTGAACCAACTTCGTAGGATCGGTAGGTGCTGGATCACTCCCATCAACATGACCCCACAACTCCTTTCCCATGACAAAAAGTTGAAACTGAAACTCCCAGGCAGCATAATTCTTCCCGGTAAACCGAGTTTGAAAGACTTCTGAGTTGGAGTTGTTAGCCATAACTAGAATCTCTCAAAATTCACCAAAAGAAAACGAAAACTGCAAACCAGAACCCGCACCCAAGAAACCAGAAAACCAGAGCCTAGAACCACAAAAATTGGACCAAAGACAAGGTTGATTCAGAGTGTGGCTCTGATACCATGTCAGATTTGCTCAATGACCCTCAATTGAGTGGTCCTCTTCTTATATAGAAGTCTTTTTCTCCTAATTACAGCATCTCCTAACATTAAGCATCCTAATTGCAGCATCTCCTAATTTAGGAAAGATATTTACAGATCTGTTTCCTAAATAACTATACAACATTATATGCATCCTAATTACAAATCTCCTAATTCAGGAAAGCTATTCACAGATCTGTTTCCTAAATAACTATACCACATTTTATGGTAAGTTTGACACATTTGTTTCCTAAATAAATGTACAACAATTTATGGTAAGTTTGCTGCCTATCCTACTAACAGTTATATCTTCCAAATCTGTCGCAATCATCTGATTCTTGTTCTGTCTTCTCATCTCTCTATTAGTTTCCAAACCTGGGTCCGCTACCTCATTGATATAGCTATCGTGAATCCCACTATTGGACTGCAACCAAGTTGTCGTCTGCCCTTCCCCAACCTTCTCTGCAGCATCCCTTCCAACAATCTTAGATTTACCTGTGTGAGATGTTCGCTTAACATAAACCTCCGTCCTAGTAAAAACATCGTTGCAAACATCAGCCTGCATATCCCTTTGATCTGGTACGCTACATCCCTCCAAGCTTTTCCCTGTCTCTACATCCTCTTCATAAACTGAGTACTGCCCAATCCCTCTACTCTCTATCTCTGCGTCACTATGTGCCTCGCCAGCTATAGATGCAATTTCACCTACGTCAAATCCCATCCATGCCTCTTGTTCCAAGTTCTTTTCTGAATTTCTCTCTTCCTGTTCTGAAAGAACAGAAACTGTTGACTGTGTTAACTGCTTCAGCACTTTCCTCTCAAAACACTTCAAAAATTCAATGAGTCTATAAACGCGTCCACGGGCCTGATTTAACTTAAGTCCAGTCCTCTTTTTAAGTGGGCCTCTACGAATCAAGGCCCTTCTAGACTTGCCCACCATCTTCCCAGCATGGTCTGCATTCGTGACTACTGAACCTACGCAGCCCAGCCCACTACAAACCGTGTAACCAGTTCTAACTGGATTAAGCCCAACGTCATCGCTCTGGGCCTCTACCAGCTTCGGCCCGATACCCAATACATAGGCCTGTTTACGCTCCACCATCCCATACTTACGCAGCCACCTCTTATAGGCTAGGTTACGAGCTGCTTGTCGTAATAAATACGCCGTACGCGCATCTTTAGTGATCAGACAACATGGCTGCAGCTTGCCATATCGTGCTACACGTGTCCCTGAGCGCTGCTTGATTTTGAAATTTTTTTCCTTTCGCACGCAACCTCTAACTAAATTTGATTCTACCCGGCCAATGTTGCTATTACCAGATGTCTTCTTCTCCAAGCTAAGCACATCTACTTCTTGCTGTGGTTCCTCGACTATGACCTGAGTTCTCGCTCCAGATAAGGTTCTAACCTCAATAGCTTCTTCTTTCCCCACTCCTTCTCCGATATCCAACTGCTGAACTACATCTCCTACCAACTCCACGCCTAGCTTATACTTGAAACCGTCCATCCATAGATGTAAGCCTCTAGGCAACTTCCATGGACAACAATCAACTTTAAGCTTCGCTCTATTCAATCTCGCACAACGTAGAGTGTTAGGGTCCACCTCCAAAAGACCGCCTAGCTGAGCGCCTATCTTTCGAAACGTATCCGAAATCCATAAATGGAACGGCAAGCCGCTTATAAACACCCAAGTCCCCTTTTCGTTCCAGGCTGGTTCTATGGCATTACAATCCGCGTACCAAGGTCGCAAATCAAATGAATCACTACCTACTAAAACTACTCTCCTTAAGTTCAACTACTGAAATTCTGCTTTGTTATCCATCATCAATATCCGAGTGCATGGTTTCCATTCGAACAATTTCAGTTTCTCAGGCTTAGAAAGGAAAAGTTTTATCTCGGAAAAGAACTCCTCCCAATCTGCTTCCAGTGACCTCGACCTGCATATAAATGCCCATCTCCACTTGCCGAATATTATACCATTGTTGAAAGCTTGCTTAACCTCGTAACCATGGCTCTTCTCCTCTCCTGACGAGACTGTAGCCTCTTTATTAGAGTTGAGTGGGATTAGATTCAAGAGCGGGCACGGGGGACAAAATTAGATTCTGGGAAGATATTTGGTGTGGCACATCGTCTCTGGCAACTTAATTTCCGTTTTTGTACGCTTGTTCTCTGAAGAACTGCTCGATCTAACAGTGTTTGATTCGCAACGATTCCATTTCTACTTGGGATTTGGGGTTCAGGAGAAACCTTAATGATTAAGAGCTAACAGAGGTGACATCTTTCTTTGATCTCTCGTATTCTTTTCATCTCAACGAAAGTGATCAGGATAAGTGGGAATGGACGAAGGCGAAGGATTTGAGATTCTTTGTTCGTTCTTTCCAAAAATGGCTAATCCCTTTCGCTGAGCAATCCTTCTCGGAGTCCATCATTTGGTCCAAGTTAGTTCCTTCTAAAATCTCCTTTTTTATTTGGTTGGCTTCCTTAAGGAGGATTCTTACAATGGACAATTTGATTGCACGGGGTTGGATCACTCCCAACTGCTGTCCCCTTTGATTAAGGGATGGGGAATCGGTTGATCATATTTTGATTCACTGCTCATTTTCTCATGATATTTGGATTCCTTGGACTTTTTCGTATTAACTGGGTCTTACCTCGGAAGTTCTTGTTGTTGTTGGTAGAATGGGACAATACTGCTTTTTCCTCCAAAAAAAGATACCTCTGGGCTATGCTTCCCTCGAATATTGCTTGGGGGTTGCGTAACGAGAAAAATAACGGGGTGTTCAAAAGTAAAGCGAGAAACTCTCATGGCATTTTCTTGGAGATCTTGGATTGTTATACCTTTGGTCAAATCTGAACATAGAGTTTGCGGGAACTACTTTCGATGACTTTGTTTTTAAATGGAATTCCTTGTGTAATCATTGATGTTTAGAAATTTTTTCGTTCGTTTTTGCCTTTCTTTGAGGGGCTACCTCGGCCTTCTCTTATTGTATTTTGTTCCTCTCCTTTATTCAATATATTTTATACTTATCAAAAAAAAATAATAATAATTTTGAATTGTGATTGCATACAACTTGCATTATTAAGTTCCAACCTTTACTATGAGATAAACAACTTAGGATGACTAAATCACAAACTATAAATGTAGTTCAACGCCTTATTCTAGGAAGTCTTGTGAAACTTTCATGTGGGATGGCTGATGACTGGATGTGAACAATGTGCAAGGATGGGTTGAACTTCTGAAACTGGTACTAAAGCACAATACTAAAAAACTTCTTGATTATATAGTTTGAAGTGTTAGGTGTTAAGAAATGTTGTTGTACTTTTGGCATGAAATTGTGTGTGGATAGCATATTAGCATGGGAATTGATGTAGTCAAGATTTGGATTACAATCAGATCCATGCTTTGAAGGAACAACAATGATAGATCTAAAATTAGGCCGCAAGAAAATTCAAACCAGCACTATCAAACGTTATAACCCTATTTTCTCTGTTCCCCCATTTACAAAGTTGGGTAACCCAATAGAATTCCATTCAACAACATTTCTATAAGGAAAATGGAAAAAAAAAATGTATCTACTAGATAAATCCAATGTGAATAGTTGCTAAATAGATGAAAACATTGTGGGAAAATATGGTTGGGAACCATTAGAGAAAGTATCTCGTACGACAATTGCAGCGGTGAAGTTAGTTAGGAATTGATATGGGACCACACACATACTTCAACATTGGGCGAACTTCAGTGGAAGAAGTTTGAAATATGGCTAGAGCACTGCTCTCGAATCCAGCCCAATGGAGCGCACAAGCTACTTGTTATTAAATTCTTGAAAATAGTAAAAGGACCCCTCAACAAATACTCACTTTTTTATTTTAGCAAACTTTAACTTCCAACGAAGAGAGTTGGGTAATTACCGAATGCCTTTGATAGAAAATTTGTTAGCTAAGAAAGGAGGGTGGTCTCCTAGATGAACTGAGGTCAGATAAAGATGCACCATGGGCTCAGAGTGAGGCTCTTGGTTAGGCTCACTCATTGTCGGACTTGATAAATGCTTACTCCACCTAGGATTTGTGAATTGGTCTTAAATGTCTTATGTACACTTAGCCGATGCTTGATCTCTTTGCTGACACGTACGATATTACATAACAATTTGGACATGTATTTTAGTGTTCAACATGGGCATGAGATGTCAAACACATGGATTTCCCAAAAGCCTAATACATGGACAAACATGTATGACTTCATTTCATCTGAACAGACATTCTTTAAATACTTATCTTGATGTTACATACAAAAATATGGAATAATGTAGTAATTTGACAAGCTCATGTACACATTTTTTATGAGTGTAAAGATATATTGAGGGACAAGAAAAGAATTTACAAATGCAGGCAGTTGAGGTAACCCCCAAAGAAAACAAAGGAAAAAAAAAAAAAAAAACAAATCCAACAAACAAACAAAAACGCTTAGGGTAACACAAAAGATCCCATCTGAATACAAAGCAGTTGAAGGAGACCCCCAAAAAGTCCTTGCTTAATTTCAACCAAAAGCACAGTAAACCCAAAATCTCCAGATACACAGCATGAGGCGAATTTTCCTTGCCCTGAAACACCCTATTGTTTTCTCTCTATCCAAAGACCCCCGGAAATAACTAAAGGAAGGATAGCCCAAAGGTATCTTTTTTGAAGAGAAAAAATGTTAAAAGTCCACCCTTCCAAAAGCGAGAAGAAATTGAGGAAGAACCCATTCCACTAGAAAAAGGGAGAGAAACATGGTCCAAATACCCAAAGAAAAGGAACAATGAATTAATGTGTTATTATTTGACTCCGCATCACTAAAGCTTTGAGGGCAAACGTTTCGAGTAATCGAATCACGTCTTATCAAGTTATCCAACGTAAGAATCTCCCCTAAGGAAGCTAATCACACAAAAAATGAAATCTTGGATAGGATAAGAGCACTCCAAACAGTAGATTTTGAGAAAAAGTTATGAAACAAAGGAATAGGAAGTTTATAAAATGAACGAATTGAGAATATCTTGTCTTGTGCTACAAACCATTCCCTTTTGTCCTGATCGTTCTCATTAATCTGAGCAGAATTCAAGAGATCAAGAAAAGATGTTACTTCTGTTATTTCCCAATCATTGAAATTCCTCCTAAATCCCAAATCCCAAGTAATGGTGATGCCATTATGAATTAGACATTGCTGAATCGAGCAATTCTTTTTCAAAGAATAAACGTACAAAGATGGTTATTGAGTTGACAGAGGCAAGATACTATTGAAAATAATTTAGTTATTTTAGTTCTAGTTGTTATTTAGATATAACTTTTATTTAGCTTTTGTTTATTTCTGATTTGTAAGGGCACTTTTGTTTTTTTACTATTTTACTAATATAAATTCCTGCCAAGCTCTTACAAAGAGACTTGACAATTATCTTTCTACAATTCTTCTTGGTATCAGAGCCTAGAGGACCCATTGACCCCTTTTGGGTTCCCCTATTTGGTTTGTGGGATCTTGAAGTCTCCTCTCATTTTCTTTTCTTCTTCCTCCCTCCATCAACAACCCTAGATTTTTTAGACCTAATAATCTTGCAGGAACTTCGTTAGAAGGTCTCCCTTTCGGGATTTTTTTTCTTTTTTCTCATCTTCCCTTGATCACATGTTGCGATGGGGATTTTATCAAAATTTTCACATGCTGAGATAATATTTTCTGAGTTATGCTTCTACCATACAATAGGGTTTCTATGTTTCATAGGTGTATTGAGTTGATTTTTTACCCGCATTATGGTTTCTGCCTACGAATAGCCTATAGGAGTGCTAGTGTGTTACCTACTACTTGCGATAAGTTTTTGTGGGTTGGGGATACCTGCGAGAAAAGCATAACTGTTGTTTGAGAGTTGCGACAGGTCTGTTAGAACTTGTGAGGGCTTGTGACAGGTCTGTTGGACCTTATGAAGGGTTGCAACAGCAGTAGGACTGCTTGTGAGGACTTGCGACAGGTCTATTGGACCTTGTGAAGAGTTCGATAGGTCTGTTGGACCTTGTGAAGAGTTGTGACAGTAGTACGACCACTTGTGAAGGCTTGCGACAAGTCTATTGGACATTGTGAAGAATTGTGACAGCAGTAGAACTGCTTGTGAGGGCTTGCGACAAATTTGTTGGACCCTCTGAGGATTTGCGACCACAGTAGAACTGCTGACTTGCTATTTGGAGACTACTGACTTGCTATTTGGTCTGCTTCTAACTATTGTATAGGTTGTCGATAGCAACATGACTATTATCTATGTGTTGCGATAGATTTGTTGGACCCTCTGAAGACCTGTGATAGTAGTAGGACTGTTGTTTGGACTACTAAGAGATCTGCAACAGCGCTGTTGCCCCTTCTACCTGTGGTTTTTTCCACCTTGGATTAATACTACGAGAGATTTCCCTTCAATCCAAAGTTTTATTGTTTATAGTGCGCTATGATGACAACTCAAGAGACTAAGGATTCTAACACAACTCTTGGGGCAAATTCCTAAGTCCAGTGTATAACCAATGCCCTATTAGATGGTCGGAATTTTCAGTCCTGGTCTCAGTCTGTGCGACTTTATTTGGGTAGTAGAGGTAAATCTGGATGGCTTTTGGGCACCGTTACTAAACCACCTCTCACTGATCTTAAATTTGAACAATGGGAGATCAATAACTACATTATTCTTGGATGGCTATTTAATTCAATAGAGCCGCGGATCTATGCAATGTTTTTGTATCACGAAACTTTTCCGTCTTTGTGGTTAGTCCTCACTCAGACATATGCTCACACTAGGAATGACTCGAAGATTTATGAGCTTTATCTAGATATTACCCAGGTTACCTAAGAGCATAGAGTATAGCTGATTATTTTGGATTTTTCTAGTCCTATTGGCGGAGGAGTTCTCTCATTATGAGTCTATGGTTGAGCTATTTTTAGAAGCAGTCGGATTTGTGGTTAAGAGGATTGCTCAACAGTAGACATATCAGTTTCTTATGGGTTTACGTCCTGAACTTGAAGTACTTCGAACTCAAATCCTTAATACCACTCATTTACCTCTTTTATTTGAGATATTTGTGATCATTAACAGTGATGAGCGTTGTCGTCATATTGTTTCATTTTAGACTCAGGCACCTGATATTCTTTCTACTCTTGCTATAGATCAAATGGTCATAACAACCAACTCTAGTTTCTCCGACTTTTAGATCTCGGGATCCAGGAGTTGTGATCGTGACAGCCGTGGTTGTAGTAAAAAGAATGGCCTTACTTGTAGTCATTGTGGAAAAACTGGTCATGAGAAGGTCCGTTGCTTTCAGCTTTATCCGCATTTGATACTATGATCTTTGTCTACTTTATCTTTGGGATAGTTTGCTCCTTGTGCCGCTACAATGGAGTCATCATCCATTTCTCTCACTGATCATCCTTCCTCACCTAGCACAATTGATTTGCAACAGCTACAGACTCGGATTGCCACTATTGTTCAGGATCAAATTCATGCTCACACTCACCCCTCCTCGACAGCGGCCTCAATTACTGCACTTTTAGGTACATCCTCTGCTTTCCATGTCACTCAGTTTGGCTTTACTCAACTGATATGGGTTATTGATTCTGGTGCCTTTGATCACATGACCGATGAATCTAGTCATTTTACCTCTTCTACTTTTCCTACCATTCATAAGGAGATTCGCCTTGCTGATGGATCTTTTACACTTATCCATAGCAAGGGTACCATCCATTTATCTTCTAAGATTTCACTAGACTCTGTGCTTCATGTCCCTCATCTATTTCTTAATCTTGTGTCTGTGAGTAGTATTACTAGATCACTAAATTGCTCAGTTACCTTTTTTCCTACTCACTGCATTTTTCAGGACCTGACTTCGAGGAGGATTTTTGATAAGGGGTATGAGAGGGATGGATTGTACTTGTTTGGATCTCAGTCTACTATTGTTCTGACTTCTGTGCTTCCTTCCTTTGGGAGTCATACGTTTTCTTTTCAGACTTTAGATTTATGGCATGTTCGCTTAGGATATGCCAATTTTCAGCACTTATGTCATTTATTTTCTACTTTAAAAATTACTTGTAGTGGACACAAATTTCAGTGCTCTATGTGTGAACTTTTTAAACACACGTACTTCTTATATTCTTCGTATGCATTGAGTTAATAAAATATTTGATTTAATTCATTCTGATGTGTGGGGGCTTTTCCCTATTACTGCTTTTAATGGTCATAGATATTATGTTACATTTATTGATAACTATTCTCGTTGTACTTGGATTTATCTGATGTGTTTTCGTTCTGAGGTGTTTCCTATTTTTGTCAATTTTTTAAAAATGATTCAAACTCAATACAATATTACTGTTAAATCTCTTCGATCTGATAATAAGGTAGAATATATATCTAATGAGATTCGCTCCTATCCTCATGAACATGGTTTGCTTCACCAATTGACTTGTCCTTATACTCATGAGTACAACGGGGTGGTGGAACGTAAGAATTGCTATCTCATGAACATTGTTCAATGTCTTCTCCGAGGAATGCATGTTCCTAACGCATATTGGAATATGATAGTCCTCATTGTGGCTTATCTTATTAATCGCGTCCCTATTCGCACCTTAGAGGGACAAGTGCCTTTTCATGTCCTTCAACCTGATAGTATACTTTTTTCCATTACACCTCGAGTATTTGGTTGCATGTGCTTGTTCAAGACAGGACACCCAATCGTACCAAATTAGATAACAAAGTCATTCGATGCGTTTTCTTGGATTACTCCTCTACGTCTAAGGGATATTAGTGTTATGATCCAATTTCTCACTGTATCATACACTGTCTTGATGTTACTTTCTTTAAAAATGTTCCATACTTTCATGCCATAACTACTTTACAGGACCCGTCTCCTATAGTGCTACCATCTCCCATTTTTCCTCAATTTTCACCAACGCTTAAGGTATACTCTCGTTGCCCTCGCCCCTCTACACCCTTGCTAACCTCCAATTTGGATTCAGGTGTATCATCTCCTACCTCCACACATATACATATTTTTAGCCCTTCCATTTTTTATTCTCACTTACTTATTGCCCTTCGCAAAATAAATGAGGGTGTGTTACTGACTATCTTATTACTCAGTTTGTTTCCTATCAAGGTCTCTCTTCCTCTTATCAAGTCTACCTTGTAGCTAATGATTCTATTCGAGTTCCTCAGTATGTATCAAAGATTTTACAAGACCCTTAGTGGACTAAAGTTATAACTGCTGAGATGGATACTTTGTAGAAAAATAATACCTGTGAGCTTGTTACTCTCCCATCTGGGAAGCGAACCGTTGATTGTAAATTGGTCTTCATAGTAAACTACCTTGCAGATGGTACTGTTAATGGGTTTACACAGAGTCCAAGGAAAGATTTTGGTGTTACGTTTGCTCCTGTCACCAAACTCTCTATTGTTCGATTTCTTATCTCTTTAGCTATGTGTAACTCTTGGCCACTTCACCAACGTGATGTGAAGAACGCCTTTCTGAATGGTGATTTGACGGAGGTTATTTATATGGACCCTCCTCCAAGATTTCGTCTTCAAGGAGAGTATTCTGGGAAGGTATGCCACCTTCTTAAATCTTTATATGACCTGAAGCAGTCCCCCCGAGTCTGGTGTCAACTTTTTTTCTGAGGTTATTTTATCTATGGAGTTTTCTAGATGTCACTCAGATCATACTTGCTTGGTTCGTCAAAGAGTGGATGGTCGTTGCACCATTATTTTGGTCTATGTGGATGATGCACCGTGGATTGACAAAGTTAAGGTGCTATTGGGTCGTGTTTTTGAGATTAAGGATTTGGGTCCACTCAAGTACTTCTTGGGGATAGAAGTCACCTGCTTTCGCCGTGATATTTCGCTATCTCAATGGAATACACATTGGATCTTCTTCAGGATACTGGGATGCTTGGTTATTGTCATGTTTCCTCACCTATGGATCAGAATAATCGTCTTAATGCTGATTCTGGCGATTTTTTATCAGATCCTTCTTTTATTAGAGACTTGTAGGTCGTCTGATTTATCTGACTAATATTAGACCGGACTTGTCCTTTGCGATTAGTGTGGTCAGTCAGTTCATGCATACTCTGCGTATTTCTCACCTTGATGTTATTTATCATATCCTTTGCTACCTGAAGTCGCGTCCTGGTCTTAGGCTTTTCTACTCTTCCACTACTTAGTTACATTTGTCTTGTTTTACAGATGCTAATTATGTTGGTTCTCTCACAGATAGGAAATCTACCTTTGATTTTTGTACTTTTCTATGGTGATAACCTTATCTCGTTGAAAAGTAAGAAACAGAATGTGGTTTCTCTCTCTTCTACTGAAGCTGAGTATCATGTTATGGCTCTTGACACATGTGAGCTAACTTGACTCCGTTTTTTATTGGCAGAGTTGGGATTTCCTGTCTTAGGTTCTTCTACTTTGTTCTGTGACAACAAGTTTGCTATTATGCTGCCTTCTAATTCAATCCTTCACGAAAGAAGTAAGCATATTGAGGTTGATATTCACTTTCTCTGGGAGAAAATTCAATTTGGTGATCTTTAGATAGTCTTCATACCTTCTTCAGATCAGCTTGCCAACATGTTTACGAAGTCTGTTGGTCCGTCAATCACTAATTCTTATCTTTGTCAAGCTGGGTTTAGTTGATATATTTCCCTCAGCTTGAGGGGAAGTATTGGAAATAATCTAATTATTTTAGCTCTAGTTGTTATTTGTATATAATTTTTTATTTAGCTTTTATTTATTTCTGATTTACAAGGGCACTTTTGTCTTTTTACTAGTTTACTAATATAAATTCCTACCAAGCTCTCACAAAGAGACTTGATAATTATCTTTCTACAATTCTTCAGATACCACACCATCTATCCTCTCAAAAACTAACTCTATCTCCTAACCCCACTTTATAAGTGATTCATCTATCAAATTGGTTGACAACCTTGAGAATCCCTTTCCACACATTACAACCATACATACTTGAGACCTCACCACTGTACCAACCAAATCTCTTCTCATCGTACTTACCATGCACAACTCTCTTCCACAAACTACTTTTTTCCTCCCCAAACCTCCACAACCAATTTCCCAACATATCTCTATGGGAAAGCCTTAGACCTCTGATCTCCAATCCTCTATTTTTTTTTGGAGTACAACTCAACTTCTAATTTATCAAGTGGTACCTTCTTCCTCCATTCTTATCATTCCATGGGAAATTCTTCATTAGGCCTCCAACTTAATCTCTGCGGAATATTGGTCAAAATACTCTTAATCAGAGTTACCTTTCCTCCTTTTGAAAGGTATCTCGCCTTCCATATGCTCAGCTTCTTTTCCAATCTCTCCACTATCCCTTCCTAGATACTCTTGCTATTGTAAGGGAGCCCTAACGGTAAGCTTAAGTAAGAAGGAAGAGTGCCAGAGGATCAGCTTAACATGGCTGCCAACATAAGAAGATCAAAAACGTTTCCCAACCCAAACAACTTGTTTTTTTTCAAGTTTATGTGCAAATCGAAGACTGCTTCAAAACAATACAATAGCACTCGCAAAATACACACTTGCTCTTTTGAGTGATCTAAGAACACCAAGGTATCATCTGCAAATTGAAGCTGAGATATTAACGATCCTTCATTGTTCACCCCAAAACCCGATAACTTCCTTAAATCTACTACCCTTTCGAAAAGTTTACCTAGAGCCTCAGCCACAATAAGAAATAAAAACGGGGATAAGGGATCCCCCTGTCTCAAGGCCTTCGTGCCTCTAAAGAAACCTGCCAGACTACCGTTTATAAGAATAGAGAAGGAGGCCGTAGTTGTGCACGTCATAATCTACCCTATCCACTTTGACCCAAAACCTATCTTACCAACATATACTCCATATGCTCCCAACTCATATGATCGTAAACTTTTTGCAAATCGATTTTTCCTACCAATCCGGTCTTTTTTTCTTTCGATCTCGAGTCAAGACATTCATTAGCTATCAATACTCCATCTAAAATCTGTCTCCATTTAATAAAGGCCCCTTATTCAGATCCAATTAAAATTTTCAACACCTCTTTCAATCTAGAAGCCAACACCCGAGAAATGATTTTATACACCGAACCAATCAAACTAATGGGTCTAAAGTATCCTAAGTCATCTGACCCCGTTCTCTTAGGAATCAAAGCCACAAAGGTACTATTCAACCCATTGTCCAAACAATTTTTCTCTTGCAATTCTTCAAACATCTTCATTAAGTCTTTCGAACTAATATCCCAACAATGTTTGAAAAAAACCATGGTAAACCCATCCAGCCTAGGGGCCCTATCCTCACTCATAGAACAAACCACGACTCTTACCTCATCCTCCCCAATTGGTCTCTCCAGCCACACCTTGTCCTCCTAATTAAGGGGGTGAAAATCCAAGTTATCAGCAAGGGCGGAACCAGGATTTTGCTCATGTGGGTGCAGCCAAGAGTAGAAAAAAATTTGTGGGGATAATTAAGAGTGAAAAAAATAGTTGTGGGGCATCTAAGAGTGGAAATTTTTTTTGTGGGGGCAATAGTTGTAAATTTCTTTATCCACCGCTAAAATCTGTTGCAATAGCACATTAATCCATAGAATTTTTGTGGTTACCAGGACGAGGATGTTTGGATTCCCTTTCCCTATACAACTCCATATAATAACCCACAACCCCTTCCCTAATCTCCTCCTCTCCTTCCACCAAAATCCCATTGATTGAAAGCTTAGAAATCAAGTTACTTAAATGAAAATTTGCCACTTTGTGAAAGAATTTAGTGTGGTTATCCCCTTCCTTCAACCATTTGATTCTCGATTTTTTTCTTCAACTAATTTCCTCCATTAACACCACCCTTTGAAACTCCGATTTCAATTCTATTCTCCTAACTCTATCCTGAATTGTTAAATCTCCCACTTCCTCTTTTGCATCCAAAACTTCAATATCTATAAGGATCCCCGCCTTCTTCACATCTAGCTTCCCCAACACCTCCACACCTTCAACTTCTCTTTCAAAAATTTGAGTTTGCTTTTAAACGAATTCCCCATGTTTCACCAAGCCTTAGTAAGATCCAAAATGTTTGGGTGACTGCCACATATTTTCAAATCTAAAAGGTGGTTGTCTATTATTGAATTGCCCCTCCTCCAAGAAAATAGGAGTATGATTTGAGTCTGGACTGCACGTGACCGAATGAACCACATTTTGAAACTTCTCCCACAACTCATCCACCAGAAATCTATCTAATCTAGACATCCTGGGATTTTCTTGGTTATTGGACCCTGTAAATCTTCTTCCTAGCACCAGTAAATCCCTTAAAGCATGCCTGCTAACAAGGCCATTGAAGTCCCATTTTTCTCATAACAAAATCTAGTGACATCAAAGTCCCCACCTAGGACCCACGGTTTGTCCCAATAAACAGCAATATCTTCCTGCTCCTCCCAAAATTGCTCTTTCCCTGGTTTTAGACAGGCCATAAATACTAGAGAACACCCAATGAAAATCATCATTGACGCAATTACACAAGACAGATAATGAAAACGCCTCCACCAAGCTATCGGTTACATGCATCAATTCCTTATTCCACATCGCAATCATACCTCCAGCTGAGCCTAAAGAAGGGAGGGTAATCCAACCAATATCTCCACCTCAAAGCTACTGAATGATATTTTTGTCGCAAACCTCTAATTTTGATTCTTGAAGCATGACTAGACTTGGGCTTTTTTATTTGATAAAAGCCTTCACTGCTGCCCTCTTTCTGTTATCTCCCAAACCTATGCTAATTCTGATTCTTGAAGAGTGATAACGACAAAATTCTAAACGTCATTGATAACCTCACTTACTCCCCCCCCTTGTCAAATTCCTTGATCCCTCCGATAAACTTGCAACCACTACAGGCTCTTTCCCCTGTCTCATGATCTCCTTCCTCAAGCAAGGTCCTGGACTCCTCCTAGCTACCTCCAAAGGAGCGATAACCACTAAATCGTTAGATTGGCATCGCTAAAGCTTCAAATTTCCCGACTTTCTAAATTGACTTGAATCGGATCTATTTTCTCCATGCCATTTTTCCTATTCATCTGATTTAGCTCTCCCATTAAAAGATTCCTCTCTCTCAAGTCCCCAATCACCACCCTTAGAATAAGAGAGGAGTCTTTTTCTTCTGTCTCTAGAACAATCCCAAATGACTGCCAAATTCATCGCTTCACACATTAACAACTCTACAGTCTCTAACTCATTTCTAACCAACCAAAACTCCTCTTGTTGTAAGGTACTCTCGTGTGTCCCTCGATCAACCCAATAACCATCGTTATACCCCTCTGTCTAATTCGCTGTAAACGCCACAGTTTGACTCTGAGTCAAGGCTAAGGACTTTGGAGATAACAAAGGAAGATCTTCCCTGTTCTCCATTCTTCTGTCCCTGATTAGAGAGAACTCACTAACTTGGGCATGATCGATCAATGCTGAAGGATTAGGAGACCTGTAACTAGAAAAAGCGCTGCACACCTCTGTGTGCAAGGAAAAATCCCAAGAAAGAAAAAAAGAAGCTGGAACATGATCTTTATGGAGACAGAAAGTGGAATTCTCAAAGGAAGGGATAGAATGTACCGAAAAATGAGAGAAGGGTCGTTAAACATACCTCCTCTCTTAGAAATACCAGCACCTACCTTCCGAGAGCCACTGTTCTGACCAGCTCATGTACATTGAAACCATATAATTAAACAGTTTATACTAATAGTTCAACACAAAACATTGAATATATTAACAATTCTTCTGGTGTAGTCATGAGATATGGGTGTGGCATGGTGTCTGACTTTGGTCTTAAAGAATGGATTGTCCTAGTAAAAAAGTATGTGAGAAACAAGGCAAATGATGCAGGGAGCTACTAAGTGGGGTCAACCATCTTTTAAATTGTGATGGTGCTCTTGGAGATGATGATGTTGGTATGGTGGGACCATTAGAAACCGTTCGGGAGCTTGTGTTGTGTTTTTGAAAAAGAGTGATCCTAGCCCAATTTATGTTACAGGGCTGATAGCCATCTATGTAAGGCTTCTATTTGAAGCAATGCTTGGGGAATTCAAGAGTACAAATATGAAGCATATTTGGGGGAAAGCGGATGTGTTTGTTTATTTTATTTCTTCTATTGTGATACTGTTTAGGGTTAATTTAATTGTGTGTCATCATGAGCTCGTTGAGAATTGTCTCAACTCAATCGATGGATAATGATCCTGTAATTCTCATTTCTCAGCAAGGCAGCTCCCTGCCCCGAGGAGCTTACCTCCCAAAACAAAAGGGTTCAAACTTTATGGCCATAAAAAATTTCAGCCAACTGTCATCACCCTTTATAGCACATGCTATTACCATTTCATGCCAGCCATTATCAGTTCAAAATGACTTTAATTGGTTATATCATCTCCTAATACACAATTGAAGTGTTTTTAAGGTCCTCGAATTCAAACACTTCATGAACTGCAGCTGAAGCTTTGTTAAAAAAACTGTGCTAAGAAGGTGGTTTCTGGGTAGGCGTGGTTTGGATCAAATTTTCTGGTTTTATGTTAACAATTCATCCAGTTCACACTCCATGGGCCGCCTCCTAGTTTCCGCGGGGGAAAAGCAAAAGAGGAATCTATTGTTGTAGTGGACCCATGCATACTCATCTTTTTAATTATCATCCCACTACAGAAGTGACATGAATGGTTAGGTATTCGGTTACCTTACTATTAAGACACCTATGAAATTGATTAATATTTCTTCCTCCTTACTAACCTATATTGATTTTATTTGGCTTAATAGTAATTAATGGAATAATAATGCATTTTTAGCATATAATCCTTGATTAATTAAGCACAACTCTGGGTAGATCACATCAGAATTTCAAGCTTCAGTTGAAAAAAATCCAGTGGCTAGAAATAATCAGTCAGGTGTGAAGTTCCAGCAATTCAATTGATGGACCAAAAGTTGGAGTCATGTGAGTAACACCTCATTTTTGTTGTATATCATAATTAAAGGATTGAAACAAATGTGCTAAAACCATGATGGGCCTAGACTGACTTGGTGTATTTATTTATTATATTCTTTACAAGTTGGAAAGAGGCCTGGGGGCCAACAATGTGGTCTCCCATTCTTTTTTTTCTTTTTCTTTTTTTCTAACCGAGTGTCCGGGCCAGCTTGCGCGCACCACAACTAATCTCGGGGAGGACTACCACAGCAACCCACCGCCATGGTCCCCCAGTTAAATCATGAGAAAAACCCAGGAGGAGAATCGAACCCGTGACGTGCGCCTAACCCACACTTCACGGTCCCCCAGTTAAATCATGAGAAAAACCCAAGAGGGGAATCAAACCCGTGACATGCGCCTAACCCACACTTCACGTGCTTGCCCTTACCACTTAGGCAACCCATGGGTGGGTGTGGTCTCCCATTCTTATCAATCTCCAGTCCAATATGAGAGTGATAAATACTTAATTAAAAACAATCAATTACGTACTTTATAGATAAAGTTCCCAAATGATTGATCAATAATGGTGATGTAGTACCACCTCCTTTCATATTTCTTTATTACAACTTAAAAAATTATCATCTCCACAGATACAAATACAAAGTCAATTAAAAATTTCACAAATTTTTAATTTTTTCAGTCGAAACATACAAAAACAAGTTTGGTTTGGCCAGAATCTGACATTCAGTGATGGATGGAATTAGAATTTGATGATTCCAGCAGATAGATACATGAAATATGAACATAAACTTCTACTTTTTGGGAGCAAGCTTTGACTTGATCTTCTCAACCTCTTTGGTGCCCACCTGGAAGGCCTTGGTGAGCACATTGTCAGGCACCGATGGAGTTGCTGCAAATAGAGTTGTAGCTATGGACTGTGTACCGGGCAATTGGCTATTAAAGGCAGCGATCACCGCAGCAGGCTTATCCCCATTGTTCTTCTGGAAATGGACTAGACCCTTTGGAAAGACAAAGATCTCACCTTTCTTGATTGTGTTGGAGATGAGAACATTAGCGGTGGTAATGAATCCCACGTCCAATTGGCCCTCAAGGACGAATACGATCTCGGTCGCACGAGGGTGCGTGTGTGGTGGGTTTAAGCCACCAGGTGCGTAATCGATACGGGAGAGGGAGACGCCCAGTGTATTGAGGCCTGGAATTTTCTGTACATTAGCCGTGGTTACAAGAGACCCCATTGAATTGTTGGTAAGTCCAGGTTTAGCTAGACCGGCAAAGAAGAAATCTGCAGCTGTTACGTTGGCCACTTTCTTGCAAGCAAAACCATTGAGCTCTACGCCTGTGAACCAATTTAGTTACAAGTATGTAAAATTCAAATTTAAATTCCATAACATTTTGTGTGTAATTAATGACTTAATTAATTATAAAGATCCAGCTATGTGTTTTGAGTAATTGAACAAAGCTATTAGAGACCAACCAAACATAGATGTGTGTGTGTGTGTGTGTGAAAATTGGACTAATCAAACAGTTTTATTGGATGATATGAAGAAGAAGAAGAAGAAAATAAATATAAGGAAAACAAAGCTACCCCATTAAGAAAAGATGTTCCTTTTTTCTCTTGAAAAGCTAGGAATATTATAGTTGAAGCAAATGAGGAATTAGGGTAGCCACATCATCTTCATCTTTTTTCTTTTTCTTAGGGGAGAGAGAGAGAGAGAGAGAAAAAGTGGGTAGATGGAATGATTATAATACCTGAAGAGGGATCGGCCACACATACATCTTGGAGCATGTCCGGATCTGACACAACAGTGCCGGAAATGATAGCAACGAGGAGGAGGAAGAGGCCGACCAAAGCCGCCATAATTGAAAACTATTAAGGGACGATGATGGGAGAAATTAAAGTGGAATGATGTTTTGTTGAACAAGTAGGGTGAAGTATTACTTACTTATAGGCAGCGAGAGCGTGGTGGGTCATGGGTTGGTGTGAAACTAAAGGTATGAAATAGGCCTTCTTCCAAACAAAGTAATAGTCTCCTCTCCTCTCCTCTCCTTATTATTCCAATAATAATAATAACGTATTAAAGAGGCGTGGTAGTGGGAAGTCTCTCTCTATCTCTATCTCTGTCTATCTCTTTTAATCTTAATCTTATATTGATTATAATGGTGACACCATTTCGCGTCATCTACGGATCGTAAATCTGTTTGACTAATAAAGTAAACTCAAGTAAGGAGTTAGTATTTTATTTTACTAATTATAAGTGCCAGTATCAAGGGTAAATTAGTCATTTAACCAAGCTGGTGTTGTGTTATTATGGTAGTGGCACTATGTTAATAATTGTTAGGAGGGATCGATCAGCCAGCAGTAATCACATCTTCACTTTATAAATAAATAATAATAATTTTCATTAAGTATAAATACCAATACCACAGTTGATGATGTTTGTTTCTTGTATCAGTAACCCAACCACCTTGCCTAACAATTGGGCAATAAAAAATTAATTAATGATCAAATTGTTTCGATCGATTGATCGATCATTAACTAGATCTATGCAGTACTACTCAATCAATCTCATTTTTTTTTTTTTTAATTTTACAGTAAAAAAAAAAAATTAGTGGAGAAACTTACAATCAAAAATGGATTGCCTTCTACGGATGAATATATTTGAAATTGACATCTAAGCAAAACATAGTGTCAAGGGAGGGAGGGATGCCTGCAAAGTCAAAAGACCGATAACTTCACCTTATCCACCAAACTAACTCAACACAACACAACACCATTCGCCATGTTGTCTTATTTCTCCAACTCGCCCTCATAAATTGGTTATTTTAATAATACTTAGGACTTGTCCAATGGTTTCAACTTTGAACTGTTCCACCTTCTTCAACCATTTTTTTACAATTATATAATATTACAAAATATTTCCCATTGTTAAGCTCATATTTTAAATTTTCTTAATACGGCTATTTGCTAATGTGGATTATGGTGTCACTGTCACTATCACTATCACTACATCCATTGGAATTTTATTCACTAACCCTTTCCTCACTTAACATAATGAGGAAAAAGACTTTACAAAGTCTCATACACTGTCAAAAAAAAAAAAAAACCTCAAGATTTGTTATCGATCTCAAGTTCTTTTGACGGTGCATGAGACTTAATAAGATTAATCGGACTCAATTTTATTTTTATTTTTATTTTTATCCCTATAAAGTACCACACAATCATGCATACATTTAACTACTTACCCTATGATTAGTATAAAAGGATCATGTTGGGTTGCCTGATCCAAACCCCATCCATAGGCACTCCTACTCTTGATCTGTGGCTAATGCATGGTAGCTAGGTGCGTCAATGGTCTGGTTTGAGTCGATTTCATGTATATCCAAAATCGGATCTGAACTTGAATATCGATTTCGATATCAATGGATTTTGGTTTCGTGTATGAGACCCTTAGAACCAGAATTGACCTAACAAATACCCGATACCCATTGGGATGCGTATCCGTTAATCTAATTTTTTTTTTTTTTAATATAACTTAATATCTAAAGGTCATTTTGCTCAAATGGATTACCACATTAGCAATCCAACACCACAGTCCTCTAAATTTCATTTAAAAACTAGTATAAAAAAATAAAAAATAATATATTTTAGGTTTGATCCTAGGTTTTGAGAATGGATGGCTACCAAACTTCCACCTAATATTTTAAAAATTCAACAGTGAAAATTAATTTTATTTGAATGTTTTTTTTTTTTCAAAGTGCATAGAATTTTATCTTCTACAATCATAAATCATCAAATCATGTTTTTTTTTGTATCACAAGATGAGACCAAGGACCCTTAGAAAGGGTGAAATCCTTACGAACTTAGTAAGACTAATCAAACTTCTATTTGTTTGTATTATTTGAACTTTGAATGGCGTGTTCTAATCTTAAAAAAGAATATGAGAAAAACCTAACTTGTAAGTATATGAATGCAGTTATGTTCTTTGAAGTTGAAACTTGAGAAGGAGAGAAAGGAATATGGATAAGGTTTATAAAATAGAAAGGATTGAGAATTGATAATTAAGTTATTTGTTTGAGAAGATATTAATTATTGAAATATTTATTATTATTAATTATACTACTGAATAATTAATATAAGCATCCTCTTAAATAATTTTTTTTTTTAAAAGACTTTATTTACCCATTTACCCAATGAGTACCTGATGTAGACTCAATTCTTAATGGATCGTTAAAATTACTACCCATAATCGACCCAAAAATTAATCGGGTCTCTCATAGTGACCCAAAACCGATTAATCAGTGTCGGGTACATTGGGAAATCTGGTACCCATTGACACCCCTAATGGTGACGTTGTGCAGGAAGGACTTGACAATATCTGTCCTATAGCTTATAATTAATTATCGTTTGACAGCATCTCACAAAAGAATTTCATTATCTCGACACTAACAAAAGATTAATTCAAAAACCTAAAAAATGGATTACATCTCAAAAGGGCCACTTTTTTTTTTTAATATTCAAAATAGGGCTTTTTGCTATAATAACTTATGTTGTTAGACATAAATACCCTCACCTATAATTTCTCTAATAAACCCTTGAAAGATAATCTTCTAAATTCTTTACTCCCAATATTTTATACCATCGAAATAGAGAGATTCCTTTACTAAAAAGTCATTAGAGTTCACCAAAGAGGCTCTAGCTTTGAGGAACAATAGTGAACTTTGTTGAGTTCACAAAACGCTAATGATTTTTTGACTCGGAAATGTTCATTTGGTCTGCACTCGGCTGATGTGGCATAGGTACAAAATCATTGATCATTTTCCTTGTGTATCCCAAAGAAAATGATCTATGATTTTGTGCCCTTGCCATGTAACCAAATACAAACTGAGTGGAAAAAATTTAGTTAGAAAATAACGACTATATAAAAATATATAATCTAGACCTTAAATTCTAAAAGTCCGAGTTTTGAAAAAAAAACAGACATAAATAAAGAATTATGATTTTTCAACATCCCTCTCTAACATACACCCCTTGACATGGCATATGCCAGAACCATAGATCTTTTTCCTCAGGATACACAATTGCACATATATTACGAAGATGTGCAATTGTGTATCCCAAGGAATTATATGTGGTTTTAGCCCATGCCACATCAAGAAGCGTAGGGGGGCGTATGTTAGAAGGGGCGTTAGAAAATCACGACTCATCAATAAAAGAGCAACCAATTGGGAATTACTTGCAAATTCCAAAAAGGTTTACATGGAGTTGATCTTTATACTTCTCTACTTGTCAATACCCGTAGGTCGTGAGTCCGATACTCACTATGATCATTAATTCCTTAGGGGCCACCCGAGAGGGCACTCCTTCACTTACTTGGTGTGGGCATCGCATGTGCCCTAAGACTAGTCCTTGCACAAGACCATGGTCTATGGACTTTGCAAAAACTCAGATACCATCCACTGTCTACAAGGATACCCATCCACTGTCTACAAGGATACCCGATTATCAAAAAAAAAAAAAAAATTTACTTCCCTACTTAGAGATATGCCTTTCAAATTTTGGCTCAATAACCCTTTGCAAAACTAATTCACCATATTTTTATTTAAAAGTGACTAATTCCTCCATAAAGTTTAGCGGGAGTTTAATAAAAAAATATCCTATATTAGGGTGTATTAAGTAATTTTATTTTATTTATTACTATTATAATGCCACTTTCCAATTATCAAAACGTTTGAACACTTCATTAAGATTACAAAATTGATTCTCCTACAATTTCAATAAAAAATAAACTAAAAATAACAGTAACAAGGCAAGCCCCATCTATTTCCTTTCCTTCTCTTCCCCGTTAAAATGACATTTTAAGCTTAAATATCTTTACTATTGTAACGAGAGAAGGCAGAGTAGAAAGTGGTTTGACACCAGAAATTTAGATTTCAAAAACGCCCCCACCTTAATATAATATAATCAGGGTCATTTGAGTAAACAAAATAAGAAAAACACTAAAACCATAGTTAACAAAAGATGATTGCGCAATCAATATCTAATATCAATATAGCCAAATGAATTTATGGATTCTAAAAATCAATTTCCATACCCTAATGGCAATTACCTTCAACCTTAAACCGACTTGCACATGAATTATCATATAATTATTTGAAAAATTAAATAACTATTTAAAATAGGTATTTAAAAAAGAGTTAAATATTTTAATATTCACAAAACATAATATATATTTTTTTTAAATTGACAAAAATAAATTAAATTGTTAACGTCTTTGGGTCTATTATTTACAGAAACCAGCTCTAACTCCAGAAGTTGACTTCTGAAAGAAGCAGAAACCCAGAACCTAAAAAGCCACATCCAACAAAATCTTATTCGTTACAAAAGCACATAAACCAGAAATTGATGTTTGTTTGACAACTTTTTATTGTTGGATTCTGATAAAATGACCAGAATACCCTTAATGTTAATAATGTACAAAAAATGATTAGAATACCTTAATAAATATATAAGTACACTAAATATGTATAATAAATTTATATTAAAAAATTATAAAAATAATTATTTTTAATTTAAGTAAATTTTCTAATTTTATTGAAATTTCGACAATATTTCCTCGTAAAAATGGACATATGATATTTTCTTGATAAAGAAAATACCTGCATACACAACCCTTTTACAAGAAAAATTCATTTTTATAAACTGTAACAACTACCTATAATTTACTTTTAGTTTCTTATAAGCTAACGTAAATACTTTCTTAAAATACCCCTCCACATATGTGGAAACACCCATCATCCCTCTGAAACAAAAGATGTAATTTAAATCACCAAACCAACTGAAACTTCCACTATATTAGATTGAACAATATGTGGTCATAGAACAAGTTATATTATACGAGGAAAAACTATAACTTCTCCCTTCAAGAGGTCATGAACAAATGCACATTAGAGATTTATTCAAACAATCTTAAGATCCAAACTAACATACTATTAAAATTCCCATAAAATCATAAAAAACAACAAAGAATAATGTCGTTAGCTTCACACAACCAACCATTAGAACTTCACAAACTTTAACTTCATTTATTGGACAAAATATTAGCAAAGAAAAGATAAAATCTTTTAAGACCCAAACTACCAAAATATCAAAATTCAGATAACACCATAAAAGCAACAAAGAACATTGTCTATAATTTCACACAACAAAAATTAGAACTTTACAAACGATAACTTCATCTACTTAACAAAATGTTAGTGTAGAAAAGATAAAATCTTTCTTTCGAGAGCTGCTATCGACACCCCAAATTTTTTGCTTATTACACTCCAATATTCTTAAATTATTTATCACACCCTAATTAAGGATTAAAACACACACTTACAACATTACAAGATTTTAGCTAAAATTATAATCTCAACATTACAAAACATGTAACACCCTTTGAAATAATTTCAGTACTTGTTTACAATTATGATTAGGCTCATACAAAATCCTAAACCCAAAAAATAGCAATCTAGCTATAAAAAACAAATGAGAGAGGTTCTATTGGCACCCCAACTTTTACTTAGTTCGTAGGTTATAAAAATGACGAATGCATATTTTAGGTTTGAATTGAAAGATTTTACAATTTCAAAACGCTTTTTCTGGTTCAACAGAGCCATCCAACTACAAGTATGTGACATGCTTTGAAGTAAGAATCCAAATATTAGATAAAATTGTGGGTGCCGATAAACATTATGAAGTTGGTTTACAGCTACAAAATCAGATTAGGAAACATACTCGACATCTATACCCCAAGTAATATAATATTTTAGTTATGTTCATAAATTTTTTTGTTTCTTACATAAAAATGACAGACAAAAATATTAAAGTAGATCAGTAAGATGGAAGTCTATCCTATGATTGCAGAACTGTGTTTAGCAACTTGATAGTTGGATCAACAAACTCATGAGTTCATAAGTTTAGATCCAAGCTAATAAGCTACCAAAATTCCAATAAAATCATTCAAACCAGCAAAACACATACTATAATTTCACACAACCAACAATTAAAACTTCAAGTGGAAGAAAAATTGAAGAAGACCAGACCTGAATGAGGAAGAGTTGGGTAATTCCTTGTCAAATCCAGTTGAGGTAAACTCTAAGTTGCTAGATTTCTTGGATACATATTTCTGTTAAGAGGCAGAGGTAGCATAGAGTAGCCATTTCACTATGTTGACATATTTGATTGTTTATTTGTTTTGATTTGATTTTTTTTTTTTTTTTTTGATAGGTACAAATTTATTATTCATGGAAAGAGAAAGGAAGTGGAGAAGATCTGTCGGTACAAGCAGAAAAGTTTAAACTAGCCTTGAACCGAACACATAAGGTCTCAATTGCACAAAAAATACAATCTTAAACTCATAAAAGACCTTATGCTAAAAGAATAGTAACCCAAGAATGTTGATGATCGCTTCTCGAAGCAATTAAGCTGAGTAGGATGTATGTCACACCCTTAATGCTTGACATCTTCTATACCTCATAAAATTACGTGTTGTGCATCCAAACTGCAATGGGTGTCATTGGATCAGCTGGATTGAACAGTCACTATAAATTTATGGGTATAAATCTATAGAACTATGTAGGCATCTATTAAACATAAATAAATATGGTATCTGACATTTATGCAACAAACACCCTTTAATGTTTGTCAATGCAGAGGGTTCCTGCCATGCAGTGAATTATATTATACTACTCAAAATGCATCTTGGATTGTAAAATACACATTTCCCCCTAAACATTCCATTTTACATTGGCCTGTAATATGGATAGGCATGCCTATTAAGCCTGTTTTAAAATATGCAAGGAAACTTTAGATTGTTATATTTCCATGCAAACGGTAATTCTGATGTCACTTTAATAATCATCAACAGCCTTATCCCCAATATTTGGAGTCTATATTCTCATGAGGTGTTGACTAAGTTACAAAATAAAGTACTTGTTGGGGGATTAACCATGGTTTAAAATATCATAACGATTGAATGTTTCGGTTAATAAAAAAAACCGATATGGTATCAGCCTATACATTCGATACAAACCAATACATTCCTATATTTTAAACCACAGGTATAACTACTACACTAAGTGAGGAACCAAGTCCAAAAAGACACCACATTGGTTTCTCTATTGCACACTATCGGTTTCAAAAACTTTCAAAGCTTTGCTAACATTGGTGTTCCAATACAAATTATGTACAAAAATGAAAAAAGGGGTTCATAATTAACTAAATTACTAAACTACTAAGGCTCCGATTGATTCAGCTACCTGAATCTACTGTCAGAATCTGAAACACTGGAAAGCTTGTTTGATAGTACTTTGTAAAAGTGTTGTGCTGTTTACCAAAATCTGGTAATTATTGTTTGATACAGCTTCTAGAATCTATTGTTTTAGGGTAAAATGAGCAAAATACCCTTCAGGTTGATAGTGCACCCCAAATGCATCAAAAATTACCAAAATACCCCTATAAATATATAATTACATTAAATATATATAAATATATTAAAATTATATAAAAATTAAAAAAATAATTATTTTTATTTTAAAATGTTTATAATTCTAAAAAAAATTTATAATTCTATAGAAATTTCGACAGCATTTCCTATTAAAAATGGACATATGAAATTTTCCTGATAACAAAATACCTACATAGTATGCAATTCACATTACATCATATATACATAAGACATTCAATTTATAAACTATATATATATATATATATATATATATATATATTAGATTATCAAATACTCGATAACATTCGATTCGATTTATAATAAAAAAAATTATAAATTTATAAATTAGATTATCGAATACCCGATAACATTCAATTCAATTTATATAAAAAATATTATAAATTAGATTATAGAATACCCAATAACATTCGATTCCATTTATATAAAAAAAAATATTTATAAATTTATAAATTAGATTATCGAATACCTGATAAATTAGATTATCAAATAAGTTACAGATAGTAGTACAACATAGTGAGGCAATTGGAAAACTTTTCAAAAATAGAACTCAGTACACAAATTTCTTTAAAGAAAGCAAAGTATTCACCTTTAACACACAATAGAAAGAAAAAGAGAAGTAAAAAAACCTGCCTAAAACACAAATAAATATCGAATAAGTCTAAAGAGAATATAATTCATCCATGGATCAAAGCAATGAAATTGAGCAACATAGACCAAAATCAAATAAACACCACCACCCACAACTCTAATTAGAAAAATAACCTAGAATTCAAACAGGTGTTCAAGCAATCAAATCAAACAATAATTCATAGGACCACCACTGTAGATCTGATCATCGAAACTCACAAGAAATATAATCAATAAAAAGTTGATTTTTTCAAAAGAAAAATAAAACCCCCTTCTTTATTTCGAAGAACACATAATTGTATTATATTTTTTTTTTCACTAAAATCAACAAAAAGGAGCAAAGCAGATCTCAACAATCCCGATTCAAAGTCTGGGTCCTATAAGTATGATAAAGGGGTTCTTAAAGAGCTTGCATACAGTTACAGCCAGGGAGATGGGGCTAAGGCCTACAATAAAAACTGAGACATCCCATTACCTAGGTTCAATGAGAAAACAAATACTCACATTGATGCATTAGAGAACTACCTAGGACTTCCATCAATGGCCATCCTTATCGTGTGATAACCCATAACAAAAGAAAGCCGTGAAAAAAAAAAACACTCAATGCCACAAATAGTTGACTATTTAGTCGGTTACATAGTTACGGAGATCTAGTGATGGTCTCACCTATTGCTACTCAGGAACAATTGTGATCGATGTGGGGACAAATTCAGTTGAAGTAAACTCTTAGTTCCTACATTTCTTGGATACACATTTCTGTTAAGAGGCGGAGGTAGCATGGAGCAGCCGTTTCACTATGTTGACATGTTTGATTGTTTATTTGATTTGATTTCTTTTTTTTTTTTTTGGATAAGTACAAATTTATTCATGGAAGGAGAAAGGAAGTGGAGAAGATCTGTCGGTACAAGCAAAAAAGTTTAAACTAGCCTTGAACTGAACACATACGGTCCCAATTACACAAAATACAATCTTAAACTCATAAAAGACCTTATGCTAAAAGAATAGTAACCCAAGAATGTTGATGATCACTTCTTGAAGCAATTAAGCTGAGTAGGATGTATGTCACACCCTTAATGCTTGACATCTTCTATACCTCATAAAATTACATGTTGTGCATCCAAGCTGCAATGGGTGTCATTGGATCAGCTGGATTGAATAGTCACTATAAATTTATGGGTATAAATCTATAGAACTATGTAGGAATCTATTAAACATAAATAAATATGGTATCAGACATTTATGCAACAAACACCCTTCAATGTTTGTCACAGCAGAGGGTTCCTGCCATGTAGTGAATTATATTATACTACTCAAAATGCATCTTAGACTGTAAAATACACATTTCCCCCTAAACATTCCATTTTACATTGGCCTGTAATATGGATAGGCATGCCTATTAAGCCTGTTTTAAAATATGCAGGCAACTTTAGATTGTTATATTTCCACACAAACGGTAATTCTGATGTCACTTTAATCATGATCATCAGCCTTATCCCCAATATTTGGAGTCAATATTCTCATGAGGTGTTGACTAAGTTACAAAATAAAGTACTTGTTGGGGGATTAACCATGGTTTAAAATATCGTATCAATTGAATGTTTCGGTTAATGAAAAAACTGATATGGTATCGGCCTATACATTCGATACAAACCAATACATTCCGATATTTTAAACCATGGGTATAACTACTAAACTAAGTGAGGAACCAAGTCCAAAAAGACACCAAATTGGTTTCTCTATTGCATACTCTATCAGTTTCAAAAACATTCAAAGCTTTGCTAACATTGGTATTCCAATACAAATTATGTACAAAAATGAAAAAAGGGGTTCATAATTAACTAAATTTCCAAACTACTAAACTTCTTGGCAAAACTACAATATGCACTGGAATACAGAGAAAAAACACTCCTGAACAAATAAAAAGCATAGAAAACACCTCGACATAAGCGATTTTTCAATCTTCACCTTCCTCTTCAGAGCTTCCCACATCACTACTATAATCGCTACTATAATCATCCTGATCCGGGTTAATATCAAGTTGAACAAATCGAACCTGTATTGGCTCAGCCGCCTTGGGTGGCATTTGAACACTCGGTCGTGGTTGTTGCTCCTCAGCCTTACTGGGAACAAGACCATCCAATGGGGGTAACGGCACCGGGTCTCCAGGCTTCCATCCAGGTGGTGGCATAATTGGTAAATCGCTCGGCAATTCCACCGCCATTCCTGGTCTCCAACCCGAAGGAACCATGAGGCTCGGGGGAATTAGCCCCTGAATAGCCGCTAAGTCGACAAGCGGATTAGTGTCTGATGGTTGTGATGCAGGAACCTCAAGCAACGTCTCGACAGTCTTCTCATTGCTTTCGACCGTCTTAGGTAACCCAACATCAAGATCAGCCATAGTATATAGCTGTGAAGCCCGCATTTGCTCTTCTTGTGGGGCGGGTGGGAGAGCCCCACGAAGCGGAGCCTGCCCAGCACCGAATTCAGGTGGGGCGAACGTTGTGTAACTTATCCGGTGTGCATATGATAAAATATCCGATAAATTTAACGAAGTTCCAATATCGATGGTACCTTCTGATTTGGATCGCTTGGAGGGATGATATTCGGAGTAATCATCGACTAGGACGTCGAGAACGTGTTCAGCTTCTTTGAGCTTGTTAGTGAAAGCGAGGATAGCGGAGTCTTTGGAGCGGACATCGCGGGCAATTTTTTGTTTGGCATCTTGGAGGTCAAGTATTTCTTGGAGTTCTGCGACAGCTTCAAAGAGTTGGGTTTGGAGAGAGATGAAAAGGGTGAGGATTTCTTTGGAGGATGAAGGAGATGAATCAAGAGGAGTTGAATTTAGGGTTTGGGTTTGGGAAGAGAGGAAGGTCGGGAGTGAGCCTCGGAACGAAGCGAGCCATAGTGATCGGTTAGGGGACACTTCGAAGAGCTTAGAAGCGAGGGAGGACATCTGGAAAAGGAGAGATTGAGCTCGGGAGAGAGGTGGGAGGAGAGAGAGGAGAGTTGAGGAGGTAGTTGTGGTAGTTAATGGAGTCTGCTGTTGTTGTTGTTGTTGTTGTTGTTGTGGATTTTGGTAGTGGAGTTGTGGGTTTTGGGATGAGAGTTTTGGAGTGTTAGGGTTTGAAAGAGATGGTGAATTAGGGTTTGTTAGACCTAATCTGGCTGGTGATGGAAGAATTTGGGATGGGTGATTTTGAAGCATTTTGAACCGCACACAGTTTCGATGGTTTTCTGGAAAACAGAGAAGAAAAGGGAAAAGGAAAGGGGGAGAGAAGAAGAAGGAAGAGAGAGAGAAGAACTTGGATGAAGTCGCTGATTCTCCCAAGTAACACTTACGTCGTCGTATTTCCCCACTCGTCTTCTTCAAGGGTTTTTTTTTTTCTCCCCAAAAACGAATAATAATCCTAATATGTCGTTGATCGTCTCTTGAAGAGATTGCTCTTTCCCTTCAAATGTTCTTTTTTGTTCCTTTAAATTAACAAAACGCTTAAGGTGTTAGGGTCCCACAACATTATTCTCTCTTCGCGTGAAGTCTTTTGTTTTTGCCAATTTTTTTTAAATAGAAAGAAAAGATTCTGCGAATAATGGAACAATGATAGGCAATGAGATCAAATCTCTTTTAAGGATGAACAAACATTTGTATCATGGACTAGGTACTATGTTTCTTATAGATTTCTTATATTCATTCTAAGCAATAAGTTTGGTTTGGGTTGAACTACATTCTTTGTAGCTTGCATGCACTTGGATACTAAATGGCACAGATGACAAAACTAAACTCACTCAAAGCAGCATGAAACCCATCAGAGAAGCTATGGGAGGGTCAAGACTAGGAAGTTACATGGAAATTTGTATTGACCGATCGAACTATATGAGTTGAACAAGACCATATCTTACCTAACCATGAACTATAGGGGATAAAACTCTTTTGAAGATCTTGTTTAGAAACACCAAAAAAAAGAGGAGCTGCTATTGACACCCCTATTTAAGATTAAAACACACTCTTTAAACATCACCAAGGTTTGCCTCAAATTATAATCTCAAAATTACAAAATATTAAGCACTTCAAACAATTTCAGTAGTTGTTTATAATTATGATTAGGTTCATATAAAATCCTAAACCCAAAAAAATAGAAATCTAGAAAAAAAACAATACTTTTCTGAAATAAACAAGGCGTTGCAGCTGCTGTATTCAACGAAGCCACGCACTTGACTTCAGTCTTTCATGAAAGACAGAGGTTATTTAGATTAAAACCCTATATTGTTGTAAATATTTGAGAAACCCTATGTTTCAAATTAATTGAAATTCATTAGATTGATTGAAATTCAATATGCCATTTCGTTTTATACAATTTTGCACTCAGGAGCAAATCACATTAAAATTATTAAGTGTCCTCACAGAAGAGTCGAGATCCTAAAGAAAGTCAATTTGAACTTCAATCATTCACTCTTTTAATTATTCACATCATTATCAAGACTTGCCATAACCAAGCCCAAATGCAAATAAATCTGGAAAGTAAAACAATAAATTTGGAAGTGCAGTTATATTGGGAAAAATGTAAAAGAAGTGCAAATGAGAGAGAGATAAGTTGGAACCCTTTTTTATGTTGTAGGTAGGCATGTCCTCCAAATGCTTGCCTACAATGTTCTCAGATTCTCAGAAAGAAATCATAATTTGCAAATCCTTTTAATTTCTAGCTAGGCAACTCCAGAAAGTACTGGCATACTATGAGGTCGAAGTCCAGCCAATTCTTTCAATTTCAAGTAGATTAACCATTGGCCACAAAAAGACTAGGTCGTATGAACTCCTTTTGTCAATTCGACCACAAAGGCAATTACATCCACATATCTAGTGATTCTTTTGCTATCCAAGTATGAATTATTCATCATTGACATTATCCCCCCAAAGCTATGAAACATATTAGATCATAATGATCGAAATAAGTTATGAAAAACTCACAGTTTCATTATTGATGGGTTCCATCTCCTTCAGCTTCTGCAAATGACCTTTTGTGTCTGGATCGAAGACACTCCCAATGAAGCTATATACTTGAGCAAAGTCTGTTATGCCTAGAAGTATAGACACAACGGCAGCCAACCAACTTTGACAAGAGAAAATGGCTGATTTTATAGTCTATTCATGATAAACAGGTATGCAAAAGGAAAGCAGGAAAGAGACGCATTTGAGGAGAATTTGTTATTATATCCATAGTCATCCTATTTCCAAAAACTATTAATTACTTTGCTCAACAAAGAAATCTTCAAGAATCCATGAGAAAATCACACAGATAAGGACACTTGGTGGTGGAATAATGATGTTCAAAAGCTCCTTAGAGAAAAAAGCATATATAACGCTTGAAAAATGACGAGGAACAAAGAAAACCAAACAAGATATAAAATGCTAAAAAAAACAAACAAACAAAAAAAGTAGTAAGTGAAGCTAAATATAAAGAATATGATGATGATCTATCTACATAACAAGATGTATGCATGCTGCTGCTGGAATGAATTAAAGAAAGAAAAACTTAGATCATGTTTAATGTATTAAAGGTGGAGAAAACAACCTTGGTAAAAAAAATGAAGAGAATGAAGAAATGTGGAGGGAGTTATTTCAGAAAATCATTAAATAATGACCAACATGAGGGACCTTTGGACTAGGAGGAGACATATGGGAGACCAAAGAGCACAAATACTTCTGTACAATTGGCATATTAGAAGTGAAACAACACTACTAAAGATGAATACATATGTGTGTAATCTAAAATTCTAGATAACAAGTTGGGAAATTAAGAGATTGAGAAAGATGTATACAAGCTGGAATGAATTAGAGAAAGAAAAATACAAGACTTAAATCATATTAGATGCATTAAAGGCAAGTATAAGTGTCTTGGTAAAAAGTGAAGAGATTAAAGAAATTCAGAGGTGGATATTTTCAAAAATCATTAAATGCAGACCACACTAGAAACTTTGGACCAGGAGGAGAAATATGGGAGACTAAAGAACACAAACACTCATGTATAATTATAGTTATCAAATGTGAAAACAACACTAACAAAGATGGAGACAAGTGTGAATTTAGGACCAAATGACATTAAAATAGAAGTATGGAAATGGCATGGGATGTATTTGACTACATTACTTAACAAAGTTATAGATAATATTATGAAGACTAAAAAATGTCGGAGGATGGAGAAGAATTTTGCGTAGTACCCATATATAAGAAAAAAATGAGTATGCAACTGCATGAATTATCAGAGCATCAAACTTATTATCTGAAGTGACCATTTTTTTCAATCAGGTTCCTTATCCATAAGAATGGAGGCTTCAGTCTATGGTCATATATCATCGTTGCATCCCAACCAAACTAAAAAATAATAATTATACGACTGATGTGATTATGAATGTTGGGCAATCAAGAAACAACATATTCATAGATTGAGAGCATAGTAGAAATGAGATGCTAAGATAGATGAGGAGAAAATCTAAGTATATTTAAAAGTGAACGCATCCATGAAAATGTAATTGTCCCAACAAGGGATAAAAGAACTGAAAGTCAATAGAGACGGTTTGGTTATGTGCAATGATGGTTGATTATAAATATGGTTAAAATGAACACCCAAGTAGAAGATTTTAAAAGAGTAAGAAGACGGCAAAAAAGAACTTGGATTGACATAGATATGAATACAATTGAATTAACAAAAGGATATGGTTTTAGAACGAATTGACTAGCAGAACTTTTGTTCATCTGACCTCAAATTTTTTAGATAAGGCTTTGATGGTAATGAATAAAATTCATTCACATTCTCTATAAATAACAAAGAAACCTTTTTTGGACTCACTAGTGTCCAAACCATCCAATAAACCTCTCATGCACCATAAACATTATAAACTGACTCTCGAATGGACTACTTCCATTTAGGTTACTACACTCTAGCAAGGATTTGTGCAAAACACACATGGCTTTCACATTAAACAAATGTTAATTAGTTAGGACACTTCAAGTTACACAAGAGACACCTAAACACATAAAAAATTTGATTGTACAAAGGGAAGCAACTTGATGTAGGGAAACTTCTCTTGAGCTGTTTCCTTGTGGGAAGAGAGAAGAACAAAGTAAAGTTGATAAGCGGATAAAGAATGCGAGAGAGAGAGAGAGAGAGAACATGCTGTAATTTTTACCTTCATGATAGTGGTCATCAGTCTGATCGATAGACCTTCATAGACAACTATTTGAGTGAATCCAACGGTGAACAATGAATATATGCTCTCTTTCCTTTCCTTTTATTTTCTGTAATTTTCATTTTTATTTGATTATTTACTAATGATAAATCCAACACATTTTTTGATATGTGTTCTAATTGTAATCAATATTGGTGCACATCTCAAGGTGACCAAGCTGCTGAGCCTGATTTGTGTACCCCACATTTTTCTGACATCGATATTACCTTCAATAAATTAAACAAAATCAACAGCTAAAGAATAAAATGTGGACGTTCTATGTTTTGTTTGTGTGTGTGTGTGTTGTTGTTGTTGTTGTTGAATAGTGAGTTCCACAGTGAAACACATTTTCAAACAAGACCCTTAGGAAAATGCATATGAAACAGACGTATTAGCATGCAAGTGAGTAATTAAAGTGCAAGATACAACCATAAAGACTATGCCATATATTTAGCTTTTGGCAATATTTGAGAATGAATGAATTTACAGTCATTAAGACGAGTACCATGAAGTAAAGAACCTAGCTTTGGTACGTCACTAGTCCGTAATGTTTTACTCGAGCTTCCAGTTCCATTAAAGATGTCGTTACCAGTCCTTGCTACTCCTTCCAGTGCACTATCAGCTGAATCAGTGGCATTGTAAGACATAATAAGGGCAGTTCCCATAAATCTTGAAATTTATTTTGTGAATCCCATCTAATCTAAATTTTAAAAGAACAACTTTATCATCGGGATCAACATATTCAAAAAAATGCATATAAGATATGGATGCCTTCAACTGTTTGAAGATTGGTGTATTCCTCTTGGGATAGCATGTTTCCATTTGATGCAGTATTCATAATCATAGATATGCCATCCCACGAGGAATCTCCAGGAAAAAGGTAACTCAGTGTAGACGGAGAAGTAGCCAAGGGTGCTTGCAGTGGCATTAAAGCTGCCAATTAGTCCAAAAGTAACATGTGACGATGTCAGAAATCGATCTCATTCACTTCAAGTTCCACAACATAAACATATTAGCCTAGCTATTAAAACTAACTAATCATTTTTAGTTGCCTTCTGTGGATAGCATGAGAAGTTTTGCGTTTGGGGCGAGGAGGAGGGACATGTGCTATTGCACCGGTCTTTTGAACCTTCAAAAAGTATTTCTGTGCATGATTCCTTATCTGCAGGAAACATAAACAAGGAAATGCGAGCAGACGGTACTAATGTCTTTAACAAACCGTAAAATGTAGGAAACAAAAAACAAGTTAACACTATGTTCATACATGATGCATGAACTTTACGTGCAGCAGTGCTGGAGAATAACAATTCGAAATGGAAGGCATAAAGTGGAAAGTCAATAAAGCTCCAGTATAGAAAAATAAAAGCATTAGAGACAGAATTTGTATCTAAGAAGCAATAAAATGTTTCGTGATTTCTTCATCATTCTCCATTAATAGAAATATGAAATACCAACCTGGAGAGATGTATCTATCCAAAAAAAAAAAAAAAAACAATGAAGCATTAGAAAAACCATGTATTATCACAAACGACCTCTATATACATATAGCTAGATTTTGCAATTATTGGTATGGATATCTTGAACATAATGCTTATTTAATCTCTATGGTGACAGCCAAATTTCGAAGAACTTACAATAAACAAAATGACATGTGCAATGCAAAGAATAGTCAAACATTCTTCTATGATACGAAACATAAAGCCTCGCAATGTTTAAGTGTACTAGAATTTCAGAATATGAGAGAATTTACATTATTACCTATGGGCATTGAAAGGGTGGGACTCTAGACTGAGTGGAATGGAGGAACAAGATCCATTTACCCAAGACCCCAAATCTGTGGGATAAGGCTTTGAAGATGAGGATGACAATCTCTCCTCTGATCTTCCATCACCTGAGGTAAGTGGTAATGGTGACATAGAATTATGGGGCTCAAACTTTTTATTTAAAACATTTTGAAATAACATGTTTCAAAATGAAATTTTTTGAAATCTTGTTCGAAATTTGAACAAAGTAATGGAAATAACAGACACAAACAGCCATTAATTTACCGAAATTGCTAAAATAACAGTATCACTCAAGTCTAAATATTTTTCCAACAAAAAAAGGGAAAGTTACAAAAAAGGGTTAAATATCTTAATATTTACAACAACAACAAAAAAAATCTATTTTTTCAAAAATTACCAAAAACGAATTAAGTTGTTGGACAGTCCAGCGTTTTAGTAACTCACTGGGCTGCTCAGAGTTTTAATGTGTAAAAATACATTGCTTTACCAAAAATGCCCTTTGAAAGCTTAAAAAGCTGCACTTTCCAGCGTTTTAATAGCCTGTTTTAACACCCCAGCAATTTAGCGTTCATTTAAAACGTTGGACAGTCCAGCGAGTTACTAAAATGCTGGACTGTCCAACGACTTAACTTTTCTTTTGAAAAAATAGATTATTTTTTATAAACATTAAAATATTTACCTCACACTTTGACATGAAAGTATATAGGAACCATAGATGATTTTCATTAAGATATAAGTGAAAAAACATCTATGATTTCTATCCACTTTCACGTCAAGATGTGCGATATGAGGTCCAACCTTGAGGTCACTCCAACACGACTCTTTCTAAAAATTAGTTCTACAATCTAGAATCAGAAGCTCGTTTGCAACCACTATTTCTAAAAATTGATTTTTTTAATTAAAAAATAAATAATAAATAAGCAACAAAATAAAACTTATCAAATTACTCCTCCAACATTTTTTACAAAACAAACAAACTGACTTAAAATCCCAATAATACAAAATCTAAAAATGGGTATAAATAAGCAAGATAGACCAATGGGCCTCTTTCAATAAATAACTAATTTTGAAAAGAGGCCTAATTTCCAATTAAAAAGTGGTCGAGGACGACTGACTAGCTGGTGAAGTGGACTGATACCCACAAATGACGCAAAAACTAGGTGAGATCATCGATCAACCATGTGAACAAAATTCGGTTCACCTCCACTGGACCATATATTTCCTCCATTATAACCAACCAAGAAAATTTCGTGGACCAAAATCAATTCTAAAATTAAATTGAATCTCAATGAAGGAACAATAGTGTAGTAGAGTTCACCAAAGAGGCTATAGATTTGAGGAACAATAGTGAACTTTGTAGATCTACGTACTCTCATATTCGATCCATGGTGTATTGAAGATTTTCATAATAATTTATTAATTTTTCTAATCTTCATACATTTCTTGTCCATAGTTATATAAATTGAAAATGGTAGCAAACAAATTTGATCTGATGAAATTTTCACTTAAAGAAACTTTTGTTAGACAATTTCATCAAGGTTCGACAATGGGTAAATTTTATGAACAAAATTATAATTTTTTTGTGAAATCAATAATTTTTTGAGAAAATTACACAAAGGACCCTAACTATGGGATTTATTTCTAAACAATCTCTAAGTTTTGCAAAGTAACTTGATAGGACATTTAGTAAACCTTTTTTTTCTTAATGGCTCCTCGTTATTGACGAACTCACCGCTTTTTTATTTTTTGTCAAATTCACCACTTTTTATTTATTGTCGAACTCAAAGTTTTTTTTTTATTTAGTGTCAAGTTCACAATTTTTGCTTTTGAGCTCATCACCATTTACTATTGAGTTCACCACTATTTATTTACCATCGTAACTCGACGCTTTTTAATTACTATTAAGTTCATCACTTTAAAAATAGAAAGTGGTGAAATCAACACTGGTAGAATCCACTCATTTTCAATTTTCAAGTTTGTTCGACTAAATTACACGGAAAGATCAACTAAAAACTTGAGATAGCAACTTGTTTAGATGATTTCAACCCAAAAGAACAATTCTTTATCAAAAAACAATTTTAACAGTAAAAAAAAAAATCGATCAAGAATGGATTTTTTGGGTTGAAATCATCTAAACAAGTGAAAAAGTCCTAATTTTTTACATATATCTTCAAAATATTTGAATTTTTTTTTTGGAAAATGGCTTCTTCTTCCTTCTTAAACCCCTTCCGATGGAATGGAGTCTTTGAAACTCGATTGAGATTCCAAAAATTCATATATATTTCTTTATTTATGAAAATAATGAGTTCGAACAGTAAGGCATTTAATCATGAGAAATGTGGGAGAAGAAGTCCAAGGACTGTTAAGGAAGAAAAGTTTACTAAATGAACTACTAAGAGCCCATCCAAAACATCGGGATTATGTAGAAAAAAAACACTTCTACCAGGATCCTTTTAAGTTATTTTCCCTAATTTCTTTTGCTACCATTTTCCATTTGTATATGATATAACTATAGATAATAAAAATATATCAAGATGATAGAATATATAAACAATTTAAAAAATAAAAATAAAGCAGAGATTGATAACCTTTTGTAAAAATCTTCAATAGATCTTAAATCAAATAGGAGTGCATAGATCTACAACATTCACTATTATTCCTCAAATCTAGAACCTCTTTGATAAATTCCAAAGGCTTTTTTAGTAAATTCTCATAAAGAAAATAGATTTCTCAATTTCAATGGCATAACATGTTGGGAGGGAGTAAGTTACAATTTAGCAAGATTATTTTTAAAAAATTTATTAGAGAAATTGTTGGTGAGTGCATTTCTGTCCAAATAAGTAACCGTAGCAATAGGTCTAAAAGTCATTGATTTAATTCGAGAAACTAATAACAAACATCAGTAACACTCTTAGTTAGAACACCGTTTTCATTTAAAACCAACTGCAAAATGGGAATTTCATTTTCAAAACAGCTGGCCCCTCACGTCTTCCTTAAGGAAAAACCAAACTGGAAACAAAAAAACAAGAAGAAAAGAAGCAACAATTAACATCTAGATGGACCCAAACAAAATCCAAAGAAGAAAATACATCATCACAACTCATACCGACACACAAATTAACGCACCCAGCATTTGACTATACGCATTTCATCCATCCTTTTGACTTCTATACAAACCCAATATGAACTCTCTCCTGAAAGACGCATCATGCTCAGAGCACCTAAATTAACTTGGTAGTCAGCAAACTGATGGGACCTGCACATCCAAATCCACTTCATCTTCATCTCCGAGATAATACTTACTGAAGTGGTTTACCTTGAACTTCCATTCACCTTTGAATGGATCATACGACACAAACTCAGCACCTTGGTCTCGAGCCTTCTTCATTAGCATTTCCTTGTACTTCTCAACCTTTGGCCCCTCTGTGAACTGTTGGCCTGTTTTCCTGTCAAAGCATTTGATGTTGAGTAGAGTCACCTCGGCAGGCTTGTTGAGACCCTGCCCCACAGGAGGCTTCTTGCTCTCATCCATGTACACGATAACCTCCCGGTTGTTGAACTGTACAAGGGACTCAAGCTCAAGACGCCGAACATCTGTCTCCCCCACGAACTTGATACTACCATACCCATGTCGTCCAACCACAAAGTCCTTCACACGGCGACAGAACCCCGGCTCAGCTCTCTCCTTCGCTGCCAGCTCTTGAATCCGAGGCTCTGTGTAGTAATCAGAGTGCCTGAGCTTCGGCATTAGTGCTTCGATGTCAGCCCCATGCTCATATACAATAGCAGCTTCACCGGCTCTGTGCCCAGTAAGTGTAATGTATGAGTCCCCCTTTTGGGCGGAATGATCCTCATGGACCCCATTTGGCTTCTGGTAGGGTTTGGCAGGATGAGACCGCTCCTTGTCAGAGCCATTTTCGGCTGGATTCTCTGCACCATTGCCAGAATTGTAAGATGTATGAAACAGAGAAAGGAATAATAAATAAACCAAAGGCTATGAAGGGAGAGTTACAAGCACAGAAAAAAGTAAAAAATGTTAAAAAGTATTGTTCTTAGTTGTGTATTCCATCATATGTCATAAAAAGGTAGTGTTGCCCATGGCAGAAACACCATGACTTCCGTGTTACAGTCCTCTAATAAACGCAAAGATAAAGTTTCTTCGTTTCTTTTTCTTTTGCCTCATTAAACATGCCTTGAAAGCTTTTAAACCTATTAAGGTCAAGATTTTAGGTGTGTAACTCAAATGTGAACAAGGAATGTAGAAGCTAAAGAGAGGTCAACAGCACAAAATACAAAAGATAGGGGGTGTAAACCTAAAAAACTGAACTTCAACAGAGACGAGCACTTACTATCTTTATTCTGATCGACATAACCATTTAAAGTAGGGGCTGACCGTTCTTCAGAGATTTTACCTGAATGAGAAAAGCACAGCTGTCAAAAATAATAATGAAGGAAAAAAAAAAAAATAGACATTCACAAAGGATTTGATGTTCTACCAAAATCACAACGCTAAATATCCTTCGACTGAGAATGCAATGCCTAGTCATTATTGAGAAGTCATTATTGAGAAAACCAAATGGCTCTCCCCAGTTTTGACTAACTTCAACACAAATTTCCTAAGCCAAGCACAATTGCCTCCTATGCAAATCCCACCTCAAGTTGGGCCCACAAGTTTGTTCAAAGAGTGATAAACACTACAAACAAGCTGAGGCTTTGTGTGTGTGTGCACATGCGTGTGCGTGTGAGAGAGAGAGATCTCGGCAAGCTTAGTGACCAAAACCTAAGTCAAATTGATTTATGAATTCAAAATTCCTAGGGCATTCAGGTGGATTGGCCCTCTGTCAGAACGCATATCCCCAATCAGTAAAATAGGATGCATCTATTTACTTCTCCCGAGTAAGACTGGAGCAAGTTTGAGTAAAGGGATCCTACATTGAGATAACCTTTCCAGGGATACGAGAAATTTGAGGAAGATCACATTAGAGAAACAACAACCAACAATGTGATAGAGATCCAATGGCAGGGATGATTAGCATTCACTACTGGAATATCAAAATAGTAAAGACTGCAAGTTCTACATTTTACGTGTGACAGTTATATAGAATATGAAAGACAAAATCTCTATTAGGCAGAGAGACCAACAAAATACCCAGCCCTCATCAGTATCAAAAACTTCAAAGCAGCTAGCCCGCTTCAAAGTTTTGAAGGAATCCTCCATGTTTTGGTGAACATTTGTGATACCCCTTTTTTTTTTTAAATTGGTGACCTACAAATCATTGATTTTTCTTCCCAAAATCAACAATCTTCAACCTCTTGGATATGATGATGATGATGATGACAACGAAGAGAGATGGTGGTGGTCGTGGTGGTGAGGGCATTGATGTCATTTTCTATTAATTCACAAGAGAAGAACAAGGTCAAAGGTAGAAGGGAATTTATTCATTTTGAAAGCATGAGAGGGAGGGGGGGGAAGGTATAACAGAAAGAAGGGGTGTGGAAGGAGTTCCTCCAAAATTTTAAGGCAGGCTGATCACTACAAAGTAGGACTCCAGTGTCAATCATTGCAATCCTAGTGTAGAAATATTTACTTCTATTGACGACACTAGAATTGAAGAGGAAGTACAAAGCCTATAAGAGAATGGGCACCACTCAATAACTACACAAAGATTCTAAAATTGAGCTTTTAGCTATCACGATGCTACTCCATAACATAAAAAATAATTAGCATGGATAGTAAATGTACACAACCTAAGGACCACCTACGTTATAACTCATTGCCAAAGAGTAAAAGATGAGGAGAAGAAAGTACTTTCTAGCCCTCGTCTAATATCTTTTGCTAAGATCGAAAGACTCATGAAGAATTTTTTGTGGAATGATAATAATGTTGGTAGAAAGTATCATTGGGTGAATTGGAAGATGGTTTGCACTCCCAAGAAGAATGGAAGCTTGGGGATTAGAGGGCTAAGATTAACTAATAAGGCTCTACTACTTGACTTTGAAGATTCGGGGAAGAAAGAAACAACCTGTGGAAGAGGGTGATTCATGCTAAATATGGAGAAAAGAGGTTTGGTTGGCATAGTGGTGAGGTTAAAGTATCTTACGGGTGTAGTGGGTGAAAAGGTATTCTGAAGGGTGTTGATAGGTTTGATAGGGAGATTGGATTCAAAGTGGGGTTGGGGGACAAGGTTAGATTTTGGGAGGATATTTTGTGTGATATTTCGTCTCTGGCTACTCAATTTCCATCTTTGTACGCTTGTTCATTGAAAAAGTACAATTTTGTGAGACAGTGTTTGATTCGGGATAATAATACGGATACTTGGGATCTGGATTTCAGGAGGAACTTCAATGACTGGGCATTAACTGAGGTCACATCTCTCCTAAATCTTCTTAATTCGCTCCAATTCAGAAAGAATGAACAGGATAGGTGGGAATGGTTCAAGGCCAAGGACAAGAGATTTTCTGTTAAATCCCTTTATAATTGCTTGCTTCCGTCGTGTGAGGTCTCTTTCTCATCGTCCATCATTTGGTCCGCTATTATACCACTCAAGATTTCCTTCTTATGGCTTTGCTTATTTGGGTAGAATCCTAACCTTGAACAATATGATCTTTCGGGGGTGGATTACCCCAAACTTTTGTTACCTGTGCTCAAAGAATGGGGAGTCCACTTACCACATTCTTATTCATTGTTCCTTCTCACATGGTATTTGGGTGTTCTTTTTATCTCGTTTCCAGGTGGTTTGGATTTTCTCTCTTTTTCTTTTCGCACTTTTGGAGGTTTGGAGATTCAATATTTTCTCTTCTAGAAAGAGGTATCTTTGGACTATACTTCCTTCAGCCATTGCATAGGGTCTCTGGAAAGAGCGCAATAACAGAGTGTTCCAAAGCAAGGTGAGCTCATCTCATACGATGATTTTGGAGATTTTGGGGTTACTCTTCTCTTGGTCGAAGATGGATAAGGATTTCGAGGGCATGTGCTTCCAAGATTTTGTTTTCAATTGAGATACCATTTGTGACTCGTAACCCCCCTTCAGGCGTGTAACTTTCTTTTCCTTTGTTCTTTCTTTTGTTTTTGACTTTTTTCTTTCTTTGTTTTTGGCATGTTCGTGTTCTTTTTTTTTTTTTTTTTTGTCGTACTATTTAGGGACCATCTCAGCCACCTTTTCTCATTTCTTTTCAATGGAAAATTTTATATTTATCAAAAAAAACAAATACATATCTTTTGCTAAGTTGCCCATTAATATTATGCCCAAACCATTCTTGGAAGCAATTACTCAGTCCTGCTCAATGTTGAAAAACTAGTGCACAATTCTTTAAGTGCCATTTAGGTGTAAAACGAAAAGGAAAATGCTGAACTGACTTCCTTCGACACTGCGCTGATGTGGCAGTGTGCAGAGAACCATAGTTTTTTCCCTTGTATCTTGATGAAAAAAAAATATGGTTCTTTAGACACTGCCACATCAGCACAGTGTTGAGTGCAGTGTCAAAGTAAGTCAGTTTACTATTGACTAAAATGAAAAATAACTTACCATTTTCATGTACAGGAGTGAGTGTATCCTTTGACAGGGGTGATTTCTCTGTACTGGTTCTCGAGGTCCATTTTTCTGTCGGACGAATTACAAGTGCTCTTGGGTTTTCCCTTGGAATAAAAAGAGCATCTGCCTTTGGCGTGCTGGGTGCTTCTTCGTCATCACTAAAGAATGGTACCTGCATGGGAACACTAATTAAGCAAAATTTGATAGAAAACAACTTCCATACTTGGGAATAATCCTGAGAAAAGGAAACACGGCAATTCTATTAAGTTGGATGACCAAATATGATGACCATTTAAAACTACAGTCAGGAACAGAATCATTCTCACCATCGGACCATCATTTTTTGGGTGATATTTCCTTGTTGGTAACCTAATCCTTCTTTGAGATAAGTGTCTTGAAGTCAATAAGGAGGAGACTCTGACAGGAGCAGGTTTGTCAGCAACCTGTTTGGGAACACGAAACCCCACATGAACGCATAAAACTTCTATAATTGAAAAATTAAATTACAGGTAAAGAGCTTAGAATTGAATCAAGTTCCTAATAATTTAGACCAAGGTCAAAATAGGTATAAAACTTACAGGCATGCTAGAAATTCCATATTGAATTGAGGGTGCAGATCCAGTGTGACCAATTGACATTTGTGGCATTGCAGGTAGAGTTCCAAAAGGATTTGTAACAGGAGTTGGCTGCATGACCATAGTGCTCTGACTGGCAGGCCTGTTAAAATATAATGTTTTACCAGTATGAATCATGAAATGGAGTAAAGAAACAAGACCCATGCGACATAATTCAATCTAAACATTCAAATACATGCATTCAATCTTTAGCATATGCAAGTCCTTTCTCTTTTTCTTTTTTTCTCTTTTGGTTTCACAAGATTAAATAGAAATTGTCAAACTACAAAAGAAACCATTTTTTTATGCAAATCCAACACATGGAATAAGAAATAAATAGAGAAAATGAATGCTAAGTCAAGAAATCCGCATCCAACCTCTGACAACCAACAACTTACAGCATACTTCATGCAAGTGCTGGCCACAACCCATAATGCAATGAGCCCAATATAATATAAAAGATCTCTTAGCCCAAAAGTTGCCTCTAGTAAACATCCAACCATCCATGCTTTATGGTCAAAAGTAGCAAGTAGTCCAGAAAAAAAAATGCAAGTAATAAAGGAGATAGAACATACGCTTGCCCAAAAGTACCCTGACCAAAACCACTTGGCATGCCACCGAAACCACTTGAAGGCACTGAAATGGCACCAAAGACAAGTTTCAGCAACATGGAATAGAAAACTTGCAAGATTTAAATCAGAAAATATAAAAGAAGTATAGCAATTTCCTCTTAGAGTACCTGCTTGTGTCTGACCGAAGTTACCAAAAGAAAAAGCACCTGATGTCTGAGTAGGTTGCACTGGTTGAAAAGGAGTGGAAAGAGAAGGCTGCAGATACATAAGTGTACAAACTAAACATAGTATATAATCCAACAAACAGCACATAAAAAAACCCTCAAGGAAGCTGACAGAAATAACACAAAGGTAAAATTGGTAGAACTTTCCAATAACACAGTGAACATGCAAAGGGCACCTTAGGTTCCTCATATAACATGACAGCCTAACAAGCTTTATGAACATAATCAATAGAAGTAATCAAAAGAACTCCATCAGTAACTTACAGTTGTTTGACCAAAACCCACTGGATTGCTTGTGGAAAGTAATGACGGTGTTGAATTACTTGAGAACAAGTTTCCCCCAAACCCAGTTGGCGGTGTACTGAAAAGGTTTGACTGACCAAAGGAAGGAGTGGTACTCTGTCCAAAAGCTGAAGTAGTCTGTCCAAAAGCAGAATTTGTCTGCAAAAGTGAAGGTGTAGTAGACTGGAATAATCCGGCTGATTGGGTGTTAGCAAAATTCAGGCTAGACCCAAATGCTGAAGCTGTTGTTGGAGCTGAAGAAGAACCAAATATTGAAGGAGATGACCCAAATGCAGGTGAACTTGATGAACCAAAAAGAGATGGGGATGAATTAGCTCCAAATGCAGGGGTAGAAGGTGCACCAAATAAAGATGGGGTGGGTGACGGAGTTGTCCCAAAAGGGTTAGTTGTTGTTGATGCACCAAAGGGTGATGAGCCAAAAGCTGGAGTGGATGACCCACCAAAGCCTGAAGAACCAAAGGCTGGTGTTTTTGAAGCAAATGGATTGGAAGATGAGCCAGAGGAAAACAGATTTGTAGGCGACTGGCCAAATGTTGGTGAAGCACCAAAAGGGGTTGACTGCACAGCAGGTGCACCAAAGCCAATCCCACTTGTCGACTGACTAGAAGGATTTGGCCCACCTAAAATTGGAAATTATAGGTGTAAGAACATAGTTAGTAGATAAATGTCAAAATATTGCAACATTTAACTGTAGTTAATAATGCATACCTTTATCTCCCAACTGGTAATCATCCCACCTCAATTCTTCATGGCTTTTGTCTTTGTAGATAGGCATGGCTGATATAGATTCAAGCTTCCCAGCAGGCTGTGTACTGCTGCCACCATCGACCTCAGGTGTTGGGGTGTAAGAAGCTGCTCTGCTTCCCCCACGTTGCCCCCCAAAAGTTGACTGACCAAAGCCAGTACTGCCGAATGTTGGTGTTGTAGCTTGGGACCCTGCAGGATAATCAGAAAAGATGAAATAAGGTCACAAACATGAAACATCAACTGCAAGAGTTCCTCATAATCTGAAATGGAAGGTTTATCCCTCGATATTCTAAATTGTACAAGGAAAAGAACTAACCGAAAGGGGAACTCTGGGCTCCGAAGGGTGATGGAGACGTTCCAAATGGGCTGCTGCTACCAAATGCAGAACTTGATTGACCAAAAGCAGGAGTAGACCCAAAACTAAAGGATGGAGTACTTGAAGCACCAAATGCAGGAGTACTTGAAGCACCAAAAGCAGGAGTACTTGAAGCACCAAATACAGAACCAGAAGACGAACCAAAAGCAGGAGTACTTGAAGCACCAAATGCAGGGGTACTTGAAGATCCAAAACTAGGGGTGCTTGACGTGCCAAATGCTCCTCCAGATCCAAATGCAGGGGCACTCGATGCACCAAATGCAGTACCTGTGCTACCAAATGCTGGAGTTGTTGTAGCTCCAAAAGCAGGGGCGCTCGTAGAACCAAAGGCTGGTGTACTTGTCGATCCAAAAGCTGGGGTGCTTGTTGCACCAAACGCAGAGGGTGTAGAACCAAATAAATTGCTTCCAAATGCTGATTGTGTTTGTTGAAACGTGCTTCCAAATGGACTTGTTGGACTAGGTGTTGACCCAAAGCCTCCAAAAGCAGGTTTCTGCCCAAATACAGATGATCCTTTCAAAAAGAAAAACAAAGGAGTTTTTACTCAATGAAAATTTTCAACAAGCAGCAAGTCAGGGAACAAGAAATCTTGACAAATAGATATGGCAGAGACAAGAAAAGCAAACTGCTACACACCAGAACATGAAAGTGCATGACATCAAATGAAGAAGATATGCAAAGCAACAGCACCATGAAAGGTGAAAGCATAAGGAAGTACACAATCTTATGTAATTTCAAGAACTACTGAGAAGAAAGAAATGTGTTTTGATCATTATGTTATATTCTTAAAAAGAAAAGGCGAATGAATCAAAGACCCATATGAAGACATAGCCCCACTGGAATGCATGTCGGACCCAAAACAATAATTAGAAGCAAAACACAAGCAATTGAATATTCACCAAACAATCTACCATCAAGTACATTCTTTTTATGAAACTATCCAAATTTCTAAGCTTTTATTTTAGCTTAGTAAAGATTTCTTTAAAATAAATCTATCGATCACGAAGGAGAACATCTATAGACTTATAATAAAAGTTTAATCAACCAGGACCAATACTTAAAAAAATTGATAATATGTATCTTATGATATTCACAGAAACTATCACAAGATGCATGAAAAATAGCTACAAGCAGTTTTTTTCTCATATTTATTTAGTATGTTTTATTTAGATATGTATTCCCATTTTTCCTAAAGAAAATGGTAATAGTATCTAAGGAACTGCATAATGTTTCACCAAAGCAGGCTGTCAGGTATCATCATAGTCATCACAGCCTCATCCAAAACATTTGGCAGCAATCTATTAGCTATTTATTTTTCACTTTCAAAGTTCAGCCAGTATTAGTTCCTATTTGGTGATTTATCAAGATGGAACTCAAGGATTCAACAACTCCAATTCACTCACTAACTATCAAGGAAAACATAAAAATCCAATACACAATCTCTACCAACCCATATTCAGATGAGTGAGTTCCAGATGGAAATGGATTTTTTATTTATTTTTAAGTGATGATGAGAGCCTTTTCACGCCATGGTATGTTTGTATTTTAATTTTGGCTTTGGTCTTTTCTTTCAACAACAACAAAGCCCTTTCCTTAAGATTGGGGTCAGTTAAATGGAGATGTATTTTAATTTTGGCTTTGGTCTTTTCTTTCAACAACAACAAAGCCCTTTCCTTAAGATTGGGGTCAGTTAAATGGAGGGACGACAGGAACAGACTAGTAGTCAGGTAAAACCTATAAGGGAAACACATTACTTATGACCAAATGGATAGGAACCATTACCAAAAGCAGGAGTGGAAGAAGCACCAAAAGCAGGAGCCGAACTTCCAAAAGCAGGTGTTGACGAAGCACCAAACGTAGGAGTGGATACTAATGGTGAAGAAGACTGAGTAGCACCAAACACACCAGTTGATGTGCCACCGAATATAGATCCCCCAGTCTGTGAACCAAATGGTGTAGTAGTACCAAAGGGTTTTGGTGCAAAAGGATTGCTACCAGCATTGTTGGCCTGCCCGAAAACTGACTGGGACCCAAATGGACTATTTGATGACTGCCCAAAAGCTGTTAAATGACAATAAAAGAGTAATTACTGATTAATATAAATAATATCCAAAGATGCAATTCAACAAAAATAAAAATCCATAAACCTCGAAAAGTTTATTAATGATGACAACCATACTCTCACAACTAGAATGCAAAACATAGAGATATCAAATAAATAATAACATTTCTTTGTCAGTAAAGGCTAAACAATTATACCAATTATACAAATATTTTTGGTAGACCTGAAAAATCTAGATGATTGATGTGACGAAAAATCATTGCTTAAATGATGTGGTTATCTAAATTTTTGAACCATGTCAACCTCTACAAAACACACCCAAGTAACAATTTCACTTGCCAAACCAAAAAATTAGCATAACTCATGTTTTTGCATATATATATATATATAGAGAGAGAGAGAGAGAGTTAATCAAGGATGGTCCAGAGTTTCGAACTCACAACCTAGAGGAGCAAACTCTAGTCATGCGTCTTACCGCTGAGGCACACCCTTGGTGGGAACTCCCAAATAAGATCTTCACTACCAGAATGCAATAAAATTGAAAAAGTAAAGAAAATGCATCCGAACTATGATACTCAAGAATGTGAAAAAAGTAAAATCGGAGCATAATGCAGCCAAACCTTCTAAACCCATTACTCACTCCTACAATCCCAAAAGAAGAAAAAAAAAATCCATGAAGATTCACACAAACATCAAATCTAAACCAAAACAACACAAACATCAAGAGAGAGAAAAAAAATGAGTGGGGATAAAATCTTACGATTACTTGAACCAAACATTTTTTCGATTCTTTAATCCGAACCCCACAATGGATTCTGCAACCCAAACTGAAACAGAGGGAGATGAACAAATCAAAGACGGTTAAGTAGCCAAAAGAATAACATTAAATCGATCTTGTCTATTATTATATATATAGTGGTTCGATCGGCTGACGCCGCAAGGCTTGTCTGCTTAAATCCAACGCTAATTAAATCTACGCTAACTATATATATAATAATTTTAAAAAGATAATAATGGATCGATAGAAACTCTTACCTCCTCACGCGTTTTAGACACCGAAGATCAAAACCGTTTAGATCGAAATTGCGGAGATTATGTATGTGGAGAGGCGTAGAAGATTTAAAGAACCTGCAAAGGACAGAGGGAGACGGGGGAGGGAGGGAGAGAGAGAAGATGGTCTAGTGGAAGGAAACCCTCTCCAAGACTTCAAGACAAAGTTTTTAAACTCGTCTCGACCTCCAATAATCCAATATGACTCGTCCGATCCATCTCGTTTTGTACGAGTCGAAGACAAACAAGCTTGCACTATGGTTGTGGGCCTTGGATCTGTTCTGCAATGATATAAGACAAACAGGCTTAATCTACGCCATTGGCCCTATTTTCTTAGTAGGGCTTAAAATGGGTCGGATTTTATTTGAAATCCGAGGGAACCGAATCTGTTTTTTAGTGGGTTTGGGTCATTCTAGTATATCCGAATTAACATATGGGTTGATGTCCATTGACCTGAGTCGGACATAGGTCGGATATGAATCCATCCCTATATCCGAATAATATATTATTTTGTATATTATATTTTTATATTTTTTTTATTTTATCATTCATTAACAAATGTGTATTGAGTGTAGTGGTAAAAATTTCTCTTCAAAAGGGAAGAGGTATTGCGTTTAAGTCACATTTAAGTCACATTTTTTAATAAATTACTTTGAAATAGTTTGAAATTATCCGACCGACCTACCCAAATCAATTAATTCGATCAGATTGGATCCGAATATGTATTTTAAAAAAAAAAAAAAAAATCGGATATGATTTGAGTTAGTTAGATCCTGATTTGGACCCAAATAAAAAATCGGACATGGATATGGGTAGACAGATATCGGCCCCAAACCTAACCCATTTTAAACCCTATTTCTTAGGGATGGTTAAACATCTAGGTAGGCCCATCACTGGCTCCTATAGATATAAAATTGGTGTTGGACCCTAAATGGCCATAATGGACCTTTCGGGATTTGGTTCGGAGTTTGGACTTTAGTAAAAGATTGTTTTGGTTGGGCCATTATTTTTCACGCAGTAGAGGTGATAACCCTTTATGAAAAGGAAAATGCTTTACTGCCTACTCCAACACTGAGTTGACCTAGTAATGCATAAAAAACCATTGATTTTCTAACTTGTATCTCGAGGAAATAAATTGATGGTTATCTGTGCATGGGCAAGTCAACTCAGTGTTGGACCCAGTGTCCAATGTAGGTAGTATAGCACAACTCTTATGAAAAGGGTTAGGATCCCTAAAAATGCACCTCAAACACTTTTAATCTCTATCTTCTCTTCTTTATTTTCTTCTATAATCTTGTTTACCATCTTTCATTTTTTTTAGTGATCATGTAGAAACCTCAATTTGCCCGGGTCCTACTAAAAAAGGCTCATGAAAGTTAGGTTAAAACCTAATTGTCGATCAAAAGGTTTAGAGGCTTAATCTTTGAAAATCTAACATTGTACTCTAATAAAATAGTCTATGTCCTTTAATTAGTCCATGGACTCACAAACAAGTTTTTTCTTTTTTTTTTAATTTAATTTCTTGTTGCGTCCATGCATTCTCATTACATCAAATGTTGTAAGATTCATAGTTTTATTGTGCTTTGTTGGAAGGCAAGAATTGAACTCAAGACATATTGAGAGTTAGTTGTGTAGAGATTTCCTTATTTGGTGAAACCTGATGCGAAAGAGATTTTTTCCTTTTGTGCGTAATTTGAAAGTCAGATTTATTTGCCTTCTTGGTTATAAGAGTTGTAGAAACAAATTTTCCAAACTTTTGTCTCACATTGAATAATTACAAGAGTGGTGTTCACATATAAAGGATTCCACTTTCTCACTTGTAGTGAATTTAATGCATGTAAATCTATAAAATTGTCACTAGCTAGTTAGAAGAACCAAATGACAATGAGCCAAAAGTAGGAGTGGAAGGCACACCAAAGCCTGAAGAACCAAATGCTAGTGTCTTTGAAGCAAATGGATCGAAAGATGAGCTAGAGAACTGATTTGTGGACGAGTGGCCAAATGTTGGTGAAGGACAAAAAGGGCCTGACTGCGCAGCACGTACACCAAATCCAAACCCACTTGACTCATTATAAAGGTTTGGTCCACCTAAGATTAGAAATTATACATGTTAAAAACATAGTAGATAAATGTCGCTTTAGGAAAAGGAACAAAAACTATCCCAACATTTAATTGTAGTTAACGATACATACCTTTCTCTCTTAACTGGTAATCCTCCCACCTCAATTCTTCGTGGCTTTTGTCTTTGTAGATAGCCATGGCTGATACGGATTCAAGCTTCCCAGCAGGCTGTGTATCGCTGCCACCATTGACCTCAGGTGTTGGGGTGTAAGAAGCCACTCTACTTCCCCTACATTGGCCTCCAGAAATTGAAAGGCAAAGGCCAGTGCTGCCAAATGTATAGACTGAAGCTTGGTCCCCTACAGGTTAATAAGGTCACAAACATGAAGCATAACTGCAAGAGTTCCCAATAATTTGAAACGAGAGGTTTACCCCCTGATATTCTAAATTGTAAATGGTAAAGAAAGTGGAACTCAAGGTTCCGACAGGAGATGGAGATGTTTCAAATGGGGTACGACCAAATACAGAAGTTGATTTATCCTTCAACCTACCTAAGTTGCAGCCCTAGTAACTGTGGAGTCGTTTTTTATTTCAAAAAAACAAAAAATGGAATGGAGAAAGCTTTGCAATGATTTATACAAGGTAATTTCTCATATTTGGCTATGGTAAAATACTTACATGTAAAAAAAAAAAAGTTTATGTAATTCAAGCAATACAACTTTTCAAACTAGTCAATATAATTAGATCCTTCCTGATGCTAATCTAGTTCTAGCCTAATGGTTAAGCATGCCAATAAATAGGCCATACCTAACATATCTTAACGAATAAACCAAATAATCTAAAAAATTACAAACTCATATCTAATCTAATTGATGATAAAAGTCCTATCTTGATCTAGTTGATTAGAGTAAAATCAATCGTAATAGGAAATGGTCCCACTTGTGATGAAAGTTTGAGGCAACTATCCTTTCTTTGTTTTTTTGTTTAAGTTAATTATTGAGATCAGAAAGAGATACAACCATCAGTCAAGATGACCAGCCAAAAGTAAAAATAAGCGCACCAACTAACAATCATGACATCCCATCTAAACACGAAACCCTCAAAGAAAACTCCTATTAAGTGGGAATACAACTGCACAAAAAAAAAAACACCTTGTCCCTTGAGATGTCACTAAGAATACTATCATGTGAAGTGTGAATGGCATGCCGACATTTGGTTTACAACAATACAATGAAAACGATCGCACAACCACAACTTGTTAAGTTTTCTAAGATTTCTATTGAAACACATATCAAAATGAAAAAAATAAAAAATAAAAGATGTTTTAAGAGTTCAAACTGTCCATTCCACAAACAAAGGGAGGTCAACTGGCATAGTTAACTTGGCTAGGCACCCTGGTCATCAAGTCAGAAATGAGCATAGCTTGCTCTACCATTAATAGTTGGGATGGGGTGATTGAGAAATTGGAGAAAAGATTGAGTACTTGGAAGGCTAAGTATCTGTCTAAAGGGGGGAGAGTAACTTTGATAAAAAGCACCTTAACGAGTATTCCGGTTTACTTTCTCTCTTTGTTCACGCTTCCGAGGTCCGTCGAGTTCAGATTGGAAAAGATTATGAGGAATTTTTTATGGAACGATAGAAATGGGAGAAGGAAGTATCACCTAGTCAGGTGGAAGGTTATTTGTAAGCCCAAGAAGTATGGGGGCTTGGGGATTAGGGGTCTTAGACTAGCTAATAGAGCTCTGCTAGGGAAATGGCTTTGAAGGTTTGGGGAGGAAAAGGGTAGACTTTGGAGGAGGATCATCATGGCCAAATATGGGGAAGAGAGACTAGGTTGGTATAGTAGGGAAGCAAAAGGCACATATGGGTGTAGTATTTGGAAGGGGATTCAAAAAGTAAGAAAGGAGTTTGAGAAAGGAATCAGGTTCAAGGCAGGAAAGGGGGACAAAATCAGATTCTGGGAGGATATTTGGGGTGGCACATCGCCTCTAGCAGCTCAATTTCCGTCTTTGTACGCTTGCTCTCGGAAAAAAAATGAATCTATAAAACATTGTTTGAGTAGCAATGATTCCAGCTCTTGGGATTTGGGGTTTAGGAGAAATTTTAATGATTGGGAGCTAACTGAGGTGACATCTTTCCTTGAGCTCTTGAACTCGCGACTTCTCGATGTGAGTAATCAGGACAGGTGGGAATGGACGAGGACGAAGGACTTGAGATTCTCTGTTAGATCCTTTCATAATTGGCTCAACACTCATACAGATCGATCATTCATGGGGACCAACATTTGGTGCAACTCAATTCCTTCTAAAATTTCCTTTTTTGTGTGGCTGGCTTGTCTTGGTAAAATTCTAACATTAGATAACTTGATTACTCGGGGTTGGATTACGCCTAATTGTTGTCCGCTTTGTTTGAAGGATGGAGAGTCTGTTGACCATATTCTAATCCATTGTTCCTTTTCTCATACTATTTGGTCTTATTTTCTTGGGTTATTTCGTATTCAGTGGGTCTTTCCTTGTAAGTTCTCCTCGTTGGTAGAAGAGTGGGCCATTAATGATTTCTCTCCCAGAAAAAGATTCCTTTGGGCTATTCTTCCCTCGGCTATTGCTTGGGGGGTGTGGACCGAGAGAAATAATAGGGTGTTCAATGGCAAGATGAGGAGTGATCACGGCAACTTCTTGGAGATCTTGGGTTTATTGTACTTATGGTCCAAGCAGAACATTCAATTCAAGGGGACTACTTTTGATGATTTTATCTTTCGATGGAATTCTTTATGTAATTGTTGACGCTTTTGCTTTCTTTCTGTAGCTGTTTGAGAGGCTTTCTCAGCCTCCTTGTATTCTATTTTCTTCCTTTTCAATATATTATACTTTTTCAAAAAAAAAAATAGTTGATCCACCAGACTGCTCACTAACAACTAATTCCTTAATAACGAAAAAGCCATAGGAGAAAGTGCTTGGATCGAATCCATGACTAGTTTCTGCATCAAGTATCAAATCCGTTTTGATTATGCAGAATTAATCAACAACCGTTTTCTCATGTTAACTTTCGAACATCGATTTTTGTCATGAAATCCCCTAAGGATCAAACTGAACTTATAAATTAAAAATCAAGAAAATAATACCTACTTTTTTATAAAGCCTTGGGTTCTATTGAAGTTGCATTTTTCATTATGGCTATATAGATGTGAGACTTCTATAAAGAGGAACTTGGCAACACAAATTGATTAAATACATGTACAAGGATCAAAGAGTTTATTGAGAGAAATTAACCTTTAAGTTTCGAACAAGGCCATTAAGAACCATTGGGAACTATATCCATGCTCAAGTAACCCACACTCAATAGTCTCCATCTAATGTTTCCATTTTTCAGTGCAAGTAAAATGTTTTTGGTTCTACTCATGGACACTGATGGGGTTTCACTTGTGTTTCTCATGTGATAATCTCATACATTAGGTGAATAAAAATGATTTTTACATGCAGTGAATTTAATGCATCTAAATGTATAAAATTATCACTAGCTAGCTAGAAGAACCAAAGGGCAATGAGCCAAAAGCAGGAGTGGACGGCGCACCAAAGCCTGAAGAACCAAACACTGGTGTCTTTGAAGTGAATGGATCGGAAGATGAGCTGGAGGAGAACTGATTTGTGGACGATTGGCCAAATGTTGGTGAAGGACCAAAAGGACATGATTGCGCAGCACGTGCACCAAATCCAAACCCACTTGTGGACTCACTATAAGGGTTTGCTCCACCTAAGATTAGAAATTATACATGTAACAAACATAGTTAGTAGATAAATGTCGCTTCAGGAAAAGGAACCAAAACTATCCCAACATTTAACTGTAGTTAATAATGCATACCTTTCTCTCTCAACTGGTAATCCTCCACCCTTAATTCTTCATGGCTTTTATCTTTGTAGATAGCCATGGCTGATATGGATTCAAGCTTCCCAGTAGGCTGTGTATCGCAGCAATCATCGACCTCAGGTGTTGGGGTGTAAGAAGCTACTTTGCTTCCCCCACATTGGCCTCCAAAAATTGAAAGGCAAAGGCCAGTGCTGCCAAATGTATGGGCTGTAGTTTGGTCCCCTACAGGATAATCAGGAAAGATGAAATAAGATCACAAACATGATGCAAAACGACAAGAGTTCCCAATAATTTGAAATGAGAGGTAAATCCCTTGATATTCTAAATTGTATATGGAAAAGAAAGTGGAACTCTGGGCTATGACGGGAGATTGAGATGTTTCAAATGGGCTATGACCAAATACAGAAGTTGATTTACCATTCAACCTGCCTAAGTTGCAGCCCTAGTAATTGTGGAGTTGTTTTTGTATTTCAAAAAAACAAAAAATGGAATGGAGGAAGCTTTGCAATGATTTATACAAGGTCATTTCTCATATTTGGCGATGGAAAAATACTTACATGTAAAAAAAAAAAAATGTAATTCAAGCAATATATCATTTCAACCTACTCAATATAATTAGATCCTTCCTAATGCTAATCTAGTTCAAGCCTAATGGCTAAGCATGCCAATAAATAGGCCATACCTAATGTATCTTAACAAACAAACCAAATAATCTAAAATATTACAAACCCTTGTCTAATCTAATTGATCATAAAAGTCCAATCCTGATCTAGTTAATTAGAGTAAAATCAATCATAATAGGAAATGGTCTCACTTGTGATTAAATTTTGAGACAATTATCCTTTCTTAGTTTTTTTGGATAAGTATAATTCTTGAAATCAGAAAGAGATGCAACCATCAGTCAAGATGACCACCTGAAAGAAAAACAAATGCACCAACCAACAATCATGACATCCCATCTAAACACGAAACCCTAAAAAAAAACTCCCTTAAAGTTGGGATACAACTGCACCAAAAAAAAACATCATGTCCGTTGACATGTTATTAAGAATACTATCATGTGAAGTGTGAATGGCATATCGACATTTGGTTTACAACAATACAATGAAAAGGATCGCACAACCTCAACTTGGTTTATTTTCTTAGATTTTTATTGAAACACATGTCCAAACGAAAAAAGAAGAAAAAAAAGATGTTTTAAGAGTCTAAACTGTCCATTCCACAAACAAAGGGAGGTCAACAGGCATAGTTAACTTGGCTCGGCACCCAGGTCATCAACTCAGAAATGAGCATAGCTTGCTTTACCATTGATGATTGATCCACCCGACTACTCACTAACAACTAATTCCTTAATAACGAGAAAGCCATAGGGGAAAGTGCTTGGATCGAATCCATGACTAGTTTGCGCGTCAAGCATCTAATCCCTTTTGATGATGCAGAATTAATCAACAACCGTTTTCTTATGTTAACTTTCCAAAGTCGATTTCTGTCATGAAATCCCCTAAGCATCAATCTGAACTTATAAATTAAAAATCAAGAAAATAATACCTACTTTTTTATAAAGCCTAGGGTTCTATTGAAGTTGCATTTTTCATTATGGCTATATAGATGTGAGAATCTATAAAGAGGAACTCAGCAGCACAAATTGATCAAATACATGTACACGGATCAAAAAGTTTATTGAGAGAAATTAACCTTGAAGTTTCGAACAAGGCCTTTAAGAACCATTGGGAACCATATCCGTGCTCAACTAACCCACACTCAATAGTCTCCATCTAATGTTTTCATTTTTCAGTGCAAGTAAAATGTTCTTGGTTTTACTCATGGACACTGATGGCGTTTCACTTGTGTTTATCATGTGATAATCCGATACATTAGGTGAATAAATATGATTTCTACATGCAGTGAATTTAATGCATGTAAATGTATAAAATTGTCACTAGCTAGCTAAAAGAACCAAAGGACGATGAGCCAAAAACAGGAGTGGACGGCGCACCAAAGCCTGAAGGACCAAACGTTGGTGTCTTTGAAGTGAATGGATAGGAAGATGAATGGGGGAAACTTTGCAATGATTTATAAACGGTCATTTCTCATATTTGGCAATGCAAAAATACTTACATGTAAAAAAAACAATTGTTATTCAAGCAATATAACTTTTCAACCTACTCAATATAAATAGATTGTTCCTGATGGCTAAGCATGCCAATAAATAGGCCATACCTAATGAATCTGAACAAACAAACCAAATAATCTCAAAAATTACAAACTCTTATCTAATCTAATTGATCATAAAAGTCCTATCTTGATCTAGTTGATTAGAGTAAAATCAATCATAATAGGAAATGATCCCACTTGTGATGAAAGTTTGAGACAACTATCCTTTCTCAGTTCTTTAGGATAAGTATAATTATTGAGATGAGAAAGAGATACAACCATCAATCAAGATGACCAGCCAAAAGTAAAAATAAGCACACTAACTAACAATCATGACATCCCGTCTAAACACGAAATCGTCAAAGAAAACTCCCTTAAAGTGAGGATACAACTGCACCAAAAAAAACATCATGTCCCTTGACATGTCACTAAGAATACTATCAAGTGAAAGAATGGCATATCAACATTTGGTTTACAAAAATACAATGGAAAGGATCACACAACCTCAACTTGTTTTGTTTTCTTAGATTTCTATTGAAACACTAGTCCAAATGAAAAAAAGAAGAAAACAAAAATATGTTTTAAGAGTCGAAATTGTCCATTCCATGAACAAAGGGAAGTCAACAAGCATAGTTAACTAAGCTCGGCAACCTGTTTATCAGGTAAGAAATGACCATAGCTTGCACTATCATTAATGATTGATCCACCAGACTGCTCACTAACAACTAATTCCTTAATAACGAGCAAGCCATAGGGGAAAGTGCTTGGATCAAATCCATGACTAGTTTCTGCGTCAAGTATCAAATCCTTTTTGATGATGCAGAATTAATCAACAACCGTTTTCTTATGTTAACTTTCGAACGTCGATTTTTGTCATGAAATCCCCTAAGGATCAAACTGAACCTATAAATTAAAAATCTAGAAAATAATACCTACTTTTTTATAAAGCCTAGGGTTCTATTGCAGTTGCATTTTTCATAATGGTTATATAGATGTGAGAATTCTATAAAGAGGAACCCAGAAACACAAATTGATCAAATACATGTACAAGGATCAAAGAGTTTATTGAGAGAAATTAACCTTGAAGTTTCGATCAAGGCCCTTAAGAACCATTGGGAACTATATCCGTGCTCAAGTAACCCACACTCAATAATCTCCATCTAATGTTTCCATTTTTCAATGCAAGTAAAATGTTTTTGGTTCTACTCATGGACACTGATGGCGTTTCACTTGTGTTTATCATGTGAGAACCCGATACATTAGGTGAATAAAAATGATTTCTACATGCAGTGAATTTAATGCATCTAAATGTATAAAATTGTTACTAGCTAGCCAGAAGAACCAAAGGGAGGTGAGCCAAAAGCAGCAGTGGACGGCGCACCAAAGCCTGAAGAACCAAACGCTGGTGTCTTTGAAGCGAATGAATCAGAAGATGAGCTAGAGGAGAACTGATTTGTGGACAATTGGCCAAATGTTGGTGAAAGACCAAAAGGGTCTGACTGAGCAACACGTGCACTAAATCCAAACCCACTTGTGGACTCACTATAAGGGTTTAGTCCACCTAAGATTAGAAATTATACATGTAAAAAACATAGTTTGTAGATAAATGTCACTTCAGGAAAAAGAACCAAAACTATCCCAACATTTAACTGTAGTTAATAATGCATACCTTTCTCTCTCAACTGGTAATCCTCCCCCCTCAATTCTTCATGGCTTTTGTCTTTGTAGATAGGCATGGCTGATATGGATTCAAGCTTCCCAACAGGTTGTGTATCGCTGCCACCATCAACCTCAGGTGTTGGGGTGTAAGAAGCTACTCTACTTCCCCCACATTGGCCTCCAAAAATTGAAAGGCAAAGGCCAGTGCTGCCAAATGTTGAGGCTGTAGCTTGGTCCCCTACAGGATAATAAGAAAATGAAATAAGGTCACAAACACAAACGATAATTGCAAGAGTTCCCAATAATTTGAAATAAGAGGTTTATCCCTTGATATTCTAAATGGTAAATGGTAAAGTAAGCGGAACTCAGGGCTCCAACGGGAGATGGAGATGTTTCAAATGGGCTACGACAAAATACTGAAGTTGATTTACCCTTCAACCTGCCTAGGTTGCAGCACTAGTAATTGTGGAGTCGTTTTTGTATTTTAAAAAAACAAAAAATGGAATGAGGGAAGCTTTGGAATGATTTATAGAAGGTCATTTCTAATATTTGGCGATGGAAAAATACTTACATGTAAAAAAAAAAAGTATATATATATATATATATATGTAATTCAAGCAATATAACTTTTCAACCTATTCAATGTAATTAGATCCTTCTTGATGCTAATCTAGTTCTAGCCTAATGGCTAAGCATGCCAATAAATAGGCCATACCTAATGAATTTTAACAAACAAACCAAATAATCTAAAAAATGGATCGCACAACCTCAACATGTTTTGCTTTCTAAGATTTCTATTGAAACACATGTCCAAATGAAAAAAAGAAGAAATAAAAGATGTTTTAAGAGTCCAAACTGTCCATTCCATGAATAAAGGGAGGTCAACAGGCATAGTTAACTTGGCTCGGCACACTGGCCATCAAGTCAGAAATGACCATAGCTTGCACTACCATTAATGATTGATCCACCAGACTGCTTACTAACAACTAATTCCTTAATAACGAGAAAGCCATAGGGGAAAGTGCTTGGATCGAATCCATGACTAGTTTGCACGTCAAGCATCTAATCCTTTTCGATAATGCAAAATTAATCAACAACCGTTTTATGTTAACTTTCTAAAGTCGATTTCTGTCATGAAATCCCCTAAGGATCAAATTGAACTTATAAATTAAAAATCTAGAAAATAATACCTACTTTTTGTTAAAGCCTAGGCTTCTATTAAAGTTGCATTTTTCATTATGGCTATAAAAATGTGAGAATTCTATAAAGAGGAACTCAACAACACGAATTGATCAAATACATGTACAAGGATCAAAAAGTTTATTGAGAAAAATTAACCTTGAAGTTTCGAACAAGGCCCTTAAGAACCATTGGGAACAATATCCATGCTCAAGTAACCCACACTCAATAATCTCCATCTAATGTTTCCATTCCTTAGTGCAAGCAAATGTTTTTGGTTCTACTCATGGACATTGATGGCGTTTCACTTGTGTTTATCATGTGATAATCCGATACATTAGGTGAATAAAAATGATTTCTACATGCAGTGAATTTAATGCATCTAATTGTCACTAGCTAGCTAGAAGAACCAAATGGCGATGTGCCAAAAGCAAGAGTAGACGGCGCACCAAAGCCTGAAGAACCAAACGCTGGTGTCTTTGAAGCGAATGGATCGGAAGATGAGTTGGAGAACTGATTTGTGGACGACTGGCCAAATGTTGGTGAAAGATCAAAAGGGCTTGACTGCGCAACACGTGCACCAAATCCAAACCCACTTGTGGACTCACTATAAGGGTTTGGTCCACCTAAGATTAGAAATTATACATGTAAAAAACATAGTTAGTAGATAAATGTCGCTTCAGGAAAAGGAACCAAAACTATCCCAACATTTAACTGTAGTTAATAATGCATACCTTTCTCTCTCAATTGGTAATCCTCCCCTCTCAATTCTTCATGGCTTTTGTCTTTGTAGATAGGCATGGCTGATATGGATTCAAGCTTCCCAGTAGGCTGTGTATTGCTGCCATCTTCGACCTCAGGTGTTGGGGTGTAAGAAGCTATTTTGCTTCCCCCACATTGGCCTCCAAAAATTGAAAGGCAAAGCCCAGTGCTACCAAATGTCGGGGTTGTAGCTTGGTCCCCTACAGGATAATCAGGAAACATGAAATAAGGTCACAAACATGAAACAAAACTCCAAGAGTTCCCAATAATTTGGAATGAGAAGTTTATCCCTTCATATTCTAAATTGTAAATGGTAAAGAAAGTGAAACTCTGGGCTCTGACGGGAGATGGAGATGTTTCAAATGGGCTACGACCAAATACAGAAGTTGATTTACCCTTCAACCTGCCTAGGTTGCAGCCCTAGTAATTGTGGAGTCGTTTTTGTATTTCAAAAAAACAGAAAATGCAATGGGGGAAGCTTTGCAATGATTTATACAAGGTCATTTCTCATATTTGACGATGGAAAAATACTTATTTGTAAAAAAAAAAATGTAATTCAAGCAATATAACTTTTCAACCTACTCAATATAATTATTTCCTTCCTAATGCTAATCTAGTTCTAGCCTAATGGCTAAGCATGCCAATAAATAGGCCATACCTAATGAATCTTAACAAACAAACTAAATAATCTAAAAAATTACAAACTCTTAGCTAATCTAATTGATCATAAAAGTCCTATCTGATCTAGATGATTAGAGTAAAATCAATCGTAACAGGAAATGGTCCCACTTGTGATGAAGGTTTGAGACAATTATCCTTTCTTTGTTTTTTTGGATAAGTATAATTATTGAGATCAGAAAGAGATGCAACCATCAGTCAAGATGACCACCCGAAAGAAAAAACAAATGCATCAACCAACAATCATGACATCCCTTCTAAACACGAAACCCTCAAAGAAAACTCCCTTAAAGTGGGGATACAACTGCACCAAAAAAAACATCATGTCCCTTGACATATCCCTAAGAATACTATCATGTGAAGTGTGAATGGCATATCGACATTTGGTATACAAATATACAATGAAAATGATCGCACAACCTCAACTTATTTTGTTTTCTTAGATTTCTATTGAAACACACGTCCAAACGAAAAAAAGAAGAAAAAAAAAGATGTTTTAAGAGTCCAAACTGTCCATTCCACAAACAAAGGGAGGTCAACAGGCATAGTTAACTTGGCTCAGCACCCTGGTCATCAGGTCAGAAATGAGCATAGCTTGCTCTACCATTAATGATTAATCCACCAGACTGCTCACTAACAATTAATTCCTTCATTATGAGAAACCCATAGGGGAAAGTGCTTGGATCGAATCCATGACTAGTTTGCGCGTCAAGCATCTAATCCCTTTTCATGAAGCAGAATTAATCAACAACCATTTTTTTAAGTTTAACTTTTCAAAGTCGATTTCTGTCATGAAATCCCCTAAGGATCAAACTGAACTTATAAATTAAAACTCTAGAAAATAATACCTACTTTTTTATAAAGCCTAGGGTTCTGTTGAAGTTGCATTTTTCATTATGGCTATATAAATGTGAGAATTCTATAAAGAGGAACTCAACAACACAAATTGATCAAATACATGTACACGGATCAAAAAGTTTATTGAGAGAAATTAACCTTGAAGTTTTGAACAAGGCCTTTAAGAACCATTGGGAACTATATCCGTGCTCAACTAACCCACACTCAATAGTCTACATCTAATGTTTCCATTTTTCAGTGCAAGTAAAATGTTTTTGGTTCTACTCATGGACACTAATGGCCCTTCACTTGTGTTTATCATGTGATAATCCAATACATTAGGTGAATAAAAATGATTTCTACATGCAGTGAATTTAATGCCTATAAATGTATAAAATTGTTACTAGCTAGCAAGAAGAACCAAAGGGCGATGAGCCAAAAGCAGGAGTGGACGGCACACCAATGCCTAAAGAACCAAGCGTTGGTGTCATTGAAGCGAATGGATCGGAAGATGAGCTGGAGGAGAACAGATTTGTGGACGATTGGCCAAATGTTGGTGAAGGACCAAAAGGGCCTGACTGCGCAGCACGTGCACCAAATCCAAACCCACTTGTGGACTCACTATAAGGGTTTGGTCCACCTAAGATTAGAAATTATACATGTAAAAAACATAGTTAGTAGATAAATGACCTCTCAGGAAAAGGAACCAAAACTATCCCAATATTTAACAGTAGTTAATAATGCATACCTTTCTCTCTCAACTGGTAATCCTCCCCCCTCAATTCTTCATGGCTTTTGTCTTTGTATATAGGCATGGCTGATATGGATTCAAGCTTCCCAGTAGGCTGTGTATCACTGCCACCATCGACCTCAGGTGTTGGGGTGTAAGAAGCTACTCTACTTCCCCCGCATTGGCCTCCAAAAATTGAAAGGCAAAGGCCAATGCTGCCAAATGTTGGAGTTGTAGCTTGATCCCCTACAGGATAAGCAGGAAAGATGAAATAAGCTCACAAACATGAAGCATAACTGCAAGAGTTCCCAATAATTTGAAATATTCTAAATTGTAAATGGTAAAGAAAGTAGAACGCTGGGCTCCGACGGGAGATAGAGATGTTTCAAATAGGCTATGACCAAATACAAAAGTTGATTTACCTTTCAACCTGCCTAGGTTGTAGCCCTAGTAATTGTGGAGTCGTTTTTGTATTTCAAAAAACAAGAAATGGAATGGGGGAAGCTTTGCAATGATTTATACAAGGTCATTTCTCATATTTGGCAATTGACAAATACTGACATGTAAAAAAAAAAATGTAATTCAAGCAATATAACTTTTCAACCTATTTAATATAATTAGATCCTTCCTAATGCTAATCTAGTTCTAGCCTAATAGCTAAGCATGCCAATAAATAGGCCATACCTAATGAATCTTAACGAACAAGCCAAATAATCTAAAATATTACAAACTTTTATCTAGTCTAATTGATCATAAAAGTCCTATCCTGATCTAGTTGATTGTAGTAAAATCAATCATAATAGGAAATGGTCCCACTTGTGATGAAAGTTTGAGACCACTATCCTTTTTCTGTTTTATTGAGATCAGAAAGAGATGCAACCATCAGTCAAGATGACCAACAAAAAGAAAAAACAAACATCATGTGGGGATATAACCATCAGTCAAGATGACCAACAAAAAGAAAAAACAAACCAACAAACAATTATGACAACCCTCAAAGAAAATTTTCTTAAAGTGGGGATATAACTGCACCAAAAAAAACATCATGTCCCTTGACATGTCACTAAGAATACTATCATGTGAAGTGTGAATGGCATATTGACATTTGGTTTACAACAATACAATGAAAAGGATCGCACAACCTCAACTTGTTTTGTTTTCTTAGATTTCTATTAAAACACATGTCCAAATGAAAAAAAGAAGGAAAAAAAGATGTTTTAAGAGTCCAAACAATCCATTCCACAAACAAAGGGAGGTCAACAGGAATAGTTAACTTGGCTCGGCACCCCGATCATCAGGTTAGAAATGAGCATAGCTTGCTCTACCATTAATGATTGGTCCACCAGATTGCTCACTAACAACTAATTCCATAATAACGAGAAAGCCATCAGGGAAAGTGCTTGGATCGAATCCATGACTAGTTTGCGCATCAAGCATCTAATCCCTTTTGATGATGTAGAATTAATCAACAACCATTTTCTTATGTTAACTTTCCAAAGTCGATTTTTGACATGAAATCCCCTAAGGATCAAACTGAACTTATAAATTAAAAATCTAGAAAATAATACCTACTTTTTGTGAAAGCCTAGGGTTCTATTGAAGTTGCATTTTTCATTATGGCCATATAGATGTGAGAATTATATAAAGAGAAACTCAGCAACACAAATTAATCAAATACATGTACAAGGATCAAAAAGTTTATTGAGAGAAATTAATCTTGAAGTTTCGAACAAGGCCCTTAAGAACCATTGGGAAGTATATCCGTGCTCAACTAACCCACACTCAATAGTCTCCATCTAATGTGTCCATTTTTCAATGCAAGTAAAATGTTTTTGGTTCTACTCATGGACACTGATGGCGTTTCACTTGTGTTTATCATGTGATAATCCGATACATTAGGTGAATAAAAATGATTTCTACATGCAGAGAATTTAATGTATCTAAATGTATAAAATTATCACTAGCTAGCTAGAAGAACCAAAGGGCGATGAGCCAAAAGCAGGAGTGGACGGCGCACCAAAGCCTGAAGAACCAAACGTTGGTGTCTTTGAAGCGAATGGATGGGAAGATGAGCTGGAGGAGAATATATTTGTGGACGATTGGCCAAATGTTGGTGAAGGACCAAAAAGGCTTGACTGCGCAGCACGTGCACCAAATCCAAACCCACTTGTGGACTCACTATAAGGGTTTGGTCCACCTAAGATTAGAAATTATACATGTAAAAAACATAGTTAGTAGATATATGTCGCTTCAGGAAAAGGAACCAAAACTATCCCAACATTTAACTGTAGTTAATAATGCATACCTTTCTCTCTCAACTGGTAATCCTCCCCCCTCAATTCTTCATGGCTTTTGTCTTTGTAGATAGGCATGGCTGATATGGATTCAAGCTTCCCAGCAGGCTGTGTATCACTGCCACCATCGACCTCAGGTGTTGGGGTGTAAGAAGCTACTCTACTTCCCCCACATTGGCCTCCAAAAATTGAAAGGCAAAGGCCAGTGCTGCCAAATGTTGAGGCTGTAGCTTGGTCCCCTACAGGATAATAAGGAAAGATGAAATATGCTCGCAAACATGAAGCATCAACTGCAAGAGTTCTCCATAATTTGATATGGGAGGTTTATCCCCCAGTATTCTAAATTGTACATGGAAAAGAACTAACCAAATGGGTAAGTGTGGGCTCCGAAGGGAGATGAAGACAGAGATGTTCCAAATGGGTTGCTACCAAATGCCAACATTGTCTGGCCAAAAACAGGAGTAGATCCAAAACTAAAGGATGGAGTACTTGATGCACCAAAAGCAGGTACTTGAAGTACCAAATGCAGGGTACTTGAAGATCCAAAACTAGGGGTACTTGACGTGCCAAATGCTCCTCCAGATCCAAACTCAGGGGCACTTGATACACCCAATGTCATACCTGTGCCACCCAATGCTGGAGTTGTTGCAGCTCCAAAAGCCGGGGTGCTTGTTGCACCAAACGCAGGTTCACTTGATCCACTGAAGGGTGTAGAGAAACCAAATAGATTGCTTCCAAATGGACTTGTTTGACTAGGTGTTGACCCAAAGCCTCCAAAAGCAGGTTTCTGCCCAATTACAGATGATCCTTTCAAAAAGAAAAAACAAAGGAGTTATCACTCAATGAAAATTTCCAACAAGCAACAAGTCAGGAAACAACAAACCTTGACAAATACATATGATTGAGAACAAGAAGAGCAAAATGTTATCCATCAGAATACAAAAGTGTCTCAAGGTACAGCTACTCTACCAAACAATGGTGAATAAAGTCCCATAGCATGAATCAAATGTAGAAGATATACAAAGAAGAAACGCCATGAAAGGCGCAAGCAATAGGAAACACTCAATCATATGTATTTTCAAGTACTACTGAGAAGAAAGAAACGTGTTCTTGATTATTAAGTTATATTCTTTTCTAAAGAGAAGAGGCAAATCAATCAAACACGTTCAAAGACATACCCCCACTGGACGTAAAACAATAATTAGAAGCAAATACAACCTATAATGGAAACACATTACTTCTATGACCAGTAAGCAGTACAGCACAGATATATTGGGAGGGCGAGAAACAATTAGTTGCCAAATACAACCTATAATGGAAACACATTACTTCTATGACCAAATGTTACGTACCCACTTAAATCGGAACACAAAAATAATTTAAAAAGAAGAAAAAGATTGAGATTGATCTCATTCGAGGGAGATCGGACCTCCTAAGCCACCAATTCGAGATGGTGAATCTCGGATCTTAATAATAATTTCTCTCCATATTTTCATTAATCTCATAATTAATTTAAATACAAAGAAACACTACCTTAACTACCCACTTATCCAAACTACTCACTCTCCTATTCATTCAAGTAACTATCCCATAACCATAACTACATAACTCCTACACAATTCGTAACTACCCTTACCTATTACCTAAGACTCCTTAACTAATTGAAACTCTAAAACAATTAAAATAAAATGCATCAAGATGCATCAAATGTTGATACAAGATAATAATTTCTAGGCACATAACACCAAATGGATATGAAGCATTACCAAAAGCAGGAGTCGAACTTCCAAGAACTGGTGTAGACGAAGTACCAAACGTAGGAGTGGATGTGCCACCGAATATAGATCCCCCGGTCTGTGAACCAAATGATGTAGTACTTTGGAACGAAAGGATTGCTACCAGCATTGTTCGCCTGACCAAAAACTGATTGTGACCCAAATGGGCTACTTGATGACTGGCCAAAAGCAGTTAAATGACGATAAAAGAATAGAAACTGATTATTATAAATATTCAGAGGAAGATGCAATTCACCAGAAATAAAAACGTATAAACCTCAACAAGTTTATTAGAAATTATGGACATATCCTTACTAATAGAATGTTAGAACAGGGATATCAAATAAATAATAGCATCTTCTTTATCAGTAACGACTAAACTTTTTTTTATCAATAATCGAACTATTCGACAATTACACATATTTTTGGTAACCTAGAAAAATCTAATCGGTGGTTACCCAACAGTGTCTCAATGATTCAAACCCGCTAATTTGCTTAAATGATGTAGTTCGATGTATCTAAATCATAGTTTCAAATCTGGTCCGAGCAAGATGACTTAGGCAAGTCATCTTGGTATCGTCCATCAATGAGACGGATAGATAAGGCATCTCAAACCCACGGAATCTCGTGAGATAAACAAGATGACTAGACTGAGATTTTGAAAATCTTGACCGAATCAGTAAAACTCATCTGAGTCAATCAGGATTTTGTATATTTTTATTAAAAAATTCACTTTTTTGGAGTTCAAATACATATATCCAAATAAAATGTGATTTCATGATTAAACATCTTCTAATAAACCTTATTTTATATAAATAAAAATTATAATTATTTTTATTTTAAATGGTTTATCTCATCTGAGAAGAGTTGAATCGTCCAAGACAACTCGGTCTCGTCAACCAACGAGATGAGACGTCGATGTGAGATTTAAAACCATGATCTAAACTGTTGAACTATGTGAAGTGTGAACCTCTACAAAACCCACCCAAGTAACAATTTCACTCGCCAAACCCAAAAAATTAGAATAACTCATGTTCTTGAGAGCATCCCCAGACTCCCAAAAGAAGAAAAAGAAACATGAAGATTCACACAAACATCAAATCTAAACCAAAACAACACAAACATAAAGAAAAAGAGTTGAGACAAAAGCTTACGGTTACTTGAACCAAATATAGTTTCGATTCTTTAATCCGATACCCACAATCACAATGGGTTCTGCAACCCAAACTGAAACAGAGGTAGATAAACAAATCAAAGATCAAAGATGGTTAAGTAGCCAAAACATAAACATCGAATCAATCTTGTATATAAGCATATATAATGGTTCGATCGGTAAGGCTTGTTTGCTTAAATCCAACCCTAATTGCAATTATAGAAATATAATAATGGATCGATTAACAGGGGCGGAGCCAGGATTTTCTTGTAGTGGGGGTATAGAAACTATGGTTAGTTATATAGTCGAAGAACTTGAAGAAAAGGTTTTTGGTGAGAAGTTGAGGAAAAGGATATTTAGGTCATTTTCAATTAATATATGACAAGTCCCGGTCAAGGGGGGCAAAAATTGGAGGGAGTGAGGTGAGGGTGTTGGGGCAAATGGGGAGAGAGGTAATTAGTTGAAAATATAGAGGGGTATCATGAAAGTACTGTCAGGCTAAATTAGTTGCACAATGGTTGTGGGCCTTGGATCCGTTCTTCCCAGGCTTAATCTATTCCATTGGGCCTATTTCCTAGGGTCATTTACAGAGCTAGAATCTGGCCCATCAATAGGTCCTATAGATATATAAAATTGGTGTTGGATCCTAAATGGATACGTTGAACCTATCAGTGTTTGGTTTCGGGCTACAATGTAATGTTTTTGTTGGGCCTCTTAATCTCAGTCTTTTTTTTTTTTTTTTTTGGTATAATCTTGTTTATCTTGTAAATTTCATTTTTCAGTGATCACTAATTATTGATCATAGTCATAAAATGTTCCAAGTTTTTTACAAAAACTCATAAGATTTTCCCAATAAGAGATTAGCCAAGTAAGTTGGCAAATCAATGAATTGCTTTATGATTTACCGATTAATCATGGAATATAGTAACGTTTTTGCAAGTCACCCTCAAAATTTTATTTTCTTTAAACATTCAAATCTCAAGAACAAGCTCGGCTTTTTGAGAGGTTGTAGATAATAGGTTGTGGTAAGAAACCCAAGAACATCATTTATATATTTCCCAAATTTTCCCTATTTTTAACAAAATTTCATGAATTTATCCAATTAACAAAATTGAAACCTTGGTGTATAATTACGGAATCCAAACTTATTACTATAGATCTATTTTACCCATGATCTTCGATAAATGATACCAATTGCATCCACAAGGTTTATCCTGACTTACCTGGTTTTGTGGGGTATTGCATTTAACAGGGGGTAAGATATGGTGCTGTAAGGGGCCAGTTGCCTTGCAGCTGCTAGTTACATCCCATAATTATTATAAAAAAAAAAAAAAAACCGTTTATGTTAGCCTATCATTTTTTTTAAAACAAAAATATAGTTGAAATATATAATCATTGATTAATATTGATCATTTAAACTTGCAGTCATATTTTTTTACAAGCTGGTGTTATCAATTTTTTGTTTTTTTAATAAATGGGTAACTCTGTAGACAAGGGACCGGGCCTATATCTAGGCTTTGCCCAATCCATAGACCATAGTCTTGTCCAAGGACTAGTCCTTAGACATGTGCAACGTCTACACATCACACACACCAAGTAAGTAAAGGTGCCCTCATGGGTGGCTCCTAAGGAATTAATGCTCATATTAGGTATCGAACTCATGACCCTATGGACAATAACCACTTATTGGTCCAAAATTGCAGTTGAACCAACCCCTCAGGGTTTACTTTTTACCTTAAGAGGCTAGAAATATCATTTTGACAAAATCCAGCTACTAGAAAGTATTTTACTAAGAAATAAATTCAGCTTCTGCAATAACATTTCTCCAACATGGTTGCCAAATTGCCAATCTAACTCAACAGCACTTTTCAGCCTTTTATAACACTCCTTCAAGCTTCGAATCTCCTCAACATTAGAATCAAAAAGTATTTCAAAATAGGGTCCAAGTAACTCCATGGAGTTCTAATGAGTTTGTCAACAAAAACAAAAAAAGTGACAATGCAAAGACCTCAAGCAATCCAATTAAACCAAGTTGTCATTGAGTGGAATAAGAGGCCTTTTTTTTTTTTTTTCTTTTTTCCTTTGGACTATTCGTCTTCTTGACCAAACAAAAAAGGGAGACACAGGGGAGTAACGAAGACAAGTCGATATGAAAAGCATGTATTCTCTTGCCTATTAGAGTAAGATGGAGACGTAGTTCACAACTGTCTTTGGATCCAATTGAGGGCTGAAATCAGTGTGGTTGTTTTGTTAAATGCCATCTGTGTAGTCCCTCAATCGAGGGAGCAAACCCAATATCAAGTAGGGAAATTTTATTGGCATGCCCAAAAACTCTAAGTCTCCTCATATTTTTAGGGGCACCTCTAAAAGTAAAAATAAAAATGTTGTAGGCACTTCATGTCAAAGGGCACCCCTCATCCTCCAACTATTCTGACAACCTCAGGCAAGAAGAAGAAGAAGAAGAAAAAAAACAGAGAGGGAGAGAGACAGAGATTGGAGGAGAAGAAGAAAACAGATAGAAAGAGAGAGAAGAAGAAGAAGAAAAAGGTGTCGGTGTTGGCCCGCCCTTAAGCTTTGTGGAGTGTCAATAAAATTTCCATATCAAGTAATTAAGATCATCCAGGGATGGTTTGGGGGTACAGTAAGACAAAAACACTACAATTTAACGAAAAGGTCAAAAGCTAAGATTCGGGAAAAATATGGATGCTTTACTTGATTTAAAATTGTCTCATTGTGAGGAAAGACGGATCCACATACAAAAATAATCAGCCAGATGAATTCCAAATTCTTCCCTTGAAGGAAACCACCATAACTGAAACGTCATCATGGTATTTCCGTCGGTCGCCATGAGGAATATCAAGCAACTCATGAAAATCCATTCCTGAAACAAGCAATGATAAAACATCACTGGAAGGTAGGACAATAAATCAACCCAAAGTTTTAAGTAATTCACCTCATCATCCAGACTCAGGATATTCTGAACTAACACAAATGACAAAAAAACACAAGGATCACCATGTTCTACACATGGGGCAATGGACTCTTCTCATCCTCCCCTCTAAAATATCCACGTTAAAATATAAAGCTAAAGAGATCAAAGAATCCTAGAAGCTAATGTGAGCCAACTGACCATTTTTTATGGCAGCACGAAAGAGAAGCTCTGCGATGAGGTACTGTGCAGGATTGCCTTCGGGGGAATTTTCCATGAACCATGTGACATGAGAAACCACCTCTTCATTACTGAAGTATTGGTAAAGCCCGTCAGAGGAAAGGACCAAGAAGCGGTCACTTGCACAAAGTCGGTGATGAAGGAGAGAAGGAATGCAGCCGATATAAGGAGCAGTCCCCAAGTAATCAATGCGAAACATCTCCAATAACGCTTCATTGAATCTCGGCTGCACCCAAATGAAATAGAACCATGGTTTATCAGCTTTTTGCAGGAAGGGGCCAAACTCTGGAAAAAAAGATTGTGCAAACTTGCATACATGATCTAAAGCTAAATAGAAGCAACGTAACAACCGTATCTATCAAAAAGGTAATAAAAAAAGTTTATATTTAGAAAAAAGAAGTTTTATTTCAGTTCCATACTATCCAAATGCTTCCAATGCTATGCCAAAGGTGCCACCTTGGTGAGGTGGTAAAGTTTGCATGGGGGAAGGGATGTAATATCATAGACCTTGGATCAAAACCCCACCTTCACACTTCTATCAAAAAACTAAAAAATAAAAATAAAAGTAATGAATTGACCAGAGCCCAAAATTAGTATCAACAAAAGCAACCTGAACCACTGGCCAAATTCCCCCATTTTGGAGGACCAAATGAAGGGCATAAAGGTGGTAAAATGTGCCATGTCCTTGCTGCCTTACGTCCTCAACTCTTGCATATATCTATGCATGTATTGGGCAGTTCATTGAGCAACTAAAGACATAGGCAAGAAGAAACACATGCAACAACCTATTCACTGAAGAAAGCATGCTTAGATCAAATCCCTAGCTACCTAAGAGAAAGAAAGCAACACTACAACTTGCATGCTGCCAAAGTCATCAATCATCAAAGCCTTAATCAAAGATTTGGGGTAGGCCAAACGAATACTGTTCCTCCATTCAATTCTGTTTAAAGCATTGTTTTCTGTAACAGTGTGAGAACCATATGAGTAACTGACCTCCTTGAGAAACCCTGCGCCAAATGCTCTAGTGACCTTCAACTGCCCTTTTACTCTATCATTCATGATAGCTTGGTTATCATCGACATGTTCAGCTTTTATCCTCATAACCTCCTGTAGCATTTAAAAAGAGTAAATGGTCATTCCCAGAATATTAATTTCGGTTGCTTCCATATGAAGAACAAAAGAATAGTTCTGAAATATCAATCATCTTTTGTCCATAGAGAATGTATAGAAATTTCACCTTATTCACTAATGTTGCTGTGAAACTGCTTCAGCAAAATCAAACAGATAATGGGCATAAGGAGCATAAAAATTCCCCAGCTACACATATCCTTTTATTTTTTCTGTATTTTAAAAGTGATTATATTAAAACATCATATCATCATCTAGATCTTATTCCAAATAATGGGATCAGCAACATAAATTTATTTCAGTTTTTAATTATATCTCAACTCATATTCTCAAGAAAATCCTAAGTTTTCATATTTTTCATAATACCTTCACCCATCCATTTTCATATTTTCTTCTTTACTTGGTTGCAATAGAGCTAGAGAGTAATCCCTCTTAGGAGGTGATTTTCTATTACTAAGTCCATCCCATGCATACTCATTTGCACACACACCACATTTTATTTTACAAATGGGTCAAGAGTCAAAAGTGATGATCTCTTGAGATCCCTACCTAGCTCTTTAAACGAACAAAAAACAGTCCCATTGAGGACACAACTCATGCATGAAGGTCCCTAGCCTTTCCAATGGTGGTGTTCAACTCATGAACACCTCGTAAAGGTTAAACCAACAAAAAAGATACTCCTAAGTGAGCACGTAAGTTTCCAAAAGAGCTTTTAAGTTCAAAGTGATGGAATCCATGTGGATTCTCACCAAAATCCTAGGCTCACAAAATATTCCAGCAAGCTTCCCTTTTCACTTTTAGCTTGCTCATTAGCTTAGTTTGTCCATTTTCTAAAACTAAACTATTGGCAATTTTTCCTAAAATTCTCTATAACTCCCTCTACTTTCAAAACCTTAAAAAAGAGAGTTTTAAATGCTTCATTTATGGTCATATTGGTAACTATCGTTAGATGGGAGGGACAAGGTGTCTAACACCTTCATTGTCCTTCAACTGAACTCCCTTACCTTAGAATTTTTAGGTAGACCAAAACCCCCTATCATTTTGGATATGCGAGTCATTACAAACCAAGAAAAACAAATTTCAAGACATTTTTATGGTGCCCATTCACATCTTAATTGAATGGTAGCGACTCCAAAACCCAAGTAAATGAGCTCAAATCCCCAAAGATTTTGAAGCCCATGTATCTACAACGTGTTTCTAGTATTTTAAATTTACTTTAGAACTTTATTTTGCTTTATTTTACAATTGTTTGAGACCTTTTTAGATGCATTTGTTTTTTAATAAACTTGCATTATTTATAAGTGAATATGTATGATTAATCTGCATATTAGGACTATGTGTGCGTATCCTGTTGGGTAACTCCCCTGTTACTCACCCTACCAATCATCTCAATTTCAGGAAGTTCCAGTGATCAAGGATTAGTTTTAAGATTGTTGCAATTTTGAGATTAGTAGGTTTGTGTGTTGTCAACTTCAGTAGATAAAGTAGATTGATTTGTGTTGAGAAAGCAAGTTAATATATTCTTGGCAGTACGTGCCAATATTTCTTTCTGTTATATATTAATAAAGGGAGTTGTGAGATAGAACTGTTTTTTTTGTTTATGTATCGTATTTCGTTATACTTTCACTGCAATATCATTGTCTAAAATCATTGAGTTATATATGTTTATCATTGTATAGGAATTATCTCACACCTTGAGATTCTAACACTTAATCATGGGGACGCGTGTTAGAATTTTGAGGCGTGACATGCAATGAGGACAAATCAAATCAATGACAAGTGTCCCTTGTCTTGTTTTTGTTCAAGCCAACCGAAACCAGAGGGAGTAGGCACCCCACGGTACTAAATGTAGGCCAAGATTAATGATCAAGTGTCAGTAGACCAAATTGCACTTCCATGATACTAAATACTAATCAAACTACAAAATCCAAATATGGAGATGTAACCCTGGACAATTGTAGGAAACCAATGGCCACAACTTTACCGATTGGTATTTATTATGAGAGATGTTTTACACTTGCTCAATAATTTAAATCAAAATAATGTTGGAATAGTAAAAAACAAAAATCAAATCAAATCCTATATGAAAGAGAATATATGAAACAATCACTGGATTGAACCTTTAAGAAAAGGAAAGAAAAACATACATACCTCCTCAACACTTGCGCTGTGATCAGTGGAAAGCTGAACAGCCCTCATCTTTAATTTGCACATGGAGATCTCTCTGTTCTTGTTGACAGTGTTAACCTGGTTGATCTGATTATGCATTGGAGATTCCTCCGATATTCTGTCCAGCTCTACACGTACTAGTGACTCCCTAGATCTGTTCCATTGCCTCATGTCATCCTTCACAAGATTTGGATTTGAGTGACGATCACTTGGCCTCTCTTGTGCCAAAATGGCACGGCTATCTCCAAGGTTCATGACATAGACATCCTGATCCTTCATTAACATCACTAGAACACATGAGCCCATCAGAGCAAGCTCTGGGTTTCTGTCGAGTGTTTTCTCCACCATTTCCATGTAAGCCTCCTCGGTGGTTTGAAGAGCTCGAGCCATCGAGCTCAAGACCGCATCATGATCACGCAATCCTGACTTGCACTTCCTTATGGGCCTCAGTGACTCCATGGTTCTTTCATCGCCTTGGGTCTCTTCTCTGTGCCAATCATAACTCCAAGGGAACAGCTTTTTACGCAAGGATTTCTGCTTTCTGTACATTTTTCTAATCATCGACAGTGACAGAAACTTCCTTGTAGTCATCTGGTCTGCGATAGAAAGAGAAGCAACCGTGCCTTGTTTAGATTCCACCCCAACAGCCACTCCATCTTCTCGCAAAGCACTGACATCTGCAACCTGACAGCTAAAGCTATCTCCTGCAGGATTCACTGAGCATGACATAAGCTGTGCTTCTGGAAAGGTTTCTCTTGAAGACAAGCCATCTGATCTTAGCCCCAAATCCCATAGACCTTTTCTTTGGTTTCCAACTTCTGAAAATAAGGTAATATCGTGTACATCCCAATGTTCCATCTGAAATAGCTCAAAAAGCCGTTTACTTTTCCTGCCTTGGCCAGCCAATTTTGTAGTTGAATAAGGAAAAGCTTCTGCACATGAGACACTTGGACCTTCAACCCTCGGCTTAACTTCATCTTTCACCTCAATTATCTCATGATGAGATACTTGAGCTGTCGCAGTTTCTAGATCAAATGGTTCTCCTAAACCACTGCAATCAATCCCTTTACTCGATTCAGAAATTTGAAGGTCCTCTTCTCTGCACTCCAAAGACCCAACATTTCTGTTCTCAAAAAGTTCAGAATTTGATACATCATTTACAGATTTATCTTCACAATCCCAAAGCAGTCCTTCCAATTCCTTATCTATAGCCCTATAAAGATGGTTCATAAGAAAATCAGGCGCATCAGGGCCACTAAAGCCATCATATATACCAACAAATAACCATCCATGTTCTTCGGAGAGCACTATATGAACCCTGTCTTCACCAGCCTTGCCGTGAGCCCATTGCAAGCAGTGGGTATTCCTATATTCTACTTTGGATGGGCCAAATTCGAGACAATTTTGTAGAGCTTCAGGTCGGAACTTTGGCTCCTTAGGATGCCAGACAAACTGAGTCACTGGATTCAAGAAAAATCGTTGCATCCAGCCAGAACCCACCCCATGTCTTGAGAAGGTCTGAGTCAGTGAATTCTTCATTGGCCCACTCAGGCTCTTCACCAGACCCCTGAGACCCTCTTTGCCTCGACCATGTGCCAGAGGAGCTGAGAAGTTAGTTTTATCGATGCCATCCAGAGGACCTGACATGAAGGCCCCCTTTTCAATAGGACCAGACATGAACCCACCTCCCCTTTCCAAAGGACCTGAAGCAAATCCTCTCTCCAAAGGTCCTGACATGAACCCATGCAGAGGTCCAGACCCACGAGGCATGGGCTGTAGAGGGATCGCGGCAAATGAAGAAGTGCTCTCGAATGATGCAGCGGGCTCTTGGGTGTCACTGGAAAACCATGCATTCTGGTTTCCAGACCTAGCCGTGGTGGGATTGGCACTGACTGATGCCCCCGAGATGGTTTTGAATGAGGTTTCAGGAAAATACTTGTTGGGTCTCTGCGAACCCCCCGAGTGATCTTCTACAATGTCATGTCGGAATGACCCACTCATTGTTTCAGAATCAAGTGTGCTTGAATCAATTGTGAACCTCTCAGAGTTTGATGGGGTTATGGCGGGAGACTCAAGAATTACGGGTCTAACATAACAGAAGGAATGACCCAATCCTCCATCTAATGGTTCTAAGAACTCTAAATCAACCCCGCCTTTTCTTTTACCCGGCGGCACAAAACACCCCACGACATGGGAAGTGCTATTCCCCATGACAGATTACACTATATAGAAGACCTCTGAAATGGAGGGTTTCTATGATTCTGCACCATAAGCAGGTACAGAAGAAACAAGCTTAATGGAAACCAAGAAAGCCCAATATATCCCTCAACCTTGTGGGTTTTCTGGTAACAATGCATCATCTATCTCTGAGTCTCAGATTAAAAGCATAAATATGGGAATAAAAAAAAAATATGATATAGGTTCTAGTGTTTCCTCAATCCAACTAAAATTCTCTAACTAACTAAGAACATGGCAATGAGAAACAACAACGATTATAAATGATAAAAGCCCTATTCTGACTTTTTGTGTGATCACCAAACTTGTGTGGGTGTTAGGATCATGAACCACAGCAAAACAGATACAAAGATAATAACTAAAACATCTCAAACAAAGAAATCAGACAGAATTCTTGGAATTTGAAAGGTATCCATAAGAAAGACAAGCTGAGATTGAAGGAAGGCAATAAGAATTGGAGAAAAACCAGCCCAGATGCAGATATAAATCAAAATAAATGAGCTTAGTAAAGAAAGACCCAGATAAGATTTACAGAGAAAGAAGGAGAAAAGGGAATCCAGATGAGATTAAAAAAGTTGGAAAAAGAGTCTAAGAGAAGATAGAAAAAACCTGAGATTTTATGTTAGTCTTACTATGATGAAACATCTATGTTAGAAGTTCATCAAGGATGGTCTCTTTCTTGGGGTTTTCAAATGGTTTAGGAGGGTATAAGGAAACCAAATTATTTTTCATTTTAAATGATTGGGGACAATGGTGCTGTTTTTTTCTTTGTTTTTTCTTGATTAGGGGTGTTGGTGTTGTTGGAGTCAGTAAATAACCACTATTATCTGTCATCATCATGGTCATGAATAAAATGGATGGAGTAGGGGAGACTTTCAATTTTCAAACAATGGGTAATGGGTATAGAATATGGATTCCCACCCAAATATGCCTACACTCACCTGGATAAAAAAAAGTCAAACATACTAAAGTCCAAAATCTTAAAATTGAAGAAAAATAACAAATTTTATTTAAATAAACCAAGATTAAAGATAACTTTAAAAAAATAAAAATAAAAACTTAGTGAGGAAGAGATTCCTCTCCTTATTCTTAACCAAATGACATTATAGAAGTGAAAAAGTAAGAAAGAGGATGTAAGAAAAATCACTAAGTCAGAATTTTAGAAAGAAAAAAAAAAAAAAAAAACTTGGGTTGGACTGACTGTCATCTCAAATCTGGTTCAAGACACTTTCATTTCAAGGCACATAATTAGGATAATTGTTTAAAAACTCAAGTTATGTTTCTATGGATGATTGACAACCTAAGACTGATGTGATGTTTTGGATTGTACGATATTTTATCGTTTTAGTTTTGACTAAACACATTTGAGTAGTTACTTGTCGTAATCAGATTTAATGTACACCATTTGTACAATCAGGATGGGAATTCACCTCAATCAACTGCTTGATCTTGATTTTAATTTACCATAAAAGTTGAGAATTTAGGTTTTAATTAAAAAAATGTTGAAGCGGTTTTAGTTAAAAATTATTATTTTCATAAATTTATATTAATTCCTATTTTCTTTTTTTTAAATGTTTTGGATTTTGACAAAGATCCGATATCGAATTGGTTCTAATCAGGATCACCCATGTCTTCATCTAATAAGTACCCGATCTGATAATATTTTAGAAAGTATATAAATTGTATTATATACTTTTTTTTTTTTATCAAGAATATTAATTGTATTATATTCTCTCTCTCTCTCTCTCTCTCTCTCTCTCTCTCTCTTATCGTGGGTATCCTCACCTTTTAGGTGGGACTAATCCCACGGTCACACGCACCGCCCCCTTAAAAAGTCCTAAGTGAAGTAAATTGAATCAAGAGTCAATTGGACCTAGATAGTGGTCCCAAAGAAATTTTGTGGGGTTTCAAACACTTAACCTATTCTTCCTAACGAGCTTATCAAGGCTCAGCTTGCCACTAAGCCAATTCCTTGGGATTGTATTATACACTCATATTAATAGAAAATATGGACACACAAAAATAATCACAATTTTGAATAATCTTGATATTATTTCAATCATGGAAATAATATTTCTCTCCCTTATCCCTTAGAAAGAAAAAGAGAGAGAAAATCTAAATATAAGTGCCTTGTATCTTTTTTCTAGCATCTATAAAATTCTTGCAACCCAACCAAAGGAGTCAAAGATTCCAATTGACATTGAGGTTAGAATGAAGAGTCCCCACGTGACACACTAAATCAACTCTCTTGACGTGACAAGTTTGAGAATAATAGATCTGTACTTCTCGAGATACACATTTTTATGGGAAAATACAATTTTGTATCTTGAGATGTACAGATCCAAGGCTCCCGAACTTGTCACATTAGGAGAGTAGATGTAGTCAGATTATCACGATTCTAGAATGAAACATAACCAATATCTCAGATGTGTGCATGGAACTGATCCACAAAGGCGAGATCCAAACAAACATTTTGAAGAAAACTGAGCTGATTGCTAATTTCTAACACTTGGATTTGAGAAAAAAGTTTCATCATGAACAACCCAATACGGAAGTTTTCAAGTACACGGTGAAAAAACATATTATTACAAATCACCAATCAAACTGAATTTGTGGTCCACAGTAAACATTTTGTTCTTAAAAGAAGAGATGAAGTTCCAATCCAAATCCTTTAGAAATACAAGTTTGACTAAACCTTCTGGTATTATAACCATCAAACATTTAATTAATCAAGACCATTCCACAAATAGACATAAATCATATGATAATGGTGTATAAATAAGTTTCATCTAATGATTTCTTCAAAAGAAACAATTCCAATCATATGATAATCATGATCGGGATACTTTTTCTTTTTGATAATCCATTGATATATTGAAATTATTTTGGAGGTTAAATCAGATACTCTGTTTTAATTTTGATGTATATTCAAAATAGATAAAATAAGATAAATTCTATTGGCACTCCAACTTTTACTTATTACACCCCAATTACACCATTTAAAAAACAACTATGAAAATGAAAATCCACCATCTTAAATAATCCCTTTAAAAACCATGTTGACATCAACTACGATTGTCTACTTCAAGCTCTTGATGTTGATGTCGAGCTCCTCGCTCTTTGATATCTCTCCATCATCAAAGAGCATAAAATATCGTTCTTCCTAAAGTGAGAAAGATAATCATTTCTCACCCTATCATTTTTTTTTAATATAATTTAGTTGAGATGTAATAAGAAAAAAATGGGGTGTCAATAGAAGTTTTCTAAAATTAATGGAATGCTCAAAGGTGTAGTAAAGAAAGAAGACAAAAAGATCCCATTTTCGTTCATCAAGACAAAGTAAGGGATGGTTGCATGTATGTACGTAGGGCCATTCAAAACTAACTCCACACATATATGTGACTAAACAGACCAGACTAAATAGAGGGGCCAACCCCATGTTTTCTTTTTCTAACACTAGAATAGTCGTAGACCACCAAACACATAAATAAAAACAAATTAAATAAGATTTTAAAATGTAGTTGAAGTGGGTATCTTCAACCAAAATCCAAGCCCTCTCAAAATATTTATTGAGGTTGTCATTCTATTCATCTTGAATATATAAGATGGGAAGTGTAAGAGAGTAACATTAGAGATGTAACCTTAGATTATTATATTATGTGATAAAAAGTTATCAACTTTCCTTTCATGACCAACTTATAAGTTTTTCTTTCTTTCAAAATTACAAGAATGTGAAGATGGGCTTCTTTCAGTTCACAAGTTTTGGTCCTGTGTTGACAATCCCATTTTCTTCTTTCTCTTGAAGTGACAGCAAATGGATTAGATTCAGGGGATCAATCAAGACAAAGTGGATTTGATGAGCTGCTCTTAGACAATCTAATCTGTGGCCTTTATGAATAAGATTGATTTATAGGCTGCACCCAATGTGGTTGGATATAATGATACCCTAAAAATGGGTATGAATTAACCTAACTCTTCTTATAACTATTATTAATAATAAATAAATTAAATAAAAATTCAAATTAAATAATCAGATTAGTGTCTTTTACTGCTCAATTTTTGTTGGTAAGATAAACTTGAACCCAACACATCAAAATCAAATTGAGCTAGAAGGGGGTTCAAACTTCAAACCACTATATAGATATTTATTGTATTCTAGTTATGGAAATCAATTAAGAATTAATCAGGTTTCTGTGATTAATCAATTAAGAAAATTAGTCAGATTGGGATGCAAAAACAAAGTCCATTCTATCTTGAATCAAATCATTCTCTCATCTTATTTAGCTTTTAAAATATCCTCTTAATTTTGATACAACCAAGTGTCTAATGAGTTCACATTGTTACAGATCAGAAGCATATAAGTGCTCAAGTACCAATCATCTTCATTAAATTAAAAAAAAAAAAAAAAATCCATCTTCATTCATGATTTGAACTTGAATATCTCATGTTAAGAATGTGCAACAAAACCAATTGGATGGTGCAAACCCTAAATAAGAAGATATCCAAAGGAGTCGTGAATCATTCTTGTGAACTTCATTTCTCTCCATTCAATTTTTCTCTCTTTTTTTATTTTTATTTTTAAAACTTGAGTTCTTCTTTATTGAGGTTGTCCACCACTCAAACACATGGTAGATCCATTTGCATCGTAACCATTATAGTACGATCTACTCAAATCCACATCATTCATGTTAAGTACATGGATTTCATGCATAACACAGTTTAAGTCATTTATGAAATGATGAGAATTTACTCAAATACAATTGGAATATATAACCTGGACATCCAACAGAGGACAACATTGGATAGTATATCAAAATCATGTTTACACAACTTCTTTGAAGTATCAAAATGGCACCCATTTACAATATTAATTATTCACTAATGTTTTCACAGGCCTAGTAGCAATGGCAATAATTATCTGCAGTTGTAACACCAAGAAGTTTAGTTGACAGTTCAATCTCTGTGCATGAAGGGATCCAAGGTGCTTGATTCCATGAAATTACTTTAATAAAGTCTAGCAAGTCATTTGATATGCCTCCTTTATTAACCCTGAAACTTTATGAAAACATATTATTCCTCTTTTTGCTGATAGAGCAGCTCCAGGTCCATCTTGTCTCTTTTTTACAATTTTCTTTGTCAAAGTTATCCTACTTTAGTTGGTTTTACACTGCTTTGCGTTCAGAAAAAGGGCGTTACGGGAGAAGTTTTTAATCCAAAAACAGCACAAGGGGGAAATACAATATCTACTTGTTTTGTACCCATGTTTCACCAGGATTAAAGCACCATCAAAATGCTTAACAAGAGGGGAAAAAAGGGCGCCATCAAAATAATTCGAGTATAGAACTACGTTTATATGACCCCACCTTATAATGGAACATTTGACTAATGTGCTGTCAGGACGTCTACATCTTTGATCGACTTGCACACGGGCCATGTCAACCACTATTTTGCTTATGAAGAACTTGCTTGATTGGATGATCCCAGTCTTCCAATAATCCAAAAGAATGTGATGCATCAGATGGGTAGGATCATCCAATCAGGTCAATTCCTAGGCTACGTGATTTCCTTGCAGAGCAAATTGAATGGTAGGTCCCTAGGGTTATATCCGTCAAAGAAATGATGCGCCTTTTGAACCCCCATCCTAACACATGTGCAAGTATGATTTAGGGACAAATAATTTATTATTTCCAGGAAAAAAAAATTGGAGAAAACTTACATAATATCTTTAGAACTTGTCAAAGCATTAGCAAGTAGGAAGGGTGTTATGAACTGCTTTCATTGCCTCTTGTCGGATGCATGAAAGGTTCAATTTAATCTCCCTACAGAGCCTTCCTTCCACAAGGCTGACAGGCAACCATAGTTTTGGCTTGACATCAACCATGTAATAAAGGATTGTCTGAAATCCTTGCTCTACACAAGATTCAATGCCTTCATGTCTTTCATTGTAGGTCTGCTCCACCCATCCGACACTTAAAAGCATTAGTCCCGTGGATTGAAGCATGGTAAATTGAATATGAGAGATGGGTGTGCACAATTTCAAGTAACAAATGAGCATCATGACCAGAAACTGCAAAGAAAATTCCTTACCTGTTCTATGGACCATTTTCCTTCAAAGGTTTGGAAGTCACCCTGAACCATTTTGAATTCAATATCTCGTCTTTGACCACAAGGAATATTCTCAAGATCTTTCTCATAACAATCTATTATTCCTTTGGCATCAAATTTCAGGCCAAAGGCCAAGTTCTGCTGTCCTATCTGTTTTAAAGAAAACGAAGTTTTCAGCTTTCACATAGAGGAAGAAATTGCAGGGGACAAAAAAAAAAAAAAAACAGAGAGGGGGAAGGATATATAAAATAATAGCAAATACTCCAAATAACTCTTCCTTTGAAAAAGCATTTTCTATACCTGTCCAAACTTGACAAGTTTCTTTTCAACCAAAAGTGTTTAATGTAGGAGCATAATATTACATTAATTCTGAGACACATAGGATCAAAATATATGATTTGGAATCATTACCTAGATTTTAATTAAGAATCATTATTCAACCCTAGCTAGAATTTAATTATTACTAGCTAGATAAAGTTTGACAAGTTTCTTTTCAACCGAAAGTGTTTAATGTAGGAGCATCGTATTACATTAATCCTGACACATTGGATCAAAATACATGATTTAGAATCATTGCCTAGATTTAAATTTTAATTAAGAATTATTGTTCAACCATAACTAGAATTTTATGATTACTAGCTACAGAAAGTTATAAACTAGTTACATTGTAATAGGCATCTCCTATTTTATTGTGAATAGGTTTAGAAGAAAACTTAAGAGGGTTCTATAATACAGTTCATCTTCTATATCTTATCCCAAATATTGTGGCCACAAAATGTATCCTATTGGTCTTCAGCTCTAGCTTAAGCCATACCTTCAATTAAAGCATGTGTTTTCATACATTTTATACTTCTTCCATCCACATCATTTCAGCCTTCCACTAGGTTTCTTTAGAGCCTTCAATTTTGCATCAAAGCACTCTTTCTCACAAGTTTTTGTTGAGTGTACCCAAACCATCTAAATCAACTACCCTTTATTTTATCTTTGACTGGAGCTCATGTACTCATTTATGATTGTCTCACCCATCTCAACATCCTTATTTGCTCCTCTCATTTTGTGAAGTCTATAAATACATATGTAATTCCATTATGTTCAATCAGGATAGTGAACATTAGGTGGTCAAGAAGCATCATTTTAATAATTTGAGTAAAGCAAAGATGAGAATGTTGAGAAGGATATGCAAAAAGACTAGGGAAGATAAAATTAGAAATAAATGCATTCAGGAAAATATAGGAGTAGCACCAATAGGAGGTGAACTAAGAGAAAATCGATTGAGATAGTTTGGGACTATTCAACGAAGGCCAATTCCAGCCCCAACAAGAAGAGATATTCAAGTTGAAGACCCTAAAAGTGCGAGAGGCACACCCAAAAGAACGTAGATGGAGTAGTGAAAGCAGATATAATTCATTTTCAATAATAGAAGACTTAGCTCTAGACATAGTGGAATAGAAGAACATGTTTCATTTAGCTAGCCCCAAATCTATTGGACTAGGCTTTGAGAATAGTGATCTTAAGAAGGGGTTCCATTCAAGAACTAGTCATTTCCATAAAAAAACACCATAGCTTGTTTAGATCCAATATATATATATATATATATATATATATATATATATATCTATCTATAAGGAGCTGTTCGGAGGCCCTAAAGAAATCCAAGTTTTTATGACCGTTGGATCTTGCAAGATCGAACAGTCTCGAAATGTTTGAACCAGTTGTTAACAGCTTTTTGTCAAAATTTTCAGATAATTAAAAGTGAACCCTACCACTTTTTTTTAAAGATCTCTCTCTCTCTCTCTCTCTCTCTCTCAAGTTACAACAAAAAAAAACAGAACCAGGGGTACGATCCTCGTCTTCTTCACTTTGCCTCACTCGAACGAAACTTTCATTTTCGCCACCCCTCCCTCACTCGAACAAAACCATCTTCTTCTCCACCTTCCCTCACTAGAACGAAACCCTCGTCTTCTCCATCTCAAGATTGAGTTAAGAGATCATCTCAAGATCGGACCTCTGTCTTTCTCGATCTCTCAAATATACAATAGAAAACCATGGATCAGACTTTCCAAAAATCGTTAAAAATCACTCCTCAACCGATCAAGCTTTTGAACGGTTGACCGACAAAGGTATCTTTCTTGTACTCTCTTTTTAGAAAGTTGGTTATGAATATTTTCTGAGTAATTCTTCTTCTTTATATTTTCTTGGTGAGGAAAAGATTTTTGTAAATAAAAGTGGAGTCCAGAACTTATCAATATTGCATGAATTTCTTTCAACTTCAAAACATCATTTTTTTCATTTATGCTCCACTTGAAACCCTTTTTTTTATTTAAGTTTCAAAGCCTACCATGAACCTTTCTCCTGCATTTATGACAAATTTACTCTAATACACCTTAATCAAAATTAGATGATGCAGATCCGTCCTTATTAAACTTAAATCACTCATATTTGGGTTGGTACTTCTTATGTTTCACTATGGATAATCCATTTTCTTTCTGTTATAATCTAAGCATATCATCTATCTTCATTTTCACAAAAAATTATATGGAAACAATGGCTGTTTGTTTCATCCTTTGATTCACATAAGTCGGTCATTGAGATAATAGAAGAACTGAAGAAACTTTAGCAGAGTACTGAACTCTAACACCCTTCATTTATTTGAAATATTCTATTTTACAAGTATTTAGGATGATAAAGTTTTATATCGTTTTTGTTGGGAGTAGACCTGGGATTTACACAACGTGGGAAGAACATCATAAGTATACAAATGGATACAGAGGTAGTTGTTTTAAAGCGTTTGACACATTTAAAAAAGCTGAGAGGTATTTATTGGTTTACAATCAACTTCACCATGGAAACCCAACACAATTCCCTGAAGACAGGCAAGGGGTAGGGAAGAAGTCACAAATCCTTCAAGAAAGTCAAGGGCCAACAAAGAGATTGCATAACTGTGAATGTCCGTTGCTTTACATAATTTTTCTTTTTGTTGTGTTTATGTTTGTGTTAATGATGTATAAATTTATCCAATAGAAGTTTATTTGTTGGTAGTGCTATTTAAAAGACTAAATGTGATTAATCTTTTGTCATCCTAAATACTCTATTAATGGTTCAATGAATGGTGAGTCTTTTGTCATTATGAAATGGAGAATAATTTTACTATTTCTTTGTTTTTTTATTGCACTTTCCATATTTTAATTGATGGAATATAGGATGATCAAAGGGGAATGGACTGGGTTGCCTATAACATTTTTCTTTTCTTTTTAATATTTAACTTGGGGTGTAACAAGTAAAGTTGAGTTGCCAATAGAATTTTTTTTTTTTTTTTTTTAATATTTAACTTGGGGTGTAGCTTCTACCGAGAGACCTGGAGCTTTGCGCAAAAAAGATGAGAGAAGGAGATGGTTGCGAGAGAGACAGAGGTTCGATCTCGATCTGGAGAAGACGAGAATCTTGAGATGGAGAAGACAAGGGTTTTGTTCAAGTGAGGGAGGGTGGAGAAGACAAAAGTTTCGTTCGAGTGAGGTAGGGTGGAGAAGACGAGGGTCAAACCCCTGGTTCTGTTTTTTTGTTGTAACTTGAGAAAGAGAGAGAGAGGTTGAGTTAAAGAGAGAGATCTCTTTATTAAAAAAAAGTGACAGGGTTCACTTTTAATTATCTGAAATTTTTGACAAAAAGTTGGTAATAGCTGGTTCAAACATTTCGAGACCGTCTAATATTGCAAGATCCAACAGTCCTAAAAACTTAGTTGAAAACTTGGATCTCTTTAAAGCCTCCAAACGACTCCCATATATATATTTTTGTGTGTGTAGAATTTCTGATCTTAGATCCTATTGATTTCCCAGGACTTTAAAAAACCCACATTCCCTGTTTACACTTTCCTACTTTCTTTTTTTCTCTGGTGCACACTCCTTACGATGAACACAAGACTGATAGTCTAATCAATTTCAATGGTATTTTCCTTACAACAAAATTCAATGAAATGGGAAATTCTTGAGTAGTCTACTTCCCTTCAAATAAGGAATCCCCTTATCTTATAGGAATTCCTTGGAATCCATAAGAAATTTACTTGTCTATGTATCATTCCATTTGATCTTTTAGGTACCTACTTCACCTCGGCAGTTATGTCGTGATGCCCTTCAAATCAAAGCCTATATGCGATGGATAGACTCCTATAACCACTTGATCCAATACAGCATGTATTATCTATGGCGCTATTGTATCCAGCCAAGAAGTGGTTTGACTTTGTAGTCGCCGTTTAAAGCGAACAACCAGTTCTAGGATACTAACTCAACAAACCCAGGCTAAAGCACATGATTTGTTTAAGTTGTTGCCAATGCTTACAGTGATGCACTGTCGAAGTCCATTCAACGTGCTACAGTGATCAAATCGGATGATAATTGAATAGTAAAAACAACTAAGACAACCCCGAACAACAAATTTTTTAACTAATTTCTCTCACTTGGTTACAATGTAAATATGTGTTAGCTACTAAGAACAAATGTTCAAGTCGTACCCCTAGAATCTGAATACTAATTAACTGAAAAAAAGTTTCTCAAGACTTGAAAAATCCAAATTCAAAACCAAATACCCCAGAATTCCAATAGAACTAGATACAAAGAAAGGGCGGATAACTAATTACCTGAAAAAGTCTTGCGAAATTCTCTCTCTTTTCGAGTAATTCACTCACAGCCAAACCAGGAATAAAATCAGACAATCCCTCGTAATCCGTCAATAAGTTCCAGATAGTTTCAAGACTCGCATCAATGGTAATTTGAGAACGAATTCTGCGTGAGTTCTTGCCAAGCTTTTCGATTTTGATATCAAAACCATCGATGGAGATGGATTCGGATTCGGATTCGGATTCTGAGGAAACCAAGATGTCAGACTCGTCATAGTTATCATCATCGACCAAAGGGAGATGAAGCTCTGACGAATCAGAGATTGAATTAGATATAAAAAGAAGCTTTGTGTGAGAAATTAGGGTCTTGGGGTTTGAGAAGAAGCTAGGGTTTATGATTTTGATGGGAGAGAAAGGGGCGCGATAAGGCCGAAAGAGTGGAAGGGGTAAAGATATCGGAGATGCGTGCATTGCGTTTATCTGAAACTTATCAGTTGGTTTTAAACGGTCAATGGAAATATAATAAACCAAGGGGAAAATTGCTAATGAATCCGCATAGGGATTTCTTTCCAAAACTTCAGCGTTATGTTGATGGTCCATTTTAGAGAACATTTTCTTTCTTGACGCCACCAACCCCTTTTTCTATGATTAGTGAGATCGACAATTCAAATTGTTAAGATCAACCATTCAAATCGTTGGTAAAAACCTTTGATCCAATCAATGAGAGCAAAGCTTTTATAACTGTAAATGGTTGATTTTGATGTTTTGTTTTGAAGATAAGCCATTAAGATCAATCATATTCAAATCATTGAAATAAAGAAAGAAAGATTTTAGTAAATAATTCGTTTAGATACCGCCCCAAAACTCAAGTCAGATCTAAAAACATGTCTTTTTAGTAGGATTTGTTAAGTAATCTACCCCTACGAAGTGATAAAAGCAAAAATAAGAAAAAGAAAATGCAACCTTTTGAGTGTGTATAACTTTTAAATGTTTGATTATCTTTCCTAACAACAAGTGACAACCACAACTCGACAACTTACCATTGTTCCCTCTATTTTAATTTAATGCTTTGAGAGTGTTAGGATACAAGCTTCTAGCCCTAGCATAGAATTGGAAACCTTTTTTTTTACAAAGTGGCACACCCTCACTTACTTGATGCGTGCGATGTGTAGGTGTTGTACATACCCCTGGACTTGTCCTTGGACAAGACCATGGTCTATGGACTAGGCAAAGCCCAAATACAAGTCGGGGTCATTGTCTACAGGGATACCTTGTCATAAAAAAAAATTAAAAAATAAGCTAGCTAGCACCTACATATCATCTATGCTACTCAAGTATTTGAACATATCATCTTTTTTTGTAAAATAATGCAGTCCCATAAAAGAAAGTACTCGGAATTTTTTTTTTTTTTCTATCTTCATTCTTTTATTCTTCTTCTAATCAAAGTTTTCTTCTCCTAAAAGGTGGGTACTTGATAATTGACAAAAGATACTCTAATGTCAAATTTAAAGGCAAAAATATCATGGTGATCAAGAAAAATATTATTGATACAAAATGGTTAAACAAATGGTAATAAAAACTTCCTAAATTGGAGGTAAGGGTAGAGTCTATAGAAGAAAAGAAAAAGGTTTAGCTTATTTAAAATGATGAATTCCTGAGCCCCTAGAAAATTGGGAATCTACCTGAAACATTTAAAGATTCTTTGATAGATATTATATAGGGTGTCAAAAAAATATAGGAAAAATTACTTAAAGGACCCTAGCAGAGGGATTTCTTTTTAATTACCCCTAAATTTTAGAGCTTCTCTTAATAGTTCATTTAGGAACACTTTCTTTTCAAATCATTCCCTAAACCCCATTTACCACTTCATTTCTCAAAAATTGAATGTCCTAACCTTTCAATCTCACCGTCTTCATCTAAAAAATTCGATTTTCGACATCCCAACCGAGTTTTGGAGACTCCATTCCTCGGAAAAGATTTAAGAAGGAAGAAGAAGTCATTGAAAGATTTTTTTAAAGCTTTTTGAAGGTGTATGTAAAAGACTAGATTTTTTTCTTTTCAATTGAATTAAAGTCAATCAAGGATGGTTCTTTTGGTTTGAAATCATCTAGACAAGTCTTTAACTCAAATTTTAGTTGATATTTCCATGTATTTTAGTTCGAAAAACAAAGCTAGGTGAGTTTTACTAACGTCAAGTTCATAACTTTTTATTGTCGAGCTGACATTTTTAAAAAATTGTTGAATTAAACAATAATAAAATGTCGAACTTGACAATAAATAAAAGTGGTAACTTCTACAATAAGTAAAAAATGGTGAGCTATTTAATTAAAGTAGTTAATTTGACAAAAAATTATTGACCTCGACAATAAATTAGAAGTGGTGAACTGGCCACTAATGAGGAACCATTAAGAAAAAAAAAAGTTTATTAAATGGACTATCAAGTTACCTCCTGAAACTTATGGACTATTTAGAAAGCCTATGCCTGGGAAATTTTCCCAAAAAAAAAAAAAATAAATAAATAAAAGAAACTTCTGAAATTTTATGATCGTACCACTCATCCCAACATACACTTAGGTCTCGTTTGATAACGCTGCCAAAATTTGTTGTCAGATTCTATTGTAAGAAACAATTGAAAAAAGATAGAACACTAAAAAGCTTATTTGATCGAGTATTGTAAAAGTATTGTACTGTTTACCAGAATTTGATAATTATTATTTGATACAACTGTTTGATTCTACTGTATTATAGTAAAATGATCAAAATACCCTTAATATTAATAATGCACCCAGAATGCACCAAAAATGACCAGAATACCCTTATAAATATATATTTATATTAAATAAATATAAATATAAATATATTAAAAAAATAATTTTTTTAAAAAAATTTAAATCAATTTATAAATTTTATAATCCTATAGAAATTTCGACAACATCTCTTCTTAAAGATTGACACATGAAATTTTTCTGATAAAGAAAATATCTACATAACACACAATCCAACATCCACATTACATCATTTATACATAACATATCCATATAACATTTCATTTATATTTTGGCATCATTTAAACATAATAATCATGGTTAATATAAGTAGTAAAATTGAAATAAATAAAAACATGAAAAATATACATCCAATAAATGCATACAAGATATATTTTTCATTCTTTTTATTTACCTTCATTACTTTATCTTAAGTCAAATGATCAGAATACCCTTAATGTTGATAATGCATCCATAGTGTACCAAAAATAACCAAAATACCCTAATAAATATATATTTACACTAAATATATATAAATGTAATAAACTTATATTAAAAAATTATAAAAATAATTATTTTAATTTAAATAAATTTTATAATTTGATAATTTTATAGAAATTTCGACAACATCCCCTCTTAAAAATGGACATATGAAATTTCTTAATAAAGAAAATACCTGCATAATACACAATCCTTTCTTACATCGATGACAACTTTTCTTCCAGTTTCATGATAGTCGCGAAATCTCTTTCTTACTATTTGCCACATTGAGACCCTTCCGATTGGTCACATTGATAGTTTTCTTGCCCAGTATATATATCCCTAAATGCACATTTTAATCTTTTCCTAAGTAACATCGTTAGAACTTATATACTAGCATTTAATATAGTTCTCTTACATGTTTTTACGCTAAACTTTGGTAATCACACATCGAATAACATTTTTCACAGTGTTTAAGAATCAAACAAACATAATCAAACATTCAGACCCATTCTTTTGCTGGACATCCAATCATTAAGTCGATTCAAAGCCCTTCATCAAAGCCAGCTTCTCTTTGGGCACGCCTCATTTCTCTCTGAGACACACCTAATATAAGTATATAAGCTTTCATTACAATGAAATTACACAGAATAACTAACTACATCCACATAAACAAAAATATGAAAAGAAAATACAGTTGTAAGCGAGAGAGAAATGTCAATGGGCCAAGGTCGATCAAACTTCGCATCGTCGTTGTCAATGGGTTCGATCGGAAAAGGGATCGTTGTTGTAGTCAATGGGGTCGTCGTTGTCGTCGAAATCGAAGGTTGACGAAAACAAAATGAGAACGAGAGAGATTGAGTTAGGTTTAGTCGATCGGACTCTCCTTGAAATAACAAAAATGAAAGGTATTTAGATCATTTCAATTCAGCTACTTTCTTATCAAACGCAAATAGCGGCACAAAATCTCTTTTTGAAACCAAAAAAGTTGTGAAAAGCCGCTTTTTGAAGCACTATCAAACACGCACTAACTTAATTTACTAATAAAAAAATCCCTCAAATAACCACATATATGTATCTCTTGGTATTTTTCAATTTTATTTTTAGTTTCATTTCCCTACCATGGAAAAAGGTGTATTTTGGTGATAGGTTCTATTTTTAATAACTTACGTTTTTATTTATTTATTCTTATTCAAGAAATAACTGGGAATGACCTTTTTATTTATTTATTATAGAGCTGCTATTGGCACCCCAACTTTTACTTATTAAACATTTACACCCCAATTAAAGATGAAAACACACTCTCCAAACATAACTAAGGTGTGACTCAAATTATAAACTCAATATTATAACACCTTCAAGCAATTTTAATAGTAATCTGGATTTATTCATTTACTGCTTGTTCTACTAAATTCGATAAGATATTACGAAGTGTGCAGACTTCTACACAAACAAGGTGATATCTTCGAGGAACTAAACATAAAACTAACAGGACATTGTAATTAACATCTGTAATTGCAGTCCATCAGGCTTGCACAAAGAATTTAAACCTCATTAGTTCTCCCTTGCCTTCTTTTGTATAACCAACACTTCGACGAACCCCTAAGTATCCTTAAAAATACTCTATTAAGTTATACAGCCTATTCTATCATACCATATGGAATCATCTACCATTACTTTCAAGCATGAAACCTTCTTTAGCACTACTAGATAGTGCATGTGCGTTGCACGTGGAATATTATATGTTTCATTTTTTTAAAAGGTAAATAAATACTTAAAAAATAATTTCATTTATTTTACTGTAGTAAGTTATCACGGCATGCAATATTACACATAAAGCCTCAACAAAAATATCAATAAGATTTTCCTTTTTTTTTTTTTTTTTTTTTAAGTTACAAAACTTTTAAAGTGAAAATAAAAGAGATTTTTTCTCTGTCAAAGATTTTACAGATTGAGGATGTAATATTCCTCTGCATTCTTATACCTTTTGCCTGTGTTAATTACAGAATACATAAAGAGTATGTTACGACACGTAATTTTATATAAGGTTGAATCTTAGAAGATATTTATTAATCGAACATGAAGTAATGCTTCAAACCAAAGACACAATTTTGTGTGTGTGTGGAGAGAGAGAAAGTTTTGAAACATTGAATGAAACACGATCAAGAAGATCTTGAAGCAGTAATTGATACAAGTACTACATAAAACTCAAATGATTCTTAATACAAACAAAATAAGAAGTTTGAACAAAGCTCAAGTAAAAAAAACTTAAATGATTAAAATCAAGTTAGTTAACCTATCAACAATACAATTTAAAGAAATGTAGCGCCCAACAAAGGGATGTTATCAAGAATCAAGAAAAAAGAATAGGGGAATTTTTGTGCAGAAGAAAACATGACTAATGGGCAGAGCTTAAAGCATTCTACTTGGTTGTAGATTCTATGACAGTGTGGTGGGGCACTCGCAGAAAAATGACTTGGAAGAAAGGGCAACACCAATGAGTCACCTAATTCTTGTTTTTCTTTGGGGGTGGTAATGCCCCTTCACTACTCACAACCTCTCTGTCCCATAGTTTCAACCTCCTGCAATAAGCATCTAATAATCTACTACTGCTTCTTTTCTTTCTTTTTTTTTTCCTTAAGCTGAATGAATTTCATCAAAACAATTATTTTCCCAAGAAAAATATGGCAAGTTCTATAAACTTCTCAAAAAAAGAAATCCGTTATAAAAAAATAAATAAAAAAGAACCAAAATTAAAATAGACTATGGTGAAAAATACATCATACAATATTTCAATAACCCAAGTCCAATTGGAATTGGATTGGTCGCACAATAGTCGGCATGCAATATGGAGAAGGGACATAAAGAAAATTCTTAATGGGTGTTATGATCCTTTGAAAAAGGAGTAATCAAGGTCACGTTTATTATAACTCATGAGTTAGTGACGATGGGCTTTAGTCAAGAAACTAATCCATGCAAGTCTAAGATTTTTTACTAATAAAAATTAATCGCACAAGATAATATGAAAAATATCCTTGTATTAGTTCACAACTTTTTGCATAACACTTTCCTTACTAACATATTAAGATTTTAAACTTTACTAAGGGTCTTTTGCTCAATTGGATTACCGCATCAACAATCCAACACCACAACACTAAGTTTATAGAATTTTGTTCTCTAGCAACCGTGAAGCATTAGATCATGTTTTTATATGCCAAGAGGCATGCACAATGACCCTTAGTAAGGGTGAAATCCTTACTAACTTGGCAAGGCTTGTCAGACTCCCAAATTTTTTTTTTTTTGTTGCTTAGTCCATGAGTTTGGTGTAGATCACAAAATGTCTAGTTAACATATTTTCACTTCTATTTCATGTAACTTCATTCTCTTGCATGACATACCATCTATTTCTTTATATGAGATAGATTCATCAGACCCAATTATCATTTATCTACATTTTATAGTTTCTACAATTATTATTTATTTATTGTTCATAAGTTTTAAAGGTTAGTTCTTAATATATTACTCATCTATATATAGTAAAATATACAATATGGTTTACAATTTGTGACATATGACAATATGCCAGTTGGTTAACCAAGAGTTCTTTTTCAAGCAAAGAAGAAAGAACTGCTCCAATTTGCACAAATTTTTGGGTTGAAATTAAATGATAATATTGCAAGGTGATTAAAAACCTCTGTTTCTAGAGTTCCTGTGCATTTTGTCATACAATTCTAATTATATACATTTTTATTTATTTTCAATGTAAATATCTCACCTCGAGTGCCCCACTAAGCATATTTGCTGAACATCTTCACAGTCTGTTGAGTAGGCCATGAGAATACTGATGTCTTGCTTATGTTTGCTAGATCATTTTTTCCTAATTCATTATTTTTCTAAGTGTAGAATTAATTAGAACATAAATCAAATACAAAAGGATTAAGGGTCCAAGAAGACCAACATAAGTAGTACAAAAAGAACCAACTAAACTACTTACCAACCCAATATCGATTTTCCATATAAGGTCCTGCTTTGTATCATTGAAAAATCCCCCAAAACAAAAATTTGTAGCCCTCTTGGTGCTTGGTTGCCCCTTTGCAAAATAACAAATTTTGTAGGTGCTTGATTGCCTAAGTATGGTGCAAATCAATGGAATTTTATATGCCCTTGTACAAATAGTCTCAAAATCAACTGTTGCAAAGAATTATAAATTTATAAATTTTATAATTTTTAGAAACTCGCAAATTAAACAACCAACTTTGTTCACAAAGACCATTCTAGGATCTTAGTACCACAAGTGCACTACAAATACAGTTGATGAGATTTACATGTCATCCATGTGGTCTTTTAATCTTTATTATAGGACTGGCTAAGAATTCTTTTATTTTTGAGATAAGATACCTTGAAATGAATAGTACATCTTTGTATTAGTGGTGCATTCTACTCCCAAATTGATAGGTTCATATTTTTATTTTTTTCACTTGTTTATTTTTTTTATTTTTTGTCTTAACTTTTCCAAGTACATATAATGAATAAATTTTGGATCCAATATCTGAAAAGTTTTTGGTGATTTAACATAACCTCCCAGATCTTGTGAATATTGGATATACCTATGTTTCCAAACTGATGAAATGTCCCTTTCTCTAATCAATTATTGAAAAATGACCTACCCTTGTTTTTAAATTGATGCTAGCAAATTCAGCTCAAAACCAACTAATAGAAATCTCATGTGAGACATTTTGTTATGTAGATGGATCTCTATCCTTACTCACTACAATCATGTGATTTCTTTATTGAAAGTATATGTGTCCAGCTTTTAGTGTGTTAAACAAAGGCATAATAAATAAATAAATGAAAAAGAATCAAATACAATATAAACAAGGACAAATATGATGACATACAAAACAGATTACTTGCATAGGTTGATCATTATTATTTCAGTTCATTTCAAACCATATCCAATATCAGCTAATGACAACGATGAGTGGGTACATTGTGACAACTATAACTCTCCAAAAATGAAAAAAATACATTTGATCTGGTAGAAATCAGGAAAATATAAAAGAAAAATAAGGGAAACACTTAGTGACTCAACCTATCTTTGCCTAGAATCTTGGAATAAAAATCCTAAGTACATAAACAAAAAATAAAATAAAATAAAATTTGGGGAGAAAATAAATAAGAGAACAGTAATCGACCAGCGAAACACTCTAGATTTGTAAGAAAATGATCCAAAATCCCAAAGAGCAGATCAAGAAAAAAAAAAAAAAAAACGTTAATGGAAGAAGTTGAGACTGAATACTTTTGATAATTTTTCTTTATGAAAAAATAAGCAGTTGTTTTTTGATAAATACAAGACCCACTCATTTTACACCTTGCTATTTCATTTACAAGAAGGACCAAGAAATAAAAACGGATCAATGATAAAAAACAATTCAAACAATAGCTTGCAATCAAGAAACAAGGATAAAAATTTGAAAGAGAATATTTCTCTGATGAATCAGATTGAAGCTTCAAATAAATTAATATTTTAAGAACCTTGGGATTAGACCCATAGCTTGCAAGGTAACCTCAAGGTCGTGGGTTCAAGTCCAGCTTACCAAATATCCTATAACCCAAATAAGAAAGAAGAATGAGTTTTTTTTAACTTTACCTCAAAGCACTCTAAAGCTTAAGAGAGAAATAGAAAGCCAAAGTGAAAATGGGGAGCCCCTTTTCAAAGATGAACCTTGGCTAAATACTTTAGGAGTACAATTAATGGTCATATGCTGCAGTGTTACCAACAGCTAATTTCTGTTTTGTTCACTATTCGTTATCTACATATTACATATCATCTAGTACCTAAAAATAGTTTCCTAGAGCTTCCCGTCTTTAGATGCACAAATTCTCCTAATTTGTCCTTTTTTATGTAGAATTTACAACAAGGAAGCATGGTGTCTACAAATTTATTGGATATACAGATTTTCGAAATGGGTCTTTGTGTGATTGCCAGTAGAAGAGCGATGAATCTCATAATCATCAATTCTCCACAAGTTAAAATTGGTTTTATTAATCTTTTAAATCCCAAATTTTGGGAAATCAGGAAAAAAAGTTTTAAGTTACAAGCTCTCCACAAAACCCTTCCAAAAATTAAATAAACACATCAAGCAGTGAATTATACCTAGTAGAATTTGGAATTTCTCAAAGAAGATGGTATTGGAGGTTTCTTCCACTTTGACTGTTGCCCTCCATTGGAAGATTCCTTCCCCATTTTTCAGATGTCTCCGACTTAATTGATCGAACTTTTCATAATAGTGGATAGCAAATATTGTTGGGGGGAAAATAGTTTGCTTAAACACAAATACAAAATTAGATAAAATTGGATTTTTGCACACTAATTCCTCCACATACATTGAAATGCCTAAGTATCTTAACAAAAATTAACAAATTTGCAAAGCAGACGAACCTGATAGTTATGGTCTCAAAAGAAGAAAACCCAAGCCTAAATTTCTTCCAATCAATGAAACCCTAAAATCAGATATTTATGCATAATCATGATGATAAAACAACAAAAATTGCAACTTCTACCACCAATCGATACCAACTTGGAAGAGATTAAGAACAAAGAAAGCTTGGAATTGAAGAAAACAAATTCAAATTTGAAACTCACAAATATTAAACAAAGTGATTGGCGAACAAATGAGAATCTGTCAATGCAAAAATATCAAATTTGAGATTTCTCAATGATCTTTTGAATATCTAAAGATCTTAGAAATAGAGGAAAGAAAAAAGAGTTAGAGAACAAACCATTATCGTTAATTTCAAGTGAGAGAGAGGGAGTATCTTGGAGAAAAAGACCTCTCCTTATTAAGAGGGGTTTCCCCAACCCTTCTTTTGAATCCAATTATGGTAGTGGGGTTTCTGCATAAAATGTAACCCACGTTGAGGAGAAGTCGAAGAGACAAACATTGAAGAGGCGCAATCGTTGAGAAGTTGAAGAAGCAAATGGATATAAAAGGAATATGTTGGAAAAAGAAGGATATTTTTGGTCAACAAAAAAAGTGTACCAATGCAGATGCTAAGAACTTTGCCATTGCAGTCTCCGCGTTCGGTAGTGCAAATGCTTGAACAGTATCGGTTCCCAAATCCCAATACTGTCTTTACGACAGGTAGTGATGACACCATCTTAGCGATGTCATTCAAGACTGATGTCGCCACCATTAAAGTGATCAAGGCTGGATTTGCAATCAAAGCCAGAATTAGAGCTCCTCACTATTTGATCTTACCATTGTTGCCTCAACTTTCTTGAAGTGAGTTATTATCGTTCACTCTTTCAAGATGTACTACTAATAAAGTTTATCTATTGACACAATCATGTGTGATGGTTCCAATCATTCTATCAGAATCATTGCACGTTTATTATACTAATTTTATATGTTTCTCCTACTTCTGAATAAACACAAACATAAATTATCGAAATTCAAGTTGATAATATTCCATAATTTTTGGATGGTTCAAATATTCCGGTGAAGATACAGAGAAATTCACATATAGATTCAAGGGATGTTATCATCTGATCATGCTCACTTTTGTTTGAGCACACACATAAAAAAAGCCACCTTTGAGGGCAACTCGCATTTTGTAGTTGCTGCACAGCTACTTATTTACGTGGGCGCCATAAATGTCTTAATCGTATTTGTTGTGATGTTCATGAATGGTTCAAAATATTACAATGATTTCCATCTTTGATCTGCATCCTTGGACCCCACACCACTATATGAGGAAAGGAAAGATACTCTGACCTGTCCAAAGTCTTATAGAACTCACTAATGGAAAACAAACCCTTACTATCAGTGTCCCACCACCTTTCATCCTCTAGATCTGTCCCCAAAGGAACACTGTCTAGGCACTTTAACAAACTTGCAATCTCCGACATCCCCCAATCGTTAAGAGATCTCCTAAAACCAAGTCTTAGCTAAAGTCTTCCTGATTCTGAACCCGAAAGCAAGAGATTGGAAGGTTCCTTTTTCTTGAGATGACAAACACTGAAGGAGACCATAACCATGGGCATGAGCAAGAATTTAAAAATAAAATAGAAGTTAACAGCTCCAATAACTCAATTATACAGAATGTCATAATATGTTCCAATGTTTTAAAAATCGGACTGGTCATTGACCCATATGATTAACCAGGTCAGTCCAACCGTTGGGTCAAACTAGTCATACCCAAAATTAAATATTTAGTAAGTGTTTTTTTGGTTTCTTCCCAAAATCTAGTAACTTCAACTTCAAAAACATGATACAATGCCACAACAATTAGATTACAAGATTTTGAGTCCTGGGAGTACTAAACACCGCCTTCTTCCATAAGGCCTATTCCAAGATATCAGATTTTCCTTTGTCTAACCGAGTGGCTGATCCCTTAGCTTCTTGGCTCCCATCTACTTAGAGAGCTATTTTACTCCCGCATGAGCCAATTGCATATTATTATCAATGAAGATGCCTTAGGCAAATTCTATGAACAATTGTAAGTTATTTATTCCTGTGGGTTAGGGGCCGCTTATCACCACCCTCACCTTTCAAAAAAAAAACTTATAGAAAAAAAAAAGAATTGAAATTTTTTCACAGTTGGATTTGGATTTGGGTTTGAATTCGAAATTTAAGAGTTTAGTGGTTGTTAATTTTCAAAGCATGGATTAAGAAAAAAAAAAAAAACATATGTTTTATTTATTTTAAATCTGGTCTAAGCATGAATTTTATGGGGTTGTAGTGTAATTTTACCAATGTAGCAATCCATTTGTGCCTATTAACTACAATTTTACAAAGTTTGATCATTTTCCATTTGTTTATAAGAGAAGAACTTAGGTCAATGGGTCATAGCATCGATTTCAAAAGACAAGGGAATCTCAAATATTCACCAAATTGTAAAGGGGTATATAATAATTACCCAAAAGTTGGACTGGCCCTTTCACAAACCCAGTTGAGTCACTGGTTAAACTAGTTGAACTAGACATGCCAATTGATTTTAAAAAATTGGGTATTTTTGGTTGACTCAACTCGTAGAAGCTAACGGGTCTGGTCTAATAGGTCGGTTCGATTTTTAAAACTGATATGTTGTTCACTCCTAGAGTTTCAAACTTCGTAAGAATCATTGACCGCTTACCTCATTATTAGTTAAATAATACTGAATCAAATAGCAATGCGAAGTTGTGAACACATAACAAAAAATAAACAAAAAACAAAATAATTGTAAAAATAGGCTGGCTCTTATATGGAAGCGAGAGAGGATCTGGAAATTTAGGCCTTGGGAGCAAGACCAGCCTTGATCTTCTGAATGGTGGGTACATCAGTTTTGAAAGCCTTCGCAAGGATGCCATCATCAATGCCAGTAGAAAACACAGTGCTAGGAACTAACACGGTTCCGGCATTTGCACTACCAAAAGCAGAAATGGCAGTAGCTGGTACCGTTGCATTGGCATTGTATTGATAGTGCACAAGTCCCTTTGGAAACACAAATGTGTCTCCTAGTTGGAGTGTTTGAGTGTAAAGCATGTTAGTGGTGTCGATGACTCCAACTTCAAGGATGCCTGCCATGACGAATAGTACTGTAAAATTCATAGTTTTTTATTCTTATTATGTTGAGGATAAGATTTGAACTCAAGATCTCTTGAGTGTTACTTGTAAAAGAGTAGTATTTTCCTTTTTTGGTGAAACATAAAAGAACTTTTTCCTTTTTTGTTTTAGTTGAAGTCAAAGATTCTCTTTACTTTATTGATTTTGAAAGTTGTAAAGACAACTCTTCTTTCTTTAGTCCCACATCGGGTAAATACAAGGAAAGTTCTCAACTTTTATATAATCCCTCTTTCTTTATTGCTCGAAAAACTGGGCCTCGTGCGCACATGGGGGCCCAAGGCACGGTGGGACTACAGCCCATGGTGTTTGGGGCCAACCTGTCAGAAAATCTTAGTGCGCATACGATGCCCGTAGGGGGGTGCAAATCTCGAAATTTAAGCCTCACGTGATAGGCCCGATTATGCTAAACTTTTATTTAATCTCAACCGTTGGTTTGTGTTTTTATCACAATCATTGATCTGCGAGTTAATGTTTTTACCGTTTGGTATTCTTAAGGCCCAAATGACGTGTCTTCATTACATTGTGAACCGTTGGGCCTGTTGTGGACCGATGGATTACTGCTTATAAAATTAGATTGTTCCCCTTTGTTCTAAAAAAAGAAAAAAACATCAAACTTTCTGATCTCTCTTTTTCTCTCCGATACAAAAGTTTGCTGCTTGTGCAAAGTTCGATATAATCGAACTCATCGTAGATCTGCTATTTTCGAGTGCACGGTTAATAGACAGTGATTGTTGAATCTTGGAAATCAGACACCTGAAACTGACTACATTGAGGATTCAATCCTAAGGGGGCGAAATTGATTTTAAGGATAGCGACTTCTCCATGCCTTAGTCACCAATAAGTTCTTCCAATTTCTTTGAGTTGTTTACATTATTCTGTTGCTTTTAATTCATTGTTTCAACAAATCAGAATAAGAATTTTCAACAATCTTAAAACCAAATTTTACCTATATCCTATTTTTGTTTCTGAACTTTGAAACATGGATTTCAAACCCGAACATGTGAAACTTGACTTGTTGAAACCAAAACCCTTTCATAAAATTTTTTACAGAAGATGGAGCCAAAAAATGCTCTTTTTCCTTGAAGCCCTTAATGTACTGCTCATACTCAAAATAGAAAAACCTACAGAAACAAACCCTAATCTGTAGAATTGGATCAAAACAGATGGAATTTTGTAGGAATTATATTGTAACTACGTGGTTTTCGTCATTACGACGGCCACAACTACTAAATATTGGAGTCGCCACCATTCAAGTTGGAAGTGGGTGTGAATGGTCACCCGAGATACATTTTTCAAAAAATGGTATTTTTGACATTTTAGTGACTCACAATGGATAAGGGGTGGTCAAACCGTGAGGTTCGGGTAAGCGACTCGGTTGGAGAAAAGGGAAGGTGTTAAGCACCCCTTTCTCCCCACCACGTGGCGGTAACCTCAAATAACTCGGCCGTTTTGATTTAAAAATTAAAAAAAACAAAGTGCCATGTGTGTGTGTGTTTTGTACCCTAGATAGGGATTCATTTTCGGCTTGATCATAGGGTCATTTCATTAATGGAAATGACCCTTTTGGACCATTAGCCTTGGGGTCCATTCATATTCAACTTGTTTAAAATAAAATGAAAAGAAAAGGGATGGTAGGAGAGGGGAGAGAAGAAGATTAGAGAGAAAGAGGGGAGGGGGGGTCTTGAACCCACCTTGAATCTTCAATGTTCTTCTTTCTTCTTCTTCTAGATCTTCTTAAGTCCTTAGTGAAGTGTGGGAGTCATATCATTTTAGAAGGTGATATAGGAGAGTAGTAGTGGTGAGTAGAGAAGATAATTTTTCTTAATGAGACTTGGTAACCCTTTTTGGGATGAGAGGGGAGGTATTTATAGATGTTTGGAGGGGGTTTGGGGGTATAATGGGGTGAAGAGTTGAGAGGATAGAGAATGGCATGATTTTTAGAGATGAGGGTATGAAATTTATAGTAAATTTAGGGGTAATTTCGTAAAGAATGAAATTGATGCTACCCAAATCCATTTGGGTAGAGTGTTGGGTGGGATGAGATGAGTGATGATTGATGGGAGGAGTGGGAGTGTAAAAGAGTTGTTTAGGAGAGGAGTGTTAGGTTGATGAAAAGGGTAAGGTGGAAGGATAGGTAATGTAAGAGATTGGTTGGTTGGTTTTTGGGAGAATAAAGGAGATGATGCCATGTGGCAATCATGATGAGAGGGTGAGGAGTGAGATTGGTTGATTGGTTGATGGGGGTTGTTTGATTAGAGAAAGAGAAATGGGTTAGTTGATTGATGATGAATGAAGTATGGGTTGAGTTGATTTTATTGGAGTGTTTTAAGGAAGATGATGGGTAAATGTATGGGTGGTTGTAGACACCCCAATTTGCACGAACCCATTAGAAAAATCCGAATTTTTTCGAATTGATTCCAATTTAGAACTCAAGATTTTCGACGAACCCGCATTGCCACGTGTCATCATTTTTCATGCATACATGTATACATGCATCATACCACATAATTTTGCATACTCAACCTTGTCCCTAACCCGGTCTAAATCCGCTTCACCTTTATATTCCAATCCGGATCCGTAACCGTTCTCCATTTACCGCCCCATCACCTATACCACAACTAAGGTCCATTTCCTAATCCAACCTAAGCCCAAGACAAAGCCTACCTTCTAACCCAAATTCAAGTCCATTCTTTTAGCCCATCCTTAAAGCCCATAGTCCATAACCCAAGTCCATTACCTAAGTCCAATACCAAGTCCATTCTTTCACACCCCCTCAAGAGATGACACATGTTGATATCTCATAAGCCCCCAATACCCAATGCATTATCTAATTGGAGAGTCAACTCTTCCTTGTGAAAATTCAAGAATGCCCTTCCCAAAAAGGTTGGTCAAATAAAAAAGGTTCTTGAGTCTTTGGTAATAATTTATAAAGTTGAGAAAACTTCCAATCATCCCCTCAAAAGGTGGGAATCTTCAAGTACATACATGGAGTTCTCCCATTAGTCCATTTCAAAATTATACTTCCACCCTTGCTTTATTTGTTATTTACAAATGAACCAAGATCTACTTTTTACCTACCATTCCACCTTTACACATGTCATTCTCCTACTCACCCTTCCAAAAGTATTTGTGTTCTCCCATTGGTCCATTTCAAATATATACATACACCCTTACTTTATTTGTTATTTACAAATGAACCAAGATCTACTTTTTACCTATCACTCCACCTTTACACATGTCACTCCCTTATTCACCCTCCTAAAAGTACTTTTGCTCTCTCACCTCTATTTATCAAAAAACCAAAGATCAAAGAATCTTTTAGGATTTCTTCACAAATGTCATCTTTACCCTCATACAAATGAAAAATCCAAAAATAAATAACATAAATCTCATGTCCATTTTTTTTATTTTTAGGGTTGGACCACTTTATCCCCAAAAGTTCTCCAAAAACTCTATAAATACCTTCATTTTCTAAGAACAATTCATGCTCTAAAGCCCCCATCTCTCAACCTAAAATTCTACCAAAATCTCTACTTATTCTCTCATCTTCTAAACTTCAACTCAACCATCAACCATCTCATTCAACTATCAAGCCTACTTTTCAAGGTTCAAGTTCACCAAGGGACAATGTGAGGTCAATAAGTAGTTTATTTAGTTTGAAGCTTGCATCTTCTTCTTCTAACCCTCTACTTTAATTTCTTTTTTAGAAATCCTTTAGGATGTAATGTATACCTTCTCCCATCCCCGGTAGATTGGACTAAGGTTCGATCGAAAAGATGGGGGTTGAAGCCCCTTTTCACCTCAATCATGTATCATATTGTACACAATGCACACACTCACCTATGCATGGCAATGATGAAGAAATGTGTCACCCTCTTGATGGGGTGAAATACTAAGTTTCTAACCATGCATACATGCATCAAGGTTGTGGCCTCAAGGGAACTCCATCATGGAGTCTCTCTAAAAGCTCAAACCTACATTCATATTTATAAATTTAATGTGACTACATGGGTCATTCTTTTCCATAGAATGCCCCTAATGTCATGTTGAAAATCAAAACCCTTTATTAAGGGGACATTTCACTCAATGCACACACCACCCTTATCATGCATTTTCATACATTTTAGTATTTATTTTCTTAAGATTTTTATAAAATAAAATGACCAAGCAAGGTAACAACCTTTGGTGGAGAGGATGGGGTGCTTAACACCTTCCCCATCCTCTAACCGGACCTCCTTACCTAGATCTTAGGTAGACCTTGCCCTTTCTAACATATGAGAGTCACTACAATGCTATGGAAAAATGGTTTTCAAAAAAATCAATTCGGATGCCCATTCACACCCATTTCCAAAAAAGAATGGTGACGACTCCAAACAATGTGGCATTGAGGTTCATGACGAACATTTCATGTCTACAGTGGTGATGATGTTAGATAATGGTGATGGATTAGGGTATGGGTGGAGATGTGGGTGGTTGATGATGTTAGAGGATGGGGATAGGTTAGGTTAGGGTAGGGTATGGAGAGAGGTGAGATGGGTTAGATGAGTTGTTTAGAGGATGGTGATGGGAGTGGGTGATTGGATGAGGGAGGTGAATGGTGGTGATGACAAGTGTCATCTTTTGATGTTGAAGGGTTGATTGGTTGATGTGGGTAATGGATAATGGGTTAAGGTTATGGGTTAGATAATGAGTTGGGTATGGGTAATAGTTAGTGGGCTTTTAAGTGTTGGGCTTGGGTTTAGGAAGGTTGTGGGTTATATTAACTTGGATAGGGCTTGTTTTGGATTGGGATTTTTGAGGGTAGGTTGGTTTTAGGTTTAGGTGGTGTGGAGTTGATTTTGGGTCAAGGATAGGGTTGGGAAATGGGTTTAGGAAAGAGTTGAGGCCTTGTGGGCCTTAGGTGGGTTTAAGATTTTTGAGGATTTCAAGGCGGAGTGGTGGATGATAGATGAAGGGTAGGTCTCCCAAGTCTCGCCTTTTTAATTTTTTAATTTTTTTCTTGAAGTTATTGATTTGAAAAAAATGCCACGTGTGTGGCAATTTGGGCTTTTTGGGCCCGTTGGAAAATTTTTTCGATTTTTTTTGGATGTGAACATGGAGCGGTGATGTTGGACACATGTGGGATGGGTCGCACCCCTTCTTATGGGCCCCTTAGACCATTGGGAGGTCTTAGGGCATTGATTTACTCAAAATTGCCATTTTTAACGTTTTGGGCCCTTGAGGCCCGTTGGCCTATTTTGTTGGAAAATTGGTATCTCAAATGAGCCAGGGTAGATGGGAGTGTGCCGAATCCTTTTAGTGGACCTACTGTAAAACCCCGAATTTTTAATTCTTATCTCGAGGAAAAAATAAATAGTGGAATTTTAAGAAAATCTTGAAAGTGGGACTTAGGGTAAAACTGTGGGACCTTATTTTGATCATTTTTAATAGAATCTGACCTCACCATTAGATTCAAAATGATCGAAAAACATAGTTTAGCCTGTAAGCACGCTCAAATGCGAGTCCAAATATAAAAGTTGTAAAATCCTCGATTACCGGGTCGGACCAGGCTAAAATAGTAACTTTTTGTTGGAGTAATAATTTTTAAAATTTGATCATACCATTGGGTTCATAACGAAAAATTATTCAACATAGACTATTTATTTGTCATTTTTGGACATCAGGAAGTCGAATTATCGCCAAAAACGAAAACGACATCAAGTTTAGGGGTCACGTCAGGCCAAAAATGTAAATTTTTGATGGAGATATAATTTGTAGAAATTGACTATACCATTAGATCCGGAACGAAAAATTAGGCGAAATAGAGTATTCGTTTGTCAGTTTTGGAGACCGAATGACCAAGTTATCATCGATCAAAACAATAGGCGAAATACCGAATTCGTCCCAAATATTATTTAAATAATATTTTTAATTTTTTTTTATATAACTCATCTTCCCCAACGCGTCATTACAGCCGAGCCAAATAAAAAAAAAAAAATTCGATTTCTTCCGATTTTCCACCTCAGATCTCTCGCAAACGGTCCACTTTCGACGATCGCCGCAGAAGAGAAAAAGATCCGCAGCTACGTTCTCTACAAAACCCACCCAACCTTTCTTCGTTTCACTTTCTATTTCACCCGATATCGTCAAAAATCAGCCGTATTTGGATACGGAAATTTCGAAACTTTGACCGCGGATTTCGTCCTTTTCGGGATCAAATCGCTTTCCGACGCAGAAGGGAGAAACGTCCGCAGCCTCATTCTCTACATAACCCACCCAAATTCCTTTCGTTTTCTCGTCTTTTTCACTCCGTATAGTCAAAAATCAGCCGTATTTTTATACGGAGATTTCGTAACTTCGACCTCGATTTTCATCGGTTTCGGGGTCAAACCGTCTTTCGCCGTAGAAGGGAGAAGAGACAAGCACATCGAGATCTTCGAAACCACCAGGTCGGTTTCGAAAATAGGCCACTTTGAAGTTCGATCCGTCTCGATTTCTGTGCCGATCGTCTCGATTTCCGCGCTGATCGCCTCGATTTTCGTGCACACGCTTCGATCCTTTCGCCTAGAAATTGTAAGGAACTCTCAATTTCTATTAGTAATCGTAGATTGTGAAAATTGCATTTAGGATTTTATCAAAAAAATTTGGATGTATTTCTAAAATATAGAATTATTTTGTTATTTGAAAAATTCACGCCAGAAATTGCATGATTGATATGTTTACTTGTATTTTTAACAAATTATACGTGGGTAGGGTATTTTAATGGGTTATTTCCATAAATTGGGTCTTGTGCACTGTTCGGACCCCGTTTTGATATAAAATTTATTTTCTTTTTCGATATTATTGATAAAAATAATTCTTTAATTGGAAAATGTGATTTAATATTCAATGAACTCATATTGAGTTGATGAATATCAGAAAATGGATGTTTTATTGAAGAGATTGAAAATTGTAAAAATCGAAAAAAAAGAGAAAATGGTATGAAACGGTAAAATGTCAGAGTCACACCCGAGGGGTGATGTCTGCATTTTACGTTGTTGTGTTGTGTGTAGGTTGGTGAACAGATATCTAGGGATAATATTATTGGTTGCATGTTTATTTCCTTTCTGTTAGCGCGAGGCGCTCCGTTATGTTATTTATTTTAGGCCGGGTGGCCACACTTGCATGGTAGGAAACTGGATATCTATTCTCAACCTTGTATTGTTAATTTCTCTTTTGTTTTCAAATGAAAATAATATATATATATGTAGCTATTTTGTGAGCTGTTAAAGAGTTTGTGAATGCCTGAAGGGATAGTGCGTCATATCATCCGGAGTAATGTACTATCCTGGGATGTACGGTAGGGACCACCAAACTCATACGTGGTATGGGACGCGTATGAGAGTGGAGTCACAACTGGAATCCGGGATATTCCTCTCTATCTTTACCAGTGAACTTGTAATGTAAAGGTGGTCGTATACGAATGGTTTGTATATTTGGGAACACATGCACGCCTGATAGGCATAGACGAAGATGATTGGTCAGTGATCACTAACAATCTATAGTAGTCGAACGTTCTGACACATCGAAAAGAGACCCATTGCTTACGGTCACGTCAAACGGCCAGCCTGAGCCGGATAAATGGTCAACCAAACGTGGTAAGGGCAGCGACCGGCCACAAAATCAGGAACTAAAAGCCAGAGAGAAATTGTAACATCATGTCCCGACTGGGAGCGATCCAGTCGTGAATCCCAACACTCTAATTCCAATACTCCACCATTGTGTATTATGTATCTGCTGCTTTACTTTGATATATAAAATGAAATACATGTTTATTGTTTCCATTTGATCAATTAGATTTGTATAAAAAGAGAATGTTATAGCGAGTACTGCTAATCGATGTAATGTGAGTTTTAAAATGTTTAGTTGCTCATCCCTGGCTATATGTACCAGTTAATCGTAGTTTTCTTCTGTAAAATTTTGTTTATTTTAAAATGATTCAGTATGTTTATTCGTTCATGTTAGGAGAGATTATTGGCAGAAATTGTTGCTTCCTTACTGGGTAACCCTTGTTACTCATCCTTTCTTTCTTCATTTTTTAGTTTCAGATCCGAAGTTTGGCGAGACAGATATAGAGCACGAGTGAGAATCATCTGGTGGGTCAGATAGACAGCCAGAGTTCGTCACTTGGCTAGTATTGGGGTTATTACCCCTAGTGGTGTCGATTTATCCGAGAGTATTATACATGTTGTTCTGAGTGTTAGGATTTCTGTTAGAGTGAGAAATTTTGTATAATCCTGTATCCTGGTTATTCTTGCGCACTCTGATCTATCGAACATTATTAGACGTATACTGGCTTCCGCTAGTATTATATTTTGTTTATTATATGCAGGATTGTATGTCGTTTATCAGGTGCAGGTTGAACGCCTTGGAATGCTAACATAAACAGAGGAGACCATGCCGAAATTTCGAGGTGCTACATAATACCTTGAGATCTGACATGGGGATTTGTGTTAGCGTCCGGCGGGGCGCCACACCTACTAACCCATTGAGAGGTGTTAGAGGCCTTGATTTTGGCGAAGATTGATGATTCGGGTCATCAAGGCCTGTTGGACAAATTTATTGGAGCATTACTATTTTTGGGCCCTTTCGAGTGAGGGCCCATTCAAATCAAGGTGTCTACATATATTTTATCTTATCTTGTAAACACTTTGTGTGTTATTTATTGTGTGTATGGGACTTCTATAGAATTGTGGGGGGCATTATAAAAGAAATATGTAATAGAAAATGCAGGTGTCAAAAAATATGTAGTTAAAACATTCCTATAATTTTTAATTGTTGATGGGAAGTCAATTGTTGACCAAGTGAATGAATTTCAAAATATTATTCATGAGTTGATGTATGAAGGCATTAAATTACCAAAACAGTTTGTAGTGTCATCTCTAATTGAGAAACTTCCCGAAAACTAGAATGAATACAAGACTAATTTGAGGCAGAAAAAGAAAGATAAATTTCTTGAAAATCTCATTGTCCACATTAACATAAAAGACACTAGTAGACAAAGAGAGAAAAATGGTAAGATTAAACAAGTTGTCACCAAAGCCAATCTCATAGAAGAAGATTCTCAATCAAAAGGTTCAAACTTAAGAAAGTGTTTAAAAAAGAGGAACCAAGGACAAAGAATATTGTTGGCTTCAAGAAGTTAAAAGGCAGTTGTTTCGTGTGTATTAAACTTGATCATCATGCAGCTGAGTGCAGATTCAAAAAAACCAAGAAAAAATCTAAAGGGAATCATGTAAATCTAACTGAAATTAATAATGACACTATTATTGCAGTTCTCTCTGAAGTCAATCTTGTGGAAAACCCTAAAGAGTAGGCAATTGACACTGGTGCTACAAGGTATGTATGTGAAAACAGGGAGATGTTTACTTCCTACAATTCTGTGGGAGACGAAGTAATTTATTTAGAAGACTCAAGAACATCTCAGGTTGTTGGAAAAGGCAAAGTGATCATTAAGCTGACTTCCGGGAAGATGCTAGTACTCACAGATGTTTTTCATGTTCTTACCATTAGAAGAAATCTTGTTTCTGGGTTTCTTTTAAATAAAGCTGGAATTAAACTTGTGTTTGAGTCGAAAAAACTAGTATTGACTAAAAATGGGGTCTTTCAAGGAAAAGGATATTGTAATGGGGGTTTGTTTGTACTTAATATTATGAATGAAATTGCATTTGCTTCTGCTTATCTTGTTGAGTCAATTTCTTTATGGCATGCTAGAATAGGTCACATGAGTTTAGGAAAATTAAAGAAATTGAAGAACTTAGGTATTTTACCTAGTTTTGAAATTAAGGAGTTAGATAAATGCGAGATTTGTGTAGAATTAAAATTTACACATAAGATACACTATAACATATCAAGAACATCTTCAGAACTTTTTAGTCTTATTCATACTGATCTTGGAGATTTTAGAAATCTTGAGTTTAGAGGAGGTAAAAGATATTACATTACTTTGATAGATGATTATTCTAGACTTACTAGAGTTTATCTTCTTAGAAATAAAAATAAAGCAGAGGATATGTTTCTAAAATATAAAAATGAAGTAGAAAATCAATTAGATAGGAAGATTAAGAGACTAAGATCTAATAGAAGAGAAGAATATGATTCTAATATCCTTAGTCATTTTTGTGAACAAAATGGCATTATACATGAAGTCACGCCTCCATACTCACCTGAGTCACATGGAATAGCGAAAAGGAAGAACAAGTCTTTAAAGGAAATGTTAAATGCTTTACTTATAAACTTTGGAATGCTTAGTAATATTTGGGGAGATGCTATATTGACTGCATATTTACTAATAAGATTTCCATAGGAAATTAGGAAAAACTCCTTATGAGCTTTGGAAGGGTTATGCACCTAATTTAAGTTACTTAAAAGTGTGGGGGAATTTATGTAAAATAGGACCCAGAAACCAAAAAGAGGAAGATAGGACCTAAAAACAGTTGATTGTGCATTTTTATGATATTTTGAAAGTAATACTTCATATAGATTCTTAACCTTAAGATCTAATGAAGATGGTATTGATAGTAATGTCATCATTGAAGCTAGGGATGCTAAATTTTTTGAGGATATTTTTCTTATGAAGATTAAAGTTTCTTTAAGTTCTAATGACAAAAAAAAAATGGTGAAAGAAGGAGAAACGCCAATTCTTGAATCTTTTCCTAAAAAGATAGATCCTAGTGATGTAGTAGATGAAATAAAGCGTAGAAGGAGTAAAAGAGTTAGAAAAGAAATCAATCTAGGAGATGATTTCTTTACTTATTTAGTAGATGATGATCCGTTATCTTATCAAGAAGTAGTGACACCTCATGATGTTGTTTTTTGGAAAGAAGTCATTAACAGTGAATTAGAGTCAATCATGTTAAATCATACTTGGGAATTAGTGGAGTTACCTAAAGGCACCAAACCTATTGAATGCAAATGGTTATTTAAAAAGAAATTAATATCAGATGGATCAATAGATAAGTTTAAAGTAAGGTTGGTATCTAAAGGCTTTAGACAAAAGGAAGGGATATATTACTTTGATACGTATTCTCCAGTTACTAGGATTGTTACTGTTAGAGTTTTAGTAGCCTTAGCTACCATTTACAAACTAATAGTTTTCCAAATGGATGTCAAAAAGACATTCTTAAACGGGGATTTAGAAGAAGAAATTTATATGTTACAACTCGAAGGATGTGTAGTTTTTAGTCAAGTGAATAAAGTGTGTAGGTTAGTAAAGTTCTTATATGGACTAAAACAAGTACCTAAACAATGGCATGAGAAGTTTGATTGTGTTAAAGACTAGTGGTTATATTTTTAATGATTGTGATAGGTGTGTGTATAGCAAATTTAGTGGCAAAACTGCTGTAATCATTTGCTTGTACGTAGATGATATGTTGATTTTGGGAACAAATCTAAAAATAATTAAGGAAACTAAATCTTTCTAAAAATACAAATTTGAGATGAAAGATTTATGAGAAGTTGATGTCATGTTAGGGATTTAAATAGTTAAAAAAAATGAAGGATTTGTATTGTCTCAAAGCCATTATGTAGAAAAAGTTTTAAAGAAGTTTGGACACTTTGAGAGTGTACCTGTTTTGATTCCCTTAGATCCAAACATGAAGTTAAAAAATAATAGAGGTGATAGTGTGTCACAAAAAGAATATGCTAGGATCATAAGAAGTTTGATGTATTTAATGATTGTACTCGTACAGATATAGCTTTTGTTGTGGGGGTGTTAAGTAGGTTCACTAGTAATCCTAGTAGAGACCATTGGACAACATTAGTAAAAGTTCTTAGATATTTAAGAGGAACCATGGATATGGGCTTACATTTTAGTGGGAGTTCAAATGTGTTAGAAGGGTACAGTGATGCGAACTGGATCTCAAAATCTGATGAATCCAAGTCCACTAGTAGTTATATTTTTATGCTAGGTGGAGGGGTTGTCTCTTGGAAATCATCCAAGTAGACATGTATAGCTAAATCTACAATGTAATCAGAGTTAGCGGGAACTGAGGCTAAATGGCTAAGAAATCTATTGATAAGTATTCCTTTATGGGAAAAACCAATGCCATCAGTATTTATACACTGTAATAGTCAGGCTGCTATAGCCAAGGCTAAAAACTATATATACAATGGTAAGAATAGACACATTCATCTTAGATATAATGTGGTCAGACAATGATTAACGAATGGAGTGATTGCTATTGACTTTGTAAGGTCAGAAAGCAATTTAACAGATCCGTTAACAAAACCATTAACTAGAGGGTTAGTGAGTAAATCATCGAAGGGAATGGGACTAATGCCTATGTAAATAATTAGTCTGAGATGGAAACCCAATCTACACGACTGGAGATCCCAAGAAGTAGATTCAATGGGTAATAACAAGTCATTGAACTAATTGATGAAGCACTAGTGAAAAAGAGTTGACAAATTCTTGGTTCCTTTCCTATGGTGTTAAGTAGTGGTTATCTATGACGAGTTAAGGATGAACAAAAATTCTTAATATATTCCATAGTCTTATTGGGTGGTGTGTAATAGTCATAGAACACACTTGATGGACTTACCTATGTGAATGTGGAAGTGGAGCTGCTTCTTATGAATACTATGGGCATTTATTCTAAAGCATTCATGAAAGGTCAAGATTCGACACATGGCCGAAAAGTGTCAAACCATAAGAACTCGATCGGTCTTAAAAAGAAAGATATGTATGATATGATAGTTAACTTAAATTAAAAGGGAAAGGTAACTTAGTTACACCAGGCCCTTGTGAGTTCTGTTTATCTATACTAAGTATCGATTAAGTCCAAAAGACATTGATATTAAGTATCTAGTATTTCACTTTGTACGAGCAGCATTCCTTTTCTTCTTACTATGAATTTGTAGGGGATTATTGTAAAATTCATAATTTTTTATTTCTTATTATGTTGAGGATAAGATTAGAACTCAAGACCTCTTGAGTATTACTTGTAAAATAGTAGTATTTTCCTTTTTTGGTGAAACATAAAAGAACTTTTTCCTTTTTCCTTTTTTGTTTTAGTTGAAGTCAAAGATTCTTTTTACTTTATTGGTTTTAAAAGTTGTAAAGACAACTATTTTTTCTTTAGTCCCACATCGGGTAAATATAAGGAAAGTTCTCTACTTTTATATGATCCCTCTCTCTTTATTGCTTGAGTGTGTGAGAGATAGAGATTGGGCCTCGCGCGCACATGGGGGCCCAAGGCACCGTGGGACTGTAGCCCATGGTGTTTGGGGCCAACTCGTCAGAAAACCTTAGTGCATATACGATGCGCTCAGGGGGGTGCAAATCTCAAAATTTAAGCCTCACGTGGGTGCGCGTGATAGGCATGTTTTTGCTAAACTTTTATTTAATCTCAACTGTTGGTTTGTGTTTTTATCTCAACCGTTGATCTGCAAGTTAATGTTTTTACTGTTTGGGCTTCTCAAGGCCCAAACGACGTGTCTTCTTTACATTGTGAGCCATTGGGCCTGTTGTGGACCGATGGATTACTGCTTATAAAATTAGATTGTTCCCTTTTGTTTTAAAAAAATAAAAAACATATCAAACTTTCTGAGTGCACAGTTCGCCGTAGATCTGCTATTTCCGAGTGCACACATCAAACTTGTTACTTGTGCAAAGTTCGATCTAATCGAGTTCGCCATAGATTTACTATTTTCGAGTGCACAATTAGCAAATAGTGACTGTTGAATCTTGGAAACCGGACGCCTGAAACCAACTACACTGAGGATTCAATCTTAAGAAGGCAAAATTGGTTTTAAGAACAGCGGCTTCTCCTTGCCTCAGTCACCGATAAGTGCTTCCAATTTCTTCGAGTTGTTTACATTAAACTATTACTTTTAATTCATTGTTTCAACAAACTAGAATCAGAATTTCCAACAAACAGGAGCTCAACAAAGTGAGGGTGGGTGTGAGGCAGGGTACTAAAGTGCTGCAAATGAGACGTTTTGGCCATTGAGAACTGGAAACTTGGCCATGCTGGCTTTTGTCACCTTAAAGGTTACTGGAACAGTATTAAATATTCCACGCATTTCTGGATGGGTTAAGAATGTCCCATTAACAACATTAGAGTTCCCTGGAACAATGAAGTCCGAGGTGATATCTGGATCGCTTGCATGGGACATCGGGGAGGTAGCCAAGGCAACAAGTAGAAGGCACAAGTCAGCTTGAGAAATTTCAAGGCTATGGTTCAAAGGATATGAGCAGATACGAATATCTGAAGAAAGTAGTGTTTGTTGAAGGTTGTTGGTTATAGTTATGGATAGCTTCGATTGATCTTCTATTTATAGTGTTGGGGGTGTTGAGCTTTGCTTTTTATGGATGTTATAATATTGTAACAGACAGATGTGACGGTAGGTCGAGGTTGAAGTTTACTAGGCTGTTTGTTTCTCCTTTTCCTTTGGTACCATGTGAAGTTCTGGACAAAAAAAGAGAATTTAGACAGCTAATGATATATTACAATAAGATCCCAAATTATTGGGATAAGATTTTTGACTAATGAGTCTTGATTGCATCAAGTTGAAGATCCTTTTCAGTCCTTGTTTGAGTTTTAGACTTCCTTATCATTAACCTAATTTACTAATAAAAAATCCCTCAAACAACCACATATATGTATCACTTGGTTTTTTTTTAGTTTCATTTCCCATATCAGGGAAAAGGGTATTTTGGTGATAGGTTCTATAGTTAGCAATTTATGTTTTTATTTTATTCTTATTTTTGAAATAACTGGGCATGGTTTCTTTTTTTTAAGAGCTGCTGTTGGCACCCCAACTTTTACTTATTACATGCCAATTTCTTAAATTATTTATCACATCCCAATTGAAGATTAAAACACACTCTTCAAACATTACTAAGGTTTGGCTCAAATTATAATCTCAACATTATAACACCTTCAAGCAATTTTAATAGTAATCTGGATTTATTCATCTACTGTTTGTTCTACTAAATTTGATAAGATATTATTACAAAGTGTGCACGCTTCTACACGAACAAGGTGATATCTTCAAGGAACTAAACATAAGACAAACAGAACATTGTAATTGCCATCTGTAATTGCAGTCTAACAACCTCATGAGTTTTCCCTTGCCTTCCTTTATATAAACAACAACCTATTCTATCATACCATTTTCGAGTCATCTACCATGTCTTTCAAGCATGAAACCTTCTTAGCACTACTAGCTGTCTTTGCCATTCTCAAATTTGCAACTGCAGGGGACCCTGACATCACCACTGACTTTACTCTCCCCTCAAATGTCACTGCAGTTGACGCCAACTTCTTCACCAACACTGCCTTATGGGTCCTTGTTGGGGGCAGACCCACCCACAACATTTAAAGTCTTGAAAACTAGCTTGGCTGAATTCCCGGCTCTCGATGGCCAGAGTGTTTCTTATGCTGTGCTACGATATCCAATGGGCACCATTAACCCTCCTCACACTAATCCCCACTCCGCTGAGCTACTTTTCCTTACTTGGTGGTTCTCTTGAAGTGGGCTTCGTCAACGCAGATAAAAAGCTCTACTCGCAAACACTCCAAGCATGTGACATATTTGTGTTCCCTAAGGGGCTCATTCACTTCCAGTACAATGCAGATGCTAAGAACTTTGCCATTGCAGTCTCCGCGTTTGGTAGTGCAAATGTTGGAACAGTGCGGTTCCCAACACTGTCTTTACCACAGGCATTGATGCACCATCTTAGCTATGTCTTTCAAGACTGATGTCGCCACCATTCATGAGATCAAGGCGGGACTTGCAATCAAAGCCTAAAATTAGAGCTCCTCGCTATTTCATCTCACAGTTGTTCCTTCAGCTTATCTATCTTGTGGATTTATTTTTCTTTCAAGGGTATCTATGTTAGCTTTCACAAACAATAATCTAGTCTTTGCTAACCTTTTTAATGGATTTATTGAATTTTTCTTGCCTTCATCCAAGATGTACTAATAATAAAGTTCATCTATCGACACAATCATTGGTGATGGTTCCAATCAATTTAGCCTAATTATTGCATGTTTAATACTAATTTTATGTGTTTCTTCTACTTCAGAATAAACAGACATAAATTATCAGAAGTCAAGTTGATCATGTTTCATAATTTTTGGATGGTTGAATTATGCCGGTGGAAGATCCAGAGAAATTACATAACCAGGGATGGTTTTTTTTTTACAGAAATGGTTATGAACTATGTAAAAATTACATAACTGGGGATGATTTTTTTATATATACAGAAATGGGTATCTACCCATTTTCATAAATAGTTTTTTAACGAATATCATGTATTTATATTGAATAACAATATTGTAATTTGTGATGTTTGTTGCGTTAATTATTTTATGAAAAAAGATGATGAGGAATGGAGCAACACTATTGGTTGTTGCCAATACACATGAAATGGACAGCCTCTTAATGGTGTCCATGAACCCAAGAAATATTTTGCTCAGTGTCACAAGGATCTCCACTGTGTGACACGTAAAGCCTAAACGAGGGTAGCTTTATAATTTGGGGATGCCCTCAATACACGTGGGCTCATGTGATTGATCTATATCCCAAACCTTGTGAGCACTGTGAGCAAACCTTATTTTCTGATGAACCCCAATTCAATTGAAGTGCTTATATGGAGTCAATTGCATAAGAATTGGGATTGCAACACTGATGCCAAATAAGTTTGATCAATTGCGCCAAGCAGAACTCAATCTTGGGTTTCTCTTTTTGTAGAATAGTTAAGTGGCTTCTACACCTTAATGTACTTGTTTTCGTATCCCTAACAACAATAGCTCCTATGCGGGTGGCAATATAAGTGCAATACAGACACTGTAACAGTTATGAGCCAGAAACAAGGCTTTTCTAGCTTGTCATGTAAAAGGTTGGGGTGTTGGTTTTCAGTAGTCCATGCATGTCAGTTACGTGAAGAACTTCCCTTCGACGAAGTTAATAATTTGTCGAGACAACCGTCAGGATAAAACACATCCCAAGAATAAGTAAATTCCTTGTCGGGATTTTTAAAATTTTCCATGAGTACCTGTCACCTGATCCCGACCCTTTCATATTTATATCTAATTATTTATTTAAAAGATGCATGCATGTAAGCCTTATGCGAGGTGCGTAGAGGCTTTCGATGCTTATAGTACATAAAAACATTATTATAGATAACTTAGCTTGGCCAATGATCGAGTATAGTTCTAAGGTTAAGGAAATTTTAAGCTTTGTTTTAAAATTTGTAGACAAGGTGACCGACTATAGGTCGAAGTTTATTAGGCTTGTTTGTATGTTTCCTTCTTTGGACCCAATAGGTGTTGTGGCCATGCAATAGCTGTTGCTTAGCTCATGCTTGTCTCTTCCTTGGTTTGATATGCATGCCACTTTCATAGCTTTTTTTTTTTTTTTGAATCGTGTTGGAGTGACCTCAAGATTGGACCTCATATTGCACGTCAGGGTGTGCCATGTGAGGTCCCCCGTCCTCTTAAGTCTGAACCACATCATGGACCCTATAGGGTTGATGTGTTATTTGCCAATATGACAGTCCACACGACCCCACCACCAATCTCAACAATCCAGTCAACTAGCTTCACTCAATATTGGCTATCTAAAAGATCAAAATAGCCTTAACTTAATTACTAAATGACAACACATACACTTCAAAATTAATTTGTGTTTAAATTTAAATACATTAGATATGGGAGAGTATTTTAGTTCATGACTCTAATTTCCAATTAAACCTGCCAAGTTAAATGCAAAGACTTAGAATTGCTCAATGATCACAAACAAAACAAAAAGAGGGTTAATTACTTGTTTGCTTTATTACAACACATACATTTCGATGTTCACCCAAATCTTGAAATTTGCGGGTGTAAACATCTGAAACTTTGATTAATATGAAGCAAGCTTGAAAAAAGGTCTAGGCCATTCCATCAAAAAGAATACAAACTAGCTCATAGGTTGGCCCAATGAACATAAAAAATTTAGGGGAACCCATTTGTTGGAAAATTTAGGTGAGCTTTGCTTCTCATCGAGCTCTTTTTCTTTGATCATAGTCAGAGGAAAGCCTTCTGGCCCAAAGACTTTCATTGGGTGACCATGAAATTGGGAACCCAGCAATTGCACACCATCTAAGGTTCAACAGGGCAGCAGCAAAATTCTCCTCAGAATCCCTAAAGATCTTTATTATCCGTAAGTCAGCTTTGGAGTCTTCTGCGAGGATAAAATCATCCTCAAACTCTTGCCTCTTTTCTTGAAGAATGTTGTCGTCCTCGGATATCATTCGCATGCTAAGAACCTGCAATGCCTCCATGCCCGTGCTGAGAAAACTGCTGTCAACGTATACGGAGAACACATAAGAACAGGTTGATGGATCGGGCTGGATTTTCTCTTGGTGCATTCGCTCTAAAATAAGCTCGAGTATGTCAATTCGGCCCTGACAGAATCAAGTTAGCATAGAGGGTAAACCATCAAACAGAACTTAAAGGCTGGTCAGTCTAAATTATTAGCAGACATATGCATAGAATGACATGAGTCTCAGAAGTGTAAAATGGGCTATTGTAGTATGCCCTTATGTTCGACTGAATGGTTATGTTTATTTCCAAAAGAGTTGTGCTGGAATAACATTGAATTTGACATCGATTCACACATTGCTAATGTGGAGTCAAAGATGCTTCACTCGTATCTCGATGAAAACATCTATGACTCCGTACATACATCCACGTCAGGAATGTGTGAATTGATGTCCATTTCGATGTTACTCGAGTATTTTCCTTTCCAAAATAATATACAGAGATACGAGTACCTTCAGAGAAGCCTCTAGAAGAATGGTGTTAAATAACAGCAAATCTAACTGAATCCCTTCCATGCTCACTTGTTCCAAAAGATGCAATGCTTCATCAAATTCTTCATTTGCCAACACAATCTGGGGGAAAAAAACATTTTGTCTCGATAAGCAACACAATTCCATTAATCAGGAAACGGGGGGACACAAAGAAAAAAGGAAATCAAAACAGAGGTCGAGAGGAGCACCAAAAGCAACCGAAAGATTAGAATAAAGAAAATTAAAGGAAAAAAAGCACACACAAAATAACAAAATCCAATCTCAAGGGTAAAATCACCATAATATGCGCAAAACATTAAATTCGGTGGGTGGAAAAGAAACGGCTCCAAAACTATGTGATTTATTCCAACAATATTAAGAACAGATCAATTATCTCATGTCACATCATATAGAATGTTTAACAAATTACACTAAAAGAAAGTGGAAAACAACTCCTATTAGATACATAAGCTTCAAAATGGTTCTAGACCAAAGAATCTTGAGAAGAATACCTTTATGAGAGCAGTATAAGTACATGTCTGCGGACAAAAACCATCACGCAGCATCATAGAAACAAGTGCACAAGCAGATCTGAAACATCTTATAATACTGCAGCAATCAATCATGATATTGTATGTTGCGGCATCCGGTGGCAAATCAAACAATTTCATTTTTTTGAAAACTTCTATGGCCATGTGACTCTGCATTAGATGACAAAGGGAAGGATAGTCAAGTGGCACTTCATAAATAATAAAAAAGTGCCAAATATATATATATATATATGGACAAAGAAAATGAGAAAAATGTTTAGCTTCATTATCGGAAACACTTACTTCCTTAGCCTCAACAAGTGAATGCATTACGGTATTGTAGATAGCTGTTCCTGGATCACTGTTTGTGCGAAAGAAATGGTTTTCTGCTACACCAAAATACTGGATTACCTCTCTAGTCATGCCCTCAGCTCCAAGAGCTTTCAGCTGAAAGAAACCAAATATAAGATAAATGTTATTTTCCAGTGTTATCAAAGCCAGAATTGTACCAACATCTTAAGAAATTTGAAACATGGAGGCCACGAGCTACCATAATTTTTCTATTTATTAATGTTATTTATTTAAATATATTATATTATGAATTTACAAATTTCATTATGCGAGGCTTATGCCTTATGCCCTATGCCTCAGCATCTGAAACATAGGATGGATTAATTCACAAATTGAATGAACAAAAGTGTCCAGTGACCAATGAGCACATACACCTACTATTTTCTCTCATTTGAGGGGTTTAGGGATCCACTATCAATCTTTTGGACTAAAATATATGCTATCAGCTATTACAAAAGGAAAAAAAAAAGAAATATAAACAAACAAAAACAAATATTTTAGACGTTAACTTAACATTATTTCTCTACACGCCAGTACAAAACTGGGATAGAAGCAGGGGCGGATTTACAGTGGGGGCACTTGCCCCCACAAGAATTTTCAAAGTCTATTGATTAGTGAGCTCACGGCTGATAAAAAAATCTGCCACCATTGCCCCCACAAAATTTTCTACTCTTGGTTGCCCCCACATGGGCAAAATGCTAGCTCCACCCTTGGATAGAAGATGATAATATGAAAAAGAGGATTACCAAATTCAGCATGGACAGATGGCTGTGCTGAACTCCATTTTGCATCATATCCACTTCTATTGCATTTATCCTTTTTGCAGTATCTACCTGTGACAACATATTCCCCTCCTCGTAAGGGGCATTGACATTGCCAAACAAGGAGAAGAGCAGCTCATATGTCCTAATATCTGACTTGACCTTCAACTGCTTTATTTTAGCAAATACCCGAACTGCACGTTCAGGTTGATCCTGCAACATAACAATAGTTCAAGAATTCCATTATTATAGAAAAACAAGTAGTAGAATGGGAACCTAAAGTCAGATGTCATTCGTTACTAAAATAATTTGTTGTAATTAATTTTTGAATGAAGTTGAAGCATAATCAGTAAAACCAATTCCATGTTGGTTCTTATTTGGTAGATCTCTACATACTTATGACTATTAGGCTTGCCTTTGAACCACTTCTATTGTACCATCGAACGAACAAGGCCTACTTCTTGAACTAAAAGCATCAAAATTCATTTTGAATTGTTCTTGGCAGATTCGTTTTCATTCTGATTATTAAAAAAACTAAAAACAAAGACTGCTGAAGCTAATATAACACAGTTAAAGGAGATAATGATAAGGAATCTCAAGTTTTAGAAGCAAATACTTACCATAACATCACACGCAGCAAGTAATGCATTAAAGGGGTGAACATATTGATGTTCAACCATTTGTTCCAGCAGAGCCTCGGCTAAGTCCAGTTCTAAAATTTTGCTGCAACCTATGGAAAGGGTTGCAAGAGTGGCATTATAAGGCTTCAAATTCATGTCTCCCATTGCTTTTAGCTGCCAAAACATGAAAATAAGTTTGGTCGAAAAGAATATGCCTTCTTAAAAGCAGAAAAAAGAAAGAAAGAAAAAAAAAAAGCCATTTACTCGAGAAAAAAGTCGTATTTGCAAACTGAAGAGAATGCAAAAGAATTTAGATATTGATATTTTATGCGAAAACTGCAATCCATCAAGACAACTCACCACTTTCATGCCATCAGTAACACCTCTCTCAGAAACAACAGCTCTGATGAAGCCATCATATGTGTGGCTAGATGGTTCCAACCCAAGATTGCACATCTACATTAACAGGAACCTAAACTTAGTGAACCATATGATGGAAAACTAAATAAAAAATAATGAAAGTGCATATAAAAATAACTAGTAAAGCATACAAGTCAATAGGATGAACATAGCCTCAACTATACATAAGGGACAGGAAGTGTAAAGAGACTTGAAAATACTGTGAGTCTGTATCATTTTCAAACCCAATACCGTAATTTTCACGAGGTATAAGCAGAGAACTTGATAAATTTTAGAAGGAAAACAAAGGAAAAACATCTCCTCTACTGTACACAGTAAAATGTTTGTCTCATTGAACTTTCACCATGTTCAGTGTAAATATTTAGATTATTGCCAGACAATTTTTTTTTTTTTTGATAAGTTGAGATATACACATATACTAGAGTTTGCCAGATATAGAAATTGATAAGTTGAGATATATTGGGGTTTAGGGGGTGGAAGAGGAAAAACAATAAATTTGGAAGGGTATTATTAGAAAAAAAATGAAAAGAGGAAAAAGAATATAGAAAGAATGTAGGGGAGTTTTTGGAAAGGTGTAGAAGAGAAAAAGACGATAACGTTGGGGGTGTTCTTAGAAAGGAGAAGAAGAGAGAAGACAAAAGAGGAGGGAGAATCATCCTCAAGATACATTGTTTATGGGGTATATCAGTTTAAAATGTAACAAGATCCTAGAAAACATAAGAGGACTTTTTTAAGTGAGTGTATGAAAACTACCTGTAGCAACAGCTGCTCAGCCAGCTCACAGTTTCTAGACTGTGCACATGCATGTATCACATCACTGAAAGACCATCTTAAGACTTTCATAATTGGTATGGTTTCAATATCTTTTCTTAGCCTGTTAAAGCCGCCACTCTGAAGTTCTAAACCCAAAGCACTGCCCTGATTAGCCACAGAAGACAAACTTCTACAACCTTTATCTGCCTCAACCAGCGAACTGTCAAGACAATTGTACATGTCATAGGGCACTTGGTGTGTCTTATTAGATGTATCGACGTGGCTGTCTCTTAGAATTCCTTCTGTTCTTGTCGAACCATCTTCAAATAGAGAATGAGGCGGACGGTTTCCATTGCCCTTCATGCAACATCTCTTAATTCCAAATTCACTATTTGAAGGAATGGGAATATCCAATCTTGAAGAACAAATTTTTCCTCCAGAAGATCTTTTAATAGAGGCACTTCTCTGGAAAGCCAAAGCCACCATATGTTGTAAAGCTTCACAAGCAGATACCAGATCTCCTAATCTTGTAAACGACCAAATAAATTTTCGAAGTGAAATAATGCTTGGGTTATAGAATTTGGTCAATTCTTTCCAGATTTCATGGACTGCAGACAGGTTTTGCTGCCAAACTGCAAGCTACAAATGAAGTAAAATAAAACTGGCATTAGAATATGCATGTATATTGCAGAATTAATCAAAACTCAAACATAAGACTCATCCAAAACTGAAATTGCTTTCCACAATATTAATCTAGTTTTACTATAAATGAAACAACAAAACAAGACCAACAAAGGAAAAAAGACTAATGCTAAGAAAACTTGTAAGGGAACCAAAAGAAAGATAACTGAAATGAATGAAGTGCCTTCAGTGGTGCAATAACAAGAAGCTAGGCCTCTGAGCACCACAAACCTTGACAAGCTCCCAGTATGTTACTTCAGATTTCCCCATCAGTCGGCTCTCCATTAAGCCCAAACAATTGTTGGCATGAGCCATGCTTCGCATTTGAGCACAACCATTCAAGAAAACATTATACATGGGCAGCACAGAATCAGTACGATGGTTTTCCCCAAGAAAAGTCAGCCAATTGAATGCCTGGAAGAAGAAAAAAAAAAAGATAATTTGTTGGTAAAGACATGAATAATTTAGTTCCAACTACAGTTCAACCAAAATAGTGCAGAATTTACAACTGCTGGACCAATATTGGTGAACATGACAGTGCCCAACCAAACAACAACAATAATAACATGTTTAAATATCATTTGTGCTCTATCCAGATAGAGGTTTATTCATCTGAAAATAGCAAAGGATCCAATTTGTCCCATCAAGTCACTCAACAGAGACCACCAGAGGAAATGATCATATTCTTACATTATTTTATATAAGTACGTTCTTACAATTATTAAAACGAAAAAAAGGTAACCAAAGCAAAAGCAACGACATCAACTTGTTTACATATAGAATTAAAAACAATCAATTGATCACTGATTAAATGTGATTAAATTAAATGTGATTAAATGTCCACAGAATACAAACCCCCCCCCCCCCCAAAAAAAAAAAAAAGAGGTGCTTCATATGTCATGGATTACAATATTTGGTGGATTTCACATAGAGGGAGGCACGTAAACATCACATTTTGAGCTCTCTGAAGCTACAAGTGCCTTAGATATGGTCAACTAGATCTACCAGATAACAAAAGAAGTGCGTGCTACGTCAAAAGAAGAGTGATGCGTATATGACAAAACCGAGAACTAAAAATAATACCAAGTAGGATGGAGCATAAAATAAATGTGCCACTCCATTTCAAGGTTGTCAAGGGATAGCCTTGAGATTTGAACCTGGTCTAGGGTGTGGACCTAATGATAGTTCATATAAAGTCCGTTAAATTTCTGGGCAATGGAGTTCCTCACTACAAAACCAAAGTGGTATTTACTACCAGCCTCCACTCTCCCCCAATCTTACCTCCTATATTTTCAAATTGATGGGATGCCCACCCTGACCAATGTCTTCTCTCATAGACTAATAAGAAAGAACCTAAATGCCTTTTTCTTCAACCCATGTAAAAAAAATCCATAGATTTCTTTCCCCAAAAAACCAATCATCTCCAAGCTCTTCAACTTCTATAATAAATAATTTTTAATATATTGAACCTCAGCTTCAATCGCTCGTTTTCAACATTGCCTTAGTCCCTTATAAAAAAAACTCACTTTTTATGCCCAAAATCCCAGTATCCTCTACTTAAAAAATCCTAGATTGTTCTTGAGGACACCCTGTTCTTTTATTAATAAAATTTCAGTTATCAAAAAAAAAAATATATATTGTTCTGGAGGTGAAGATTTAAGTAGATAGAATCTTAAGGTTGAAGAGGACAATTTTTTTTATCCAAGATGGCTTTTTTTATGAAGGTAAAGCAAAGATTTTATCAATAAGGGAAAAACAAGGTAAATAAAACAAGCAAAGGTGGTCAAGGCAGCCACCACACAAGAAAAACCAAAAGCAAAAGAAGGCAAGCAAAGCAACAAAAGCCTCAAACTCAGTCTACATATAAACCATCCCATCTGTACACAAAATCTTCAAAGATGGCTGGTTTTGGGAAGAAAAAACCTAGGGTTTTCTTTGGTTAACAAGTTGAAGACGAAGGCACACATTAGTCATTCATAGTCTATTAGAGAAGATCAAGGTCAAAGGGGGTATGTCATCAATTTGAGACCGTAGGGGGATATCACAAAAACTCACCAAAATGTGGATGGATTTGTCAAACTCAACCCACAAAAAATTCTAGTTTGGTATGGGTTCGTTGTATTCCACAAAACATTTTCATTGTTCGACATAGTAGGAATGAATCCAGTAACACATGTTCAGACTAAGGTCTTGCTATAGTCATGATTGGGTTGCTTTTCATGGTTAATATCTTAAATACCATGACCAGTAAACAGAAGCCGAGAAAGAAAGAAAGCCATATGAAGTTTCCAACAACAGATAAAGACAAAAGGTCAGAATGGGCTACCTCATTAAGATAGCCTCCCTTCGTGAGAGATTGAATGATAAACATACAACATCTCTTGTTCAAACCTATCTCTTTTTCTTCCATAATTCTCCAAGTCTCCATGACAAACTGCACAAGAAAGAGTCATCTGCAAAAATGCAACATTCAAAGAGCATCCTCTTATCTAATAAACACTAGGGAACATAAAATAAGCTGAACAGGCAAACCATCTTCCCACACATAGTGGATGTAAGGACCCATGGGTACTAACTACCAATGAGGAGATTCTCCTAGCCAAAAGTTACAACTTCTAAAATGACCCTAAGCATCCAATCCAAATGAATATTTAATAACTATCCAAATGAATGTAACAGATTCACTTTTTAGCATCATCCGAGTTGGTTAATTAAAAAAAGAGAGAGAGAATGGGTCAGTTAGGCCTTGAGATTCCCCGAAAGGACTAGCCAATTTGTTCACAATCAACAGCATTTTTATCGACAGCCGATCTATTTCACAAATCAAAACATGTTCCAAGGACAAAAAAACACAAACAATGGAGATTATGCTTATCAAGTTCATGTTATTTCACAACGAACATGTTATTTCTTGATTGCCCACATTCAATTCCATAAAACATAACCAGTGTTACAGTTGTCATATAACATTTTCCTTTTAATTTGATCCGAATGCATCAGCACATATCACACCAGAAGCACACCCCACTTCAACCATCCAGCTCTAATTCTATGGGCACCATGCTTATCAAGCTCTACATTTTTATGGATAACAGAAGTAAGGAAACGGAAGTCGCTTTGAAGTTTTTCCTATACATCAATTTGTACTGGCCCTAGCTTATGCGTGTAACAAAAGTTGCAGTCTGTATTAATGTATTATAAAGCATCAGAGAATTACGCCTTGAGGTTCATCTCACATAAACGCCTTAAGACTTAAGGTAAGGGTCATTTTCCCCAAAATCTTATGCCTTACTCAAAGAGATGTTGAAGAAAACTTATGCTTTAGAGGACATGTATGCCTTTTGGCGCCTATTGATCCTTAACCCAATGACTTGGGATAAGGCTTTGTTGTTGTTGTACAACATTTAATTAACATAAAGGTCTACACTATTGGTCCTAATCTCTACAAGGATTAGTCAATTTGCAACTCCATCAATCATTGGATCATCATTCTTTTACTTTTTCTTTAAATTATTTTTTCTCTCCTATTTTTTTTATGCAAAACCTACTCTACATCTTTATCTAATCTTAAAGTGTTGCTATAGTTTCTTAGTTAGAGTCATTGCTACACTTAAGCATTGTGTTTTTTGTTTAAGTAATTAAAACTTTGGAAGAGTGAAACAATGGGTATGGTACAATTTTAATTTAGTTTCGGTGAAAATATAATTTGGTATTGTGTTTTTTTTTTTTTCTCTCTTATATGTTTTTATTATTTATTTTTTTATATTATGCGAAAATAATCTGATTCAAGATGACCGTCATAATATAGTATAAAAGAAACTTAGCCTCCTTTTATTTGAATTTGTGTTATTTACTTATATATTTATATTTATCTTTTTTAAAAATGCATGCCTATAAAGCTTATCTTGAGGCCTTGGCTACTGAAAAGCATCATCTTACCTCTTAGCATTTAAAAACACTGCTCCATATACTTGCTCTTGAACCTAACTTTCTTGTAGTTGACTTAAGACAACCTAGATTGACAATGTAGGATCACGTTAAAACTCGATGTTGATCAATAATTTCAAGAAGTTATTATACTTACCAGCGGATCCGGTGATCTTGCACAATAATCGAGTATATAAGTAAAGTCATCAACTCCTAAAGAATCATTCCACCGACTGAGATTCAAAAGCAGATTGGAAGCTGTCTCTTTCCCCTAAATGAAGGGCGTTAACGATTTGTACCTGCATTGACATTGCTGCAACCGATTCTGCTCCAATGCTAAAATGTCTGATACCTGTGCAACCGTAAGGAGGCATCATAAACCTTGTAAAGTACTTGAACACTTAAGAACACTGATAATTGAATTAAAAAATTACAAAAAATAAAAAAAAATAAAAAAAAAATATAAATATAAATATAAAAATATAAAAAATAAAAAATAAAAAAACCTTTGGAATTCGAAAAGGTTCGTGAGGATTCGGTTCTCTCAAAAGCATTCTTCTTCCCCTGAAAAAAATTAATAATTGACTTAAAAAACGTGAAAATTTCAAGTATTGAACATTAAAAATTAAACCTTTATACTGAGATTAAATAGAATTCTGTTGAAATAAAAAATTACGCAAAATGCTTTTTTTTTTTTTTTAAATTATCTCTTAACAACTTCTTCCGCCCCTGAAAAAATTAATAATTGAATTAAAATTTTGAAACTTTCAAGTCATAATCAGTAAAAATTGAATATTTTACTGAAACTAAGGGTATGTTTGGTAACACTTCTGAAGTCTGAAGTCTAAAGTTTGAAATCTGAAGTCTGAAGTCTGAAGTCTGAAATCTGAAATCTGGAATCTTGTTCTGGAAAAGTTGTTTGTTTATAATTTATAAGAGCTTCTGGTTACAAACAGAATTTTAAAACATAATGATCATTTTGACAATATTACCCTTTTGTAATTATAATAAATTGTTAACCAAAAAACATGCATAATGATGGTAATTTTCAAATTGAATTCTCATTCAAAATACAAAAACAAATCATTTATATATAAAATAATATAATTTTTTTTCCAATTTTCTATTTTTCGTCTCTCTCATTTATATTATTCTCTCTCTCTCTCTCTCTCAAATTTATCAAAACCAAGAAAATACAAGAACCAAGTAAAACACAATAACCAATTAAACAAATCATACACTCTAAAGAATCCATCCAATGACCAAAGAAACAACTCATACACCCTAAAGAGTCCACCTAAGGACTAAGGAAACAACTCATACACCTAACAAAACCTATCCATCTCTCTTTCTTTCTCTCTCTCTCTCTATTCGTCTAATGACCCAACTTTATGCAAGAAGAAAAACAAAAAAGATAGAATGAAAGATAAAGAGAAGATGAAGAGAGAAATAAGGAAAGACGTTGAAAATGGTTCGATTTCTCCATAATGGGTTCGGTTGGTTATTTGAGATTTTAGGATTTTTGTTGAAGTTTTGATTTTTGATTTGGTTGTTTGTTAAAGTTTTGATTTTGGGTTTTTGTTGAAGTTTTGATTTTTGATTTGGTTGTTTGTTAAAGTTTTGATTTTGGGTTTTTGTTGAAGTTTTGATTTTTGATTTGGTTGTTTGTTGAAGTTTTGATTTTGAGATTTTTTCAATATGAGATTCACATGCTATTAATCGATCAAGGAATAATAATAGAGTAGTAGATGCACATACCTTTGTAGATCTTGAAAGCCGAGTTGGACATGAAGGAGATGTAGAAGAGAAAGGAGAGGTAAGGGTTTAAAGATTTTTACAAAAGAGGGATAAGTGATGGAAATAATTATTTTGAGGAGGGTATTTTAGGTATAAAATATTATTTCAGATTTCAGAACTTCGTCCAGCAACTTTTTATGGCTGATTTTTTTCGACTGAAAATGTCTTCTTGTTCTTAAATCTGAAAATAAACAAACAAGATTAAGACATCTGAAATCTGAATTTTAATGGTGGACCACCTCCATTCAGACTTCAGAAGTATTACCAAACACACACTAAATAGAATTGTAAAAAATATGCGAAGTGTTCTTTTTCGAAAAAAAAATGTACCTTTTTGTGTGATTTAGCTCTACAAAATGAATCTGCAAATAAGCGAAGATGAGCCCTCGACCTGCAAAACGATATATGCATGCTTTGAATTTTATTCTAAGTGAACATTGCAGAGAAACCCAAAAATGGGTTTTGTTTAGTGTTTGTGCCCTAATGGCCAATGTAGGAGAGTGTTTTTTTATGTTTCAACCCTCGTAACACTACGAGACTGTCTCAAATTGTTGGCAACCGATTTGACTTGCATGTATCAATGTATGATGCTTTTTTTCCCCTCTACGGAGGCTAATGTAGACAATAGGAACACCTTTTTTTTTAATGATAATCTGACTATCCACCTGGCATACTCAATGACTCTCCTGATGTGACAAATTTGAAAACGACTGATCTGTACTCCTCGGTATACACAATTACACTTTCGCATATAAAAAAAAATGTGTCCCGAGGAACCGTGTATCCCAAGGAGTACAAATCTACGATTCTCAAACTTGTCACGTTAGGAAAGTCAATTTTGTATGTCACGTGGGATTATCAGATTATCACGACTCTTATATTTATGGTTATGTGATTTTTCTTTTTTTTCAACAAAAAACTAATTCAAAATTTCACAAAATCCAAGAGAGCCAATGGCACAAAACTTAACGAAGGTACTTTTCTAAATTGGGGATGCCGCCAATACACATGGATTCATGTGATTAATTGATATAAGATTATGTAAAATCTCAAATCAATTACACTCTTTTTCAATTTATTCTTTTTATCTCAATTTTTGTTTGATTTTTAAGTAAATTACTTAAAGGACCCTCACGGAAGGATTTCTTTCTAAACAGTTCCTAAGTTTTGGTCAGTCTATAAATAGTCTATTTAATAACTTTTCTTTTCTTAATAGTCCATGAACCTCATATCCCACATTTTTTACAATTGAATGTCCTAATTGTTTGAATTCGTCGTTTTCATCTAAAAAAGTGGATTTTTAACATCTCAGTCAAGTTTTGGAGACTTCATTCCGTCGGAAAGGATTTACAAAGGAAGAAGTAATTTTCAAGGGTTTTTAAAAAAAAAATATTTTGAAGATGTATGCAAAAAAAAAAAAGGATTTTTTTTTTTTACTTTTTTGGGTAGAGGTTGAATATAATGACATTTAAGTCATTTAAAACCATCATTAAAAAATAGATTAAAAATAGAAAATCATATTAAAACACCCATTTGAATATGTTTTGGCACATGACTTTCTCTAGAAAAAATTGAAATATTTGATATACATATATATATATATATATATATATATATATATATATATATACATATAGGGTCGGGTTCCATGTACACACATATCTACTCATATATCTATAACGTGTTTTGTTCTAGTGGCTAAAAGTTTCGGATTTAGCTGATTTTTGGTGAGGATGATCTCTATGATGAGGAGATCATCAGCTCAATCCGAAATTTTTTACCTCGTCAAAAGTGATTTACAAAAAATGGACGGTCCCCAATTCTTCAACTCATAAATATGAGGTTAGAAGTTTTAAAATTAGCTGATTTTTTTTGTAGGGATGATCTCCTCGTCATAGAGATCATCCTCACCAAAAATCAGCTTAATTAGAAACTTTTAGCCCACATAGGACAAAACATGTTGTAGATATATGAGTAGATATGTGTGTACACGGAACCTAATCCATATATATATATATAGGGAAATGTTCAACACCCTACACTTTACCCTACGCTTTACCAAATGTGTTTTGTCTTACATGGGTTAGAAGTTTTGAAATGGGTTGATTTTTGGTGAGGATGATCTCTACGATTAGAAGATCCTCCTCACCAAAAATCAGCTCATTCCGAAATTTCTAACCCCATGTTTACAAGCCCTATGTTTACAAGTTGAAAAATCGTGGATCGTCCATTTTTTGTAAATCATTTTTTATGGGGTTAGAAGTTTTGGAATGGGCTGATTTTTGGTGAGGATGATCTCCTCACCATAGAGATCATCCTCACCAAAAATCAGCCTATTCCAAAACTTCTAACCCATGTAGGACAAAACACATTTGGTAAAACGTAGGGTAAAGCGTAGGGTGGTGTACGGGACCCATATATATAGTACGGGACCCATATATATATATATGGGTCCCGTTCGCCACCCTTAGTTTTACCACACACTTTAACAAACGCGTTTTGTCTTACATGGGTTAGAAGTTTCGGAATGAGCTGATTTTTGGTGAGGATAATCTCTATGGTGAGGAGATCATCCTCACCAAAAATCAGCTCATTCCAAAACTTCTAACCCCATCAAAATTGATTTACAAAAAATGGACGGTCTACGATTTTTCAACGTGTAAACATGGGGCTAAACATTTCGGAATGGGCTGATTTTTGGGGAGGATGATCTTCTAATCATAGAGATCATCCTCACCAAAAATCAGCTCATTCCAAAACTTCTAACCCATGTAGGACAAAAAACGTTTGTTAAAGTGTGGTAAAACTTAGGGTGCTGAACATTTCCCTATATATATATGGGAAATGTTCAGCAACAAACATTTTGACAAACATTTTGGCAAAACATTTTTCAAAATATGGGTTAGAGGTTTTGGAATGGGCTGATTTTTGGTGAGGATGATCTCTACGGTGAGAAGATCATCATCACCAAAAATCAGCCCATTCCAAAACCTCTTACCCATCAAAAATGGCTTACAAAAAATGGACGGTCCACGATTTCCCAACTTGTAAACATGGGGTTAGAAGTTTTGGAATGGGCTGATTTTTGATGAGGATGATCTCCTCACCATAGAGATCATGCTCATCAAAAATCAGCCCATTCCAAAACCTCTAACCCATGTTTTGAAAAATGTTTTGCCAAAATGTTTGCCAAAATGTTTGTTGCTGAAAGGGACCCTATATATATAGGGTCGGGTTCCTGCAACACACATATAGACAACGTGTTTGTCTTATATGGGCAAAAATGTTTGGAATGGGCTGATTTTTTGTGAGGATGATCTCTGTGATGAGGGGATCATCCTGGCAAAAAATCATCCCATTCCAAAACTTGTAACCCCATCAAAATTGATTTACAAAAATTGGACGGTCTATAATTTTTCAACAAAATTGGACGGTCTAGAAGTTTCATAATGAGCTGATTTTTGGCAAAGATGATCTCCTCACCACAGAGATCATCCTCACAAAAAATCAGCCCATTCCAAACATTTTTGCCCATATAAGACAAAACACGTTGTCTATATGTGTGTTGAAATGGTTGTCGTTTGAACCTGACCCATATATATATATAGGGAAATGTTCAGCAACAAACATTTTGACAAACATTTTGGCAAAACATTTTTCAAAATATGGGTTAGAGGTTTTGGAATGGGCTGATTTTTGGTGAGGATGATCTCTTCGGTGAGGAGATCATCATCACCAAAAATCAGCCCATTCCAAAACCTCTTACCCATCAAAAATGGCTTACAAAAAATGGACGGTCCACGATTTCCCAACTTGTAAACATGGGGTTAGAAGTTTTGGAATGGGCTGATTTTTGATGAGGATGATCTCCTCACCATAGAGATCATGCTCATCAAAAATCAGCCCATTCCAAAACCTCTAACCCATGTTTTGAAAAATGTTTTGCCAAAATGTTTGTTGCTAATAGGGACCCATATATATATATGTAATATATATATATATATATATGGGTCCCGTTCGCCACCCTTAGTTTTACCACACACTTTAACAAACGCGTTTTGTCTTACATGGGTTAGAAGTTTCGGAATGAGCTGATTTTTGGTGAGGATGATCTCTATGGTGAGGAGATCATCCTCACCAAAAATCAGCTCATTCCAAAACTTCTAACCCCATCAAAAATGGTTTACAAAAAATGGACGGTCCACGATTTTTCAACGTGTAAACATGGGGCTAAACATTTCGGAATGGGCTGATTTTTGGGGAGGATGATCTTCTAATCATAGAGATCATCCTCACCAAAAATCAGCTCATTCCAAAACTTCTAACCCATGTAGGACAAAAAACGTTTGTTAAAGTGTGTGGTAAAACTTAGGGTGCTGAACATTTCCCTATATATATATATATGGGTGGCGTTCAAGGGCCAACTTTTTAGCAAACTTTTTGGCAAAACATTTTTCAAAACATAGGTTAGAGGTTTTGGAATGGGCTGATTTTTGGTGAGGATGATTTCTACGGTGAGGAGATCATCATCACCAAAAATCAGCCCATTTCAAAACTTCTAACCCCATCAAAAACAGTTTATAAAAAATGGACGGTCCACAATTTTTCAACTTGTAAACATGGGTTAGAAGTTTTGGAATGGGCTGATTTTTGGTGAGGATGATCTCCTCACCGTAGAGATCATCCTCACAAAAAATCAACCCATTCCAAAACCTCTAACCTATGTTTTGAAAAATGTTTTGCCAAAAAGTTTGCTAAAAAGTTGGCCCTTGAACGCCACCCTATATATATATATAGGGAAATGTTCAGCAACAAACATTTTGGCAAAACATTTTTCAAAATATGGGTTAGAGGTTTTGGAATGGGCTGATTTTTGGTGAGGATGATCTCTTCGGTGAGGAGATCATCATCACCAAAAATCAGCCCATTCCAAAACCTCTTACCCATCAAAAATGGCTTACAAAAAATGGACGGTCCACGATTTCCCAACTTGTAAACATGGGGCTAGAAGTTTTGGAATGGGCTGATTTTTGATGAGGATGATCTCCTCACCATAGAGATCATCCTCACCAAAAATCAGCCCATTCCAAAACCTCTAACCTATGTTTTGAAAAATGTTTTGCCAAAATGTTTGTTGCTGAAAGGGACCCTTATATATATGGGTCCCTTTCAGCAACAAACATTTTGACAAACATTTTGGCAAAACATGGGTTAGAGGTTTTGGAATGGGCTGATTTTTGGTGAGGATGATCTCTAAGGTGAGGAGATCATCCTCACCAAAAATCAGCCCATTCCAAAACTTCTAGCCCTATGTTTACAAGTTGAAAAATCGTGGACCGTCCATTTTTTGTAAACCATTTTTGATGGGTTAGAAGTTTTGGAATGGGCTGATTTTTGGTGATGATGAACTCCTCACCGTAGAGATCATCCTCACCAAAAATCAGCCCATTCCAAAACCTCTAACCCATATTTTGAAAAATGTTTGCCAAAATGTTTTTGCTGAACATTTCCCTATATATATATATATATATGGGAAATGTTCGGCATCAAACATTTTGACAAACATTTTGACAAACATTTTTAAGCCGTCGGATATCGTATAATCGGATGGATCAGATTCAATTTAACGTATAAATAGTAAGTTATATAATATTTACAGCGCCACCCTTCTTCTTTCATGTATTTAGTGCCCCATCCCTATATCTTTAAAACCATAAGTAATTTTTACAGAGAGTGAGAACTCTCTCCTTCTATTTATCAAAAAAAAAAAAAAAAACTCTTTCCTTCTCTCTCTCTCGACAGACGCCTTCTCTCTCACTCTCTCAAACCCTCTCTCGATCTCACTCTCTCCTTCTCTCACTCTCTCAAACCCTCTCTCGATCGATAGAACTCCTCTCTCTCACTCTCTTTCACTCTCTCTCTCTCTCTCTATCTCTCTCTCATTTTCTCTCGGTCTCTCTCTCATTCTCGCTCGGTCTCTCACTCGCTCTCGATCTCGCTCTTATTCTCTCATTCTCTTTCGTCGATGGAGTTGCAGAGAGGTCAAAGTTCCAGGCGTTCGTGCTTCGTCGATGGAGTTGCAGAGAAGTCGAAGTTGCAGCCGTTTGTGCTTCGTCGATGGAGGTCAGTCGCTCGTATTTTGTGAGAGAATCAAAGAATCGCCGAACGAGAGAGATGGTGCTGTCGAGGTAGTTGCGAGAGCGAGAATGAGAGAGCTTGAGCAAGAGGGTTTCATGAGAGAATCAAGGAATGAGAGAGTGAGAGCAAGAGGGGTTACTACTTGATTCTGTCGAGAGAGGAAATGAGAGAGTTCTCATTCTCTATTTTTTTTTTTTTTTTAAAATTGACAGGGAGGACGCACTAATATACAAAATTTTGAGGGATGGCGTTGTAAAATCCTTCACTTAAACCCGATCACCCGTTGTTTGAATCTCGACCGCCCATTTCGTTGTTATCTAACGCACGAAAAATGTTTGCCAAAATGTTTGTCAAAATGTTTTGTGCCGAACGGGACCCTATATATATATATAGGGAAAGGGTTAGCAGCCAAAATCTCAGACTAACATTCATACAACTTATCGTGATCGTTGGATCACGATAGATCTAACGGCGCAAATCGGATTGAGAATTTGTAAACCCACGTGTATATAATCTCACTTAAAATTTCTAAAAATTATAAACACCTCCCCGAGCCAAAATCTCGTATTTCTCTCCTCTTTCCTCTTTTCTCTCTTCTCTCTTCTCTTTCATTTTAGGCTCTAACTCAAACCCTAATGCCTTAAACGATCGAAATCTCAAATTTCTCTCCTCTTTTCTCCTCGTTTTACCTCAAACCCTAACCCTCTTCCTCTCTATTGCGACAACGACAACTCAAATTTCTATTTGGATCTCTTCTCTTCTATAAGCCCTAACCCCAAACCCTAGTTTCGTTGTCTTCTCCACTCAATGACGACAATGGAGATGGCTTCACCTTAGATTGAGGGTATTTGCAACATCGGCTTCTTATCCTACGCACCCATTTCAACGCTCCTTTTTTACTTTCGAAGGTTAGTTCTTTTGCCCTTTCGTTTTTAATTCAAAATGTTCATGTTTTCTCCATTTTTTTTTCATTCAATTCAATTGAAGAACAAGAATTTTGAGAATCAAAAGCATCCTAATCAGATAAAGGTGAATCGATGTCCATGTCAGAACTCCAACTCCAGAACAGGAATTTTTATTTATTTATTTTATTGATAACTATGGTATTCTGTAAGAATCGATGTCTATGTCAGAAATCCAACTCTAGAACATGAGATTCGATAGTGATAAATTTCTTAAGAAATCGACAAAGAATTAGTGCACATCTTGGGATGCCGTTAGTAGAAGTTGATGTGGCAATGGAAGCTCTCTTTATTTTCATTTTTCTTTTAGGGGTGGGGTTAATCTTATCCCAATTCATATGTAATCAACAACGAATTTGCTAACAAGATCTCCTAACTGAGGTTAGCCTGTCTAAAATTTTCAATGTTTACATCTTGTCTTAAGTATTTTCTTTACACCATAGAACCTAATGATTTGTGTGAAATCATGTATATTTGATATACATAGGAGGTATTTTATTTCTTCTCGTTTGAGTTAAATAAATTTATTTTAACTATAATTTGCAAAAATTTTTAGCATATTGTCTATTTCATTCTTTTTATTTATAGATAAGAGTGTTATCTATTCCAGATTTCACTAATCTGTTGAATTGTGCCAATCTGCTTGATCTTATTATGACTCATGACCTGCTTATAATCCATTGTTATGAATGATATGATTTGTTCTGTTGTAAGGCATTCATTTGTGCTTTATTGCCATGGTTAGCAACATTATGAGGTTTTACTTAGTGAGTGACATATACATTAGAAGGTCTCTAGGCTCAAATTCATTTTTTAAAAATTGATAAACTAATACCATTGATGGGATTCATCCCCAATTGCTTCTTATATGGTTTCCAAAGTTTCTATCCCAATATGGTTCCTAACCCATGAAAGAAACTGCAAGCAATAAAACTTTATTTCCCAATTTAACTTCGATTAGAGTTTCCAATAGGATTGAAATTTAGAAAGTCCAAGTATTTCTAGAAACCCAACTATGTGAGCCACATACCAGAAAAATCTTACAGTTTAATCTAAGAATTGCTAGTTCCAGTTATTTTATTTCTATGATTGTGATCTTTGACTCCTGCAATATAATTTTCATTTTTCTTCATTGTCCGCTCTTTGAGTGGAATAACTTATTTGTTTGTTTATGGATACCATAAAATCAAATAAATTATGCTACTTGTTACTTTTTCTGCCTTCGGAAGTTTTACTTTGTGCTGAACTGCATAATATGATTAGCTCATTATGAAATCCATGGATTAGAGGTTTATTATTCAGAATAAATTTATTATTCTTGAAAAGTTTATATTTCGAGAAAATTAGTTACTTGAAATAAAAGGTAGAATCATATTAGAAGTCTAGAGTCTATTTGAACCTATGTAAGGGTTAATTTTCATTATGTTTTTCAGATTTTATTATGAATTTCAGGGTTATTTCTCTTGTTTTGCTCTATGGATGCAAGGTTACTTTATCCAAGGAGAAAGACATTGAACTTCTCTTTCTAACCACGATTCCACTATGTCACACATGCATACACACAACCTCCCTCACTGTGACATAACAATAAGAGAAGATACACAAAAAACATTATCTCTAGACACAAATGATGATGAAAGAAAAAAAATCATATTCATGAAAGAAAATATTATCACTTGTAAAATTTTCTTATATGTATTTTTTTTGTAATTTTTCAATGCAGACACCTTTACAAACTCCCATTCAAACATTCTTGCTGGGAACTGTAGACACTCGTATTACATTCCCACACCTAGTGAATATTTTATTGTAAACGATAATGGCGGTGTGACCGAGGTGAAACCTGGAAGGCTTGCTTCATATATGGTAATTTTTTATCTTTAATGAATATTTGCTCCTTTATATGAAGCAAAATATCTATTTAGTTGTGGAATTAATGATGAAGTAAATGTTGATATCTGTACCTTGATTTCGCAGCAACCATCTTCTCCTTGGATAAACCAAAAACCTCTTGGTGTTGATGTTAATGTCCGTAAGTATAATAGGCTTGACTAAAGAAATTACAATGGTTTAATTTTTTTAAAAATAATTGGGGACAACCAAAGTTTTTTTACCAATAGGGTTTGCATATTGTAGCTTATGTGGAGGGGCGGGATAAGGTGGACAAAGGAAGTTCTCATCAATCGATGACATAGGTGGTCCTTTTCCTTAGATAACATTGAGAAAGAGGGAAGAGTTGCTCCAGGTACTGGCCAGAGATATCGACCTCAGAGATTTGATTACCTAGCTCTCAAGTATGCTCTTAGATGGAAACGTTGTGCTGGTAAGACAGTCAAGAGCGAACTGTCAAAATTTGAACTGGGCTCGTGGATCTCGGAATTGGCACTAAGTGCTTGTTCACAGTCTATTTATCTTCTCACTTGGGGAGGTTTGATATTGATTTGTAGGTTTGCAAGGATACCTCGAGAATAATCCTGGTGGTACACCTTCCTTTTTTCTAAGGCAGACATGTTATAATGATGTAAACTCTAACTGCAATCTACATTTTAAGAAAATAAAGGCGCTTAATTAATCATGTAAGCTCATATCCCTGTCCAACTCAAGTCAATCTTACATAAGTACTCAACTTTTCAAGGCACTTAATCATTTATGAGCCAAACTTGAGTTTGTTTCTGACTACACAAGGCAGAGTCAAACTTGGGCATGTTCTGAACTTGATTTATATGTTTCTGCAATAATTCTTTTTTTTTCGGTCATTAAATTCATTAGAGAATAGAATTAGGAATGGATTAAGTTGATTACATTGTAAGCATTGCTCGATTTTATATCCAAAATAATGTCAGTGTTTAGATCAAAGGGCAAAAGAACTCTATATGTGAAAATTTGTTGGTTGCACTACATTTATGATAACCAAGGTTTTAGAATCTTTGATTCCACTCAATAGCTCATATACCTTTAACCTGCTGGAGTTGATACAAGAGTAAACTTTCGTGTTCATAAAACATTGATCCTTCGTTTTAACAGAAATAATCATATTGACTAAGTAAAGGAAAATTACATCATCCCATAGCACATTTATTTTTATATACATAATTATAAAGTTATCAGTGTTTTTTAGAACTAATTGTAAAGGAGAAACCTCAATTTGCATTATATACACGACAAAGTTAAATTCAATTTTCATCTCGATTGAAGTGAAGTAATTGTTGATATAAGGGGAATGATTTATCTGATTCCAAGACTGACTGTACAAGTGACTGAAGTGGCACTGATTCTTCCTCCCTCCAATTTCAGTCTGGCTAGCAACTTCGATAAAGTGACGCCGATTCCTACCTTCCTTGCAAGATTACCCATGACTTCTTTACTCATCATTGTTTATTTACATCGGTGAACTCACCTTGAGAAGACTTTTCTAACCTCAAACAACTCCAAATAAGACTTCCAAGATCACCAAGAAAATCACAATCACAAAGGTGGCTCTTCTCAAGTAGAGCAACTTAAACACACTACCATCATACATACATGGAGAACATCAAAACCTTTCTGAATAAGGTGATCTATTAAGTGATTAAAATCACCATTAAATATTTTCCATATAATCCCATCATCGACAATGTCAATCAATCGCATAAACACCCAATACATGGAATTTTAAAGAACATGCAGTGGACGATTTTATTTACAATAAAAAAAAAGTGATAAAAGGAACACACCTCATCACAAAGCAAGAAATATGGTGTATAAAGTTTCCTGATCAGGTTAGTATTGTACTAATCTTCAATAAATCCTTTGTAGATAGACTCAACACTAAGGAGACCCCTTTCTGAATTCACTCTTCCCATAGTTATCCAAGATTTGTTAAGTGAAAATGAGTCGTCCAATCCATAAGAATTCATCCAAAGATCTCTAATTAATAATATAATTAGCATAGGCATGATTCATATTGAAAGATCTATCCCTTGAAACAAACCTTGGAGAAGAGAACGTCCTTATGGCGATCTCCATTGGAAATATTCTGAAACCCGTCTATATAACTAAAATTGGTTGTTTTGTCGGCATTTTGTTCTGGAACAAGTTGCTGCGGCAAGTGTACTAGCACAGTGTAAATATGAAGCATACATCTAGACCAACTAATGGTGGGTTACTCTATGCTTATTCTACTCCTACTTATAACGTCCACACGAATATCTTCTTAGATTTTCTTATGAATTGTTCATACTTTGAAGACCATCCTCACAAAATCTGAATCCATTCTGACATAATTATGATTAACAGAGGTATATTGATACACCAATACTTATGTAATAATATTGCATTAATTCTTAAATGAAAATTAATCATGAGAGGTATCATACCATATGAGAGGACCATGACCATATCACTATCTATAACAGTTGGAACTCTGTGAGCTATGATTATCACAGTGCAATTTGAAAATTCGTGCCTAATAACTCTCTATAGAATTGCATTTATTGTCAAGTTGATATTGTTGCTTCATTTAGGACAAGAATTCTATTTATTTTAAGTAGTACTCTTCCAAGGCAGAATAATTGACGCTGCCCAGCACTCCAATTGTCCCCTTCATCACTTACTATTGGACAAACCCAAATGAGAATGAGAGCTCTACACTGCTTACAATACTTAGATTGATCAAATAATTGTCTTTCTAGATTAATAAAATTCAATTCACTTGAGAAGTCAAGAACGATTGGAAGTTTACTAATTGTAGTCTTTAGCTGGCATTTCTCTATAGCCTGTAATGAATAATCGAATGGTCCTCAGTATTTGGATTTCTAATTGTTCTATTTAATTAATCTGAATTGAATGGTTCTTCAATATTTATAAAGAACATGACATGACGATTACTAGAAGATTAGAATCAGTTTGTCTTACCTCCCATATTTGTTGGTCAGAATAGAGGCCTAGAGGATCCAAATTAGTTCAAACCGTATCCTTGAAAAGAGTTGGTTCTTGAGGAATGATGCTAAGCTTCAATCTCAAATCTCTTAGACCCATGAAGATTTCTAAGCACCAGTTATTTTTGTGAAACAATGAAATATTATCTCAATCAACTTTAATAGCTCTGTGCTGATATTGGTAAAATACTTTACAATATTTATAATCTAAAAAAGTATTAAAGTGCCACCTTGGTGAGGTGGTAAAGTCTGTGCGTGGTAATACCATAGATCTAGGATAAAAAAATCTGCCCTCACACTTACGCCTACCAGAAATATAATAATATTAATATAAACTGAATGCAAAAGTTAGTCATAAAAATGGTGGAAACAACTACTAGGACAATAGCGAGGGTGAAGAATCCTCTAAGATAAGTATTAAACTGATGGGATGAAATTTATTTATTTATTTATTTGAACAAATATACAATAGCTCAAAATAAGACATGAAGGATTATATTGTATAAGAAGGCCATAGTATGAGCAGACACTTACTCGAAAAATTGTAGTAGCTTTGGAAAGTAATAATCGATGTTCTGGTGACTCCATTTTCCCACTTAAAAGTTGCCATTGTACATCATCTCCAACTTCATCAGTTTGGCCTTTCTCAAGAAGCTTCATATTTATTGTATTTGAAAGTGAAGCAGGAATCACCTTTGGCCCACTAAATTTTTTGTCTTGTATGTGACATGAACAAAATTCCTCCTAAGTAATTATCCCATCACTCTCGTCGTAACCCATTGCATTAAGTACCATTCCTTGACTAACTTTTACACCTAACATGTACTTCAACTTGTCTATCACTCCATGTAAGAACCAACAACCAACAGGCCATCCATAAGTCGATATCCCCTTAAACACCAAATATGGAAAAGATTTCGAAAGTACTGCACTCTACAAACAAAGAAAAAAACATAAATAAGTATTAGAAATAGTCATAATTCAATGAAAAATGTGATCAAGAAAAGAAAGCGTCAACTTGAATTGTGAACTTTGCGAATTGTTTTTTCTCCAACCCGTAAGCATTCAATGGTGTTGTACTCCCTGCAAGATAAGCCACATTGTTTCCATTGCAGTTAAATCCGAAACCAAGCCTCTCTGAGATTTCTAATCCCCTTCCTTCTGATTGAAACAAAATATTGGTTGTACCAAATACCCCAACTACGAAAGAAGAATTTTAATTTTTTTTTACTTTATATCAGAAACTAAATTAGTATTCTAAACATGTTATAACAAAGGAAGATCATTATTTATTTTTTTTAATTTTCAAAATTCTATCTATAAGACAATTTTCACCAATCAAAATCGTCATGATGAACTTTGTGCACAACGCAAACTAATCAGTATGGACATTTCTAACCTTATAAAATGTGAACAAGCACTTAGTGCCAATTCCGAGATCCACAAGTCCAGTTCAAATTTTGACAGTTTGCTCTTGGTTGTCTTACCAGCACGGCGTTTCCATCTAAGAACATACTTGAGAGTTAGGTAATCAAATTTCTGAGGTCAATACCTCTAGCCAGTACCTTTTGTTGCATAATTTAAGAAAATTACAAATTAAATAATGTGATGCAATAAATACCATAAACATCATAGCAAAAGATATTAAAGAAAACACGAATGATTACCAATTGTTTAATGCAAAGGAAATGCCTCGTGATCACTTTCCATATCCTGGTCCAATTCTTATATATCATCATTATCTAAGGAAAACATAATAAATAAGACTGTTTGTCCTAATTTATTCGATTAGTTAAAAATATGAAACTAAGAATTTAACTTAAAAAAAAGAATTACAATTACCTTGGATAGTAGAATTTATCTTTTTTCTCTTTGGATTTGTAGGAAATATTCGTTTGTCGTATCCAAGTTTGTGACATAGTGATCATTTTCTTTTCTTCTTTTGTTGGCTCAACTCAATACCACTTTTCAATCTACTCGTACTATCAACATTTTCCTTTCCTTTCTCATCTTTCTTCCTACCCTTTGTTTACGAGATGTTTGGGTCCAGAAGTAACACTTTTTTTTTCTTCTTCTGTTGGTTCAACTCAATACCACTTTTCAATTTACTCGTACTATCAACATTTCCCTTTCCTTTCTCATCTTTCTTCCTATCCTTTGTTTGCAAGATGTTTGGGTCTAGAAATAACAATTGAGATGGGTGTTTATTACATTGTGCATGTCTGCTTTCAATTGCATGAACCACAATACTTGACATTTCTTCATATTGAATTTCGTAAATTTGTTGAGATAATTCATTTAAAGTATTCATGAACAATGTATATGCTTTCATTGAAGGTGTTGCAAAACTGGCCAATTTAGTAGCTTGTTGATACATATTGGCAAATCTCTATGTGTCTGATAGTTTTTTCCCATCGCTCGTTATTTATGCATTCATCATCCTAAATTTGTTAGTCCCTTGTCGTCATCTTTCAAGAATAAAATGTGACGGTATATCTTCAATGTCAAGGTGTGCAAATACCTTTAAAGAATGTCGACAAAGAATTCCAAGAAACTCAAATTGTTTACATTCGCATGTATCCTTGTAGGTATCCAAATTGAATTTCAAAAGAAACTCTTCATACTCGCCACACTTAGTTTTCACTAAAAATGTTTGAAATCCATGTTCCATTTCTTTTCTTTCAACTTTATACCGAAAAACTTGGACCCATTCTTCCTTAAATTTGTCAAACATAACTTTAATATAAACTTTTGAGGCATACTTCAAAAGTAACTCGTTGTTATTAACATATTGAAACTTGTACTCTGTCTCATAATCCAAATTACTCTCCTTTTTCATAATATGCTTGAGCACTTTTTCATACTTGTCAATAAATTCTCCGAAATTTATTTTCGAATTAACAAATCCATCAAAGAATGCATTAATTCTTTCGCTACGCGTAGTGGTATTCATACTAGTAAAAAAAGTGCTCCGATTATAAGTAAGCACCTAAGATTCCCGTATCTGAAATAATTGTTGAAGCCATTCATTTCCTTCTAATCCATTTTTCTCAATCACACTATTCCATTGCTTTTCAAACTTGTCTCCTGTGTATGTCGATCAAATACATTTTTCTGTCTCACTTCTGAAATCAGAACCTTCAAAGTATTTATGAGATAAGTTCTCTACAAACTTCTTCCTGATGTGCCAAATACATAGGCAATGACTTGTGTTATGAAAAACTTTGGCAATTGCATTTCTCATTGCTAAATCTTGATCTATGATTATCGAAATTGTATGTCATCCTCTCATAGCTTGAAGCCAAGTCTCAAATAACCATATGAAAGTAGTTTCTGTTTCATCTTGTAGAAGAGCGCATCCAAATTGGATAGATTGACAATGATGATTTACTCAAGTAAATGGAGCAAACAACATCTCGTACTTATTTGTCCTATAAGTCGTATCAAATATAACGATATCACTGAAATACTCATATGATAATCTTGACCTAGCATCCACCCAAAAAAAGTTTATCACCCTCCTATCATCATCGTACTGTATTGCATAGAAAAATTATAAATTTTCATTTTATTTTTTCATGAAGTAATTGAGTACAAAATTTGCGTCTCCTTTTTCTAACTCCTTATGCCTAACATCCCTTAGGTGGTTGTAACAATCTCTTTCATTGAAACCAATCAAATCCCCACCAAGAATTCTTAAAACTTTATTAACTTGAATATTTTTCTCTTTGTAATATTTTAACTAAATCTTTAGTTATTTTCGGCATACTTCAATTTGATCTCATTTTCATTATCCTCATTGGTGTGACTAACTTGTGATTATGACTGTCATTGAAGAAAGACACTTTCTATTTTGTTGTATATTTATCGAATACGATGCGCATGTATGCCTCACATCCACATTTAAAAGTTGAACAAATTTTTGTAATCTTCTTTTTGTCCCATTCATTTCCATGTGTTATCGTCTCTTCTTGCACCTTCGAGGCATGTTTACATTCGTGTATACAAACATATGTTACTCCAGTCACCTAATTTGAACCCAGTAATATTTTATTTATAGTTCGTACACGAATGCAAAAACCTTCCTGACGTGCATAATCTTCATAGTATTTTTTCGCTTCCTCAATAGTATAAAAGAGTATTTAACTTTTCAACATCTTTGCTAGGACTTTAGAATTGAATATGTTCCCCAATATCTACTTGGATAGCCGATGATGATCCTACGTTTTCATCAATAGGGACACTCCCCAAATTTTCACCGATAAGCAAATTCCCCATATCTTTATCGATATGCACATTCTCAAAATTTTCATTGATAGGCACACTCTCACACTTCTCAACGTCAGTCGTTGTAGACACCCCATTATTGCATCTGCCTAATTCGACAATTCATCACCCGATTTTGGTGGATTCCTAATGATGAATATAAAAGAACTCGAAGGCTTGTGAGTATTTCTTGATTCGTTCCGTTTCTAGTCTTTTCATCCCCCCTACTCGTTACTACTCGACCTAGAAATTTACGCACGCTTAGGATCGCTACACCTTACACCCGACTTAGTAAGCACGTACGCATAGGTTCGTTACACAATTCGATAACTTAGAGACCTCGCTACGCTAGAAAAATATAATTTTAGAACTTAGAAATACTCACACAGTGACTGAAAGAAACCTTACGATAAAATTCAAAAAAAAATCTGTAAAAAAATCATCAAAATGATGAAAATACCCTTCATAAATTTTGGATCTCCGAAAAGTCTCGAAAGTACCTCCATTGCACTCAGAATGTGATTTCGAATCTAACGGGACCCAAATCGATGAAAGCAGAGAAATTTATAAAAATTTGTAAAAAATCATCAAAATGACGAAAATACCCCTCTTATACCTCGAACCTCCGAAAAACCTCGAAAGTATCTCCATTGCACTCAGAATATGATTTCGAGTCTAACGAGACCCAAATTGATGGAAACAGAGAAGATCGAGAAAAATCTGTAAAAATCGCCAAAAGACCAAAATACCCCTCAATATCCAACTCTACAATTTAGAGATCCCGATCCCTAGGACAATGTAATCAAAATTGAAATCCAATCTAAACTAAAAATAAAATTAAAATTAAAAATTAAACAATTCAAATTAAAATCAAACAATTCAAATTAAAATCAAACAATTAAATTAAAATTGAACAATTAAATCCAATAAAAAAATTTCAAATTAAAAAAAATAATAATAATAAAAAAAATTCGATCAACCAAAATAAAAATTTCAAGTAATCAAGCATCAAAATTGAACTCAAATTCTATCAATAAATTTAAAATTTAAAAACGAACCCAATCTAAAATCAAATTAAAACTCAAAACTTAACCAATCGAAACAAAATCAAACTGACCAACAACCAATAATAAAATCAAAATTCAAATTAAATTTTAATCGAAATTCAAAATTTAAAATCAAATACAAATTCAAATGTAATTTAAAACATCAAATTGAAATTCAAATCAAAATGTCGATTCAAATAAAAAAATTTTGAAATCAACCAATCGGAAGAAAAATTAAATCGACCAATCACGACTCATTGGCGGAGAGTTACCGTAGTACGAGTAGCGTAGGATCCCCCTCTCTCATTCTTTAACAAAATAAAAGAAAAAAAAATTCAAAAATAAAAAAAGAAGAAGAAACCACGTTTCTTCTTCTTCCCCACGTGTTCCACTTCTTCTTTTCCAACTTCTCTCTTCACCCACACAACACCCACTTTCTTCCCCACTCCTTCTTCCTACTCTCACATTTTGATGAGGAACACTATTATAAAAGAGAAGGGAAGCAACGAATTAGAAGAGAGATTTTTTTTGCTTAGCTGCCATTGAAAAAAAAAAACCTGCAACTTTTTTTTCTCCATTTAAAAATCTGTTGTGGCCTCCCTCATCTCCACGCTTTCTTCTCTAACATTCCTTCTTCTCTCTACCTTGCATTTCTACCCTTCTCTATCTTTTCCCTCTCCATAAATTTAAAAAAAAACATTTTTTGAGCTGCCTCCATTAAAAAACAGCACCCCTTCATGTCCATAAAAAAAAAAACAGCAACTCTTCTTCTCCATTTTTTTTTTAAATCTGCTATAGCCTATCTCCACTTCATCTCCCTCACTCCAAATTTGTCTTTGCTGTCCCACATTTTTTAGAGAGGAAGAAGAAAAAAAAGAAAAAAAAAAACCTGCAACTCTCCTTCGTTGCACCATTAAAATCAGTCACATTTTCTCCTCCATTAACGCCCCCATTGCTGCCCCCTTGGTCCTTCAACATCTCAGCAACATTGCCACCATTTTCTCCTCCATTAACAGCCCCTTCTCTCTCATCTTCTCCATTAAAAACCATAAAAAAAACAACCATTCAAAAAGAAAATAAAAATGTGTCTATTGTTGCCCTTCACCACCTTTTAGACATTTTCTTTTACTTTTTTTTATTCTAAAAAAAAAAAAGAGACATTCGTTTTAGATTACCATTATCAACTCCAATAGCTACCTTCGGATTCTATTGAACTCGACGTTCACGCTTAAGTCATCGCAACACTTCATTTGGTTCTTTTTTTGAAGGAATCCACGCTTCCGAAATTATTTGGCAAAGGTAAACTTTTTTTAATTTCATTTTATTTTATTTATTTGTTTATTTATTTTTACTGTTTCTTGATTTAGTATGCATCTAAACTAATTCATTGATTTTTGGGGTATACGTGGCACTAATGACAATTTTCGAGTTTTTGAAATATTAGTGTATCAATTCGCCCATATTTTTTTGATTAATAGATCGATTGAATGAATTCACATATACTAAGTTGATGGACCAGCTCATTGGGTGTTAATATTTATCAGATTGATTCGTCACTTTTTGATGTTGTTGGGTCAACTCATTAATGTTGATATTAATCGACTCAATAAAAATTAATGGTGTACATGAAACATAAAAATAAAAAATCGAATTTCACAATAAAAATTGCGAGTCGATTCGCTAATTTTGGGAACATTGAAAATTCGAATATATTTTATTTTAGATTAGGCATGTGGGTTAAATCACCGATTTAATACACGTGGCGATTAAAAAAATATTAAGATTCTTTTGATTAACAAATTGCGAGTCGACTCGCTGATTTTTTGGTACATTGAAAATTTGATTCGATTTTTTTAGAAATTGTGCATGCGGGTTAATTCACCGATTTAATACATGTGGCGATTTTGAAAATAATCAAATATTATTTTGATTAACAAATTTTAAGTCGACTCACTAATTTTGGGGACATTGGAAATTTGATTCGATTTTCTATGAAATTGGACATGTGAGTTGACTCACTGATGTTAATACACGTGGCAATCCAAAAATCGTATTTCTTTGATTAATAATTTGTGAGTTAACTTGCTAATTTTAGGATGTACGTGGCAATTCAAAAATCGGATTTCTTTGATTAATAATGTATGAGTCAACTCACTACTTTAGTGTACGTGACGATTCAGAAATCAAATTTCTTTGATAAATATCATCAATGAGCCAATTCATTAATTTCATGTACGTGGCATTGAAAATCCTTTTTCTATTATTCAAAGTATGATCGAATTGATCCATTAATTTTTGGTGTCATGTATACCTCATTAAATCATGTAATTATTTTAACCGTAGGATTTGTTTAGTAAATCCGATGCAATTTGATGATGATTGGACCCTAATTTGACCTTTAGTCTTTGAATGTTGACCGTAGGATATTTTTGGATCGCAGTAGATACTGATCATCTTGATCAGGCGGGTTTGGTGCCTAACACCTTCCGAAATCCGTAACCTGACCCGTTACCCATCTCTATGATCTACGGACCAACCCATATCCATTTGGAGTTAATTTTAGTTCCTAGACCTAAGCTAGGTGGCGACTCTCCATTTCTTAAAAAATCCCCGAGATACATAGAACGGACCCCTAATTCGCTATTTAGCGGACGACAGCGGGGGTCGAGGCGATTTCAGTCGTATCCATGATAACTCCTAGGAAATAACCAATTATCTTAAACAAATATATAGGGATAAATAAAATTTATTAAATGAGTCAGTAACAACAATTCTTTAAGGGTACAATTGGGAGAATATACCAATTCATAAATCGGATTGAAACTAAGGGCGTGTTTGGATACCAGGAGTAGAACTACTGTTCCAAAGAGCAGGAGCTGGAATACTTTGTGGTGGAGCTGGAAAAGTAATTATGTGCAGAAATGGTGTTTGGCAATAAACTCTGTGAAGTACTTTTGTGCTGGAAGTCTATTTGGGAACAATACTGACTTTTCATGCCTTCTAGAAAAAAGACCAGAATACCCTTATATTATACTAGTTACTGTTTTTTATTTTTTAGTATCATAATATGCCTTCAAACTATACTGTTTTTGACATTTTAACTATAAATATTAATATAATATAATATAATAAATATTAATATAATATAACATAATATTTTAATATTAATATAATGTGTTTAAAACGGGGTATTTTCGTAGAAAATTAATAAAACGGGGTATTTCGGTAAAATGAGCCGTTAGAATATTACTCCCTGCAAGATGCGAAATTGAGAAGTAGGTTTTAGTGACTTTTTCATAAAGAGCAATTTTTTGCTCTTGCGTGGAGTAATTCTTCGAAAGAGTTGTTTATCTAAATTATCTAAACGACTTCTAACTCCCCGCAAGAGTCAGAAGTAGCCAAGGAGTCCTATCCAAACGCCATCTAAGATTCCAAGCATCAAGAACTGAGTCAGGGAGAAAAGGATACATCAAATAAATAGTTAACATATTAATTTGCTAAAGTCAAATCTACAGATACAATTGAGGACATAAATCTTCAAATTTTATAGGGATAAATATAATCTATTAAATGAGTCAGAAATGTGATTTCAAAATCTTTTTGTTTGTATCTCTGACAATATTTGAAAATATTTAGTCACTACTCATTACTAAAGTTAGATTTAAGGTACTTTCGATGGACAATTAGGGTTGGTATTTAGTACTTAGGTGGTAGTGTTTTTGTTATAATTCATATGAAAATTATAAGGAAGACTTGACATTGCGTAACAAAATTTTCAATTAAGATTTTGGTTCTTTTAAGAAATTGTAGCTATTACCGTGAAATCCTCGTGGAATATTCATATGAGAAGAAGAAGATGAACTAAATTTATGAAGAGAACCATCAAACCCTAGAAATATGTTAATCAAATGAATATAAGGGTTTTATTTTTTATTTTTATCCATCAAAAGTTCAAGCAAGAACAGAAAAAAAAAAAAAAAAAAAAATAATATATATATATATATATATATATGGGTCGGGTTCTTGCAACACACATTGCGACACACATATAGACAACGTGTTTGTCTTATATGGGTAAAAATGTTTGGAATGAGCTGATTTTTTGTGAGGATGATCTCTGTGATGAGGGGATCATCCTGGAAAAAAAATCATCCCATTCCAAAACTTGTAACCCCATCAAAATTGATTTACAAAAATTGGACGGTCTATAATTTTTCAATAAAAATTGGACGGTCTAGAAGTTTTGGAATGAGCTGATTTTTGGCAAGGATGATCTCCTTACCTCAGAGATCATCCTCACAAAAAATCAGCCCATTCCAACATTTTTGCCCATATAAGACAAAACACGTTGTCTATATGTGTGTTGAAATGGTTGTCGTTTGAACCTGATCCTATATATATAATATATATATATATATATATATATATATATATATATATATATATATATATATATAAGGATAATACCTGATTGAGAGTGAAATTTCTAAAATCCTTTGGATAAAATTTTTCAAATCCTTAAAATCGTCACCTAGGATTAGGTCGCAAGAGAAAGAGATTGAGATGAAGAAGACGAGATTGAGATGGGTTTTTTGTCCGTCGTTGTCGTTGAGGTTAGAACGTCGTAGAGATGGAACGGCTATGTTCGTCTATACGTCTCCGTCTTCTTCGTCATAATGGTTGGAACGGTAGTGAGTTATTATCGTTGCAATAGAAAGGAAAAGGATTAGGGTTTGAGGTAAAACGAAGAGAGAAGAGATGAGAAGGTAGTTGATCTACGTTTAGAGTTAGGATTCTAGTTAGAGAAGGCAAAACGAAGGAGAAGAGAGGAGAAATATCTTATATGAGTTTAGTATTTGTTCGGGGAGGTGTTGCAAATTTCTAAAAATATTAAGTGAGATTATATACACGTGGGTTTATAAATTCTCAATTTGATCTGCGTTGTTAGATTTATCGTGATCCAACGATCGATAAGTTGTATGGATGTTGGTCTGAGATTTTGACTACTGATCCCTTCCCATATATATATATATATATGGAATTAATTTAACATAGTGCGATTCCGACATTGTTATCCTAAAACATGGTTTATCTTAATATTATCTATTTTATAGTTATAATCAAATAACAATGGAAACATCAATATTTTATTGACCAACATTCATAATTCTTTAATCATTAGTACTTCTAATTTCGTATTATGCGATGATAATTGTACAAGTAAAAGAAAATTTTAAAATTAGATATGAAAATAAAATTTAAAAATAGATCTATTGAATCCATACACTTTTGCCCCACCTAGGTAATTAAATTCCTATCTTGACAAGATTTTGTTACATTTTATGATGATAACTAAACTAACAAATGGGACTTAGACTCAAAGCCTAACTGATTCGACAAATTACAAAGTAACTTCGAGGTTGTGGTTTCAAGTCCAACTTACCTCGAAAAAGACTACACCAATAAAAAACCTAAATGGGTCTTAATATTTACCTTGTATAGAGAGTATTTCATGGATCACATATTTTTTATTTTGGAGATGCCATTGCAATTAGTGTGTGACTAAATTTATTTAATATCAAGATAAAATTACTTACAACAATTGAGTTATAAATGTTTAACTAATCATCTCTTCGATTTCGTGTTCATTCACTAAAAAAAATAGTTATTTACTTTATTTTTCATATGTTGATAATATATTTTTATAACATCAAAAAATAAGATTTATTCAACCGATTCACACACTTAAATTTTGTATCCATGTCATGGTAATCAATTACCTTATTAATTCTAAAAATATCATGCTTTTATTTTATTAAAAATATTTTATGCATTTCTTCTCATTTTATCCTGTTAAACATTTTTTTTTTCAATTTAAAGAGAGTTTTTTTTTATAAGAGAAATTAAAATAACATATTTATAATTAATTTATGTTTTAGGATTATGATTTAAAAGATCAAAACAAAACTGAGATGTTAGAGAAAATTGATTGAAAAATAAGGTAACGTTACCATTATATTTACTTCCTCAATCTGATGGTTAATATGACCAAATAAAATATAGATTATAAATTAATATTGGTTGGTTGAGTAAGGATACTCTTTAGAATTTACCATGGTATATTTATGGTACACTGAAGTCTTTTTTTTTTAAATTGAGAGTTCAGTCATAATGTTTATTAAATTTGTGAGATAGTAGCTACATAGTAAGTAAAGAATTTTAATTGCTTTTTTCTTTCACTGACCTGTATTTATTTTATTCAAATCTAATTCTTACATGCACCTTTTTCATATTATTTATTTTCTTTGGTATATTGTCTATCCATTCATGTTTTATTTTCTAATATAATTTATAGTGCATAATCACTAAACTTATTAGTTATATATTTTTCTTTTCCTGATTTAATATTCAATAATTTTAAATTTCTTATGATCTAATATAATTGCTTCATTTATCCAAACAAGAGTGACTATTCCTTTTAAATACATTAAAAATATTAATTATTCATTTTGTTTGATAAGAAGTCGATGACAAAAAATGAAATAACTTCGATTTATAAAAGAAACTATAGTGAGAAAAATTCAAATAGGGTGAAACAGACAATAATGAAATTAGTAGTGAAGGTGTTAATTAATCAGGACAGTAGAAAACATTATTTATTCTTCGAACAATAATGGAAATATCAATATTTCATTTATCCTAGTATTATCTATTTTTTGACTGTAGTAAAAAAATAATGGAAACATCAATATTTTATTGACCAACATTCTTAATTCTTTAATCATTAGTACTTCTAATTTTTTAATATGCGGTGATAATTATAAAAGCAAAAGAAAATTTCAAAATTAGATACGAAAATAAAATTTAAAGATATATCCACCAAATCTATACATGTTTGCCCCACCTATGTAATTAAATTTCTATCTTGACAAGGTTTTATTACATTTTATGATGATGACTAAACCAACAAATGGGACTTAAACCCAAAGCCTAGTTGGTTCGACAAATTGCAAAGCAACTTCGAGGTTGTCAAGTTCAGCTTACCTATCAAAAAAGACTACACCAACAAATGATCTAAATGAGTTTTTATGTTTACCTTGTATAGAGAGTTCTCAATGGATCACACATTTTTTTATCTTGGAGATGTCATTGCGGTTAGTGTGTGATTAAATTCATTTAATATCATGATGAAATTACTTACAACAATTGAGTTATAAATATTTAGCCAATCATCTCTTTGATTTCATGTTCATTCATTAAAGGAAATAGTTATTTACTTTATTTTTCATATGTTAATAATAAATTTTTGTAGCATTGAAAAATAAGATTTGTTCAACCGACTCACACTTGAATTTTGTATCCTTGTCATGATAATTATTTAGCTTATTAATTTTAAAAATATCATTTTTTATTTTATTAAAAATATTTTATGTATTTTTTTATTTTATCATGTTAAGCAATTTTTTTTCAATTTAAAGAGAGTTTTTTTTTTTTTTTAAGAGAAATTAAAATAATATATTCTTAATTAATTTGTGTTTTAGGATTATGGTTTGAAAGATTAAAAAAAAAATTGAGATGTTGGAGAAAATTGATTGAAAAATACGGTAACGTCGTCACTATATTTACTTCCTCAATCTAATGGTTAACATGGTCTAATAAAATATAGATTATAGATTAATATTGGTTGGTTGGATATGGATATACCATATTTATAGTACGCATACATTTTTTTTTTTAAATTTAAAATTCAATCATGTTGTTTATTAAATTTGTGAGACGATAGCTACATAGTAAATAAAGAATTTTAATGATTTTCTTTTTCGCTGGCCTGTATTTCTTTTATTCGAATCTAATTCTTAATGCATCTTTTTCATATTCTTTATTTTTTTTTTGGGTACATTGTCGATCCATTCATGTTTGATTTTCTAATCTAATTTCTAGTGCATAATCACTAAACATATATATATTTACTACCTATGAATTTCTTGTGATCTAATCTAAATGCTTCATTTATCTAAACAAGAGTGACTATTCCTTTTAACTACATTAAAATTATTGGTTGTTCATTTTATTTGATAAGAAGTCGATAAACATAAATGAAAAAACTTTGATTTATAAAAGAAATTATAGTGAGAAAAATACAAATAGCGTGAAACGGATAAGAGTGAAACTAGTAGTGAAGGTATTGATTTATTAGGACAATAGGAAACATTATTTATTATTCGAACACCTATATTCTTAATCTATTGAATCTTGATTATAAACATACAACTTAAGTTTAAAGTTCTCAACATGATATATTTTATCCTTTAAAATCACTAATAATATCATTTACTTAGATGATCTAGTAGGGGTGTCAATGGGTATCCATTGTTAGACATCTTCTCTCTCACTCACTCTTATAAATAAGAGATACTAAAGAGTCCAAATATTTTATAAATGATGAGATATTAATATCATTTATGTAGATGATCTAGTATAATCTGGGCCATTGGATTTGATTATACTTATGTAACAAATTGAAAAGGTGACAAATTAGCTACAAAATCAAGTTGATTTTATCTTGGAAAAACAGAGAAACAACGGGGGAACAGTTCCCAAAAGATAACAAGCAAAAAAGTCCTGAATTCTAGAAAAATTTTTGGAGAATATATTTTAAAGGGTTAGGATCCCTTGACTCGTCAAGAATGAAGAATGACTTGTGAAAAAAATACATGATCCCAGTCATTTAACACACAAAATCTAATGGTTAAGATTTATCCTTTATCTCCTAGATTTGTTTTATCAATATACACATAAATCTCAACTGTTATAAATGATTGGGATCATGTGTTTTCTCATGACACATTCTTCGTGAGTCAACTGATCCCAAACCATTTTAAATAATAAATAATAAACTTCAAGTTTCATATAGTAAATCATTAATCTATCCGTAAAATAATTCATAATATATATAGGGACGGATAAAGGGATATATGTAAAAATAATCATTTTTGAAAATAAGGGTTAGAAGTTTTGGATTGAGCTGATTTTTTGTGATGATGATATGTATGATGAGAAGATCATCCTTACAAAAAATCAACCCAATTTAAAATTTCTAAATCCATCAAAAGTGATTTACAAATTATTGGTAAAAAAATCGACGGTCCACATTGTGGGTTCCAACGACAAAAATAATTGTTTTCGACTATAGTGGAATTCTCATAAAAAAAGTTCACAAACATTTCATTGTAAGGCCAAGATTAAGAATCATGGGAATAGATTAAATATTAAAATCGTAATTATCTTTATTCACAATGGAAATAATTTTGTAATTTTATTTAAACTTCGAATTATAGAGAAAGGGTGGGGCATAACTCTTAAATCAAATAGATATGGCACAATTATTAATTATTTTGAAGAAGGAAAAATGGGAAACCTGAGGTTGTATATAATTTCTTGGGGAAATTATTTAAAGGACCTTTGCAGAAGGGCATCTTTCTAAATAGTCCCTAAGTTTTCAGCAATTGCTTGACAAGACATTTAGTAAATTTTTTCTTTCTAAATGGTCCCCGGACCTCATCTCTCACATTTCTCACGATTGAATACCCTAACCATTCAAACCCATCATTTTCATCCAAAAATTAGATTTTTGACATCTCAATCAAGTTTTGTAGACTTTCCGTCAAAAAGGATTTAAGAAAGAAGAAGCTATTTTCAAGAAATTTTTTTTCCAAATATTTTGAAGATGCATGTAAAAAATAACATGTTTTTCACTTTTTTTCTTTTAGTTTTTGGATGAAAATCGATCAAGAATAGTTCTTTTGGGTTGAAATCATCTAAACAAGTTGTTATCTCAAGTTTTTAGTAGATCTTTCCATGTATTTTTGGGGTTAGAAGTTTCAAATTAGGCTAATTTTATTTAGGATGATCTTCTCATCATAAAGATCATCCTCACAAAAAATTAGTTCAATTTGAAACTTTTAACCCATATTTTGAAAAATGATTGTTATTACATTGATTTTACATATGTCCCATGATCCGCCCATATATATGTCAATAGATCATTTATAAAATATAAAATTTTCACGTGTCAATACTCAGCTGATGTGCAACAGACATGGAACCAAAGATTTTATTCCTCGGGATAGACAACTGTACGATCCCCAAAAAAATCTATGATTCCTTGTCTGTGCCTCGTCAGTTGAGTATTGGCATAATCAAGACTTGCTGGTTAGATAATCAGTATTCTAATTAAAAATAGATCAAGTGCGCTGATTTTCTAATTAAAAAATCTGACTTAACGTGGCACATAGCCATAGATCCTTTTCCTTATGATACACAACTACACATTCCAATAAAAGATCTATGATTTCATGCCATGTCAATCGTCAATCGAGTGAGAACTTTTTAGTTAGAAAATCATTATTCATAGACTAATGATAAATCGACGTGGCAAAACTTATGAGGTTGACGTAGCAAGGGCATAGAACCGTTGACCTTTTTTCTTATGTATTCCGAAGAAAAAGATCTATGGTTCTTACCCCTTGCCATGTCAATTGCGATAGGCGTGTATGTTTTGCCGCATTAATTTATCACGATTCTTAAAAATACAGTCATGGTAAACTGATGTGCTAAACATTGACACGAAGATACATAGAGAAAAAGATCTACGGTTCTGTGCACTTGCCATATCAACCATATACGTTTTAGCGCATCATCTTATCATTAATCTTAAAAATACACTTATATATAATTGAACATGTGTTAATTAAAGTATGTCGTATGTGACCTATATCCTATAAATCGGTGGAATCAATAGTAGCAGACCTAGACCAAGAGGACTCGTTCAAGTCATCTCAGCCTCAAATGGATTTTAAATCATGACTTATTTTAACATGAGTTGCGATATTAGCACCCACTTTTTCAAACATCTAGACCAACTTAAATATAAAAAAAGAAAAGAAAATGAAGAATGGATCCCATTCGTAGTAGTATTTGTACACACCATAATAACTAAACATTTGAAATCTAAAATCCTAAATTTTTGCTCATGCCATTGGGAAAGATGAAGGGAACTCTCAATTCTTCCATTTTTTTTTTTTTTATTAATTTGAGGGTTCAAAAAGATTTTCAAAATCATTATTTTGATGGATTACAGTAATGGAATATATTACTATTGAAATCTCATTCTATTTTTAGGTTTTCTCATTGATTTATTTCATTTGCTTGAAATTAAATGAATGACTCCTACGAACTTAATTTAAAAAAGAAATAACTCAATCAAATGACCACAATTACAATGCATATGATAGTTCAAAAATTGTAGATAAAACTTGTACTTTACCATGTATCTATTGATTTTTTTCTTTTCTTATTTTACGTTTTACAGAAAAACTATGTGCCAACAAGATGCATCTGACATGGCTTAAGCCATGTCACCCTACTGATGTCAACATTGAAGCCATGCCACTCGTGTCCTATCAATGTAGGGTTATAGTTCAAAAAATATGTCGAACAAACACATCTGACATAGCTTATCCCACGTTGCCCGTTTCTTGTCTACAAGGCTTAAGCTATTTTGCTCGAATACCTTCGACATGACTTAACACATGTCGACCTTTCTAGGTCGGCAAACAAAATAATGATATTTTTTTATTTTATAGATTTAATGCATTATTAACAAATTATTTTATTAATACTTTCCAAAAATATTTGTCAACGTTTTTAAGCATTCAAATGTTGAATATTGGAGTTTTAAACCCTTATCTAAATTAATGCCTACAATTTGTCCTATTTTCTATCGTTTTCCCCATCACAAACACATTGTAAAATAGAGATGATAAATAAACAAAAAAAAAAAAGTTAAGTTTGATGCCTTGTAAGGTTTAGAGCAACTCTTTGCCAAAGATAAAGCTCTCTATGGGATGATGACATTGTGAGGAAGAAGTTCGGGCATAACTGACAAAAACGTATTTGTTGTTGCATATACCATGTGTGCGTATTGACAAATTTGTTATAAATTTCAGAGGTGCAACTGCTAAGTGGGTGTAGATGTCTCAAAAAGTGGGTGCTAATATTGCGACTCTTTTAACATTGGGAGTATGTTACACCACCTTTCTTCTCATTCAAAGCCAATTTACGATAGAAAGTTGCAAATCTCTGTATTTTGTTTTAGATCCACTTATTCCATTCACCTAGTCAATGTTGTTGTTAAATAATAACAATAATAATAATAAAGGATATTAAGTACCTGCAAAATTAGAGTTCAATAAGTTCAAGTATGATATGTAGCTCTCTTAAAAAATTTGCCTAAATCTCTCCATGGTGAAATAATTTGAATAACTATTTTATAATTCGAATAAAACGCGACATGACTTAACTGAACATATGGTTCTAATTTCTAATAATAAATCTACTTAATTAACTAATAAGAAATTAAGAATGTCAATGTAATGTAAAGGTCAACGTTTCAATCCATTTTAATTGTCCATGCCTTGAAGACCATCTTCCCAGAATTTCAATCCATTTTTTAACACACTAAACTTGAATTGATTTTGGAGAATCTGTCATTTTAAAACCTTAATTTAGGGTAGATTTTAAATTAGTAAGTAGTGTTAGAATGTACTGATTTTTGATGTCGATGATCTTCATGTTGAAAATAACTCAATGTGAGGTTTGGATAGTCTAAAATTTTCTCTGTATGGGCCATTAGAGATAATCTTGAAACATTTAATGTTTTGGGGTCACTGTTTTTTGTTGTGGTCTTGGCTAAGACACTCTGAGATGGTATGAAAAAGTAACCAAGGGCATGAGCAAAGGATTTCAAAAAGAAATTTTAACAACTCTTATAACTCAATAATATAGAATATTATAATATGTTCTCTCACAGAATTTCAAAAGAAAATTGAGAATGTCATTAGCATTATTACACACTTAATTCATTATTAGTTAAATAATACATAATCAAATGGCAATGTGAACATATAAAAATAAAATAAAATAAACACAAAACAAAATACTTGTAAAAATGATATAGCTATTATACAGAAACTAGGGAGGATCTTGAAATTTAGGCCTTGGGTGCAAGACCAGCCTTGATCTTTTGAATGGTGGGTACATCAGTTTTGAAAGCCTTGGCAAGGATGTCATCATCAATACTAGTAGAAAACACAGTGCTAGGAACATACACAATTCTGACATTTGCACTATCAAAAGCAGAGTTGGGAATAGTTGGTATCGTTGCATTGGCATTGTATTGATAATGCAAAAGTCCCTTTGGAAACACAAACATGTCCCCTAATTGGAATGTTTGAGAGTAAAGCTTGTTAGTGGTGTCGATGACTCCAACTTCAAGGTTGCCTTCCACGACAAACAGAAGTTCTACAGAGCGAGGGTGGCTGTGAGGTGGCTTGATGGAGTTTGCAGGGTTTTGGAGTACAATAAATGAGACGCTTTGGCTATTGAGAGCTAGAAATTCAGCCTTGCTAGCTTTTGTCACCTAGAAGGTTATGGGAGCAGAATTGAATACTCCATGTAATCTAGTGTAGGTAAAGAATGTTTCATCAATAACATCAAAGTTTGGTGGAATAATGAAGTCCGCGATGATGAATGGATCGCTTACGTAGGGACATTAGGGAGGTGGCCAAGGCAACAAGTAAAAAAAACAAAGTAAGCTTAAGAAAGTTCGAGGCCATAGTTAAAAACATATGAGTAGATATGAATATCTGAAGAAAGTGGTGTTTGTTGAAGTTGATTGGTTATGTTTATGGATAGCTTTGATTGATTTTCTATTTATAGTGTTGGGGGTGTTGAGCTTTGCTTTTTATGGATGTTATAAAATTGTGACAAACATGGCACCCGGTTGAGGTTAAAGTTTACTAGGCTGCTTGTTTCTCCTTTTCTTTTGGTTCCTTGCGAAGTTTTGGACAAGAAAAGAGAATTTAGATAGCTGTAGATACCCCATTTTCACACTCACCTGATTAATCAACTCGTTAACCCAATTGCGACGATTCCCAATTAAGAACTTTATTTTGGTTTATAAAATTTATGAGGGCCTCATTAAAATTTTGATGCCCACAAATGCCCCCTCAAGGATGCATTGTCAGATGCGTAGCTGAAGGTGATATATCATTGAACTTGTTGAGAAAAAGTGGCATGCTTCGATGTAGATGAAACTTTTCTACTAGCATTTCCATGCTAAACCCAATTGAATCATTTGGATTTATTTATTTATTTTTTTCATATATTTACTTTGTTACTTGGAGATTTATTTGACAAAGATCAAAGTTTAATGGATGCACGTATTTTCTTAGAATCCGCAAATCTAAACCTTTTAATAGCAATGTAAATTAGTATTTACTGCTCCCTTTCCATCACAACAATAAACCTTGAACCAACTTGATCGACATGGTGCTGGTGATAAGCATATTCAACAGCTTGACATGTGATCTTGTTCATGTTTGGCTTGATGATAATGAAGCGACACCCTTGTGGGTTGTAGAATTCTAATGAGTTCATGACCATGGTTTGGAATTATGTCCTTGAAAAAACAAAAGGATATTACATACTCAAGAAGACAATCTCCCCATCTAATTACTCAAGCTATGTTGCTGACTCATCCAAGCTATAAATTTAGGCTATGATGATGGTCTTCAAGCTCTAAATGAAGGTAATGATAACATTTAAGCTTATGTCTTATGTGAGTAAGTTTTGAGGACCACCTAGGATTTTGAATAAGATCAATTCCTGCATGAGATGCCTTCATTTCATCGTCCCAACTAAACAACACCCTTTTTGTTCACACCTAACCAGTCAACTCCTTAAAAAAAGGTAAAATTAATTACCTTCAACCCATTATTATTTTTTTAAGTCTTGATATTCATCTTCTTAAACAACAAATAATAATTGATTCATGAGATAGTATCAGGCAATGGAGCTTTGGGTAAAAGACATTTTTCTTTTAAAGATATTAAAAAATGGATTGGAAACGAGATTGAGGAATTTAAAAATGATGGGTTCTTGGATAGGAATCAATGATCTACTTCACGAAGTTGAGGTTAAAAGACTGGTTTTGGAAATGATGTAAAAGGAACTTAAAATGGTAAATTTATGGGTAGAAAAATCAAGGGTCCATGGTTTTTTAGGCCAATTTCATCCGACTGAAACGAGTTTTTTTTTTCCGGTCAACCTAATCTTTGAGTTGATCAGTTTCCAATGAGTTTTGTGATTGATTCACCTCAATATCCAAACCCCAAATTTTATTGTGACTGACGTGTATACTCAATACTTAATGTAGTTGAGATGTACAGGATCAAACCCCAAAACACCCAAACATAAGACTTTTATACCTGAGTTGCATGGGATCGAAGCCACGTTCTTCTTTCAACTTCATTTAGAACTGTTGAGGTTTAAGGAGTTTGACCACGGCACAGATTTGGAAAGGCATTGGATAAGAGTTCGATTAAAACTCATTCTTTTTTTTTTCACTTTGCCTCCACACGTCCAAGACGGGTTCAAGAAGGACTCCTACAAGTCGATGGAATTAGTTCGGTGAAGCTTTTTCAATCCTTCCCAAACACCAATAGCTAATTTCAAGAAGGATTCCTCTCCTATAAATAGAGCATGTGGCTGGTATTGTTGATGGTTGATTGTTAAAGGGATTTGCAGCAACAAATTGTTTCTTGAAGTGCTACATGCCCACTGTTAATGACTGATTCTTGAAGTATAACCCTCAACATTTGATGCTGCTGACATTGCCTAGTAAATTATTTTCCTTTCTTCTTCTTTAAATTTTCTTTATGGCTATTCCTTTCCTCAAAGCTTTCTTCTTTCTCTCTCTTACCCTCTCGACTGGAGGATGGTCTTCAATTGGTGATAACCTCTTTTTTTTTTTTTTTTAAATATATACATATATATAATAGGCTTGGTAAGGTTGGTCTTAATTCTTCTTAAGACTTAAGAGAGACCGTAATGGGCTTGGTAAGATTGGGACTTAGTCCGTGAGAGGGAAACTCACAATTAAGTCCAATTTCTTTCTTGTTTCACGTATTAGATTTCTGAACCATGGGTTTTATTTTAACAGAAACGCACATGAACAACTTTGCTTCTTCAGCCCAACATACTTGAGAAGGACTTCCCAAACTTGAATGTTGCTTCAACATGTCGCACGAGAACAACTCTCATTCTTCAACTCAAATTCTATAACGTGATCAAGGAAGATTCTCATCACCCTTTTATAAATAACACCCGCAACAATGGTGGGTTTTGCGATTAGGTGCTTCAACGCCTTGGTTTTTCATCAATAGATCGTTGGCCCTCCGATCAAGTAAAACTTCTTTCTTCCCTCTTCTTGATTTTTTTATATAAAAGACATGAATCGATTCTCATCAGTATTTCTGTTCTCAATGGATTCAGAGATTGTATCCAATGCCATGGAGTCTATCTTTGAATTTCAAACTGGGAAATAAAATTTTGAGAGAGGGGAAGAAAGGAGGGAGAGATAGAAGATGCTCCCTTCCTCTTGTTTTGTTTGTTCTTCAGATAAACAAATCAACTAAATGCCTTTCTTCCCTTTCAATATTTCTCTATTTTTTATTAAGAGCTTCAATAGTTCGAATAGCTGCATTCTCTGTTGATTACAATGATCCAAGATTTTCATCTATTTTGAGTGAAATCTATAAACCCTTCAACAAAAGGCTTTTTTTTTATAAGTTCTGTTAATGCACTGACTTTTATTTGTAATACACCAAAAGGGGTGGCTATTTACATACCAACTTTTACTTGTAACAAACCACATTTTTTATTACTTAAGAAACCTTTAGGATTCTTTATTAATTTAAATAAGACTCTTGAATTGGAATCCTTTGCTGACTTGAGTTTAAACCTTCATATTTGTAAGAAATGTTATTTTCAAATTAAAATTTCCCAGGCATCATAAACTTGAAGATGTTGTCATTTTCTTTCACTTTGTTTATACATATTTTTTTTTGCTTGATTCAGGTTCTCTCTTGATTCTTAGAACGTGAGAGGCAACTAAGAGTTTTAATCATTGTTATTATTTCTCAGTCACTTAGTTTCTCGACAACTTAAAGTTTCAGTCTTTGTCATTACCAAAAAAGTAATTTCCCAAACTTTCAAAAAAAAATTTAATACATTTTGTTCTTGTATACAATGATTTGCAACAAGATACATTGATCAAAAAATTAGGAACTATTCTTTTTAGTCAGCTTCCAGAGTAAATATTTATTGGTCTTGCACTAGAGGTTACAATACCAACTGTTTGAAGGTGTTGAGTGATGAGAAATGTACACGTAGAAGAGCCATGTGACGATATATTTGTACAGCAAGTTGGCCAATCTTTAAATTAATTGTTCATCGATAATGCTTAGGAGTAGACAATGTTAACTGGCTAAAAGAATCATGGGACGCAAGATTTGTACACGCAGAAGAACTATACGATAAACTATGTGTACAGTCGGTTGGCTAATTTCTAAAATAACTATTCATCAATAGTACTTAGGAGTGGACAACATCAATTGGCTACAAGAATCACGACACACAAGATTTGTACACACAAAAGAACCATGCGACAAATTATTTGTACAGTCAATTGGTCAATCTCCAAAGCAACTATTCATCAGTAGTACTTAGGAGTGGACAACGTCAACTAGCTAGAAGAATTACAGTACACAAGATTTGTATACGCAGAAGAATTATGCGACGAACAATTTGTGCATTTGGTTGGCTAATCTCTAAAGTAACTATTCATCAATAGTGCTTAGGAGTTGACAACTGTAGACATGAGAATGTTCATCCTTGAACCTCAATGCTACATTGGTTTGGAGTCGTCACCATTCTTTTTTGAAAATGGGTGTGAATGGGCACCCGAATCGATTCTTTTGAAAATCATTTTTTATGACATTGTAGTGACTCTCATTCTTGGAAAATGTATGGTCTACCTAAAATCTAGGTAAGGGAATTCAGTTAGAGAATGGGGAAGGTGTTAAGCACCCCATTCTCTTCACCTATGGTGATTACCTTTAGATTTGACCATTTTTTAAAAGATTAACATGACAAGTGAAATGCATGAGATGCATGAAGTGGGTGGGTGCACATAGTGTGTATGTACCCTTTTTGAAAGAGGATTTAATGTTGGTGTAGACATGAGGAATATCCTATAGGAGAGGATATCCCATGAAGCCATTACATTTTTACATGAATTGGAATGTTGGTTTAGGATTTTAGAGAAGTTCCATGAATGAAGTTCTCTTAGATCTATAATTTTAATGCATGCATGCTTAGCTAGAAACTTAGTGTTTCAACCTCATTAAGAGAGTTACACATTTCTTCATCATAGCCAAACATGTGTGATGTGTGTGCATAGTGTACATTATGATGCATGATATGAGAATGGGTTAAAAAGGGCTTCAACCTCCATCCTTTCCACCAAATCGCCTCAAGCATTCCATGCCCAAGGTTGAGGTTCAATCTACTTGAAATGAAGGAGGGTTTTCCATCACATCCTAAATGTTTCTAAAAAGAAAAAGAGAGGGATAGAAAAAGAAGATGCAAGTTAAAAAAATGAATAACAACTACTATACCCACCTTGTCCCCTTAGAGGTCTTGAATGAACTTGAGCTTGAGAAATGAACTTGAGAGTTGAAGGATGTAGTTGAGGGTTGAGAAATGAGAGATGAGTAGAAATTTTAGTAGAGTTTTAGGTTGAAAGATGAGGGCTTGAGAGCATGAGTTGTTCATAGAAAATTAGGGTATTTATAGAGTTTTTTGAGAACTTTTGGGGATAAAGTGGTCCAACCCTAAAAATAAAGAAAAGGGACATAGGGTTTAAGTTATTTCTTTTTAGATTTTTCATTTGTATGAGGGCAAATATGACATTTGTGAAGAAACCCTAAAAACATTCTTTGATCCTTGATTTTTTGGTAAATAGAGGTGAGAAAACAAAAGTACTTTTGGGAGGGTGAATAAGGGAGTGACATGTGTAAAGGTAGAGTGGTAGGTAAAAAGTAGATCTTGGTTCATTTGTAAATAACAAATAAAGCAAGGGTAGAAGTATAATTTTGAAATGGGCTAATGGGAGAACAAAGTACTTTTGAGAAGGTGAATATGAGAATGACATGTGTAAAGGTGAAGTGGTAGGTGAAAAGTAGATCTTGGTTCATTTATAAATAACAAATAAAGCAATGGTGAAAGTATAATTTTGAAATGGACCAATGGGAGAGAACTCCATGTATGTACTTGAAGATTCCCACCTTTTGAAGGCATAATGGGAAGTTCTCTCACCTTTATGGATTATTACCAAAGATCAAATAATCTTTTTGATTTGACTAGACATTTTGATAAGGGTATTATTGAGTTTTCACAAAAGGGAAGTTGACCCTCCAATTAAATGATGCATTGGGTATTAGGGGCTTATGAGGTATAAACATGTGTCATCATATAAAGGGGTGAGAGAATGGACTTGGAGTGGGCTTGGGTTTGGGTTAGGATGGACTTGGTTTTGGGTTTGGAATATGGACTTGGGTTAGGATATGGGTGATGGACATAGGTTTAAAGTGGATTAGGGATAAGGTATGGGCATGCAATGATATGAGATGCAATAAGTATGTATGCATGCATGAATAATGGTGCCAAGTGGCAATGTGGGTCCATTGAGAGGTTTAAGTCTAACTCGGAATCAATTCGAGGAAATTTGGATTTTTCTATGGGTTTGTACAAATGGGAGTGTCTACAGCTGCCCTCTTTGCAGGAATTGTTTGCAAAGAACTGTAAAGAATAAATTAGACCATTTATTTGTACGAATCCAAAATAATTTATTGCATGATGATTAAAAACGTCGGATGGGTTGAGGAATTTTTTTTTTAGAATGTGGCTACCCAAGCACGAGGTCTGACAGGGTTAACCTTTTTGAAACCCTTGATTTCGTGGCACGGAGCTCGTTTGAAATCTTAGATACCATTTTTTTTTATGATTTTTGAAAGTGATCGACGTTTTAAACCATGTAATGCAATTTTGAGATATTTTTTTCTTTTTTCCTCGTTGATTTTGCATTTCGAACTTAGTTTTCCCTTCATGGAAGTTATAAGATCATCTTGAGAGAGCTTAGCGTAGCGTGACCGTCCTTGAGAGAGACTTGCATAATGGTATGATATTTGAGTGTTTGGTGTGTCATCATGCCTCGGATATGGAGAGAATCATTGTTGACCAAGTCGTTCAGATCAAAGCCTTAGAGGATGACTTGATGCCTACTACGCTTCCCAGGAAAATGCTTGAGTGGCTCTTTGCCCGTTTTTCCTTATTGTACCCTGCTTTTAATGAGAATGATGTAGTACTATTTGAAATGAATGAAATAGGTTTTTTACGTAATGGCCTCAGACATATCTACTGCTTTCGAAAATACTTGATTTTAAGAAAAGTCCTAGATTCTTCGTCATAGGCTAAAAATAATAATTTTGATGATGCATTTTTTTTGTTTTAGGTTTTAAAAGATTGCATTTGTCGAATAATCTATGACAGACTGTGTTTGAAAACTCTGAAAGTTAACGATCATGGTGCCTTTGCCAAATGTCGAGAATACAAGTGTCAACTAATCCTTATCCTCTTTAGAGTCATCCCCGAGATTGAGAATTTTGACTGAGTTATCTTAGTTGCATCTGTTGGAACATTGAGGACTTTGAGATTTTTACCGTTCACAGTTTATACTCTTGCGGGCCAGGAGTTTTTTTTCTTATATATTTTTTTTATTTTTTTTTCATTTTTTTTTTGTTTTTTGTTTTTTTATTTTTTTTGTTTTTTTATTTTTTTGTTTTTTTTTTTTTCATTTTTGCCCCTGGCGCCAGTTACGATTCTCACCGACCTGATTACCACATTGTTGCGCATCGACGCCCTTTCTGGGTTTTCATCGTGCCGGTGATTTTGATCTTGCCATAGATTGATCTTTTTACTCACAGTGCCCTTGCGGGTTTTCACCATACCCTTTTAGTCTATGCTTTCTTTATAGATTTTCACTTTTAATACCTTTTCGATTTCTGTGTGCCCCTTGTGGTTTGGTGACTCAAGTTGAGCTGCGAGATCAAACACTCTACTCTTCTAGTGGCGCTCTTTCTTGAGTAACAGATCTGGACTCCCATCTCGAGTTCCTCCGACGATTTTCATGGTTCGGTGACTCAAGTTGAGCTTCGAGATCAATGACTCTACACTTTGAGTCGCTCTTTTTTTTCAAATATTCGATCTGGTTTCCCTTCTCGGGTCTTCCAACGACTTTGGTAGCTTGAAATCCGAATTAAGTAGCAAAATCAACTATACCCTAACGATGTTTTTCATGACATGCTTCCACCGTGATCGAGTTACCTTGAGCCATTCCTTGGTCTGAGAGGATTTTAAATAGGATGAAACGTAGGCTTAGGTTAGGGTTATGAAAGGATAAGAAGGTTGAATCTAGATTTATTTAGGTAAAGGATGGATGCGGGGTTGGTCTATTTTTGTTTCGAAAATATGATATATGTCTCCTCCTAGCGTCTCACGAACTCATTTAGGTAGGAGATTTGGGTCGAGCTTAGGATCAACTATTCGAGTTTTTCGACTTTTTTTATTTTTTCTGTACTTTTAGCCGTTCACAGTTTATCCTCATGCGGGCCAGGAGTATACTTTGATATTTTTGTTTTGACTTTTGATTGCCCACTTTTTTTTTTTTTATGGTGGTGACTTGCCCCGGTCCTAGGTTAAGAAATGAATGTGATGGCTCAAAAAGGGTTAATTAAGGGTAGATAGTTGTTCAAGTAGTAGAAAGATGGCCTCTATTCATTTCAAAGGATGACTTCAGGTAAAATATTTTTTAACGGTGTCAGCATTGATCGGTTGCGGAAAGATTTCCCCGTCCATCTCTGTGAGAATCAGCGCTCCTCCGGACAGTACCTTTTGGACGACGAATGGCCCCTCGTAATTTGGACGAAACTTTCCTCTCGCATCTTCTTGTATTGGTAAAATCTTCTTTAAAACAAGATCTCCTGGCGAGAACTCTCTAGGTCGAACCTTCTTGTTATAAGCTCGTGCTATTCTCCGTTGATAAGTTTGCCCATGACAGATTGCTAAAAGTCGTTTCTCCTCTATTAAGTTCAACTGATCGAATCGGGCTTGGACCCATTCTGCCTCATCCAATTCAACTTCTTTTAATATCCGAAGTGAGGGAATTTCGACCTCAACGGGCAAGACTGCTTCCATTCCGTAGACCAGTGAGTAAGGCGTTGCCCCAGTCAAAGTTCGGATTGACGTTCGATAAGCATGTAGAGCGAAGGGTAAAATTTCGTGCCAATCCTTGTAAGTAACGGCCAGTTTCTCGATGATCTTCTTGATGTTTTTGTTAGCGGCTTCAACTGCTCCATTCATTTTTGGTCTGTAAATGACTAAGTTATGATGGGTGATCTGAAAATCCTTGCACATCTTAGACATGTCTTTGTTCTTGAGATTTTTGGCGTTATCGGTTACTATTCTGCTTGGGAGGCCGTACCGACATATGATGTTGTTCTTCACAAACTTCAAGACATTGCCCCTTGTAACATTGGCGTAAGATGCTGCTTCTACCCATTTCGTAAAGTAGTCGATAGTGACTAAGATGAAGCGATGCCCATTAGAAGCTTGAGGATTGATCTGCCCGATAACATCTGAAAGCGCCCTCGATCCGCGGGGTGCGCGGATCCGCTTTTGACTCTTGAGGTTTGGGAGTCGCCACCTAGTTATTATGGTCTAGAAACCAAACTGACTCTAGCATGGATAAAAAGAACTAATCTACCACAAAAAATCTGAATTCGGGGATCATGTTACGGGGTTGGAAGGTGTTAGGCACCACCCCGCCCGGCCAAAGCCGGTCTCTACTAACTTCCCAAATATATCACATTGCTAAAAACCTAGATAAAAATAAAAAAATTACATACCTTTCCGATAGCAAGGATTTTGTTCCCTCAGATCTGACAAAAATAGCTCCTTGTACTGTACTCCCTTGCTTCGTTCTGTCTCCGGATTTGACTTCGGATCTCCTAGATCAAGGTATCTCCTTATTTTTGGATCTGAACTCTTCAAGTTTGTTACGGATTTGGGGGTGTTTTTGGAGGAATTTTAGATGTTTTCTAGACTAAAATTGAAGGAGGGATGTTAGGTAAGGAGTTGGGGCTCCAAAACTAGGGTTTATGGGGGGCTAGGGGAGCTTCTAGACCTACTTCTCTTAGGGTTTATGATTTGATACGAAAATAGGGTGTGAGCACCTCTATTTAAAGAATTTTTTTAGGGTTGATTTGGATAGAGTTAGTGTTTAATTAGAGATCTTTTAATTAGAGTTGTGTTTTAGTTAAAATTGTTTTAGGTGGAATTATGTTTTAATTAGAATTGTTTTAGGTAGAATTGTTTTTAAGTTAGAACTCTATTTGATTGAGTTATTATTTAATTAGAACTCTATTATGACTTTTGGTCTTATTTGATTAACTTTTAATGTTTTGACTTTAGTCTTAATTGATTGACTTTTAATATCTTGACTTTAGTCTTGTTTAATTGATTTTAATTTTGACTTTAGTCTCACTAGATTGACTTTAATACCTTGACTTCAGTCTTGCTTGATTTAATTTTAATTTTTGGAGAACCCCCTTCCATTATTTCTTTAATTCTTTGGACCCCCAAATGGAGGGGTCCTTAAAGAAATATCCCACGAACCCTCAACAATTTTGCCTGAGAGTCCGATTAATCGATTTTTTAGGTTCAAAATTTTTAAATTAATTTCATTAATGTTTCACTTTAATTATTTAATGTTTTATTTATTATTTTAAATTTTTTAATTATAAAAATTGTGAAATTACCGTTTTACCCCCAGAGAGGACTTTTCACGTTTTAAGTCGGTTTTTAATGTTCTAGGATGTTTTAGAATCGATTTTTCGTAAGGAATTCAATGGAAATATTAGTTTTATTATTTATGAATTTTTTTGTATGAAATGGTTATGAACTTTATGAGGGGCATTTTCGTAATTTCGTCAAATTTTGTTAAAATTAGTGAAATGATTTATTTGGTTTCGATTTGTTGTTTTATGTGTTTGAGAGAGTTTTCCTAAGCGTAACGTAGGCTTTAGGGTTGTTTTGAGGTTAGGGGTATTTTGGTAATTTGGTCAATTTTTAGTGATTTTTATCGTGAAGCTTCTTTTTGGTCTGCAAGATGATGATTTCTATGTTTCTGGAGTCGTATTTTCCTAGCGTAGCGTGGTTTCTAAGGTTTTGTCAGTTTGAGATACCTCATCCGGATTTCTGAAATACATCTGGTAACAAAATCAAGCAATGGAATACACATCCATCATTGGGAATCATTGCGATCGGGTTGACGAGTTGATTAATCAGGCGGATGCAAAAATGGGTTGTCTACAACATCCATGCCCCAGAGTGAGAAGGACCAGGGAGAAGTCATATTGTGCAATTATGAAGGTGGCGCGTTGATCTTGTTGGAATAGATTTGACACAAATGACACTTCCGAACATGTTGGTACCCGTCGTTCTCCATAGTCATTCAGTAGTAACCCATTCTCATAATCTTCTTTGCGAGCATATGTCCATTCATGTGAGGTCCACAGACTCCTCCATGCACAGTCTCGATTAAGCGTTGAGCTTCTGTTTGTGTTACATACCTGAGGAGGACCTCGTGATACAACTTTTTGTATAAGACTCCGCTACTCAAGAAGAACTGTCCTGCCAATCTCTGAATAGTCTTTCAGTCCGTCGTTGTGGCATCGGGTGGAAAAGTTCGATCCTCTAAGAATGTCTTGATGTTTGCATACCATGGTTTTTCCTCAGGTTCTTCGACCCCCACAGGTAAGCAATATGCAGGCTTGTCTTGAATACCGATCTCAAGAGGGTCGACTATGGTGTCTTCGGAGATGCTGACCATTGAGGCCAGAGTAGCCAATGCATCTACAAACTGATTCTTAGCCCTCGGCATATAAGTAAAGGAGATTCGAGTGAAGTTTGAACTTAGATCTTCGAGATACTCGTGATACGAAACCAGTCTCTGCTATCGGGTTTTCCATTATCTCGTTGTCTAGTAAACTACCAGACTTGAGTCTCCAAATACATCTATTTCATCCACTTCGAGGTCGATCGCTGCTTTCAACCCCACAATGCATGCTTCGTACTCGGCTTCGTTGTTTGAACACTAAAACATTAATCTGACTGCAATGGGGATATGCGTTCCGTCTGGCTTAACCAAGACTGCCCCAATTCCGTTTCCCTTTTGATTTACTACTCCATCGAAGTACATTTTCCAAGTAGATTCTTCATCGTCGCTCTCAACTTCAACAAATAAGATGGCTTCATCAGGAAAATTTGTCTTTAGTGGCTCATAGTCAGGCAAAGGGTGTTCTGCTAAGTGGTCAGCAGTGGCTTTTTGAGTGACATAGGTGATGTCAAACTCATATAATAGTAGCTGCCATTTTGCAGTACGTCCCGTTAGTGCCGACTTCTCAAAGAGATACTTCAAGGGGTTCATCCGAGCAATGAGCATAATCGAGTAACTGAACAAGTAGTGGCGTAACCATTGTGATGCCTAGACGAGGGCACAACATGTCTTTTCGAGGGTTGAATAGTTCACCTCGTAACTTGTGAACTTTTTACTAAGGTAATAGATGGCTCGCTCTTTTCGACCTGTTTCATCATGTTGCCCTAGTACACAACCCATGGAGTTTTCTTGTACGAAAAGATACATCAGTAGAGATTGACCTAGTGTAGGTGGAACTAAGACTAGTGGATTAAGTAGGTATCTCTTAATCTTGTCGAAGGCTTCCTGACAGTCTTCATTCCATTCTTTCGGCTCATTCTTCTTTAGTAATTTGAATACTGGCTCACAAATCGGAGTTAGTTGTGCGATGAACCGACTAATGTACTAAATTCTCCCTAGGAATCCCCTGATCTCTTTCTCTGATTTGGGTGGCTCCATATTTATGATGTATTTCGTTTTAGCTGGATCGATTTCGATGCCTCTTCTACTGACAATGAACCCCAATAGCTTTCCTGACGTGGCCCCAAATACACACTTTGTCGGATTAAGTCTTAAACTGTACTTTCTTAGTCGATCAAACAGTTTCTTCAAGTTTACTAGATGATCCTTATCGAGATTGGATTTAGCTATCATGTTGTCCACGTATACTTCTATCTCCTTGTGGATCATGTCATGAAATAAGACCGTCATGGCTCGTTGGTAAGTTGCCCCAGCATTCTTGAGACTGAATGGCATAACCTTATAGTGAAAGGTGCCCCAAGGTGTGATGAACGCAGTCTTCTCTTGATCTTCTACTGCCATTTTTATCTGGTTGTAACCCGAAAAGCCATCCATTATGGAGAACATACCGTGCCCAGCTGTATTATCAACTAGAGTGTCGATGTGCGGTAATGGAAAGTCATCTTTAGGACTGGTTCTGTTCAGATCACAGTAGTCCACACACATACGCACCTTTCCATTTTTCTTTGGTACAGGAACGACATTGGCGAGCTACTCCGAGTAAGTGGACACTGCGAGAAATCCTGCTTGGAATTGCTTCATTACTTCGTCCTTGACTTTAAGTGTCCACTCTGATTTTAACCTCCATAATTTCTGCTTGACTGGCTTACTTCCCGATCTAATAGGTAATTTGTGAACGACTAGATCCGTGTCTAAACCAGGCATGTCTTGGTAGGACCATGCGAAGACATCTTGGTATTGCTACAAGATCCTTGTCATTTCTTCTTTCTATTCAATCGTCAATAGGGCCCCGATCTTAACGATCTGTGGGTCATCTTCGGTGCCTAGGTCACTGAGTTTATATCCTCTATATTTGGCTGAACACCTTTCTCGTGACGTTCCATGAGTTCTTTGATTTCTTTTGGAGGATATTCAACCTCTTTCTCTAACTCTTCTTTAATCCGCATGAGATCAAAGTCGAGCTCGAGGTCAAAGTCGTATTCTTCTCTTTCATACTCTGTTCTGTCACAAGATTCATTCAACTGAGAAAATTCTTTGAAAACCTTAGGTATTTTGAAGATTTCTAATTTTTTTGAATTTTGAAAGATTTTCGATTTCTTTGAATTTTTAAATATTTTTGATTTTTTTGGATTTTGAAAGATTTTTTATTTTTTTGAATTCTGAAAGATTTTTTATTTTTTTGGATTTTGCGGACTATCCGTATGCCTGAAACAAGATGAAGAAAAATCATGCAAATTCATTAGCGACGAAGGTGAGCCCCCAAAATAGTCTTGCCCCGAGGACGAGGGCTCATTATGGTCCTTGGGCAGATGAGATTTTTCTAATGACATTTTTTTTAAGGCTGTAGGGATTCTGGACCCCATGGCGACCTCGTAAGTGATTGGGTATTCCTCCCAATTCTTGAAGACTTGCCCTTCTTCTGCAAGGCGGATAGGTTGAGAGAGTGGCTCCCTTGATGGGTCAGATATGACCATCACTTCTGGATGACTGTCGTCAAGTCTGGGTAATTGTAGGGTAGGTGGAATTACGACAGATCCCCAATCGATTTGAAAGGGGAACAGTGATCTTTCTTCTTCGCATATTGCAACTTCCGCCTTAGTGGGCTCTCTTTCTTCTTTTTGACTTCCTTCGGAATCCCCTCCGAATAAGATGTCCATGCCATCTGTAAAGGAATGTGGGGACTCAACGAATGAGTCTTCTTGCGATTGAACGGACTCAATACTTACAATGTTTGGTTCTCCTGTGTGGTTTGTCGACAATGGTTCTGACAGATCATCTGGCCTTTTTTGTGATCGTGGGAAGCTGACGCTGATGTGTGGCACCTTTCCCAAGTTTCATAAGTTAGGCTCACGACTCTGTCTTCGTGCAAGTCGAAGCTCTCTCTTCTTATCATTCATGTCAAGGATGTCCTTCTTTGTAGGCCTGAACCCGAGGCCGAAGTAGGGAGTATGTTTTCGGGTACTGATCAGAGTGGCCCTCCCTTTTCCTTTAGGTCATAAACCTTGTTTCTGACGATATCCCGCCTTCTTCATTATTCGTCCGATCATTAGGTTCGTTTTTGAAAATTTTGCCTTTGTTTTCTCCTTTCCTTTTGGGATATGATTGATAGATGTAAACTGAAAAGCGTGAAACCCCTCTTTATCCCCGGTCATTTCTATGTCAATATATGGTACATCTGGTGATAGATCGATTGGTATGAGATTTTTTGCAAGAACCGATATCACCCTCTGTCCCATAATGAATTTGACTCGCTGGTGCAAAGAAGAAGGAACTGCCCCTGCGATATGGATCCAAGGTCTTCCTAGAAGGAGATTGAATGCTAAGGGTATGTCCAGAATTTCAAATGTCACTTCAAACGTGCATAATCCGATGGTGACTGGAAGATCCAGTTCCCCTAGCGACTCAGTTTTTCTACTGTCAAAAGCTCTGATGGTCCTCTTAGTCGGCCTGAGGTGAGACAAATCTGCATTTAGCTTTTGCAGAGTTTGTAGAGGACAGACATTTAGAACCGAGCCATTGTCGATCAATACTCTAGCAACCATCATACCTTTGTACATTACTACGATGTGCAATGGCTCAATGTGACCACATCCCCCATTGATAAATTCATCTTCCGTGAAAGTGATTGGATTGGGGGTCATGATCTGTCCCACTATTTTTTCCAACTCTTCTGGTGAAGTGGTCTCAGGTACGTGTGCACTACTAAGGACCTTAAGTAATGCTTCCCGATGATGCTCTGAATTTAATAGTAGGTCCAATATACTAATCTGAGCTGGCATCCAATTCAATTGCTCCACTATATTGTACTCACTTTTTTTGATGAGTTTAAGGAGATCGGCTGCTTCTTTGTCGGTCACTTGACTCTTCTTCTTCTCCGGTTCTCTTTGTAATGTTTGCTCCTCCTCTACCAATTTTCCTTTTCCCTTTTTTTTCTTCTATCCTCTTCCTCGTTCTGCCTTTTTTGTTCTTATTCTGATACTTTGTAGCATCTCCCTGATCTAGTCATATGACCAATGTCCGTGATCATCGCTTCTTTCGACTTCTCAACCCCGTTGAGGGTCCGATTTTAGATGAAGGATGAAAGGTGGTTGATTGGGCTTGACGATTGATGGAGTGGTGTTTGGGATTTGTGGGTTGGTGTAAGATAGGATGAGGGGTGGTCGGGAAGAGAAGCTTGAAGTTTGAGGGGTCGGTGTAGTGTAGGATATGATAAAAGGTGGTCGGGAATGAGGGCCTGAAGTTGGTATGGTACAAGGTATAATGAGAAGTGGCCGAGAGGAAGAGCTTGAAGTTGGTGCTGTGTAAGGTATGATGAGAGGTGGTCGTGAAGGATTTGAGGTTTGGAAGTTGGAGTAAATGGTGAGATTGGTCAAATTGATTGGAAGTTGGGATGATGATTGGTTGGTTGTATCTGGTGGCAATGCATTGATGCTTGATGATGTTTGTTCCTTTCTCAGATTGACTCTAACCTTAGAGCCAGTTGGTGCTATCAAAATTGAAGGATTGAAGCTCGTTTCATCCCTCTCTATGGCATTGACTATCGATCCATTACCTCCTCCATTGTGTGTAGGTAATGGGTTCTGATTGATATTCTACTGCGGCACTTGGGGTGCTGGCCCATCCAGGACTATTGTTTTCCTATCTATCAGGTTTTGAACTGGATGCTTAAGTTGTCAGCATTGGTCGGTGGCATACCCTGGTGCCCCCATGTGAAATTTACAGAATTGATTGGGGTTGTACCCTGGTCCCTTAATCACCTCAGGGTTTGGCTGCCTTTTGGTAAGATATTCTCCCCTGAGTAGTATTGGGAGTAGTTCTGATAGAGTCATAGGAAGGCGAGTGAAGATCGTGAGATCCTGTTGGGTTTACACTGCTTGGTTTGATAAGTTTGGACAAATTGTGGGTTCTGACCAAATATCGGATTTTGCCCAAATTGAAAGGCTTGCGGAATAGGTGCTACTTGAGGTAGATTAACTCTGAACGGGACCTGAGGAGCTGGCGACCTTTGGTTCGTTGTGGCTGTAGGGATGAAAAGAAGTCGAAAAAGTTGTACGTTGTTAACTTGGGCTTCATCCTTCTTCTTGTTCACAACCACTGGATTTCGTTGGGTGAAACCCCCTCTTGGTGCCCCTAGGTTGGACAAGTCATAAATCAGACCTGACCGGATACCATCTTCCACCCGATCAGCCACTTGGACCAATGACGAGAAGCTTGCAGTTGTATGACCTACTAAATGTGTGTAGAATGAGTGGCCCAGAGTTGAGATGAATATGGTGTTCATCTCTTGTTCAGTCATTGGTAGCTTCACCTTGGAGGCCGATTTCCGCCACCTTTGGGCATATTCCTTCACGCTTTCTTTCGGTTTTCGGGTCATTTTTGCCATATCATTCCTGTCCAATCCCATATCTATATTGAATTTGTACTCCTCCGAAAAAATTATAGTTAGATCTTGTCAGCTCTTAATTCGAGAGTGGTCTAATTGAGAGAACCATGAAAGGGCTGCCCCTGTTAAACTCCTTTAAAAGAGCTGAACCAACAACCTGTCGTCATCCCCAAATTGGTACATGGATCCACAGTAAAGCTTCAAGTGTGACAGAGGGCATCCGATGCCGTTATACTTATCAAAATCAGGACACTTGAACTTTGGTGGTAATGGTGCATTGGGGTATAGGCAGAGGTCTCTGAACCTCATTCCGCTTATCAAGTCCTTGCCTTTCATCTTTCTAATCTCCTCATCGACTGTCTCAAGCTTGTTGGCAAGTTTCTCTTCTGTGGTACTCCTTATTCAGCCGCCCTGAATTCACATTCTTCCTCTAGAATGACCTCAGGTCGTTGTGGATTACAATAGATGTGAATTGGGGGCCCCTGATTGGCGGGGGCCATGGGTGATAAGGTATTCTGCACTGGTGGTAGTTGTTGTGGTTGTTCTGGCATGGCCTGATTCGAGCCGGATGCTTGATGTTGTACAGCTTGAATGATGCTTGGATTTGCCATTAGTAGATCTAGAATCTTGTCGTGTTTTTTCAATGCCTTCACCATTATATCTAGCTTTGAAGTGAGATCTGTTATTACTTCTGTCACTGTTTGTTGAGATTGCTCTGAAGTGCTCATGATTGGTTGCGAACGTAGAAAATATGGAGGATTGTCAGGTGGTAAATACTTCTTTCTGGGTCATTTGGCCACCTGTGGATAAGAAGTTAGGCGTTAATATATCATTTACATAATGAAGATGCATGATGATTTATTAGGTCAGATTGTATTAATTGGTAAAGTTGTATTAAGACAATCCTAGATTTGGTTGAGGTTGGATTTTTTTTGTCAGCACGGAGCTGGGGTTTGTTGGCACGGAGCCAGATATTGATTAGCACGGAGTTGGGGTTTGTCAGCACAGAGCTGAAGGTTTGTCAGCACGGAGCCAAATATTTGTCAGCACGGAGTTGGAGGTTTATCAGCACGGAGCCGAAAGTTCATCAGCACGGAGCTGGAGGTTTGTCAGCACGGAGCTGGAGGTTTATCGGCACGGAGTCGAAGGTTCATCAGCACGGAGCCGAAAGTTTATCGGCACGAAGTCGAAGGTTTATCAGCACGGAGTCGAAGGTTCATCAGCACGGAGTTGGGAGTTTGTCAGCACGAAGTTGGAGGTTAATTAGCACGGAGTCAAAGGTTCATCAGCACGGAGCCGGAGGTTTGTCAGTACGGAGCCGAAGGTTCATCAGCACGGAGCAGGAGGTTTATCGGCACGAAGCCGAAGGTTTATCAGCACGGAGCTGGGGGTTTGTCAGCACGGAGCTGGGAGTTATCGGCATGGAGCCAAAGGTTTGTCGGCACGGAACCGGAGGTTTGTCGACACGGAGCAGGAAGTTTGTCAACACGGAGCTGTAGGGTCATCGGCACGGAGTCGGAGGTTTGTTAGCACGGGACTATGAAAAACATTTTGAAAAGACGGATTACTATAGAAAGATTGAGTCGGAAAAACCATTTTGTTAGTCCATCAATTCAATTCTCTGAAATCAAGATCAGTCAGTCAAATCCCCAAGGAAAAGGTGGCGCACAATGACACGTTTAAATCACCTCATTTCCTTGAATAGACGTAGTATATCCCCCCTCGTATCAATAGGATAGGATCGTTCTTAGGCACCGACTTTGATCAAGAATTGTGATTGGTGCTTTAAAATCATTTATTTTATTTTTATTTTTATTTTTATTTTGCTGGAAAATGGTTGGATTTATTTGAATTAATCAAGAGATTGTTGATTCTGATGGATTATATACGAATTATGGTTTGGGTTGAAATAGGAGGATGAGCCCACTTTGGGCTGAATAGGGATCATTGACCGATTCGAAAATAGATATGGGTCGTAAACCCAAATTAGATTGGATACGGGTCGTAGACCCGGTTCGGATTGGATATAGGTCGTAGACCCAATTCGAAATGGATACGGGTCGTGGACCCGATTTAGATTGGATATGGGTCGTAAACCCAATTCGAAATGGATACGGGTCATGAATCCGGTCCAGATCGGACGTGGGTCGTAGACCCAATTGAAGTGGATATTGAAGCGGGTATGGGTCGTGGACCCATTCGAAATTGGATATGGATCGTAGATCCCATTTTGATCGAATATGGGTCGCGGACCCAGTCCGAAGTGGATATGGGTCGTGGACTCATTTGGATAAGATATGGCTCGTGGACCCATTTGGAACTGGATATGGATCGTGACCTATTAGAAACGAATATGGGTCGTAGAACCATTTGGACATGCATATGGGTCGTTAACCCATTTGGGAATAGATCTTGAAGCGGATATGGGTCGTGGATCCATTTGAATATGGATATGGGTCGTAGACCCAGTTGGAAGTGGGTATGGGTCGTAGACCTATTTAGAAACGAATATGGGTCATGAACCCATTTGGAAATGGATCTTGAAGCGGATGTGGGTCGTTGACCCATTTGAAAGTGGATATGGGTCGTAGACCCAGTTGGAAGTGGGTATGGGTCGTAGACGCATTTGAAAACGGATATGAGTCGTGGATCCATTTGAGAATAGATCTTGAAGCGGATGTGGGTCGTGGACTGTAGACACCCTATTTTTGCATCCGCCTGATTAATCAACTCGTCAACCCGATCGCAAGGATTCCCAATGATGGATGTGTATTCCATTGCTTTACTTTGTTACCAGATTTGTTTCAGAAATCCAGATGAGGTATCTCGAATTGACAAAACCTTAGAAACCACGCTACGCTAGGAAAGTATAACCCTAGAAACATAGAAATCATCATCTTGCAGACCAAAAAGAAGCTTCACGATAAAAATCACTAAAAATTACCAAATTATCGAAATACCCCTAACCTCAAAACAACCCTAGAGCCTACGTTACGCTTAGGAAAACCCATTCGAACACATAAAATGACAAATCAGAACCAAATAAATCATTTCACCAATTTTAACAGAATTTGACAAAATTACGAAAATGCCCCTCATAAAGTTCACAACCATTTCACACAAAAAATTTCATAAATAACAAAAACTAATATTTCCATTGAATTCCTTACGAAAAATCGATTCTAAAACATCCTAGAACATTAAAAACCGACTTAAAACGTGAAACGTCCTCTCCGGGGGCAAAACGATAATTTCACAATTTTCATGATAAAAAATTTCGAAATTAATAAATAAAACATTAAATAATTAAATTTAAACATTAATGAAATTAATTTAAAATTTTGAACCTAAAAAATCGATTAATCGGACTCTCAGGCAAAATTGTTGAGGGTTCGTGGGATATTTCTTTAAGGACCCCTCCATTTGGGGGTCCAAAGAATTAAAAATATTTTAGAGGAGGGGTTCTCCAAAAATCAAAGTAAATCAAGCAAGACTAAGGTCAAGGTATTAAAGTTAATCAAGTGAGACTGAAGTCAAAATTAAAGTCAATTAAGCAAGACTGAAGTCAAGATATTAAAAGTCAATCAATTAAAACTAAAGTCAAAACATTAAAAGTCAATCAAATAAGACCAAAAGTCATAATAGAATTCTAATTAAATAATAACTCTATCTAATAGAGTTCTAACTTAAAAACAATTCTACCTAAAATAATTTTAATTAAAACACAATTCTACCTAAAACAATTCTAATTAAAACACAATTCTACCTAAAACAATTTTAACTAAAACACAACTCTAATTAAAAGATCTCTAATTAAACACTAACTCTATCCAAATCAACTCCTAAAAAAAATCTATAAATAGAGGTGCTCACACCCTATTTTCGTATCAAATTATAAACCCTAAGAAAAGTAGGTCTAGAAGCTCCCCTAACCCCCCATAAACCCTAGTTTTGGAGCCCCAACTCCTTAGCTAACATCCCTCCTTCAATTTTAATAATCAGAAAACACCCAAAAGCCTTCTAAAAACACCCCCAAATCCTCAACGAACTTGAAGAGTTCAGATTCAAAAACAAGGAGATACCTTACCTCGGAGATCCGAAGTCAAATCCGAAAACAGAACGAAGCAAGGGAGCACGGTACAAGGAGTTCTTTTTGTCAGATCTGAGGGAACCAAGTCCTTGCCATCGGAAAGGTAATTTTTTATTTTTATCTAGGTTTTAGCAATGTAATCTACTTGGAAATTTAGTAGAGACCGGCTTTGGCCGGGCGGGATTGGTGCCTAACACCTTCCAATCCCGTAACATGATCCCCGAATTCAGTTTTCTTGGTTTTAGATTAGTTTTTATCCGTTTAGAGTCATTGTTCGGTTCCTAGACCATAATAACTAGGTGGCGACTCCCAAACCTCAAGGGTCAAAAGCGGATCCGCACACCCCGCGGATCGAGGGCGCTTTCAGTGGCGACTCCGCTGGGGACATTGAGGATCAGACTTGAAAAGCCCCAAGTATGGGAGTATTACTAAAATTACCTAGAATGTTTTAGTTATTTTGTTCGTTCATTTGTTTATTTGTTAGCTTATTTGCATCTTTGATTTTTTTTTATTTGATTATTGAGTATGCGTTTGGACTTCGAATGTTTGATATTTTGGGCATATTATTATCTTTGTGGTTCAATTGAGGATTGTTTAAGGTGACCTTAAATAAAGCAAAATTTTGAAAGTGGGTGTTATTAAGAATGGATTAATGTTTATTAGAATAGGGAGATCTTCGATTTTTTATTTTTTAATTAGGCATACGTTGATCTATTCTTGGGTGTTTTTTGAAAGGGAGAACGATTTTGATTTAATTTTATTTGTAGGTGTGTGGTCGATCTTTTGGTCAATAGTTTTTTAATTTTAATTTTAATTTTTTAATTTTTATGATCGATTTGTGTTGATGAGGGTGCTGTCCGTTGACAGCAAGAGAGAAACAAATAGTTAAAAAAAAAAAAAAAATTTAAGTTTCTGTCAACAGTGCTGGTGCGCGTGGTGTGCCACAAGTAAATTGCTATTTTTTTCGTTTACACCTGTGATGGTGTGTTTGGTGTGCCAAAAATAAAAACCTTTATTTAAAGTCCGCACATCGTCTTCTTCGTTAATAATTCTCTTCCCAACCTCATCAGCTTCAACAGACGAATCTGTTTGAGCTGTTCAGTTTAAGACCATGGAAAATCGTTGTTTTCTTCTAATAGAAAATCACAAAACTCTGATTCGACAGCCCCCTTGAAGTTTATTTGATCAAGAAAGTAAGTTAACCACTCTTCATTCGGCTGGCAAAAACGATGAGGAACCACTGGTTCATGTCTGAATCCCATCGGTTTAGCCTCTCCATTCTCTTATTCCAATCAGTTTAGGAACATTATATCCGATCGATATCTTCTGAGGTAGAAGCACACAGTCCCGAATCGGCAGCCCATGTTGAAACTCAATCGTTTCTTCTTGCCAAAAAATCAGTCTCTTGCATCTATCGAAGAAAATGGCAGAGTTTTAATGGTTCAGATAGATTAAAATCATTAGCAGAAGAAGTTCAGAAAGAGATTTCTCTCATTACAGAAAACAAACAACAAAAGCGCTGAAATGGCGAGCAATTCGTCGAAAAATCCAATGTTACAGGCTGATCTCGACGCTGGTATACTGTTATAGGCTGATCTCGACGATTAGCTGCTGTTATATGCTGATCTCGACGATTAATCTCGACGACTAACCTGTTGATCTCGACGATTAAGTTGCTGTTATATGCTGATCTCGACGATTAATCTCGACGACTAACCTGCTGATCTCGACGATTAAGTTGTTGTTATAGGGTGATCTCGACGTTGAGCTCGACGTTGAGCTGCTGTTGAGCTCGACGTTATCCTGCTGTTTTAAAACAACAAGGCCGATCTCGACATGTGCCGGATGAGTTCGATTATTGGCAGCGGCATATAATCTGTCTCACAAAATTATCTTGGATTTTTTTAAGATCAATTTGTTTTCTAAAAAAAAAGGGGAAAATCAAAATAAAAAAAATAAAGAGTAGAAAGTTTTTTTTAAAAAAAAGGAAAGTTTAAAAAAATAATGAAATCAAATTTTTTTAATGTTGCTAATGGCAACATATGCTCAGGTTGGTTTGTTTCTTGAATTTCCTTGATTGGGCTCAACTTATTTTTAAAAAACTAAAAAATAAAAAATAAAAAAAATGATGAACAAAACCATCCTCTTTATTTCATTGATCATTATTATACCCTTAATTTGAAATTCTTAGAAATTTTGAATTATTTTTGGTCGCCCCAAAATAATCTTGATTGGACTATAAAATTTATCAAATCATGGCGATGATCGGGTCTAATTGATTGCCACATACCGTATATGTGCATGTTTAAATCGTGAACCGGACCATATTATTGATTCATGATGATTGCCTATTTAATGTGTTATAATGTCATTGGGAATACATGTTTGATGTTGGTCATAATGTTGATCATGATTAAATGTTTATGTGATTGGAATGGTGCTTATGTCCATATAATTCATGTTATAATTGGTTTGATTGGGCCATGGGCCCATTTGTTTGGAAAAGGCCCCGGGCACACCCCATCTTATTTTGCACACACCACATGCACGTTTACCGCTTTACTCACTTACACGTCCCATTTAGCCAACGTGGCACTAGTGCGTGGCCCGGTCTCTTCGGAGATGCGACGTCATTCATGAAACCCACAACTCCAGTCACGTACCTTAGGGTATATCAAACTGGGGCATCAATACCGTCTGATCAGGTGATTCTGAGAGATATATTGATGCACCCAGGCTGGAGCGACCTGAGCCTTTGACCTATTGTAAGCCACACAGTCACATGTCCCGATTGCCAACGTAGTACTAGTACGTGGTCGGTCCCCTCGTGGGATGCCAAACCATTTATGAAAGCTACAACTCTTGACTCGTACCCGTAGGTATAAAAGGTAATCTAAGTATATCAATTGCACTTCTTGGTCAAAACCGGTGCCTAAGCAAGATCTTGCCCCGCTTACCCTACTGTACGAGGGGGATAGACTACGTCTATTCTAGACGAGAGGTATTTAAGTGGGCCCTTGCTCAGTATTGTGCGCCACCTCTCAACTGGAGATCAAACTGGCTGTTTTTGGCTTCAGAGAAGTGAATTGAGGTTTTAGATTATCACCTATACGGTATATCAAACCAAGTCACCACGTATCGAAAGGTATATAGGTGTGCTTGGGCAAGGGTGGCCAGATAAAAATGCATTGCACGTAGTAAGCCTAGAGTCTAGAAACCTTCCCCATAGGTCACGACTCGAACTTATCGTGGGTGTTCCCAGGTTGTTTATTGAATGAATGCATGTGATTGATGAATGTATGTGAGTGATGTGAATGGTGAGATCAGAGTGTATGATTGTCCTCAAGGATTAAAAATATTATTTTTGAAAATCAAAATGGGTGCACCGACCCAATAAAGAATCCATTTTTTTTACAATAATGACCCAGTCCATCCCGATCCAACAATCATGGTGGGCTGGGCCATTTAAATAGAAGTCAAATTTTCAAAGAAGAAAAATGGTTTACGAAAAAGTGTTATCCAGACAAAATGTTTTCCAAAAGAAGTGTTTTCCAGAAAAAGTGTTATTCTCTAGAAAAAATGTTTTCTAAGGAAAAAATATTTTCTAGAAAATGTTTTCTATAAGAACAAGATTTTCCAAATAAAAACTATTTTTCAAAGAAAAAATATTTTCCAGAAGAAAATATTTTCCAAAAGAAAAGAAAATGAAGGAAAAATTATTTACAAAAGATATATATTTGCATGAAAAATTATTGAAATATGTTTGAAGTTGTTATTCAATGAAAACATTATTTGTCAATATTTTTCAAGAGTGCAGTAAAATTATTTTTCTTCTGAATAATCATTAAATGGATGAACTTTTTAATGGATTGGTGCATAAAATTCAATAAAATCTCAGGGTTCATTTAAAATGTTATCAAGGGGGTGACACTGAATTTGGTTAAATTCATCTTCAAAGAGGTTTAAGGGTTATCATTGTATCTAAGCTCAATCGTCCATCGTCTAGGTAGGGTTGTAAATCCGATCAGTTAGAGTAAACGTCAATATCAAGTCAACAGTCAGAAATGACCTCAAAATTTCTCAACATCATCCAATTGTTCTTTGAAAATCATAGTGCTTCAATTCTACCGGTTGTAAGTAATGTCTCAGTTCTCATCAAGCCCGTTTTGGGTAGTCTTGAGTTTTCATGGGTCATTTGGGTTAACTCGAGTCCTTTTTTCCAGCAAGGTCATGTCTTCCTTAGATTGAATCTACTCTTTTCTATTAAGTCAAGTTAGTTTGTCGAGTTTATAGAGGTGTCTGTCGCCCCTTCAGAATTGATCGTACAAAAGAAAATTTTGAATATCTCGAGCGCATTAACGAATTAACTAATAATCTAGCTTCAAAGACAAGAAGATAAGAGTCGGGCTCAAGAAAGCAAAGGTCATTGACCTCGGAATGGAAATAAATTCCTAAAGAGATTCAAATAGAAACCATCTTATCTCTAGAGGAACACAAGGGGATAATGAATTTTTTTCAGAAATTTCAAAAGACTTGTTCGTGTGATCATATGAGGGTATGTTAGGTACAAGCTTGAGTGTTGTTCAACATGGACTAGATACTCGTCTATATCAATGGAATCAAAGAAGATGTTATAAAATGTACCAGTGCTATCCTCACTACATCTTGAGTTGCAAATCACATATTATCAATCGATATGGGGATACCTTTTGAATTGATTTCTGATAATGGGTCGTGCTTCAAAGCATAAATCATTACTCTGTGATCAAAGTTGAAGATCCGGCATCACACATTATCTCTCTACCGTCCTCAGATTAACGAAAGGGTTGAAGCAGCTAGTAAAAAATCTCAAAACAATCATCAAGACAATGCGTCAATCACACCAGGATTAGTTAGAGAAGTTACCATTCACACTAGGGGCACATCATACTTCAATACAGTCTTCCACTGGAGCTATTCCCTACTTTCTAGTGTATGATATGGAAACAATCTTACCAGTTGAAATGTAAATTCCGTCTCTCAGGGTCTTGTTGGAAAATCATTTGTTAGAAACAGATTGGGTTCGTCAGCAGTATGAAGAATTAAACTTGATCGAAGAAAACGAGCCCTGTACCACGTGCAAGCTTATCTAAGAAGAGTCACCCGTGCATTTGACGAAAAGGTCAAAGCTCATCATTTACAAGTCAAAGATTTAACTATCAGACTTCAAAGAAAATTGAACACTCCTCATCGACTATAGGAGAAAGTCTAAATTGGAGAAATTCATTCATTAAGGAAATACTGTCTGGAAAAGTCGTCAGACTTCAAGATCATGATGGAGGTGAACTACCAGAACCAACCAACCTTGACCAGATCAAGCGGTACTACATTTAAGGAGGCCATCTTTGGCCGAATCAATCCTCATATTACCCAGTTACCCTGTTCAACATATCCTTTCTCAACCCTTTGTAGCCTTTTCAAAAAAAAAATGAATGATGCCTTTTTTCTTTCTCAGCCCGATCACCTAACCTAGGGGAGGGAAGATTCGAACTACGTTTTGGTCTGATCCCAAAATTTTGGGGTACGTAGGCAACCTGAGAAGTCACTTCAGGCCCGATCACATCAAAATAAAAAAATCTAGTTCCCCACACAATAAAAAATTAAGAAAAAAATTCAAAAGAAAAAGAAATCTAAAATGTGGAAGAAAATTCAAGGAAAAAGAAAACAATTGAAAAGGAAATGCCACACAAGGGGCATTTGGTTTTTGAGCCTCAAAATTCCTTTCTTTTTATACCCAGTCCTAAGCCTACCCATAAAAGTCCTCCTAAATACCGTACGAGAAGTCAAGGAAGATAACAAAGCATGATCAGACAGCAACTCCAGAAGTGCAGAGGAGAAAAAGATGAAAAAATGATGAAGCCTGCTAAGTTGAAAACCCGAAAAGGGCGACTTAGGCAAAAATTAAGGCAAGCTCGCAAGGTTGAAAATCTGAAAGGACAACTTTGGCAACAATCAGAGCAAAGAAAAAAAAAGAGCTCGCTAGATTGAAAACCTGAAGAGGCGATCTAGGCAAAAGTTAGAGCAAGCTCGCTAGATTGAAAACCTGAAAAGGCGATCTAGGCAAAAAATTAGAACAATAAAGAAAAAATAGAAGAAAATCCTAAGCTGAGAGCAGTCCAAGCTGAAACATCAGAAGTCCGAATAATCAAGTTCAATACTTAGCTTAAACCCGGCATAGACTCAGAAGCCACAAGTATCTTGTCTACGATCGATCTGAAAATTCTTACTTTCCCAAGTGAACCAAGGGAGATAAGGGTGAATTCTATGATGAGTCTTGAAAGGAAATAATTTTGTACTCTTGAGCCTGACTCAAAAACCTTAAATAAAATTAATCAAAATTAAAAGTTGAGTCTTTATTGCGCTTGTGGTAATCAATTATTTCAAACCTTCATACAAAGGGCATTTTCTTTCTTTTTTAATGTAACTTTTCCCCCTTATACTAGGGGCATTTTTTTATGATGTGTTCAATTATTTTCAAGGCCATGGTCATTGTCAAACTAGGGGCATTTTGTCTTCGAGCAATGTTAATCCTAAAAAAATAATAGGAACCCCAAAGTAAGGTTACCCTCTTGATAACAGTTCTTTCGAAAAACTTTTGAGGTTCAAAAGAAATAAAAACTCAGGTTTTAAATTCATAAAACTTTTTGATAATCCTTGAGGTTCAAACAAAAGCATATTGGATCTCACATAGGAGATATAACATTCTTTCGTTCTCCAGATTCTTTTCCAAATTCAATCATTCTTGGAATCAATCATTTCTCTTTCAGATTCATTATCTTCCAGATTTATTCGTTCTCCGATTCGTTCTAATCAGTTTTCTCCAAAATTCATTCATTCCTTTGCCAGTTTTGCTCAGTCTCCGCCAAGGGTTATCTTAGATTTTGTTCAGTCTCCGCCAAGGGTTATCTTGGATTTTGCTCAGTTGCCGCCAAGGGTTATCTTGGATTTTGCTCAGTTGCCGCCAAGGGTTAACTTGGATTTTGCTCAGATTCCGCCAAGGGTTATCTTGGATTTTGCTCAGTTGCCGCCAAGGGTTATCTTGGATTTTGCTCAGTCTCCGCCAAGGGTTATCTTGGATTTTGCTCAGTTGCCGCCAAGGGTTAACTTGGATTTTGCTCAGTTTCCGCCAAGGGTTAACTTGGATTTTGCTCAGTCTCCGCCAAAGGGTTATCTTGGATTTTGCTCAGTTGCCGCCAACGGTTCTCTTGGATTTTGCTCAGTCTCCGCCAAGGGTTATCTTGGATTTTGCTCAGTTGCCGCCAAGGGTTAACTTGGATTTTGCTCAGTCTCCGCCAAGGGTTATCTTGGATTTTGCTCAGTTGCCGCCAAGGGTTAACTTGGATTTTGCTCAGTTTTCGCCAAGGGTTATCTTGGATTTTGCTCAGTCTCCGCCAAGGGTTATCTTGGATTTTGCTCAGTTGCCGCCAAGGGTTATCTTGGATTTTGCTCAGTTTCCGCCAAGGGTTATCTTTCTTGGATTTTGCTCAGTCTCCGCCAAGGGTTATCTTGGATTTTGCTCAGATGCCGCCAAGGGTTATCTTGGATTTTGCTCAGTTTCCGCCAAGGGTTATCTTGGATTATGCTCAGATACCGCCGAGGGTTTTCTCGGAACTATGCTCAGATACCGCCGAGGGTTTTCTCGGAATTATGCTCAAATACCGCCGAGGATTTTGTCGGAATTATGCTCAGATACCGCCGAGGGTTTTCTCGGAATTATGCTCAGATACCGCCGAGGGTTTTCTCGGAATTATGCTCAGATGCCGCCGAGGGTTTTCTCGGAACTTTGCTCAGTTACCGCCGAGGGTTTTCTCGGAACTATGCTCAGATACCGCCGAGGGTTTTCTCGGAACTATGTTCAGGAACTATGTCCAGATTATATTCAAATTATGCTCAGTTTATATTCAAATTATGCTCAGTTTATACTCAGATTATGCTAAATTTATGCTCAGGTTTTACTCAGTTTCACACAGTGCACACACTTGCACATTTGCAATTTTTAGTCAGGGAGAATTCTCTAAAATTCAAGGATCTGACACCGTCAGTGAGAGTTTGCGCTCAAGGACCTGACAACCTTTTAATTCGGGGAGAACTTTACCCTCAAGGATCCGAACACCTTGACGAATTGCTAAATCAGGCTGCAAAATGAACCGTCACTAGCTTTGGCATTCAGATATCGCACTATCTACCAAAATAGATTTGCTATCTAGTTTGCTTCAACCCTCTGCCAAAGAGGGGCATCTGTAGACACCCCATTTTTGCATCCGCCTGATTAATCAACTCGTCAACCCGATCGCAAGGATTCCCAATGATGGATGTGTATTCCATTGCTTTACTTTGTTACCAGATTTGTTTCAGAAATCCAGATGAGGTATCTCGAATTGACAAAACCTTAGAAACCACGCTACGCTAGGAAAGTACGACCCCAGAAACATAGAAATCATCATCTTGCAGACAAAAAAGAAGCTTCACGATAAAAATCACTAAAAATTACCAAATTACTGAAATACCCCTAACCTCAAAACAACCCTAGAGCCTACGTTACGCTTAGGAAAACCATTCGAACACATAAAATGACAAATCGGAACCAAATAAATCATTTCACCAATTTTAACAGAATTTGACAAAATTACGAAAATGCCCCTCATAAAGTTCACAACCATTTCACACAAAAAATTTCATAAATAACAAAAAATAATATTTCCATTGAATTCCTTACGAAAAATCGATTCTAAAACATCCTAGAACATTAAAAATTGACTTAAAACGTGAAAAGTCCTCTCCGAGGGCAAAACGGTAATTTCACAATTTTCATGATAAAAAATTCAGAAATTAATAAATAAAATATTAAATAATTAAATTTAAACATTAATGAAATTAATTTAAAATTTTGAACCTAAAAAATCGATTAATCGGACTCTCAAGCAAAATTGTTGAGGGTTCGTGGGATATTTCTTTAAGGACCCCTCCATTTGGGGGTCCAAAGAATTAAAAATATTTTAGAGGAGGGGTTCTCCAAAAATCAAAGTAAATCAAGCAAGACTAAGGTCAAGGTATTAAAGTCAATCAAGTGAGACTGAAGTCAAAATTAAAGTCAATTAAGCAAGACTGAAGTCAAGATATTAAAAGTCAATCAATTAAAACTAAAGTCAAAACATTAAAAGTCAATCAAATTGTAGACACCCCATTTTTGCATCCGCCTGATTAATCAACTTGTCAACCCGATCGCAAGGATTCCCAACGATGGATGTGTATTCCGTTGCTTTATTTTGTTACCAGATGTGTTTCAGAAATCCGGATGAGGTATCTCGAACTGACAAAACCTTAGAAACCACGCTACGCTAGGAAAACACAACCCCAGAAACATAGAAATCATCATCTTGCAGACCAAAAAGAAGCTCTACGATAAAAATCACTAAAAATTGATCAAATTACCAAAATACCCCTGACATCAAAACAACCCTAGAGCCTACGTTACGCTTAGGAAAACTCTCTCGAACACATAAAATAACAAATTAAAACCAAATAGATCATTTCACCAATTTTAACAGAATTGGACAAAATTACGAAAATGCCCCTCATAAAGTTCACAATCATTTCACATAAAAATTTTCATAAATGATACAAACCAATATTTTCATTGAATTCCTTACGAAAAATCGATTCTAAAACATCCTAGAACATTAAAAACCAATTTAAAACGTGAAAAGTCCTCTCCGGGGGTAAAACGGTAATTTCATAATTTTCATAATTAAAAAATTCGAAATTAATAAATAAAATATTAAATAATTAAATTTAAACATTAATGAAATTAATTTAAAATTTTGAACCTAAAAAATCGATCAATCGGGCTCTCAGGCAAAATTGTTGAGGGTTCGTGGGATATTTCTTTAAGGACCCCTCCATTTGGGGGTCCAAAGAATTAAAGAAATAATGGAAGAGGGTTCTCCAAAAATCAAAGTAAATCAAGCAAGACTAAGGTCAATGTATTAAAATCGATCAAGTAAGACTGAAGTCAAAATTAAAGTCAATTAAGTAAGACTGAAGTCAGATATTAAAAGTCAATCAATTAAGACTAAAGTCAAAACATTAAAAGTCAATCATCAAATAAGACCAAAAGTCATAATAGAGATCTAATTAAATAATAACTCTATCTAATAGAGTTCTAACTAAAAAACAATTCTACCTAAAATAATTTGAATTAAAACACAATTCTACCTAAAACAATTCTAATTAAAACACAATTCTACCTAAAACAATTTTAACTAAAACACAACTCTAATTAAAAGATCTCTAATTAAACACTAACTCTATCCAAATCAACTCCTAAAAACATCTATAAATAGAGGTGCTCACACCCTATTTTCGTATCAAATAATAAACCTAAGAGAAGTAGGTCTAAAAGCTCCCATAGCCCCCCAAAAACCCTAATTTTGGAGTCACAACTCCTTACCTAACATCCCCCTTCAATTTTAGTCTAGAAAACACCTAAAATCTCTCCAAAAACACCCCTAAATCCGCAACAAACTTGAAGAGTTCAGATTCAGAAATAAGGAGGTACCTTGATCTAGGAGATCCGAAGTCAAATCCGGAGACAAACGAAGCAAGGGAGCACGGCACAAGGAGCTCTTTTTGTCAAATCTGAGGGAACAAAGTCCTTGCTATCGGAAAGGTAATTTTTTATTTTTATTTGTTTTTATCTAGGTTTTAACAATGTAATTTACTTGGGAAGTTAGTAGAGACCGGCTTTGGCCGGGCGGGGTTGGTGCCTAACACCTTCCAACCCCGTAACGTGATCCCCGGACCTTTTTTCTCTTTCGTAGATTAGTTTGCTTTTCTTTTAGAGTCAGTTTGGTTCCTAGACCACAATAACTAGGTGGCGACTCCCAAACCTCAAGGGTCAAAAGCGGATCCGCGCACCCCGCGGATCGATGGCGCTTTCACAAATAAGACCAAAAGTCATAATAGAATTCTAATTAAATAATAACTCTATCTAATAGAGTTCTAACTTAAAAACAATTTTACCTAAAATAATTTTAATTAAAACATAATTCTACCTAAAACAATTCTAACTAAAACACAACTCTAATTAAAAGAACTCTAATTAAATACTTACTCTACCCAAATCAACTCTTAAAAAAAATCTATAAATAGAGGTGCTCACACCCTATTTTCATATCAAATTATAAACCCTAAGAAAAGTAGGTTTAGAAGCTCCCCTAACCCCCCATAAATCCTAGTTTTGGAGCCCCAACTCCTTAGCTAACATCCCTCCTTCAATTTTAATCTAGAAAACACCCAAAAGCCTTCTAAAAACACCCCCAAATCCTCAACGAACTTGAAGAGTTCAGATTCAAAAACAAGGAGATACCTTGCCTCGGAGATCCGAAGTCAAATCCGGAAAACAGAACGAAGCAAGGGAGCACGGTACAAGGAGTTCTTTTTGTCAGATCTGAGGGAACCAAGTCCTTGCCATCGGAAAGGTAAATTTTTATTTTTATTTTCTATTTTTATCTAGGTTTTAGCAATGTAATCTACTTGGGAATTTAGTAGAGATCGACTTTGGCCGGGCGGGATTGGTGCCTAATACCTTCCAATCCCGTAACATGATACCCAAATTCAGTTTTCTTGGTTTTAGATTAGTTTTTATCCGTTAGAGTCATTGTTCGGTTCCTAGACCGTAATAACTAGGTGGCGACTCCCAAACCTCAAGGGTCAAAAGCGGATCCGCACACCCCGCGGATCGAGGGCGCTTTCATGGACTCACTTGAAATGAATATGGGTAAACGATCCATTTTGAAGCAAATTTGGGTCATGAACCCATTTAGAAATGGATATGAGTCGTGGACCCATTTGAAAGTGGATATGGGTCGTAGACCCATTTAAAAATGGGTATGGGTCGTGGATCCGATTCGGAGTGGTTACGGGTTGTGGGCCCAATTTAAGTTGATCCTCGATGATGGATAATGGTAAGGTTGATAGTACGCCACATTGGGTCGGGATCAATTTCGATCGGTAGAGTGTAGGCGAGCTCCGTTTGGATCAAACACAAAGTAACGAGTGGTAGGCCCTAAGTTTAACGATAGAAATAGTGTATTTAATCATTTTCAAGCCTTAAAACTCAAAAGAAAAATAAAGTTTAAGAGAAAAGTTGTCAAGACTGACGTCATGGAAAAATGAACAAAAAAAAAAAAAAAATTTGGGTCTGTTTTTAATAAGTGGACCGAATTGCTTTTGTACTGGTTTCCTCTTTAAAAACGGACCAGAAACTTAATTTATGCCAAATTTTTTATTTATTTATTTATGATGCAAAGCATAAACAAAGATTTCCCCCTTTACCTAAGGGGACATGTAAAGAAATAAAACAAAAATAAGCCTAAAATCTATACAACTTGCCTTTGTGGGCTAAAAAGAAATTACAAAGTCATCTCCTTAGATCGGAAAAATTACTATAATGAGAGGGTTGATAAATTATTTTTTCAAAATTGTGTCCTAAGCCTCTAATCGTATTTAATGCATGCGGCTATAGGTGGCTTCACGGTTACCCATTCTTCAAACTTCAATGCATACCGAAGTACACATGTCTTAGGTTGGTGATTGAGTTGGATGTGTTCGTCCCCGTACCCGAAATAAGCGATCTCTAGTCGTGAAACTACTAAGTATCCGGGTTTAAACTTTTATAAGTAGAGGAGGTTTGTGTAATGGGCTATGCAAGCGTAAGTACACAAGTGGATTTTAAAAATAAGTATCAACCCCCTTTACAAGCATTCATCCCACAAACGAGTCAAAAAAAATATTACAACCATTCTCCAAGAAAAAAAAAGAAGCAAAGTACCAAACAAAACACAAACAACAACAATGTTAGTAAACACATATCGAAATTTTTTTTATAAAAAAAATGGCCAAATGGTCATGGTTTGAACCCGCAATCTCCCTAGTGGAGTCGTCAAGTTGTAGACATGAGAATGTCCATCCTTGAACCTCAATGCTACGTTGGTTTGGAGTCGTCACCATTCTTTTTTGGAAATGGGTGTGAATGGCCACCCGAATCGATTCTTTTGAAAACCATTTTTTTATGGCATTGTAGTGACTCTCATTCTTGGAAAATGTATGGTCTACCTAAAATCTAGGTAAAGGGATTCGATTAGAGAATGGGGAAGGTGTTAAGCACCCCATTCTCTTCACCTATGGTAGTTACCTTTAGATTTGACCATTTTTTAAAAGATTAACATGACAAGTGAAATGCATGAGATGCATGAAGTGGGTGGGTGCACATAGTGTGTATGTACCCCTTTTGAAAGAGGATTTAATGTTGGTGTAGACATGAGGAATATCCTATAAGAGAGGATATCTCATGAAGTCATCACATTTTTACATGAATTGGAATGTTGGTTTAAGATTTTAGAGAAATTCCATGAATGAAGTTCTCTTAAATCTATAACCTTAATGCATGCATGCTTAGCTAGAAACTTAGTATTTTAACCCCATTAAGAGAGTTACATATTTCTTCATCATAGCCAAACATGTGTGATGTGTGTGCATAGTATACATTATGATGCATGATATGAAAATGGGTTAAAAAGGGCTTCAACCTCCATCCTTTCGACCAAACTGCCTCAAGCATTCCATGCCCAAGGTTGAGGTTCAATCTACTTGAAATGAAGGAGGGTTTTCCATCACATCCTAAAGGTTTCTAAAAAGAAAAAGAGAGGGATAGAAGAATAAGATGTAAGTTAAAAAAATGAATAACAACTACTATACCCACCTTGTCCCCTTAGAGGTCTTGAATGAACTTGAGCTTGAGAAATGAACTTGAGAGTTGAAGGATGTAGTTGAGGGTTGAGAGATGAGAGATGAGTAGAAATTTTAGTAGAGTTTTAGGTTGAAAGATGAGGGCTTAAGAACATGAGTTGTTTATAGAAAATGAGGGTATTTATAGAGTTTTTCAAGAACTTTTGGGGATAAAGTGGTCCAACCCTAAAAATAAAGAAAAAAGACATAGGGTTTAAGTTATTTCTTTTTAGATTTTTCATTTGTATGAGGGCAAATATGACATTTGTGAAGAAATCCTAAAAACATTCTTTATTCCTTGGTTTTTTGATAAATAGAGGTGAGAAACAAAAGTACTTTTGAGAGGGTGAATAAGAGAGTGACATGTGTAAAAGTAAAGTAGTAGGTAAAAAGTAGATCTTGGTTCATTTGTAAATAACAAATAAAGCAAGGGTAAAAGTATAATTTTGAAATAGGCCAATGGGAGAACAAAAATACTTTTGAGAGGGTTAATAGGAGAATGACATGTGTAAAGGTGAAGATGTAGGTGAAAAGTATATCTTGGTTCATTTGTAAATAACAAATAAAGCAAAGGTGGAAGTATAATTTTGAAATAGATCAATAGAAGAACTCCATATATGTACTTGAAGATTCCCACCTTTTGAAGGTATAATGGGAAGTTCTCTCACCTTTATAGATTATTACTAAAGACCAAATAACCTTTTTAGTTTGACTAGACATTTTAAGAAATGCATTCTTAAGTTTTCACAAAAGGGAAGTTGACCCTCCAATTAGATGATACATTGGGTATTGGGGGCTTATGAGGTATCAACATGTGTCATCATATGAAGGGGTGAGAGAATGGACTTGGAGTGGGCTTGGTGTTGGGCTTGGGTTTGGGTTAGGACATGGACTTGGGTTTGGGCTTAGGATGGACTTGGTTTTGAGTTTGGAATATAGACTTGGGTTAGGATATAAGTGATGGACATAGGTTTAAAGTGGATTAGGGACAAGGTATGGGCATGTAATGATATGAGATGCAATAAGTATGTATGCATGCATGAATAATGATGCCAAGTGGTAATGTGGGTCCATTGAGAGGTTTAAGTCTAACTCGGAATCAATTTGAGGAAATTTGGATTTTTCTACGGGTTCGTGCAAATTGGAGTGTCTACAACAACGTCAACTGGTAGACAAACATCAACTAGCTAGAAGAATCATGGGATGCAAAATTTATTTACGTAAAAAAACTATGCGATGAACTATTTGTACAGTTGATTGGCCAATCTCTAAAATAACTATTCATCAATAGTGCTTAAGAGTGGACAACGTCAATTAGCTAGAAGAACCATGCGACGAAATATTTGTTCATGCCAGTTAACCAATCTCTAGTACTAGAGCATCATTGAGCATGATTACTTTTTTTTATTCATATTCTTATATATCTTTAATCAATACGACACTAATGCTTAGTGAGACATGATATTTTTGAATAAGTGTGTTTATTCATTTTTTTAATTCCTTAGAGATGGCTAAGGATATTGTAAATATGAGAATGTTCATCTTTGAACCTCAATGCTACGTGGTTTGGAGTCGCCACCATTCTTTTTTAGAAATGGGTGTGAATGGGAACCCGAATTGATTATTTTGAAAATCATTTTTTCATGGCATTGTAGTGACTCTCAATCATGAAAAAGGTATGGTCTACCTAAGATCTAAGTAAGGAGATTCGGTTAGAGAATGGGGAAGGTGTTAGGCACCCCATTCTCTCCACCTATGGTGGTTACCTTTAGATTTGGCCATATTTAAAAATGATTAATATAACAAGTAAAATGCATGGGATGCATGAAGTGAGTGGGTGCACATGGTGTGTATGTACCTCTTTAGAAGAGGATTTGATGTTGGTGTTGACATAAGAAATATCTTATGGAAGAAGATATTCTATGGAGTCAACACACTTTTGAATGAGTTGAGATGTTGGTTTAGGATTTTAGAGAAGTTCCATGGATGGAGTACCCTTAGATCCATAACCTTAATGCATGTATGTTTAGCTAGAAACTTAGTGTTTTAACCCCATAAAGAGAGTTACACATTTCTTCATCATAGCCAAACATGTGTGAGGTGTGTGCATAGTATACATTATGATGCATGATATGAGAATGGGTTAAAAAAGGCTTCAACCTCCATCCTTTCGACCAAACCGCCTCAAGCATTCCATGCCCAAGGTTGAGGTTCAATCTACTCGGGATGAAGGAGGGTTCTCCATTACATCTTAAGGGTTTCTAAAAAGAAAAAAAGGAGAGGGATAGAAGAAGAAGATGCAAGTTAAAAATAAATAAATAAACAACTATTATCCCACCTTGTCCCCTTGGAAGTCTTGAATGAACTTGAGCTTAAGAGATGAACTTGAGAGTTAAAGGATGTAGTTGAGGGTGAGTTGAGAGAGTTGAAGGTTGAGAGATGAGAGATGAGTAGAGAATTTGGTAGAGTTTTAAGTTGAGAGATGGGGGCTTGAGAACATGAGTTGTTCATAGAAAATGAAGGTATTTATAGAGTTTTTAGATAACTTTTGAGGATAAAGTGGTCCAATCCTAAAAATAAAGAAAGGGACATGGGGTTTAGGTTATTTCTTTTTGAATTTTTCATTTGTATGAGGGTAAAGATGACATTTGTGAAGAAACCCTAAAAACATTCTTTGATCTTTGGTTTTTTGGTAAATAGAGGTGAGAGAACAAAAAGTACTTTTGGGAGGATGAATAAGGGAGTGACATGTGTAAAGGTGGAGTGGTAGATAAAAAGTAGACCTTGGTTCATTTGTAAATAACTAATAAAGCAATGGTGGAAGTGTATTTCTAAAATGGACCAATGGGAGAACAAAAGTACTTTTGGGAGGGTGAATAGGAGAATGACATGTGTAAAGGTAAAGTGGTAAGTTAAAAGTAGACCTTGGTTCATTTGTAAATAACTTATAAAGCAAGAGTGGAAGTATAATTTTAAAATGGACCAATGGGAGAATTCCATGTATGTACTTGAAGATTTCCACATTTTGAGGATATGATTGGAAATTCTCTCAACTTTATGAATTATTATCAAAGACCCAAGAACTTTTTTGGTTTGACCAACCTTTTTGGGAAGGGCATTCTTGGATTTTCACAATGAAGAGTTGACTCTCCAATTAGATGATGCATTGGGTGTTGAGGGCTTATGGGAGATCAACATGTGTCATCTTTTGAGGGGGTATAAAAGAATTGGCCTGGAATGGACTTGGTATTAGACTTAGGTAATGAACTTGAGTTATGGACTATGCGCTTTAAGGGTGGGCTAAAAGAATGGACTTGAATTTGGGTTAGAAGGTAGGCTTTGTCTTGGGCTTAAATTGGATTAGGAAATGGACCTTGGTTGTGGTATAAGTGATGGGGCGATGAATGGAGAACGGTTACGGATCCGGATTAGATCATAGATGTGGAGCGGATTTAGACCGGGTTAGGGACAAGGTTGAGTATGCAAAATTATGTGGTATGATGCAAGTATGCATGAAAAATGATGACACGTGGTAATGCGAGTCCGTCGAAAATCTTGAGTTCTAAATCGGAATCAATTCAAGGAAATTTGGATTTTTCTAATGGGTTTGTACAAATTTGGGTATCTACAGCTGCCCCTCTTTGCAGGAGTTGCTTGCAAAGAACTGCAAAGAATAAATTAGACCCTTTATTTGCACGAATCCAAAATAATTTATTGCATGATTATTAAAACGTTGGATGGATTGAGGCGTTTTGTAAGATGTGGCTACCCAAGCACGGAGTCTGACAGGGTTAACCTTTTTGAAACCCTTGATTTCTTGGCACGGAGCTCGTTTGAAATCTTAGATACTATTTTTTATGATTTTTGAAAACGATCTACGTTTTAAACCATGCAATGCAATTTTGAGATATTTTTCTTTTCCTTTGTCAATTCCAAATTTCAAACTTCCATCTTCCCTTTTCATTGAAGTTACGGGATCATCTTGAGAAAGCTTAATGTAGCGTGATTGTCCTTGAGAGAGACTTGCATGATGGTATGATATTTAAGTATTTGGTGTGTTGTCATGTCTCGGATATAGGGAGAATCATCGTTGACCAAGCTGCTCATATCGAAGCCTTAAAGGATGACTTGATGCCTACTACGCTTTCCAGGGAAATGCTTGAGTGGATCTTTGCCCGCTATTCCTTCTTGTACCCTGCTTTTAATGAGAATGATGTAACACCATTTGAAATGAATGGAATAGGTTTTTTACATAGTGGCCTCAGGTATATCTACTACTTTCGAAAATACTTGATTTTAAGAAAAGTCCTAGATTCTTCGTCATATGCCAAAAATAGTAATTTTGATGATGCATTTTTTTTTGTTTTAGATTTTAAAAGATTGCCTTTGTCGAATAATCTGTGACAGACTGTGTTTGAAAACTCTGAAAGTTAACGATCATGGTGCCTTTGCCAAATGTCGAGGATACAAGTGTCAGCTAATCCTTAGCCTCTTTAGAGTCATCCCCGGGATTGAGAATTTTGATTGAGTTATCTTAGTTGCATCTGTTGGAACATCAAGGACTTTGAGATTTTTACCGTTCACAGTTTATACTCTTGCGGGCCAGGAGTTTTCTTTTTCTTATATATATTTTTTTGTTTTTTCTTTTCTTTTTTTTTCATTTTTTTTATTTATTTATTTTTTTTTGTTTTTTCATTTTTTTTTCATTTTTACCCCTAGCGCTAGTTACGGTTTTCACCAGACCCGATTTCTACATTATTGCACATCGACGCCCTTTCTGGGTTTTCATCGTGCTGGTGGTTTTGATCTTGCCATAGATTGATCTTTTTACTCACAGTGCCCTTGCGGGTTTTCACCATGCCCTTTCAGTCTATGCTTTCTTTATAGATTTTCACTTTGAATATCTTCTCAATTTCTATGTGCCCCTTGTGGTTTGGTGACTCAAGTTGAGCTGCGAGATCAAACACTCTACTCTTCTAGTGGCGCTCTTTCTTGAGTAACAGATCTGGACTCCCCTCTCGAGTTCCTCCGATGATTTTCATGGTGCGGTGACTCAAATTGAGCTTCGAGATCAATAACTCTACACTTTGAGTCGCTCTTTTTCTCATGACATGCTTCCGCCGTAGTTGAGTTGCCTTGAACCATTCTCTGATCTAAGAGGACTTTAAATAGGACGAAACGTAGGCTTAGGATATGGTTGCAAAAGGATAAGAAAGGTTGAATCTGGATTTATTGAGGGATAGAATGGACATGGGGTTTGTCTATTTTTTTGTTTTGGAAGTATGATCTATGTTTCCTCCCAACGTTTCACGAATCGTTTAAGCGGGAGATTTGGGTCGAGCTTGAGATCAAGTATTCAAGATTTTCGATTTTTTTGATTTTTTTATGTACTTTTAGCCGTTCACAGTTTATCCTCATGTGGGCCAGGAGTATACTTTGGTATTTTTGTTTTGACTTTTGATTGCCCACTTTTTTTTTTTATGGTGGTGACTTGCCCCGGTCCTAGGTTAAGAAATCAATGTGATGGCTCAAAAAGGGTTAATTAAGGGTAGATAGTTGTTCAAGTAGTAGAAAGATGGCCTCTATTCATTTCAAAGGATGACTTCAGGCGAAATATTTTTTAACGGTGTCAGCATTGATCGGTTGCGGAAAGATTTCCCCGTCCATCTCTGTGAGAATCAGCGTTCCTCCGGACAGTACCTTTTGAACGACGAATGACCCCTCGTAATTTGGACGAAACTTTCCTCTCGCATCTTCTTGTATTGGCAAAATCTTCTTTAAAACAAGATCTCCTGGCGAGAATTCTCTAGGTCAAACCTTCTTGTTATAAGCTCGTGCTATTCTCCGTTGATAAGTTTGCCCATGACAGATTGCTAAAAGTCGTTTCTCCTCTATTAAGTTCAACTGATCGAATCAGGCTTGGACCCATTCTGCCTCATCCAATTCAACTTCTTTTAATATCCGAAGTGAGGGAATTTCGACCTCAACGGGCAAGACTGCTTCCATTCCGTAGACCAGTGAGTAAGGCGTTGCCCCAGTCAAAGTTCGGATTGACGTTCGATAAGCATGTAGAGCGAAGGGTAACAATTCGTGCCAATCCTTGTAAGTAACGGCCATTTGCTCGATGATCTTCTTGATGTTTTTGTTAGCGGCTTCAACTGCTCCATTCATCTTTGGTCTGTAAATGACTGAGTTATGATGGGTGATCTGAAAATCCTTGCACATCTTAAACATGTCTTTGTTCTTGAGATTTTTGGCGTTATCGGTTACTATCCCGCTTGGGAGGCCGTACTGACATATGATGTTGTTCTTCACAAATTTCAAGGCATTGCCCCTTGTAACATTGGCGTAAGATGCTGCTTCTACCCATTTCGTAAAGTAGTCGATGGCGACTAAGATGAAGCGATGCCCATTGGAAGCTTGATGATTGATCTGCCCGATGACATCCATGTCCCACAGTGAGAAGGGCCAAGGAGAAGTCATATTCTGCAATTCTAAAGGTGGCGCGTTGATCTTGTTGGCATAGATTTGACACAAGTGACATTTCCGAACATGTTGATACCCGTCGTTCTCCATAGTCATCTAGTAGTAACCCATTCTCATTATCTTCTTTGCGAGCATATGTCTATTCATGTGAGGTCCACAGACTCCTCCATGCACGATCTCGATTAAGCGTTGAGCTTCTGTTTGTGTTACACACCTGAGGAGGACCTCGTGATGTGACTTTTTGTACAAGATTCTACTACTCAAGAAGAACTGTCCTGCCAATCTCTGAATAGTCTTTCGATCGGTTGTCGTGGCATCTGGTGGGAAAGCTCGGTCCTCTAAGAATGCCTTGATGTCTGCATACCATGGTTTTTCTTCAAGTTCTTCGATCTCCACAGGCAAGCAATATGCTGGCTCATCTTGAATACCAATCTCAAGAGGGTCGACTATGGTGTCTTCGGAGATGCTGACCATTGAGGCCAGAGTAGCCAATACATCTGCAAATTGATTCTTAGCCCTCGGCATATAAGTAAAGGAGATTCGGGTGAAGTTTGAACTTAGATCTTCGAGATACTAGTGATACGGAACCAGTCTCTGCTCTCGGGTATTCCATTCTCCCGTTGTCTGGTAGACTACCAGACTTGAGTCTCCAAATATATCTATTTCATCCACTTCGAGGTCGATCGCTGCTTTCAACCTCACAATGTATGCTTCGTACTCTGCTTCGTTGTTTGAACACTGAAACCTTAATCTGACTGCAATGGGGATATGCGTTCCGTCTGGCTTAACCAAGACTGCCCCAATTCCATTTCCCTTTTGATTTACTATTCCATCGAAGTATATTTTCCAAGTAGATTCTTCATCGTAGCTCTTAGCTTCAGCAAATAAGATGGCTTCATCAGGAAAATTTGTCTTTAGTGGCTCATAGTCGGGCAAATGGTGTTTTGCTAAATGGTCAGCAATGGCTTGTCCTTTAATGACTTTTTGAGTGACATAGGTGTAGACACCCCATTTTTGCACTCACCTGATTAATCAACTCATCAACCCGATCGCAATGATTCCCAATGATGGATGTTATTTCCATTGTTTTATTTTGTTACCGGAAGTGTTTCAGAAATCCGGATGAGGTATCTCAAACTGACAAAACCTTATAAACCACGCTACACTAGGAAAATACAATCCCAGAAACATAGAAATTCTCATCTTGCAAACAAAAAGAAGCTTCATGATAAAAAAATTGACCAAATTACCAAAATACCCCTAACATCAAAACAACCCTAGAACCTTCATTACGCTTAGGAAAACTCTCTCAAACACATAAAACAACAAATCGAATCAAATAAATCATTTCACCAATTTTAACAGAATTCGATAAAATTACGAAAATGCCCCTCATAAAATTCATGACCATTTCACACAAAAAATTTCATAAATGACACAAAATAATATTTCCATTGAATTCCTTACGAAAAATTTATTCTAAAACATCCTAGAACATTAAAAACTGACTTAAAACGTGAAAAGTCCTCTCTAGGGTCAAAACAGTAATTTCACAATTTTCATAATTAAAATTTTAAAATTAATAAATAAAACATTAAATAATTAAAGTGAAACATTAATGAAATTAATTTAAAATTTTGAATTAAAAAAATCGATCAATCGGACTTTCAAGTAAAATTGTTGAGGGTACGCAAGATATTTCTTTAAGGACCCCTCCATTTCGGGGTCCAAAGAATTAAAGATATAATAGAGGGGGGTTTTCCAAAAATTTAAAGTCAATCAAGCAAGATTAAGGTCAAGGTATTAAAGTCAATCAAGCAAGACTAAAGTCAAAATTAAAGTCAATTAAGCAAGACTAAAGTCAAAATATTAAAAGTCAATTAATTAAGACTAAAGTCAAAATATTAAAAGTCAATCAAATAAGACCAAAAGTAAAAATCATAATAGAATTCTAATTAAATAATAACTCTATCTAATAGAGTTCTAACTAAAAAATAATTCTACGTAGAACAATTCTAATTAAAACACAATTCTACCTAAATAATTCTAATTAAAACACAACTTTAACTAAAAGAACTCTAATTAAATACTAACTCTATCCAAATCAACCTTAAAAAAAATCTATAAATAGAGGTGCTCACACCCTATTTTCGTATCAAGTCATAAACCCTAAGAGAAGTAGGTCGAAAAGTCCCCCTAGCCTCCCATAAACCCTGATTTTGGAGCCCCAACTCCTTACCTAACATTCGTCCTTTGATTTTAGCCTAAAGAACACCTAAAAGCCTTCCAAAAATATCCCAAAATCCACAATAAACTTGAAGAATTCAGATCTAAGAAAGAAAAGATACATTGCCTCGGAGATCAAAAATCAAATCCGGAGACAGAACGAAGCAAGGGAGTACGGTACAAGGAGCAACTTTTGTCGGATCTTAGGGAACAAAGTATTTGCTATCAGAAAGGTATAATTTTTTATTTATTTATTTATTGTTATCTAGGTTTTTAGCAATGTAATTTATTTGGGAAGTTAGTAGAGACCGGCTTTGGCCGGGCGGGGTTGGTGCCTAACACCTTCCAACCCCGTAACATGATCCCCGGATTCAGATTTTCTATGGTAGATTAGTTCTTTTTATCCATTTTAGAGTCAGTTTAGTTCCTAGACCACAATAACTAGGTGGCGACTCTCAAACCTCAAGGGTCAAAAGCGGATCCGCGCACCCCGCGGATCGAAGGCGCTTTCAGTAGCGACTCTGCTGGGGACATTGAGGATCAAACTTGAAAAACCCCAAGTATGGGAATATTGCCATTGACCTAGAATTTTTTTTTTGTTTTTTTTCTCTTCCTATTTAATTCTTAGTCAATTTCTTATTATTGCCTGGTTACCGTTTTTTTTCCTTTATTTATTGACCCAATCATTAATTTTTGTTCAATTTTCGAGTATGTTAACGTGGCACATTTTTTTATATGGTTCGATCGAGGGTCACTTAGGGTGACTTTGAGTAATACTAAATTTCAAAGGATAATTTTATTGGGGGCGGAATAATGATGATTGAGTATGGAATAATGGAACAAAGGGGTTTTCTTTTTTAGGTAGGTCGATCCGTTTTTTGGATGATAAATTTTTTTAAGGGAACATGTTTGTTATGTTACTTAATATTGTTTAAAAAAAAAAAGAGTTTTTATTTATTTGTTTTTATTTTTTTTAGGTGTTTAGTTTTAGTTTTTTCTATATAGACAAGACATGCTGCCTATGGACAGCAAATAAAACGAAAAAAAATGGTTTCTTTTGAGTTTCTGTACAGCAACAGTGTGCTGATACAATTGGGGTGCCCGAATAAAAGTCTTTGCGTTATTTTTACACCCCTTTAATAACTACAATGTGTTGGTGTGCCATAAATAAAGTTTTTTTTCTCTTCACACTTCATCTTCTAAAACCAGATTTCTTCCCAATCTCACCGTCTTCTTCCCCATTTAATTCTGTTGGCCTCAACAGAGAGTTGGGAAATCGGCTTCCCAAGGGCTCTTAGCTCATGTTTCGGTTTGTGAAGATCGATAAAGAGATCTGTTGGATGATTTTGTTCTCATCCTATTGCTGCTCGATTGAATAGAGAAACGATGAACAAAGAGGACAGCAACCACACGTTAACAGCAAGAGAATTTTAGAGGAAGAGAGAGAGAAAGCAAACGAAGCTTTTCTCTGTGATCCGGTGATCCAACGTTTTCTCATCAAACGGATGTGATTCTACCTCACAAAGATCATCTTCTCCATTTGTTTATTCTCCTATTTTCCAGTTGATCTAATCTCGATCTTGATTCCCTTTTGATAATTAAATCAACCATCTTTGCAATCAAGTTTCCTTCTTCTCTATCAACTGATACCATTGTGACCCCTCAATTCGAAAATCTGATGCTGGAGTTAGAATCTTCAAAATTTCCATCCTTGATCTCAGATTTGATTCAGTTTTGATTATTCACTAAGTCTCCCATCAGACACGGTATGCAAGCGGTTTTTTAGTGATGAAGAGTTGTATGAGCCTTCTTTTAAGCGTCCAATACATCTGAAACACAGTGATCAACTGGTATTATTTGATGAATCTATGCCTTGTGATAACATTCCTCTAACTTCATACTTCAGTTGTTGAAAGTGTTGGTAAGTCTTGAGGTAGAGATAAGTTTTTAAACGATGATTACCGAACTCTTAGTTGGACTAACAAAAACTTTGAGATCAGTGTTCAGGCTGCATTTTTTTTTAGTTTGTCATGGTAACGCCAATGAAGAAATCTCCAGGTCAGAATCTGTTGTTTGGGCATTTGTCTCCCAAAATGTTTACAATCTGGACTGCCCCACAAACAGTAGTTCAATTATCGTCCTCGAAAATTAGGTCCTGTCAGACCAGATCTTCAAAATGATGTTCCACCATGGGACCTAGAGATGGATCTTCGCTGGTTTTTTTTACAGTGAATGAGCTCATTAATTCATTACCATGTCATGAAAGTCTCACGTATGATGGGTAACGAGTAAGTCGATGGTACGTATCTGAGGCACTCATGTATGCGTCACAACATTCTTGCGCTGGTGATGTAGAATCTAGAAAGGATGGGGGCCAAGCCTAATGTGCTGATTTTGCCTAGGCTACAAGTTCTGACCGGGTTGGACTCAAACAACAGCTAACTCGTCCCCCACCCTCTTTTTTATTTCCACCTAAGTCTGTGTTACTATCCAGAAGATCAGAATGCACCTAGTTATGAGACATTAATTGTCTAAATACTAGAGACTTGGTTAGGTGTACCAATAGGATATTATTTATAGGTTGTGTTCTTAGTTTTTTTTTAGTAATGTTTTTTTTTCCTCTCTTTTCTTCTTTCCCTCTTTTTGTTTATTTTTGATAAATAAATAAAGAAGTCAAATCAATTTGTAAAAAAAAAAAAAAAGAGAAAAAATAAAAAAATAAAAAAATAAAAAAAAAATAAAAACATCATCATCTCATCAATCACTATTACATCCTCAATTCAATATCCCTTGAAATTTCGGATTATTTCGAGAGTGACCCCCGATTGGACTATTAATTTTTTTTTTTTGGGAAAATCTCCTTAGTTAAACTCGTAATATATCATGTGATATTCAACGTTTTCTTGAATGTGTCATTTCATTGTGATATGTGTGTGATCGTGATTGATTGATCTTGATTGGTATGTGTAAATATATTGATTATTCACATTGGACCATATCCTGATATATCATATCTAGGGTATATCTACCCTTCTTTAATGCCTTGATTAGCTTGATCACACACTATTGATTGATGGTCGATTCATTAAATGATTTGATAGTAGATATTTATGTGATATCTCATACATATATCATGATCTTAATTGAGATACATATTGAGATATGCAGGCTTGGACCCTAATGCTAATGTTGTGGATTTTGAATGTTTTAGACAATATCCTGTGATATCTGTGCTTGTATGGTTTTGATCAGACCCACAGGCCCATTTGTTTGAAAAAGGCCCCGGGCAGACCCCATCCTGTTTTGCACACACCACATGCACGTTTACTGTTTTACTCACTTACACATCCCATTTAGCCAACGTGGCACTAGTGCGTGGTCCGGTCTCTTCGGAGATGCGACGTCCTTCATGAAAACCACAACTCCAGTCACGTACCTTAGGGTATATCAAATTGGGAGCGTCAATACCATCCGATCAGGTGATTCTGAGAGGTATATTGATGCACCCAGGCTGGAACGACCTGAGCCTTTGACCTATTGTGAGCCACACAGTCACATGTGCCGATTGCCAACGTAGTACTAGTACGTGGTCGGTCCCCTCGTGGGATGCCAAACCATTTATGAAAGCTACAACTCTTGACTCATACCCGTAGGTATAAAAGATAATCTAAGTATATCAATTGCACTTCTTGGTCAAAACCGGTGCCTAAGAAAGATCTTGCCCCGCTGTACCCTACTGTACGAGGGGGATAGACTACGTCTATTCTAGACGAGAGGTATTTAAGTTGGCCCTTGCTCAGCATTGTGCGCCACCTCTCAACTGGATATCAAACTGGCTGTTTTTGGCTTCATAGAAGTGAGTTGAGGTTTTAGATTATCACCTATACGGTATATCAAACCAAGTCACCACGTATCGAGAGGTATATAGGTGTGCTTGGGCAAGGGTGGCCAGATATAAATGCATTGCACGTGGTAAGCTTAGAGTCTAGAAACCTTCCCTGTAGGTCACGACTCGAACTTATCGTGGGTGTTCCCGGGTTGTTTATTGAATGGAACCTTTTGATTGGTGAATGTATGCGAATGATGTGAAGGATGAGATCAGAGTGTATGATTGTCCTCAAGGATCAAAAGTGTTGTTTTTGAAAATTAAAATAGGTGCATCGACCCAATAAAAAATCCATCTCTTGCAAATGACCCAGCCCAACTCGATCCAACAATCCTGATGGACCGGGCCATTTAAATCGAAATAGAAATCAAATTTTCAAAGAAGAAAAATAGTTTACAAAGGGAAAGTATTTTCCAGAAAAAATGTTTTCCAAAAGAAGTGTTCTCCAGAAAAAGTGTTATTCTCTAGAAAAAATGTTTTCTAAGAAAAAACGTTTTCCAAAAAATATTTTCCATAAGAACAAGATTTTCCAAGAGAAAATGCTTTCCAAATAAAAAAACTATTTTCAAAGAAAAAATGTTTTTCAGAGAAAAAATGTTTTCCAGAAGAAAATGTTTTCCAAAAGAAAAGAAAATGAAGGAAAACTGATTTACAAAAGATATATTTTTGCATGAAAAATTTTTGAAATATGTTTTTTCTATCAAAAATCTATTTTTTGCATGGACCTTGTAAAATTATCAAAATATGTTTTTCTAAAAAGAAAATGATTGCAAAAAATAATCAGAATTGTGAAAATTGTTATTCAATAAAAACATTATTTTCAAGAATGCAATAAAATTATTTTCCTTCTGAATAATCATTGAATGGATGAATTGTTTAATGGATTGGTGCACAAAATTCAATAAAATCTCAGGGTTCATTTAAAATGTTATCAAGGGGGTGATACTGAAATTGGTTAAATTCACCTTCAAAGAGGTTACTAGGTTATCATTGTATCTAAGCTCAATCGTCCATAGTCTAGCTAGGGTTGTAAATCCGGTCAGTTAGAGTAAACGTCAATATCAAGTCAATAGTCAGAAATGACCTCAGAGTTTTCCAACATCGTCCAGTTGTTCCCTAAAGATCATAGTGCTTCAATCCTACCGGTTGTAAGTAATATCTCAGTCCTCAGTCCTAATCAAACTCATGTGGGTACTTGCCTAGAATTTTCATGAGTCATTTGGGTTAGCTCAAGTCCTTTTTTCCAGTAAGGTCATGTTTTCCTTAGATTGAGTCTACTCTTTCCTATTGAGTCAAGTTAGTTCGTCGAGTCTATAGAGGTGTCTATCGCCCCTTCTGAAATTGATCGGATAAAAGAAATTTTTGAATACCTCGAGTGCATTAACGAATTAACTAATAGTCTAGCTTTAAGGATATATTTTTCTCCTGAATAAGAAGATAAGAGTCGAGCTCAAGAAAGCAAAGGTCATTGACCTCGAAACATAAATAAATTCCTAAAGAGATTCAAATAGAAACCATCCTATCTCTAAAGGAACATAAGGGGATAATAAATTTTCTCAGAAATTTCAAAAGACTTGTTCGCGTGGGCCTATGAGGATATGTTAGGTGCAAGCTTGGTGTTGTCTGACACGGATTAGATATTGAATTGATAAAATGAGATCAAAGAAGATCTTACAAAATGTATCAGTACTAGACCTCTCAACGTGGTAGAACTCCCAGAATAGATTACCATTATCAGATTAATGAAACAGTTGAAGCGGTATTGATCTCTGATAATGGGTCGTACATCAAAGCTTAGGTTATCACTCTATGTTCAAAGTTCGAGATTCGACATCACATTATCTCTCTACCGTCCTCAGATTAATGAAAAGGTTGAAGCAGCCAATAAAATATCTCAAAACAATCATCAAGGAAATGTGTTAATCACATCAGGATTAGTTTACAGAAGTTACCATTCACACTAGGGACACATCATACTTCAATACAGTCTTCCACTGGAGCTATTCCCTACTTTCTAATGTATGATATGGAAGCAATCTTACTAGTTGAAATGTAAATCCCGTATCTCAAGGCCTTCAAGGAAATTCAATTGTCAGAAGCAGATTGGGTTCGTCAACGGTATGAAGAATTGAATTTGATCGAAGAAAAACGACTAAGAGCTTTGTACCACTGGCAAGCTTATCAAAGAAGAATCGCCCATGCGTTTGACAAAAAGATCAAGGCCCGTCACTTACAAGTCAAGGATTTTGTACTCAAAGAAAATCGGACACCTATCTTTGACCCTAGAGGGAAGTTCAAACCAAATTGGGGGGGTCCGTTCATCGTTAAGGAAATATTACCAGGAAAAGCTGTCAGGCTTCAAGATCATGATGGAATCGAATTACCAGAACCAACCAACCTGGACCAAATCAAACGGTACTACATTTAAGGAGGCCATCTTTGGTCGAATCAATCCTCATATTACCCAGTTACCCAGTTCAACATATCCTTTCTCAACCCCTTTGCAGCCATTTCAAAAACAAAAATTATGCCTTTTTCTTTCTCAGCCCGATCACCTAACCTAGGGGAGGGAAGATTTGAACTACGTTTTGGTCTGATCCCAAAATTCTGGGGTACGTAGGCAACCTGAGAAGTTACTTCAGGCCCGACCACATCAAAATAAAAAATATATTTCCCACACAAAAAAAAATCAAGAAAAAATTCAAAAGAAAAGAAATATCATCCACAATGGGGAAGAAAATTTAAAGAAAAAGAAATAATTTAAAAGAAAATGCCACACAAGGGGCATTTGGGTTTTTGAGCCTCAAAATTCCTTTCTTTTTATACCCAGTCCTAAGCCTACCCATGAAAGTCCTCCTAAGTATCGTATGAAAAGTCAAGGAAGATAGCAAAGCATAATCAGACAACAACTCTAGAAGTTCAGACAAGAAGAAAAGAAAAAGAAGAAAAAAAGCCTGCTAAGTTGAAAATCCGAAAAAGGGCAACTTAGGCAAAAATTAAGGCAAGCTCGCAAGGTTGAAAATCTGAAAGGACAACTTTGGCAACAATCAGAGCCAAGAGAAAAAAAAAGAAAAAGCTCGCTAGATCGAAAACCTAAAAAGGCGATCTAGGCAAAAGCTAGAGCAAACTCGATAGATTGAAAACCTGAAAAGGCGATCTAGGCAAAAATTAGAGCAATAAAGATAAATAGAAGAAAATCCCAAGCTGAGAGCGGTCCGAGCTGAAACATCAGAAGTCCGAATAATCAAGTTCAATACTTCGCTTAAACCAGGTATAGACTGAAAAGCCACAAGTATCTTGTCTACGATCGTTCTGAAAATTTTTACTTCCCTAAGTGAACCAAGGGAGATAAGGGTGAATTCTATGATGAGTCTCGAAAGGAAATCATTTTGTACTCTTGAGCCTGACTCAAAACCTTCAATAAAATTAATCAAAATTAAAAGTTGAGTCTTTATTGCGCTTGTGGTAATCAATTATTTCAAACCTTCATACAAGGGACATTTTCTTTCTTTTTTAATGTAACTTTTCCCCTTTATACTAGGGGCATTTTTTATGATGTGTTCAATTATTTTCAAAGCCATGTTCATTGTCAAACTAGGGTCATTTTGTTTTTGAGCAATTTTAATCCTAAAAGATAATGGGAATCCCAAACTTAAGGTTACCCTCTTGATAACAGTTTTTCGAAAAACCTTTGAGGTTCAAAAGAAATCAAAACTCAGGTTTTAAATTCATAAAACTTTTTGGATAAAACCTTGAGGTTCAAACCAAAGCACTTCGGATCTCACATTTGACTGTGTCCAGAGATTAACTAATAATTCATTTACCTAAAGTAGGAGATATGACATTCTTTCCAAGATTCTTTTCCAGATCCGATCATTCTTGGATTCGATCATTTCTCTTCCAGATTCATTATCTTCCAGATTTATTCATTCTCCGATTCATTCTAATCAGTCTTCTCCAAATTCATTCATTCTTTCCAAAACTTCCTTCATTCCTCTGTCAGTTTTGCTCAGTTACCACCAAGGGTTATCTTGAATTTTGCTCAGTTGCCGCCAAGGGTTATCTTGGATTTTGCTCAGTTGCCGCCAAGGGTTATCTTGGATTTTGCTCAGATGCCGCCAAGGGTTATCTTGGATTTTGCTCAAATGCCGCCAAGGGTTATCTTTGATTTTGCTCAGTTACCGCCGAGGGATTTCTCGGCATTATGCTCAGTTATGCCCAGTTTATGCTCAGTCTATGCTCAGTTTATGCTTAGGTTATGCTCAAATTTCACAGTAAACACACTTGCACAGTTGTTACATCAGTCAAGGAGAATTTTCTAAAATTCAAGGATTTGACACTGTCGGTGAGAGCTCGTGCTCAAGGACCTGACATTTTTTAGTTCGGGGAGAGTTTTACCCTCAAGGATCCGAACACCCCGACGAATTGCTAAATCAGGCTGTAAAATGAACTGTCACTAGCTTTGGCATTCGGATATCGCACTATCTACCAAAATAAATTTGCTATCTAGTTTGCTTCAATCCTCTGTTAAAGAGGGGCATCTGTAGACACCCCATTTTTGCACTCACCAGATTAATCAACTCGTCAACCCGATCGCAATGATTCCCAATGATGGATGTTATTTCCATTGTTTTATTTTGTTACCGGAAGTGTTTTAGAAATCCGGATGAGGTATCTCAAACTGACAAAACCTTAGAAACCACGCTACACTAGGAAAATACAATCCCAGAAACATAGAAATTCTCATCTTGCAAACAAAAAGAAGCTTCATGATAAAAAAATTGACCAAATTACAAAAATACCCCTAACATCAAAACAACCCTAGAGCCTTCATTACGCTTAGGAAAACTCTCTCAAACACATAAAACAACAAATCGAAACCAAATAAATCATTTCACCAATTTTAATAGAATTCGACAAAATTATGAAAATGCCCCTCATAAAATTCATGACCATTTCACACAAAATTTTTTATAAATGACACAAACTAATATTTCCATTGAATTCCTTACGAAAAATTGATTCTAAAACATCCTAGAACATTAAAAACTGACTTAAAACGTAAAAAGTCATCTCTAGGGGCAAAACGGTAATTTCAATTTTTCATAATTAAAATTTTGAAATTAATAAATAAAACATTAAATAATTAAAGTGAAACATTAATGAAATTAATTTAAAATTTTGAATTAAAAAAATCGATTAATCGGGCTTTCAAGTAAAATTGTTGAGGGTTCGCAAGATATTTCTTTAAGGACCCCTCCATTTGGGGGTCCAAAGAATTAAAGATATAATAGAGGGGAGTTCTCCAAAAATTTAAAGTCAATCAAGCAAGATTAAGGTCAAGGTATTAAAGTCAATCAAGCAAGACTAAAGTCAAAATTAAAGTCAATTAAGCAAGACTAAAGTCAAAATATTAAAAGTAAATCAATTAAGACTAAAGTCAAAATATTAAAAGTCAATCAAATAAGACCAAAAGTCAAAATCATAATAGAATTCTAATTAAATAATAACTCTATCTAATAGAGTTCTAACTAAAAAATAATTCTACCTAGAACAATTCTAATTAAAACACAATTCTAATTAAATACTAACTCTATCCAAATCAACCCTAAAAGAAATCTATAAATAGAGGTGCTCACACCCTATTTTCGTATCAAGTAATAAACCCTAAAAGAAGTAGGTCTAAAAGTTCCCCTAACCTCTCATAAACCCTGATTTTGAAGTCCCAACTCCTTACCTAACATCCCTCCTTTGATTTTAGCCTAAAGAACACCTAAAAGCCTTCCAAAAACATCCTAAAATCCACAATAAACTTGTAGAATTCAGATCCAAGAAAGAAGAGATACCTTGTCTCGGAGATCGGAAATCAAATCCGGAGACAAAACGAAGCAAGGGAGTACGGTACAAGGAGCAACTTTTGTCGGATCTAAGGGAACAATGTATTTGCTATCGGAAAGGTATAACTTTTTATTTATTTATTTATTATTATCTAGGTTTTTAGCAATGTAATTTATTTGGAAGGTTAGTAGAGACCGACTTTAGCCGGGCGGGGTTGGTGCCTAACACCTTCCAACCCCGTAACATGATCCCCGGATTCAGATTTTCTGTGGTAGATTAGTTCTTTTTATCCATTTTAGAGTCAGTTTGGTCCTAGACCACAATAACTAGGTGACGACTCCCAAACCTCAAGGGTCAAAAGCGGATCCGTGCACCCCGTGGATCGAGGGCACTTTCAATAGGTGATGTCAAACTCAGATAATAGTAACTGTCATTTTACAGTATGTCCCGTTAGTGCCGGCTTCTCGAAGAGATACTTCAAGAGGTCCATCCGAGCAATGAGCATAGTCGAGTAACTGAGCAATTAGTAGCGTAACCGTTATGATGCCCAGACGAGGGCACAGTATGTCTTTTCGAGGGTTGAATAGTTCACCTCGTAACTTGTGAACTCCTTGCTAAGGTAATAGATGGCTCACTCTTTTCAACCTGTTTCATCATGTTGCCCCAATACACAACCCATAGAGTTTTCTTTCATGGAGAGATACATAAGTAGAGGTCGACCTGGTGTAGGCGGAACTAAGACTGGTCGATTAAGCAAGTATCTCTTAATCTTGTCGAAAGCTTCTTGACAGTCCGCATTCCATTTTTTCGGCTCATTCTTCTTCAGTAGTTTGAATACTGGCTCACAGATCGGAGTTAGTTGTGCGATGAATCGACTGTTGTACTGAATTCTCCCTAGGAATCCCCTGGTCTCTTTCTCTGATTTGGGTGGCTCCATATTTATGATGTACTTTGCTTTAGCTAGATCGATTTCGATGCCTCTTCTGCTGACAATGAACCCCAATAGCTTTCCTGACGTGGCCCCAAATACACACTTTGCCCGATTAAGTCTTAAACTGTACTTTCTTAGTCGATCAAACAGTTTCTTCAAATTTACTAGATGGTACTGATGAGACTATCGTTGTTCTTCTCACCGGAGTTAATAATAATCTTAGTTTTACCTTACTTGTGGGGCAAGTAGGGGATCGAACCCAAGAGAAAGGAGGAATAGAGCTAAGCTAAGAAGATAAAATTCAAATTAACTAAAATGAATTAAAACTGTTTTTCTTTGTATTTTTGAACTTATAAGAAGATGTAAAATTGCTAGAAATAAAACTAAAGTAAATGAAATTAAAAGCAAGTAAACTTATGAATTAAAACACCATTGGAGGTGGATCTACCTAAAACATGTTAATGAGCAATTTCTAGTCTCTAACCTTTTTATAACTCAATCATAAGGGCTTGGTGTTAGCTCCTTAGATCGGAAAGTTTTGCAATTCAAATGAAATAAGGAACAAAAACAAAGTAGAATTTCTTGAGAACTTCTTACTACAAATTATCTAATTTAAGCATACTTTATCTTGATCTAATCTAAGCATAAAGTATCTATATTAAGAATAAAATGTGCAAGAAACTTAAAGAGAATTCATAAGCATTTTAAATAAAAGAAAGGCATAAAATTAGAAATAACACAAGAACTTGTTCTAGGCTTTTCCACTCTCCAATGGAGGGGAACTTAGCCTAATGTCATTGCAAGAGAGTGAAGATAAGAGATGAAAGAACTTTTCTTCATTTCATGGAGAAAATTACAACTTCTTCTTCTTCTACTTCTTACAAGACTAGTTAACCAAAAGAAAATAACTAGAAAATGAAAATACAAAACATAAGAGAATAGGCAAAGAGCCTTAGATTAAAGGAGTCTTGGATAAGAGAACCAAGATGGGACCCTTTCTCTAGAAATGAAGGCTCTATTTATAGAGAAAAATGTGTGTAGAAGAGTCTAAAAGTAGCCTCCACTTTTCTTTGCACAAAAAGACAAAAGAGGAGAATATGAGTTAAGGATTAGGGCATTCCAAAGTGTTAGGGCATTCCAAAGTGGGCCCAAATGCTTTTGCCTTGAGATTTTGATTCCAAATTGTTGATTTTCTGCACAAGAAACACACGTAATTAGATTTATCTAGTAAATGAATTTATTTATATATAATTAAGCCTAATTAACATGCAACGTGGTGGTTTGAGGCTTATCATGATTATTATCTTATATAGAGAAATAGGTACAAAAATCAAGATAAATATCCAGAAAATGTGCGTATAATTGTGTTTGGAGACACTCATCACACCCCCAAACTTACCTTTTTCTAGTCCCTAGAAAATAAAACTGCCACTTTCACAGGCACCTCGACTGCATTTAGCGAATGCAGCAAGCCCTTGAACCGCTAGGTTACCCCTAGTGGACGAGTTTGACTCGTGAGGGTTTGCAGAAAATATACCCACAAAATTTGAAAATAACTTTGAAGTAAAAATAGTCAAAATCAAAACTTATATTGAAAAGCACAAGTCTTTTTTTTTTGGTTTTGTCAATCAATTAGAAGTACTGCTTGGTATAGAGTCCCAACCCTTATTTCTCTATGACAAAATTTAGACTTAAATTGACCTTTGAGCGATAGTGATTCTAACTTAGAAATTTAAGAGATTCGATTTCCCAAAATGAGTTTCAACCTTCTAACTACTCAAGAATAACTGGAGTAACTTAGGGTTTAATTCTAAACTTAGCATCCTGTCTGGGTAGTGAGAAGTGTGGATATTCACTTTAATACCTCTAAGGGGCTTTATCTGTGATATTCCAGTATACTCACATTTTTACACTTGATGGCTTTCACCCTACTAAAACTTTACATAAACTTTTGGATCTTTGACTTTTCTCTTTTTTTTTTTTAATATTACTTCTTCACTATTTTTCTAAGAAAAGTAGGCAGCCCTTTTCACGGTACCCAGTCTAATTCAATGGTTGCTGTACAAGGTGTATACAATCCAGTTCTGTTTTTCTTCTAATCAACCAACCAATTGAACAAGGAAGTCAAAGTTCATCAAACCTAGTTTTTCCTTAAACTCTAGGTAGAAAGAAGGTAACTAGCTCTTTTAATACAATCTAGACTCTTGGTAACCTTATTAGAAGTGACTATAAACCAAAAGATAACTTTGCTCTAATTTTTGCCTAAGAGAAACATAAATGGGGACTCCAGATCATAGCTTCCAATGAAAGACTGATTAAATATTTTCACTAAGTGCTTAAAAGATATAAGCTAAGACTTTGAGAAAAATACAACAAAGTTGCCAACCAAATATTTTTCAATTTTTTTTTTGTATAAAAGAAGAAAATAATATGTGAAAATCCAACCCATACACCCCCAAACTTAAACATTATATTGTCCTCAATATTTCAACATATATATGCAAAGGTAAAATTGAAATTGACAAAATGAAATGAAGTGGGTTAGATAACACCTGAGAAAGACCTTATAGTCCTGTTGATATTTAACACAATGTCCCTTGAAGTGCATGGATTGCCTCCCAGAAGCGCTAAGTTTAACGTCTTTAGCTAGACGAAAACATAGTTAATTTTGATAGACGGGATCATCGAGAAAAAGAACTTCCTCCTGCGGAACATACTCGAGAAACGATTTGAGACGTTGGCCATTCACTTTGAAAGTGGATCCGTCCTTAGGATTAAGGACTTCAACAGCACTATGGGGGTAAACTGTTTGGATAATATATGGGCCAGTCCATCGAGACTTAAGTTTTCCAGGAAAAAGGTGTGGAGTCTATTATCATACAACAAAACTTTTTGATAGGAATGAAATTCCTCCTAAGAATGTGCCTATCGTGAAAGAATTTGGTACGCTCTTTGTACCTTTTGGCACAATCATACGAGTCATTTCTAATCTCTTCTAACTCGTCTAGTTGTAACTTTCGCTTCTCACCGGCTTTATCAAAATCAAAGTTGAGGCGTTTGATCGCCCAATATGCACGATGTTCTAGTTCTACAGGGAGATGGCAGGCCTTGCCAAAAACTAACCGGTAGGGAGACATCCCTATGGGTGTCTTAAATGCAGTCCTATAGGCCCAGAGTGAATCACTCAATCTCAAAGACCAATCTTTCCTTGAAGGATTGACTGTTTTTTCTAAGATAGTCTTTATTTCCCTGTTAGAAATCTCCACTTGTCCACTTGTTTGTGGGTGGTAAGGTGTAGCAACCTTATGCGTTATGAGGTATTTCTTCATCAACGCAGCAAAGATCTTGTTGCAAAAATGCGAGCCACCATCACTTATGATAGCTCGCGGAGTACCAAATCTTGAAAAAATCGTTTCCTTGATGAATTTTATCACAACCTTGTGATCGTTAGTTCTACATGCCACAGCTTCGACCCATTTTGACACATAGTCAACGGCAACTAGGATGTATTGATAACCCTGGGAGATAGGAAAAGGTCCCATGAAGTCTATACCCCACACGTCAAAAATTTCGATGATCAGTATAGGATTTTGAGGCATTTCATTTCTCTTAGAGATTTTTCCTAATCTTTGACATCTATCACAAGATTTGCTAAACTCGTGGGCATCACGAAAAATACTAGGCCAGAAAAAACCGCATTGTAGGATTTTCATGGCGGTCTTTTTACCACTGAAGTGCCCTCCGCAGGCATGATTATGGCAAAACTCTAGGATACTGACTTGCTCACAGGTTGGAATACAACGTCTAATAATTTGATCAGGACAATACTTAAATAAGTATGGCTCATCCCAGAAATACCATTTTATTTTTGACAGAAGACGAAGTTTCTCTTGACTAGTCATTTTGACTGGAATTAACCTGTAACTAGGTAGTTGACAATGTCCGCATACCATGGAGCCTTGGCTTGAGAGATTTGCATAAGTTGCTCATCGGGAAAGGATTCAGAGATGGGTAAGGATTCCTCGGATGGCTTGTTAACTATCCTAGACAAGTGATCAGCTACGACATTTTCTGCCCCTTTTTTGTCTCGGATCTCGAGATCAAACTCTTGTAGAAGTAGAATCCAACGGATTAACCTTGCTTTAGCATCTTTCTTTGATAGAAGGTACTTCAATGCTACGTGGTCTGTGTAGATCACGACTTTAGATCCTATGAGGTAGGGGCGGAATTTTTCAATGGCATAGACTACTGCTAGCATTTCCTTCTCTGTTGTAGAGTAATTAAGCTGAGCATCGTTTAGGGTTTTACTAGCATATTGGATAACATGAGGTTGTTTTTCAATTCGCTGACCCAAAACAGCGCCTATTGCATAATCTGGAGCGTCGCACATAACTTCGAATGGAATGCTCCAGTTTGGAGGTTGAATAATGGGTGTAGAGGTTAACTCGGATTTGAGCTTGTTGAATGCAGAGAGACATGACTCTGAAAAGTCGAAAGGAACATCCTTTCCCAATAGCTCACATAAAGGCTTCGAGATTTTCCCGAAATCTTTAATGAATCTACGATAAAAACCCGCATGGCCTAGGAATGACCTAATTTCTTTGACCGTTCTAGGAGGTGGTAATTTTTCAATTAGACCTACCTTTGCCTTATCTACCTCAATCCCCTTAGCAGACAAACAATGTGCCCTAGCACAATCCCCGATGTTACCATGAAATGGACATTTGCCCAATTGAGGACTAGATTGACCTCTTTGCAACGTACAAGGACCAAAGTCAAGTGATGAAGACATTCCTCAAAACTTGATCCAAAAATTGAAAAATCGTCCATGAATACTTCGAGATATTTTTCTAGCATATCAGAAAATATACTCATCATGCACCGTTGAAAAGTAGCGGATGCATTGCACAATCCAAAAGGCATGCGACGATACGCGAAAGTTCCGAAAGGGCAGGTGAAAGTTGTTTTCTCTTGATCAATTGGAGCAACGGGTATCTGGTTGTACCCGGAATAACCATCTAAGAAGTAATAGTAAGAATGTCCTGCCAGACGCTATAACATTTGATCAATGAAAGGTAAGGGGAAATGATCCTTAGGAGTCATCGAGTTGAGTTTCCTATAGTCAATACACACTCTCCATCCATTTTGGACTCGAGTGGGGATTAATTCATTGTCTTGGTTCACTACCACAGTGATACCAGACTTCTTAGGAACTACTTGTATAGGACTCACCCAACGACTGTCAGAGATAGGATAGATAATACCCGCATCTAGCAATTTCATCACTTCCATCCGAACCACGTCTTTCATGACAGGATTTAGTCGTCTCTGAGGTTCTAAGGAAGGTTTAGCAAAATCCTCTAAACGAATGTGGTGCATCACCACAGATGGACTAATTCCCTTGATGTCAGCTATGCTCCAACCCATAGCTTCTTGATGTTCCCTTAATACTCCTAACAACTTTCCCTCTTGGACTTCATTGAGGTGAGAGGAAATGATCACAGGCAAGGTTTGATTCTTGCCAAGAAATGCATATCTCAAGGTCTCTGGAAGAGACTTGAGTTCCAATTTTGGAGGCTCGACATGAGAAGGAACAAGATTGGATGTGCGCACAGGAAGACTTTCAGCTTTTGCATGCCACCGCACAGAATCTAAGAGTGGAACGGATTCAAGCAAAGCATTGACTTCGCTTATAGACTCTTCTACGTCCAAGTCAAGGCCAAAGTGAGCCAAACATTTCGTTAGGGGATCAGAGTACCCTAATTCTTGATACGTTTGATTGACTAGCGTATATATCATGTTCACTTCCTCCATACCATCATCTACATTAATTCCTTGAAAATTGTAGAAGACGTTCAGTTTCACTTTCATATCCCCAAATGCTAAAGTCATAATTCCGTTTCTACAACGAATGACTGCGTCAGACGTGGCTAAGAATGGACGTCCTAAGATGATAGGAATATGACTCTTCGAATTGATGACTGGCTCTGTGTCTAAGACAACAAAGTCAACAGGAAAATAGAAATCTTTGACTTTAACTATCACGTCCTCAACTATACCCTTTGGAATTTTTATGGACCTATCAGCTAGACTCAACGTGATATCTGTGGGTTTCAAAACCCCCAAACCTAATTGTTTATAAACCGAATATGGTAAAAGGTTCACACTGGCCCCTAAGTCTAAGAGACATTTTTCGACCACTTGATTTCCAATACAAATAGAAATTGTCAGACATCCAGGATCCTTAAATTTTGGTGCAATCGTTTGTTGGATGAGTGACGAAGCTTGGGCTGCCATAATAGCTTCCCGAGGAAATGGTGTTTTCCTTTTAGCTGTGGTCAAATCCTTTAAGAATTTCGCATAAGAAGGTATCTGCTTAATGGCATCTAGGAATGGGATATTGATATGCACATTTTGGAAGACTTCTAAGACACCCTCAAACTGCTTATCTTTTTTAGAATCTCTAAGGCGATGGGGAAATGGAGCTTTTGGAATTGGCAAAATGATAGGAGGATTTTCCAAATCTTTCTTCTTCTCTGTTGGAGACTCTATGGCTTCTTTTTGAACTTTTTCCTTTTCTAAGACCTTTTCTCCCCCGTGTCAATAGGTTGGACCTTGTTGTCCACCTTCTTTCCCGAACGCAAGGTGTGGATAGCCTGGACTGAGTCTTGTGGAGCTCCAGAATGGCTTCCTACTTCGTATTGACCTTTTGATCCGTTTGGAATCAAAGGTTGACCTCTAGGGTTAGGGATAGTCTGACTAGGAAATTGACCTTTCTCTCTCCCACTCAAGGAAATAGTTAACTGCCCCAACTGAACTTCCATCTTAGCTATGGATTGCGCAGTGACCTGGTTAATCTGAGTTTGATTTTGATAGGTTTGCTGTTGAGTTTGGATGAACTGCTGTTGCTGCCTCATCAACTCGGCAATCATAGATTCTAAAGACGACTGTTGTTGGACAGGCTGCTGGTAATTGGTCATGGGATCTGGTATGATAGCTCTGCAATCGGTAGATTGTTGGGGTTGATAAGGGACTTGAGGAACAATAGCTTGGTTTGTGGAAGAACCAGATTGCCTAGGAAAACACCTATTGTAACCTGACGGACCACTAGATTGAATAGGTTCATTCTGTCTGTATGAGAAATTAGGATGGAACCTATTATCTGGGTGATACGTTTGGCTAAAAGAGTTTGGAGTTGGCTTCCTAAAAGTACTATAGCCATTAATCGCATTTGCTTGTTCAGCTTTGATTTGAGGCAAGGTGGGACATCACTCGACCAAATGGTCGTTGCCGTCGCATATGACACACAAAGAACTCGGTTCGACAGTCACTTGCGAAATTATACGAGGGTCTAGGTGAGGTTTGGATGCTGAGATGGTAAAGGCATCTAACTTCTTCGTGAGATTATTCATCCCACTCACTAGACTACACATGACATTTTTGAGATCAGGGTCTGCCTTCATCTCATACATGCATGTCTTCCTAACCGGATCGTCTCTATCAAATTCTTCTTGGTTACTGCTCCAATTTTGAGCACTCTCAGCTAACTCTACGAAGAAATCATACGCTTGGTTGGGAGTCTAGTTCTTGAACTGACCCTTATGCATTGACTCAACTAAGGTACGTTGATTCATTGTTAATCCTCTATAAAAACTTTGCACCAACTGTGCTTTGTCAATGCCATGGTGTGGGCATTTGACCAATAAATCATTGAATCTTTCTCAAGTTTGGGAAAATTCATCATCAGGACGGGCTCTAAAATTTTTAATAGAGTCCTTCATTTTCTCAGTTTTGGCCACGGGGTAGAATTTGGCCATAAATTTCTTGGATAGAACATCCCAGGTAGATATGGAATTGGGTGTTAGGGAGTTCAACCACGCAGCTGCGTGATCTTTCAAGGATAACGGGAACAGAATAAGCTTGATACTCTCCTCATCTAGATTCTGATTTCTAAAAGTTTGACATATAGTCAAGAATCGATTAAGATGGGTGTAAGGTTGTTCACGCTCTAAACCGTGGAACTTAGGGAGCATATTGATGGTGGCAGCCCTAATTTCAAACTGAGGTGCATTGTTCAATGGTAAAACAATGCATGTGGGAGGAGATGCGGAAGCTGGAGCGAAGAGCTCATTGAGAGTTCGCTCTCGATCACCCATCATAACTACTGATGGTGTTTTGCGTATCCTACTGATGGTACGTTCGATCTCAGGATCAAATGGTTCTAACACGTTATTTTGTGAACGTCTACCAAGCATACAAATCACACAGTCGATCAAACAATCACGAAAAGAAAAGACTAGACCTAGATAGGTTGCCTAAAGCTAGACAGCTCCTAACTGGGTAGAAATAGCGCAACTAGCCTTCCAACTCGGTTCTATGAAGTCAAGTTTGAATCATTCGGATCTCCAGATCGGAGGTAGCGCACAATGCATAAGCAAGGGCACTCTTAAGTCACCTTTATTTCTTGAATAGACTGAGTCTATCCCCTCAAAGGACAAGATCTTACTAGATACAAAAGATGACTAAGAAGCGCAATTGGCACAACTTGAAGTGGAATTTCTCCTATTGAGCTCGTGGGCCCTATAGTCAAGTCTAATTGATTTTAATTAATTTGATTGGATGACTAGTGAGTTGATTATCCTAATTAGAGCAAGGAATTGGTAATGACTTCCAATCCTTATCTTATCATGCCATCCCTAGGAGAGGGGTGCTCTTTACTACTTAATTAACTATTCCAAGTGTGTGCAAATTGGAAAAATAACATACAAAGGCAAGGAGTAACCCACTAGCAAAGAGAGGCGTGGGTGTTTCGGGATTACCTCCCGTGCTAGACGGGGTGAAGATGGTTTGAGTCGACTTAGGCCACCAACTCCAATTTTGGTGTGCGAACCTAAGGAGCCGTGACGGTATTGTCCACCCGTCGTCCTTCCTTAGTCTATTACAATCCAAGCCTTCTTGGATAATTAATAAAAATTACAAGAAATCCTATACAAGAGTTTCTAAAACAGAAAAATAAACCTAACTAAAGATTAAGGAAATTGAAATAAAAGAAGAAAAAGAAAAAAAAATGTTCACCTACAAGAAGCAAAAAAGAAATGTTACAGAAATGATAGTAAATGGACTCAAAAACAGAATCTGACTTACCGCTATCTTGCTGACTTTGTCACATTTTATAGAAAATTTCGTTCTACCCAAATTGATATATACTAATAGATAATCGGAGATCGGAGTAGAAAGTTACAGTCAGTTTAAGTTCTGCTGTAAGGGTGAAAAAGAAAACGAGAATGATTTTTTTTTTTTTTTTCATGTTTTTTTTCTTCTTTCTTCTCTCTTAAAATCTCAAGAACACTTGAACTTATAGAAAGAAACCAAAAGAAAAAAAAGAAAATAAAATAAAAATGAAAAAAAAAATAAATTTTAAATCAAAACTTACCACTACTACCTTTACCTTTCCCCGGCAACGGCGCCAAAATTCTGATGAGACTATCGTTGTTCTTCTTACCGGAGTTAATAATAATCTTAGTTTTACCTTACTTGTGGGGCAAGTAGGGGATCGAACCCAAGAGAAAAGAGGAATAGAGCTAAGCTAAGAAGATAAAATTCAAATTAACTAAAATGAATTAAAACTGTTTTTCTTTGTATTTTTGAACTTATAAGAAGATGTAAAATTACTAGAAAATAAACTAAAGTAAATGAAATTAAAAGCAAGTAAACTTATGAATTAAAACACCATTGGAGGTGGATCTACCTAAAACATGTTAATGAGCAATTTCTAGTCTCTAACCTTTTTATAACTCAATCATAAGGGCTTGGTGTTAGCTCCTTAGATCGGAAAGTTTTGCAATTCAAATGAAATAAAGGAACAAAAACAAAGTAGAATTTCTTGAGAACTTCTTACTACAAATTATCTAATTTAAGCATACTTTATCTTGATCTAATCTAAGCATAAAGTATCTATATTAAGAATAAAATGTGCAAGAAACTTAAAGAGAATTCATAAGCATTTTAAATAAAAGAAAGGCATAAAATTAGAAATAACACAAGAACTTGTTCTAGGCTTTTCCACTCTCCAATGGAGGGGAACTTAGCCTAATGTCATTGCAAGAGAGGGAAGATAAGAGATGAAAGAACTTTTCTTCATTTCATGGAGAAAATTACAACTTCTTCTTCTTCTACTTCTTACAAGACTAGTTAACCAAAAGAAAATAACTAGAAAATGAAAATACAAAAAATAAGAGAATAGGCAAAGAGCCTTAGATTAAAGGAGTCTTGGATAAGAGAACCAAGATGGGACCCTTTCTCTAGAAATGAAGGCTCTATTTATAGAGAAAAATGTGTGTAGAAGAGTCTAAAAGTAGCCTCTACTTTTCTTTGCACAAAAAGACAAAAGAGGAGAATATGAGTTAAGGATTAGGGCATTCCAAAGTGTTAGGGCATTCCAAAGTGGGCCCAAATGCTTTTGTCTTGAGATTTTGATTCCAAATTGTTGATTTTCTGCACAAGAAACACACGTAATTAGATTTATCTAGTAAATGAATTTATTTATATATAATTAAGCCTAATTAACATGCAACATGGTGGTTTGAGGCTTATCATGATTATTATCTTAATATAGAGAAATAGGTACAAAAATCAAGATAAATATCCAGAAAATGTGCGTATAATTGAGTGTTTGGAGACACTCATCACTAGATGGTACTCATCGAGATTGGATTTAGCTATGATGTCATCCACGTATACTTCTATCTCTTTATGGATCATGTCATGAAATAAGGCTGTTATGGCTCGTTGGTAAGTTGCCCCGACGTTCTTGAGACCGAATGACATAACCTTATAGTGAAAGGTACTCCAAGGTGTAATGAACGCAGTCTTCTCTTGATCTTCTTCCACCATTTTTATCTGATTGTAACCTGAGAAGCCATCCATGAAGGAGAACATACCGTGCCCCGCTATGTTATCGATCAAGGTGTCGATGTGTGGTAATGGAAAATCATCTTTAGGACTGGCTCTGTTCAGATCACGATAGTCTACACATATGCGTACCTTTTCGTCTTTCTTTGGTACAGGAACGACATTGGCGAGCCACTTAGGGTAAGTGGATACTGCGAGAAACCCTGTTTGAAACTACTTCAATACTTCATCCTTGACCTTAAGTGTCCACTCCGGTTTCAACCTTCGTAATTTCTGCTTGATCAGTTTGCTTCCCACTTTGATAGGTAACTTGTGAACGACTAGATCTGTGTCTAAATTGGGCATGTCTTGGTAGGATCATGCGAAGACATCTTGGTACTGTTGTAAGAACTTTGTCATCTCTTCTTTCTGCTCAATCGTTAATAGGGCTCCAATTTTAACGATCTGTGGGTCGTCTTCAGTGCCTAGGTTCACTGGGTTTGTATCCTCCATATTTGGTTGAACACCTTTCTCGTGACGTTTTATGAGTTCTTTGATTTCTTTTGGAGTATATTCAACCTCTTCCTCTAACTCTTCTTCAATCCCCATGAGATCAAATTCGAGCTCGAGGTCAAAGTCGTATTCATCTCTTTCATACTCTGTTCTTTCACAAGATTCATTCAACTGAGAAAATTCTTTGGAAACCTTAGGTATTTTGAAGATTTCTGATTTTTTTGAATTTTTGAAAATATTTGATTTTTTTGAATTTTGGAGAATTTTTGATTTTTTTTAATTTTGATGGATTTTTTATTTTTTTGAATTTTGAAAGGTTTTTAATTTTTTTGGATTTTGTGGACTATCCGTATTCTTGAAACAAGATAAAGAAAAATCATACAAATTCATTAGCGACGAAGGTGAGCCCCCAAAACAGTCTTGCTCCGAGGATGAGGGCTCATTATGGTCCTCAGGCAGATGAGATTTTGCTAATGGCATTTTTTTTAGGCCGTAGGGATTCTGGACCCCATGGCAGCCTCATAAGTGATTGGGTATTCCTCCCAATTCTTGAAAACTTGTCCTTCTTCTGTAGGACGGATAGGTTGGGAGAATGGCTCCCTTGATGGTTCAGATATGACCATCACTTCCGAATGACTATCGTCAAGTCCGGGTACAGGCATTTGTAGGGTGGGTGGAATTACGACAGATCCCCAATCAATTTGAAAGGGGAACAGCGATTTCTCTTCTTCGCACATTGCGACTTCCACCTTGGCGGGCTCTCTTTCTTCTTCCTTTTAACTCCATTCAGAATCCCCTCCGAATAAGATGTCCATGCCATCTGTAAAGGAATGTGGGGACTCAACGAATGAGTCTTCTTGCGATTGGATGGGCTCGATACTTACAACACTTGATTGACTTGTCAGTGGTAGTTCTAATAAGTCCTCTGACCTCTTCAAGGATTGTGGGAAGCTGATGCTGATGTGTGGTACTTTGCCCAAGTTTCACACATTAGGCTCGCAGTTCTGTCTTTGCGCAAGTCGAAACTCCCTCTTCTTATCATTCATGTCAAGGACGTCCTTTCTTGTAGGCTTGAATTAGAGACCAAAGTAGGGAGTGTGTTTTTGCATGCTGATCAAAGTGGCCCTGCCTTTTCCTTTAGGCCCTAACCCTTGTTTCGGACGATATCCCGCCTTCTTCATCACTCGTCCGATCATCAGGTTTGTTTTTGACAACTTTGCCCTTGTCTTTTCTTTTTCCCTTTGGATATGATTGATAGATGTGAACTAAAAGGCGTGAAACCCCTCTTTAACCCCGGTCATCTCTACATCGATATAAGGCACATCCGACGATCGATCGACTGGTATAAGATTTTCTACGATGACCGATATCACCCTTTGTCCCATGATGAATTTGACTCGCTGGTGTAAGGAAGAAGGGACTGCCCCTACGGTATGGATCCAGGGTCTTCCTAGAAGGAGATTGAATGCTGAGGGTATGTCCAGAATTTCAAATGTCACTTCAAACGTGTATGATCCAATAGTGACTGGGAGATCCAGTTCTCCTAACGACTCAGTTTTCCTACTATCGAAAGCCCTTACGGTCCTTCTAGTTGGCCTGAGGTAAGATAAATCCGCGATCAACTTGTGCAAAGTTTGTATAGGACAGACATTAAGAGCCGAACCATTGTCGATCAGTACCCTTACTATCATCATACCTTTGCACATTACCATAATGTGCAATGGTTCAATGTGTCCACATCCCTCGCTGATAAATTCATCCTTGGTGAAGGTGATCGGATTGGGGGTCATGATCTGGCTTACTGTCTTTTCCAACTCTTCTGGTGAGGTGGTCTCAAGTACATGTGCACTACTACTAAGGACTTTGAGTAATGCTTCCCGATGATGCTCTGAGTTTAACAGCAGGTCAAAGATACTGATTTGAGCTGGCATCCTGTTCAACTGTTCTACTATGTTGTACTCACTCTTTCGAATGAGTTTGAGGAGGTCAGCTGCTTCCTTGTCAGTTATCCTGCTCTTCTTCCTCTCTGGTTCACCTTGTGGTATTTGTTCCTCCTCTACCAGCTTTTCTTTCCCTTTTTTTTTCTTCTGTCCTCTTCCTCGTTCTATCTTTTTTGTTCTTCTTCTGGCACTTTGTAGCACCTCTATGATCTAGTCATATGACCAATGTCCGTAATCATTGCCTCTTTCGGTTTCTCAACTCCTGCGGATGTCACAATCATCGTCTAATAACTCCATGGAACGGTTTGACTTGAACGGTATGAAAATGGTTTAGGGGATATGATGGTCATGGGTTGAGGGTCTGGTTTTAGATGAAGGATGAGAGGTGGTGGATTAGGCTTGACAGTTGATGTAGTGGTGTTTGGGATTTGTGGGTTGGTGTAAGATAGGATGAGGGGTGGTCGGGAGTAAAAGTTTGAAGTTTGAGGGGTCGGTGCAGTGTAAGGTATGACCAGAGGTGGTCGAGAAGAAGGGCCTGAAGTAGGTATGGTGCAAGGTATAATGAGAGGTGGTAGAGAGGAAGAGCTTGAAGTTGGTACTGTGTAAGGTATGATGAGAGGTTGTCGTGAAGGATTTGAGGTTTGGAAATTGGAGTGAATGGTAAGATTGGCCAAATTGATTGGAAGTTGGGATGGTGATTGATTAGTTACGTCTTGGGGTACAGCATTGATGCTCAAGGATGTGGGTTCCTTTCTCAAGCTGACTCTAACCTTCTAGCCAACAGGTGCTATCAAGGTTGAATGGTCGAAACTTGGTTCGTCTCTCTCTATAGCATTGATAGTAGGCCCATCGCCTTCCCTGTTGTGAGTTGGTAATAGATTCTGGTTGATGTTTTGCTGAGGTGCTTGGGCCACCGGACCATCGAAGATGATCGTTTTCCTGTCGATCAGATTTTGAACCTGGTGCTTGAGTTGCCAACATTGGTTAGTGGCATGCCTCGGTGCACCCATATGGAATTCGCAGAATTGATTGGGATTGTACCCTGGCCCCTTTATTGCTTCTGGATTTGGTTGCCTCTTTGTGAGATATTCTCCCCTGAGTAGGGCTGGGAGTAGTTCTGATAGAGTCATAGGCAAGCAAGTGAAGACTCGTGAGATTCTGTTGGGTCTGCGTTGCTCGGTTTGATGATTCTGGACGAACTGTGAGTCCTGACCAAATACTGGATTTTGACCAAACTGAAATACTTGTGGAATAGGTGCAGCTTGGGGTGGGTTAACCTTGAAGGGGACCTGAGGTGCTGGCGGCCTCTAGTTTGAGATGAAAAAAAGTCGAACAGGTTGTACATTGTTAACTTGTGCTTCTTCTTTCTTCTTGTTCAAGACTACCGGTTTCCGTTGAGTAAACCCCCCTGCTGGTACCCCTAGAATGGACAAAGTCGTAGATCAGACCTAACCGAATACCGTCCTCAACTCGATCCGCCACTTAGACCAATGACGAGAAGCTTGCAGTTGTATGACCCACTAGATGCGTATAGAATGAATGGCCCAAAGTTGAGATGAATATGGTGTTCATCTCTTGTTCAGTCATTGGTGGCTTTACTTTGGAGGCCGATTCCCATCACCTTTGGGCATATTCTTTCACACTTTCCTTTGGCTTTCGTGTCATTTTTGCCATGTCATTTTTGTCCAATCCCATGTCCGTATTGAATCTGTATTCTTTCAAAAAAATTGTAGCCAGGTCTTGCCAGCTCTTAATCCGCGAATGATCTAACTGAGAGAACCATGAGAGGGCCGCCCCTGTTAAGCTCCTTTGAAAGAGCTGAACTAACAACCTGTCGTCATCACCAAATTGACACATAGAACCACAGTAGAGTTTCAAGTGGGATAGAGGGCATCCAATGCCGTTATACTTTTCGAAATCAGGACACTTGAATTTCGGTGGTAATGGTGCATTTGGGTAGAGGCAAAGATCTCTGAACCTCATCCTGCTTGCAGAATCCTTTCCTTTCATTCTTCGGATCTCCTCCTCAACTGCTTCTAATTTGTTTGCTAATTTTTCCTCTGTGGTACTTCTTACCTTAGTTGCTCTAAATTCGCCTTCTTCTTTTTGAACGACATCTTGTCGCTGAGGGTTGCAATGAATGTGGATTGGTGGCCCTTGAATTTGGTTGAGGTTGAATTTTTTTGTCAGCACAGAGCCAGATATTGATCAGCACGGAGCTGGGCTTTGTCAGCACAGAGCTGGAGGTTTGTCAGCACGGAGTCGGAGGTTTATCGGCACGAAGTCGAAGGTTTATCAGCACGGAGCCGAAGGTTGTCAGCACTGAGCTGGGGTTTATCAGCACGAAGCCGAAGGTTCATCAGCACGGAGCTGGGGTTTGTCAGCATGGAGCTGGGGTTTGTCAGCATAGAACCGGGGTTTGTCAGCGCGGAGCCGAAGGTTTTTCAGCACAGGGCCGAAGGCTTATCGGCACGGAGCCGAAGGTTCATCAGCACAAAGCCAAAGGTTTGTCAACACGGAGCTGGAGGTTCGTCAGTACGGAGCCAAAGCTTTGTCAGCACGGAGCTGGGGGTTTATCGGCACGGAGCCGATGGTTCACACATAGATTATGGACATGGTTGAGATTGAAAGATTGATATGGTACGGGTTGTGGATCCGACTCGAAATGGATATGGGTCGTGAACCCATCTAAAATTGGGTATGGGTCGTGGACTTAATTGGAAATAGATATGGGTCGTGGACCCATTAGGATATGGATATGGGTCATGGACCCCATTGGAAGTGGATATGGGGTGTGGACCCGGGAGAACTCCATGTATGTACTTGAAGATTCCCACCTTTTGAAGGCATAATGGGAAGTTCTCTCACCTTTATGGATTATTACTAAAAACCAAATAATCTTTTTGGTTTGACTAGACTTTTTGAGAAGGGCATTCTTGAATTTTCACAATAGGGAAGTTGATCCTCCAATTAGATGATGCATTGGGTATTGGGGGCTTATGAGGTATCAACATGTGTCATCATATGAAGGGGTGAGAGAATGGACTTGGAGTGGGCTTGGTGTTAGGCTTGAGTTTGGGTTAGGACATGGACTTGGGTTTGGGCTTAGGATGGACTTGGTTTTGGGTTTGGAATATAGACTTGGGTTAGGATATGGGTGATAGACATAGGTTTAAAGTGGATTAGGGACAAGGTATGGGCATGTAATGATATGAGATGCAATAAGTATGTATGCATGCATGAATAATGATGCCAAGTGGCAATGTGGGTCCATTGAGAGGTTTAAGTCTAACTCGGAATCAATTCAAGGAAATTTGGATTTTTCTACGGGTTCGTGCAAATTGGGGTATCTACAACAACGTCAACTGGTAGACAAACATCAACTAGCTAGAAGAATCATGGGATGCAAAATTTATTTACGTAAAAAAATTATGCGATGAACTATTTGTACAGTTGATTGGCCAATCTCTAAAATAACTATTCATCAATAGTGCTTAGGAGTGGACAACGTCAATTGGCTAGAAGAACCATGCGACGAAGTATTTGTTCATGCCAGTTAACCAATCTCTAGTGCTAGAGTATCATTGAGCATGATTACTTTTTTTTATTCATATTCTTATATATCTTTAATCAATACGACACTAATGCTTAGTGAGACATGATATTTTTGAATAAGTGTGTTTATTCATTTTTTTAATTCCTTAGAGATGGCTAAGGATATTGTAGACATGAGAATGTTCATCTTTGAACCTCAATGCTACGTGATTTGGAGTCGCCACCATTCTTTTTTAGAAATGGGTGTGAATGGGCACCCGAATTGATTATTTTGAAAATCATTTTTTCATGGCATTGTAGTGACTCTCAATCATGGAAAATGTATGGTCTACCTAAGATCTAAGTAAGGAGATTCGGTTAGAGAATGTGAAAGGTGTTAGGCACCCCATTCTCTTCACCTATGGTGGTTACCTGTAGATTTTGCCATTTTTAAAAATGATTAATATAACAAGTAAAATGCATGGGATGCAGGAAGTGGGTGGGTGCACATGGTGTGTATGTACTTCTTTAGAAGAGGATTTGATGTTGGTGTTGACATAAGAAATATCTTATGGAAGAAGATATTCTATGGAGTCAACACACTTTTACATGAGTTGAGATGTTGATTTAGGATTTAGAGAAGTTCCATGGATGGAGTACCCTTAGATCCATAACCTTAATGCATGTATGTTTAACTAGAAACTTAGTGTTTTAACCCCATAAAGAGAGTTACACATTTCTTCATCATAGCCAAACATGTGTGAGGTGTGTGCATAGTATACATTATGATGCATGATATGAGAATGGGTTAAAAAAGGCTTCAACCTCCATCTTTTCGACCAAACCGCCTCAAGCATTCCATGCTAAGGTTGAGGTTCAATCTACTCGGGATGAAGGATGGTTCTCCATTACATCCTAAGGGTTTCTAAAAAGAAAAAAGGAGAGGGATAGAAGAAGAAGATGCAAGTTAAAAATAAATAAATAAACAACTATTATCCCACCTTGTCCCCTTGGAAGTCTTGAATGAACTTGAGCTTAAGAGATGAACTTGAGAGTTAAAGGATGTAGTTGAGGGTGAGTTGAAAGAGTTGAAGGTTGAGAGATGAGAGATGAGTAGAGAATTTGGTAGAGTTTTAGGTTGAGAGATGGGGGCTTGAGAGCATGAGTTGTTCATAGAAAATGAGGATATTTATAGAGTTTTTAGAGAACTTTTGGGGATAAAGTGGTCCAACCCTAAAAATAAAGAAAAGGGACATGAGATTTATGTTATTTCTTTTTGGATTTTTCATTTGTATGAGGGTAAAGATGATATTTGTGAAGAAATCCTAAAAGCATTATTTGATCTTTGATTTTTTGGTAAATAGGGGTGAGAGAACAAAAAGTATTTTTGGGAGGATGAATAAGGGAGTGACATGTGTAAAGGTGGAGTGGTAGGTAAAAAGTAGACCTTGGTTCATTTGTAAATAAATCATAAAGAAAGGGTGGAAGTGTATTTTTGAAATGGACCAATGGGAGAACAAAAGTACTTTTGGGAGGGTGAATAGGAGAATAACATGTGTAAAGGTGAAGTAGTAGGTGAAAAGTAGACCTTGGTTCATTTGTAAATAACTCATAAAGCAAGGGGTGGAAGTATAATTTTAAAATGGACCAATGGGAGAATTTCATGTATGTATTTGAAGATTTCCAGCTTTTGAGGATATGATTGGAAATTCGCTCAACTTTATGAATTATTACCAAAGACCCAAGAACCTTTTTGGTTTGACCAACCTTTTTGGGAAGGGCATTCTTGGATTTTCACAAGGAAGAGTTGACTCTCCAATTAGATGATGCATTGGGTATTGAGGGCTTATGGGAGATCAACATGTGTCATCTTTTGAGGGGGTGTGAAAGAATGGGCTTGGAATGGATTTGGTATTGGACTTATGTAATGGACTTGGGTTATGGACTATGGGTTTTAAGGGTGGGCTAAAAGAATGGACTTGAATTTGGGTTAGAAAGTAGGCTTTGTCTTGGGCTTAGGTTGGATTAGGAAATGGACCTTGGTTGTGATATAAGTGATGGGGTGGTGAATGGAGAACGGCTACGGATCCGGATTGGATCATAGATGTGGAGCGGATTTAGACCGGGTTAGGGACAAGGTTGAGTATGCAAAATTATGTGGTATGATGCATGTATGCAAGTATGCATGAAAAATGATGACACGTGACAATGCAGGTCCGTCGAAAATCTTGAGTTATAAATCAGAATCAATTCGAGGAAATTTGAATTTTCCTAATGGGTTCGTGCAAATTGGGGTGTTTACAGATATTCTTTCCAAAGGTTCAATGAATAAAAATCATTCCAAACAAAGTTTACCGCGTGAAGGTTGGATAAATGACCCTGCAAATCCTTCTCAGATGGGAAAATAACTTTATTTTTCCCATATTATGATAATTGGTCATTCAAAAGGAAGAAACATTTCATCTATAGAGTTGAAGTTTGTTGGGCAAATATCGATAACCGATCCTTTGAAGGCACATGATACAAAAAGGGACACATCACTTGATATGACAACATTAAGTGAATATCCTTCAACAGCTAACTTACTTCCTGGAGATGAGATTGATATGGAACATCAACCATCTTTATGTCATCCTCCACATCATGATCAAACTCGTAATTGTCCATAGGCTATTTTGACATAGAAAATCATGCAACGTTTCACTTGATGGGGTTCGAATATTGAACCTCGAGGCAACATTCGATATCTCTGTGGTTTTTAGGATTGGAGCTCGGATGTGAGCCATAAATACAGAGCAGAAAGTCGATAGCTTCCCTTAGTGAAGTTATATTTGCAACTAGTAAAGAGTACAGTCGTCCTAACGGCATGTATCAGGCTTTATGTGAGTTTTGGTATCCCAAGACCAACACTTTTGTGATTGGTTGTGAGAAAATTGACATTTTTTATGAGAAATGCATAAGATTTCTAGACTTTCTATCACGGGTGAGTATTATGAAGAAGTGATGCCCAATTTTGATAAACTTATGGGTTGTAACAGTGTTTCAAGACTTTCTATTTCTTGTCAGCATATATTCAAGGCATATGCTTTACTGATTTTTGAAAATGGGAGTGACTGTGTTAGCCATAGTGAGTGGCTTGATTTCTGGTACACCAAAACTAAATGGATTTCTAATCTTTATCTGACGGTAAAGTATAAAGAAAGGGTAAAATTATTCTACTTTGATCGTAGTGACCGTCAACATCCTAAAACAAAATTACGAAGACCCTTTTCTTCTTGACTTACTTTGGCTAAGGGGAGTCATAAAGAAGGAGAAAATCCATTTACCAGACTCGATTTTCCTATGAATCAGAATATTGAAGATAAAGCTATGATAGTTGCATATCTTTTCCTTGTGGTTGTGTCAATTTGTTCTCCCTTGTGATGATGGTGATGTTCTTTGTCCAGATACTTTCAAGGTAGCAGCGTTGATGGCCCGAGGTACTACATTCAACTTGGTACCTCCATTTCTATGTTGTTTGTACAAAAGTCTAACTCAAACCTATTGGGGTATGAAAACACAGATAGTTGTCGGTACTTCTAGGAGTTATTGTCTATTTCATTATTTATTTAGGTAGGTTGGACTTCATATTCCTTGGAGAGTATTTGGTGACCTTGATGCTGACTTTGGACCTCCGTATTTGGTTCGCACAATTGGTATTTCCAACTTGTACTTTTGTTGGGAAGATAATGCTAAGGATGTGAGGGATTTAACCATTACCATGAGTTTTAGTGATTTTAAATGGCATCTTGAGGAGGTTTGGTTGTCAAAAAGTCATAGAAGGATGTGGACTGATAATGGTGATGACCCTTATGAGATTCAAGCTTTCATGATAAGCTATCATCATGGATTTATTATGTCTCGATGTGGTAATGTTTGCGAGGTGAAAATGTGTAGTCCTCGCACGTTTGCTCATCAACAAGGTTTTTGTCAACATATCCTTGGAACTCTGATTCCTTTTACAAGATCCATGGACGTAATAGAGTTACATAATTTGTAGTTATCTTTGACACAGACCAAGAGGCGAGTCAACTTTTTTATTCTTCAAACAGTGCAAGACATGAGTCGGCAACTTGATAAGAGTTACAGAGATTGGTGGGTTTAAGACATAGTGCCTCATTTGAATGCCCTTAATTTCCATCTTCTTCAGGATGGCATCTCTGCTCCAAACTTTAATTTTGATGAAATGGAAGGAGTTGAAGATCGTGAAACACGTCGTATTTTGCTTGCTAGACGAAAATCTTCTCGAAAAAAAGAATAGAACATACACGTATTGATGAAACGTAAAAGGTCATTACGGAGCTTGGATTGAAATTGCGTTTCAAAAAAATACTACTGACTCCTACGACTACCCAAACGGAGCAGACCAATATTATTGGGGTAAATGTAGAGCAAACTGTTCATAAATCAAATCCCGCAGATCCTTTGAAGCTTGTTGTTCAGACTAAGCTTAATGATATAGGTGTGACTCTAGGCAGGTAAGAAGTTGAAGCTAAAAATGATGTGTCTCTTAGAAGAGGTAATTTTACATACTTTCTCTTTGTTGGAAATTTCACGTTTCTTATGTATATACATATACATAATTTTTTTGATTTAATTGTTCTCGTAAGATCATTAACCGATATATACTCTGTTGTCAATTTACTTTTCCCGAAAGATTTTGTAGACCTCCCTGCCTTCTTGGGTATGGGAGATGTTTGGAATGTTAGTCATCTTAACAGAGGGATTTCAAAATTGGTTGGTATTGAAGACCTTTCAAAGAGTGACGGGGACGAGGTTTCTTCCTGTCTTCATCAAAGTTCATGTGGTACTCAGTCAACTTCAACTACACATATAGATTATGTCACATCAGCATTACCTACTTCTAATAAGTTGGTTAATTCATTTGTGATTACCTCGAAACTGCATGGAATGCTTACTATTTTTATCTAAACTCGACAAGTTTCCTTGCATGATAGTGACATCGATTTATGCGTTCAACAAGCATTGCATAGAGCTCGTGATGAATTCCTTTGATCTAGGGTTGAGTTGATGCTCAATATTGATTTTTCCAACCTTAGAGAATGTTAATCTTTTCATATGCCTGCCATTATCTCTTCTCTCAATGATGCTTTCAGAGCTGATTCTATGCCTTTTATAAATTTCTTCGAGTTGCTTATAGTTGGAGTGGAGGTGTATTTTTTGAGACAAGAGAGAGCTTTATCATCTTTATCAGTAGATGATAGGGATCTTCAATTATCCATCCTAGACCAGGAAGCTCAATTAAAATGTCAATCAATGGATAATTTATGCACACAACTGACTGAAGTTAATGACAAAAAAGTTGACCTAACTAAACGAGAAGCTAAGTTAAAAACCGAGTTGACTCAGATCAGAGAACTTTTACCATAAGTTGCTACTTCTGAAGAGTTGCTTAGTACCTAAGTTCGAGAAGAGGGGAAGGCTTTACTTACTGTTGAGATGGAGTGCACTTGCTTATCTAATGCTCCAATCATTGATGATGATGATGAAGTAGCTGCTTGTGAAGCAAAGAGGGAGTCTTTGAAGAGGTTTTGGAAATTTATTTTTTTATATTAAGCTTATTTTTTATTTATTTATTTTTAACTGTATAGGACTTAGGAAATTATGACATTATTTATTTTATTTGAAATTAATAAAATTCCTTTCTTTCCTTATACAAGTATATATATATATTTTTGATATGGTTGAACCTAAAGTAACTTTACAAGCTGCCTACGTACCCAAAATGGGATCAAACCATAACGTAGTTCAAATGGATAATGTTTTAAGTTTTGCCTAGATCTTCTTTTCGGATTTTCAATCTAGCGAGTTTTTTCTTTTTTTTTTTACACCGTTCACAGTTTTACCTCATGCAGGTCAGAAGTATCATGTAGTTTAACCTTGTATGATAATGAGCATTGTCAAATAATTTAGGCTCATGCCGATGAGCAATGTCAAATAGTTTCGGCTCATATCGAGGAGTAATGTAAAACAATTTAGGCTCATGTCGAGGAACAACATTCTTTTAAGCATAGTATCATTTGAAAAACTTGTCGTTGATTGGACCAAGATGTAATCTTTCCGGTGTTACAAGAAGGTACGCACCATTAGTGTATACATCTTTTACTACATGAGATCTATCCCATTTTGGATCAAACTTATTTCTAGAATGGTGTGAGAGAATAATTAGTCGTTGTACGATGATGACTAAATCACCAACTTGAAAAGAACGTAGACGAACTTTCTTATTGAATGCATTGATAAACGGGCTTGGTAATACTCTAGTCATTGTTGTGCTTCCAATCTCTTTTCGTCCAATGCATCGAATTCAACTAGACATAACTAGGCATTCTTGAGAAACTTGCAAAGTATTTTGTTCAACAAATCCATTTGTTGCAGGCTTCAACAAATCCATTTGTTGCAGCGTTGTACATTGTAGAACATCTCTGCTTAATGTCAAACTTCATGCAGAACTGATCCATCAACTTATTACTAAAAGAATTTTCATTATTTGTCATAATATATCATGGAATGCCGTAACGAAAGACTATATTATTTTTGATGAAGTCAACTATCGTCTCTTTCTGACCTCTCGAAAGGGAACTACTTCAGCCCACTTAGAAAAGTAATCTATTGCAGCAAGGATATAAAGATGTTGCCTTGAAGATTTTGAAAATGTTCCAACGACAACAAGTCCCCACCCATCAAAGGGCCAAGATGCAATTGTAGGATGCAATGGCTCTAGTGACTAACGAATGTAATCTTCAAGAAATTGGCAAGCTTTACAACTTTTTGCGTAGTATAAGGAATCTTTCACCATAGTAGGCCAAAAGAATCCCATCCTCTTCAGACTATGATGGAGTTTCAGTCCTGATTGATGTGAACCGCATACTTCAGAGTGTGCTTTTTCTAAAATGTCCCGAACTTCATCATCTCCGAGACATCTCATTGAGATGTCATCGAAAGAGCGACGATATAACTTATCGTTGAAATATAAAAATTGAGGTGCCTAACGACGTATTTTGATTTTGTGCTTTAGATCATCTGGCAACTTCCCATATTGTAGATAGTCAATAAGTAGCTGTCTCCAGTCTTTAACTTTGACTATTTTGATGACATTTGTTTCATGTGGCTCACAATTTTCATCTATCATAGGAGGTAGTACCCACCTTTGTCAAATAAGGATACTCATTGTCTCTCCTTCTAACATAGCCAAACTTGCAGCAAGACTAGCTAAGGCGTCAGCCTGCTTGTTTTCAGTTTTTGGTATATGTTTAATGATGACGTCTTCAAACTAACTTATAAGTTGTGCAGCATAGTAATGATAAGGTACCAACTCATGCTTTCGAATGTCATACTCTACGGAGAGTTGGTTGATGACAAGTTGTGAGTTCCCATACACATAGAGTTGGTGTAACTTCATCTCTTACCCAAGTTTTAAATCAATGATTAGAGATTGGTATTCTGTAACATTGTTTGAACATAGTTTCGTCAAGGAAAACGAAAACGAAAACGATAATACTTCATTTTGTGAGATGATAAAAATTATACTTATTCTAGCTCTATCTCTTCTAGCTACGCCATCGAAAAACATTCTCCAAGCTGGAAGTATGTCAATAGAGAAGACTTCTTCGTTAGGCAAGTTGTGAGAAAATTCCTATTCAATCGGAATAGGATGATCAACAAGAAAGTCGACCAAAGCTTACTTTTTTACAGCCTTTTGAGGGTCATAAATTATTTTGAATTCTGATAAGAGAAGGGCCCATTTAGCTAGTCTTCCCGACAAGACTGGTCTTGTTATGATCTCCTTGAGTGGATTAGCTCGCGCAGTGAGTCAGATTGTGTGTGATAACATGTAATGTCGAAGTTTATTTGTGGCAAAGATAAATGCTAAACATGTCTTTTCGATGGGTAAATAAGTTACTTTTGTTCCAATAAGAGCTCGACTCAAGTAATATAATGCACCTTCTTTTCCTTCGTCATTTTCTTGAACTAGCAATGCTCCTAGTGACATTTCTTGTGCACTAATATAGAGAATCAATAGCTTCTTAGAAATTGATGCAGAAAGAACATGAGATTTGAAAAGATACTCCTTGATACTTTTCAGAGTACTCTCACAAGCTTCATCCTATTCAAATGATATATCTTTTTTCATCAATCGACTGAAGGGATGACAACGCCCAATTAAATTTGAAATGAATCTACGAATGTAAGTAAGTCAATCTTGTAGACTTTTGAGTTCATGAATGTTCTTTAGTGTTGGCATCTTTTTAGATGGCTTGAATCTTATTTTAAATGATTTCAATATCGCGATGCCGAATCACGAATCCCAACAATTACTTAAGGTAACTCCAAAAGTACATTTTAGTGGATTCATCTTGAGTTGGTACCATCGCAATCCATTGAAGATATCACATAAATATTGTAAGTGATCTTTTCTTTATTTGGACTGTAGAAACGTGATTATCAGATTTTTAATGTCAAATCTACTAAAGTTTGGAGTCTCCACCATTCATATTATAAGATCATGTGAATGGTTACGCGATGTACATTTTAGGAAAATTACTATTTTTGGCATTTAGTGACTCTCGTTTGGATAAGGTACCAATCAACTTTGAGATCGGGATAAGCGGTTCGACTAGAGAAAAGGGAATGTGTTAGGCACCATTTTCTCCCCATTAAAATGTGGTAACCTCAACTCAACTCGATCATTTTTGATAAAAATATAAAATAAAATAAAATGTCACATGTTGATAATTTGTACCCTAAGTAGGGATTTATTATCGACTTTGGCTTATAAGGATCATCTCATTGATAGAGATAATTCGAATGAGCATTAGCCTTGGAAAATAACACATTTTTGAAAAGTGTTGGCTTTGGTTACAGGTCCATTTTCGTGGGCCGAGAAGAACTCGAATGCCAAGTGCCTCAAAATAATTTGAAGGCTTAAATTGATTTTGTTTTTTAAGGTGGTGCATTACATCTTAGAATCTTTCTAGTAAAAAAATAAAAAGAAAAAAGGGGATAGTAGAAGAGGGGTATGAAAAGTGTAGAGAGAGAGGGGGGAATGTTCCTTTGACCCACCTTGAAGTTTTAAAGTCTTATTTTATTCCTTCCTTCTTCTTTTATGTCTTCTTGAGTCCTTAGTAAATTATGAGAATGTAATTTTTTAGAGTAGATGAAGTGATGGAGTAGAGAAGAGATGAGTAGAGTATTGATTTTCTTATGTAAGACTTGGTATTCATTTTAGAAGGGGAGGGAGTTATTTATAGGTGTTTGAAGGTGATTTTAAGGATATAATGTGGTGAATGAATGAAAGAGTAGAGAATGCATAGGTTTTGAAGGTGGGGGTATGAAATTTTGAGTGGGGATGATGGTAGTTGTGTAATGAGGGTAAATGGGTAATATTTTGATCCAAATGATTTGGATCCTACCCAATCCATTTGGATAGAATATTTGGTGAGGTGAGATAATGAGTGTTTGATTTAAGAGAATGGGAGTGTAAATGAGCAATTTGTGGGTTAAGTGTTAGGTAGGTTGAAGAGGTGATGTGTTTAGGTTGGGAGAATGAGTTGTGTAAGAGATTAGTTAATTGGATTTGGGAGGGTTAAGGGGATGATGACATATGTCAAAAAGGATGGGGATGTGAGGTTATCAGATGAGTTAATTGGAGAGAATGAGTGTTAGATTGAAGATGAAGGATGTGGGTTTGGTTTGTAGAAATGGATTTGTACCTTATGATGGGGATAGGTTAGAGAATGTGTGGTAAGTCAGGGAAGGGTATGGGTTGAGGTGATTTTTAGATAGAAGTGATGTGGGTAGATGATTTGTTAGAGAAATGTGATGTGGACAGATTAAGGAAGGGTGTGGGTTGAGGTGATTTTTGGAGAAAGGTGATTTGGGTAAATAATTTGTTAGAGAAAGGTGATGAGGGTATGTAGTTGGATGAGGGAAGTAAGTTTGGGTGATGACATGTGTCTCACCTTGATCATCTTGGGTGATTGATTGATGTGGATAATGGATTGTGGGTATGGGTTTAGATGTGGATATGGTTTGATATGGATAATGGTTAATGGGTTTTGGTGCGTTGGGCTTAGATTTTAGGAATGTTGTAGGTTGTTTGGGGATTGGTTAGGATTATTTTGGAATGAGTTTTTGAAGGTGGGTATGTTTTAGGGTTTAGGTGATGTGAGATTAAGTTTAAGTTAGGTTGGAGGGTGAGAAATGTATTTTTTGTTAGCTGAGCATTCGTGGACTTTGAGCAGTTGAGCAGCCTGCCTGCTCTCTCTTCCTTCCAGTCGAGTGGTGCCCTTGCTGCTCTTTCCTCCCCGTAAGGGCCTGATCTTTCGCCAGTAAGGAAGCTACATTTCATCTTATCCAATCCCAAGCCGCACACATAAATCTAATCTATCAACTGCATTTCTCTCTCTCCTTCTCCGGCTGCCCCATAACGCAGCTTTCAATAGATACTTAGGTCTTTCGAGGATGGAACAGTGAAAGGTAAGGAAAGTGGGGGTACGCCAAATCTTTTTGGTGAGTCTATTAGACCCATAGGGGGTTTTAGGGACTTTTGATTCGATTAAAATGTCGCATTTCGGTGAATTGGGCTTTTGAGGCACATTAGACAATTTTATTGAAATTTGATATTTTTGAGCCCTTTTGAGTAGGGGCCCGTTCAAATTGGGGTGTCTACATGAACTTTACCACTAAGTCATCAACATAACATTCAACTTTGTCATGTAGTATGTTGTCAAAGATCTTCTACATAGGTCGCTAGTAAGTGGTACCAGTATTCTTAAGTCTAAAAAGCATAATTTTGTAACAATATATATCTTTTAAGGTACAGAAGGCTTAAGCTCCTTGTCTTTTGGTGACATTCGAATTTGATTATAACCAGAAGATCCATTCATGAAAGATAAAGTTTTATGTCCTGTAGTCGCATCAACCAAAAGTTTTTATGATTGGGAGCAAAAAATTGTCTTTTGAACATGCATTATTCAAGTCGTAAAAATCGACATATACTCGAATCTGTCCATTTTTCTTTCTTACTAGAACTATGTTGGAAATCCAGATTGGATATTTTACTTCTCGGATGAAGCTAACTTCGATCAACTTGTTGACCTCTGTCTTGAAAGCGCCCTTGATCCGCGGGGTGCGCAGATTTGCTTTTGACTCTTGAGGTTTGGGAGTTGCCACCTAGTTATTGTGGTCTAGGAACCAAACTGACTCTAACATGGATAAAAAGAACTAATCTACCACAAAAAATCTGAATTCGAGGATCATGTTACGGGGTTGGAAGGTGTTAGGCACCAACCCCGCCCGGCCAAAGCCGGTCTCTACTAACTTCCCAAATATATCACATTGCTAAAAACCTAGATAAAAATAAAAAAAATTACATACCTTTCCGATAGCAAGGATTTTGTTCCCTCAGATCTGACAAAAAGAACTCCTTGTACTATACTCCCTTGCTTCGTTCTGTCTCCGGATTTGACTTCGGATCTCCTAGATCAAGGTATCTCCTTGTTTTTGGATCTGAACTCTTCAAGTTTGTTGCGGATTTGGGGGTGTTTTTGGAGGGATTTTAGGTGTTTTCTAGACTAAAATTGAAGGAGGGATGTTAGGTAAGGAGTTGGGACTCCAAAACTAGGGTTTATGGGGGGCTAGGGGAGCTTTTAGACCTACTTCTCTTAGGGTTTATGATTTGATACCAAAATAGGGTGTGAGCACCTCTATTTATAGAATTTTTTTAAGGTTGATTTGGATAGAGTTAATGTTTAATTAGAGATCTTTTAATTAGAGTTGTGTTTTAGTTAAAATTGTTTTAGGTAGAATTGTGTTTTAATTAGAATTGTTTTAGGTAGAATTGTTTTTAAGTTAGAACTCTATTAGATAGAGTTATTATTTAATTAGAATTCTATTATGACTTTTGGTCTTATTTAATTGACTTTTAATGTTTTGACTTTAGTCTTAATTGATTGACTTTAATACTTTGACTTCAGTCTTGCTTAATTGACTTTAATTTTGACTTTAGTCTCACTTGATTACTTTAATACTTCGACTACAGTCTTGCTTGATTTATTTTTAATTTTTGGAGAACCCCCCTCCATTATTTCTTTAATTCTTTGGACCCCCAAATGGAGGGGTCCTTAAAGAAATATCCCACAAACCCTCAACAATTTTACCCGAAAGTCCGATTGATCGATTTTTTAGGTTCAAAATTTTAAATTAATTTCATCAATGTTTCACTTTAATTATTTAATATTTTATTTATTAATTTCGAATTTTTTAATTATGAAAATTGTGAAATTACCGTTTTGCCCCCGGAGAGGACTTTTCACGTTTCAAGTTGGTTTTTAATGTTCTAGGATGTTTTAGAATCGGTTTTTCGTAAGGAATTCAATGAGAATGTTGGTTTGTGTCATTTATGAAATTTTTTATGTGAAATGATTGTGAACTTTATGAGGGGTATTTTCGTAATTTTGTCAAATTCTGTTAAAATTGGTGAAATGATTTATTTGGTTCCGATTTGTTATTTTATGTGTTCGAGAGAGTTTTCCTAAGCTTAACGTAGGCTCTAGGGTTGTTTTGAGGTTAGGGGTATTTTGGTAATTTGATAATTTTTTAGTGATTTTTATCGTGAAGTTTCTTTTTGGTCTACAAGATGATGATTTCTATGTTTCTGGGGTCGTATTTTCCTAGCGTAGCGTGGTTTTTAAGGTTTTGTCAATTCGAGATACCTCATCCGGATTTCTGAAACACATCTGGTAACAAAATAAAGCAATGGAATACACATCCATCATTGGGAATCATTGCAATCGGATTGACGAGTTGATTAATCAGGCGAGTGCAAAAATGGGGTGTCTACAGTCTTAATCTATGGTACCAACTCTGGCAAAAAACGACGTGCCTGTTTTATTGGGCAAACTTTGTGTTTGACTGCGAGCTAATGAACAACGATTTTCGGGTCAAGTCTTGGCATTTCTTTGGAAGTCGAAGCAAAGACATCTTTGTATTCTTCTAGCAACTTAAAGTACTCGACTTCTTCATTCTAGTTTAGAAAAGTACTAACGAATGTGGGTCGCGACTCTTCAATTTTTTCAAGATTTATTTCTTTCAAGTCGTCTACAGTGACTTGTCCGCTTTCTTCAAAAACCAGTGGAGCATTTTCGAGTTCTTCATCTAACAACCCAGAATGTTCTTCAGGAAATTCCTCAATAGTAATGTGATTTACAGAAACAATATCTTCATAATTTTCTGTCCCCATAGTTGAAGCTTGACTGTCTCGCGTTTGATTTGTGAGGATGATGATCCGTTCTTCACAACTAATGCATCTCATATCGAGACCTCTAAAGATACTTGTCGTTTCATGCGAGATGGAATAGTGCTATGTAAGCCACTACTATCTTTATGTTTAACATGTTTATTTCTTTGTTTAGGTCGACGTCGTGATTCTCTTTGTATTTTTACTCCAATATTTTGATCAAGTCTAGATAATGCAGATGCACGAGATTTATGAATTTATATATCATGATGATCATCTAAAGCACCTAATCAATTAAATACTGACGTGGTCGAGATATAGCCACCAATTCGATCAAAGACCAATGTCTGTGGAGTTATTTTTTTCTAGACTCATCGATGACTTCTATTGTAGTATGTTGTGAAGAAGTTGTCTTTATCTTAGAAATTTTGATTGGAGCCTCTGGTGTATACCCTAGCTCTGTTTTTGTGAATGAAACTTTTTCTCTAGCTCGAAAGTTTGACTTGTGTTGCAGTTAAGCCATGAATTTGATCAGTTTGTGGTAGTTCACCCAATTGCTGAGGTTCACTTTTCCCATTACTGACAATCTCGAATAACTTTGAAGTTTTAGGACCGAACTAACTTTTTGACTCAACTTTCGCTATGCTTTCTTTATGGTATTTATGATTGATGTAGTTGGGATAACATTTTTCATGGGTGTCCTTATGATGTAAGATTTTTGGAGAGGTGTAACTGGAAGTGTTAACTCTTTTTTCAGCGTCTCCAATTCGATTTTAGAAACAAAATGCTTAGTGTTTAAAGAAATTTCTTTGAAAATTGATTGTCCCGACTTCCGTCTCGATTGCGGTACATAACGAAGCATTGGGGTTGGCAGCACAACTGTGGATGATGTGTCCACTATTGATTGACTCACATTGATTTGTTGAGTTTCTAGTTCATGCTCCTTTACTCGTTATTTTTGAAAATGAGGATTAGGAGAAATCTTCTCAGCATCATTCATAGTATACTTTCCTTTGTCGGGTATTTATTTACGAGAAGAATGTATCGAAATTGGAAGTGCTTCTTGAATGATGTCACCTTCAAAATAAAATTTTGCATTGGTAAAATGCATTTCTGCCTTGTCAAACGGTTGATTTTCAGCTACTATACATTTTTGTACACTATTTTGTTAATACTTGAATACTGGTGTAACGTGGATGGTACTACTCTAGTTTCATGCAACCACGACGACCAAGAAGCAAGTGGTATGAAGTTTTACAATGAATCATGTGGAAAAACGCCATTGATTCTAAATCTACGATAGAGAGCTTGATTCTTATCATGCTGATAGCTCTCTAACCATCCAAGTTGAAGCCTTGGATCATCAACTTACTGCGAGCAAGTTGATTCGAAGAGATGCCAATTTGTTTCATGGTACAAATTGACATGATGTTGACTGTAGAATCACAATCCAGAAGGATTCTTTGAACTTTATTTTTCCTTACATAATCTGTAATATAAAGAAGCCTATTGTGAGGTCAAGACCCTAATTGGAGATCTTCATCGATGAAGGTGATTGTGGCCATGCACATACCATCTTGTTGTGGATCTATGTCGGGATGAACTTCCTGTTTTGATTTAGTTGAGTTTTATTTTAAAATATGCTGAACTTTTTGGAGTTCATTGGATAAATCCAAGTTGACCTACGAATTTTTCGTTTCCCAGGTGATATTGTTTTTCTCAAGTCTTTGATCTCCATTACTTGAAGTAGTAGGATGCTCTTTGGACCTATCATCAATATCATCTTTTAGCACTTCCGCTTCCACTTGATGACATGAAATTATGCAAACTTCCTTTAAAAGTTTCTTGGGTAAGAATTCTAGAAGTAACTAAGACACGGGGATGTTATTGAAAGATGTCTTCGGGGTCCGCGGACGGAACTTGAAAATATTTCTTCTTTGTTGCTTTCTTTCGTTTCTTTGACCATGTATTTGATTTTGACTTTTTTCTCATTCTCTTTGGCTTTGGAATAGGAGAAGTTGGCTCTTATGTAGAACATCTTTTTCGACGAGTAACAACTGTCCACCCTTCGTCATTAACTGAAGTAGACTTCAAGATATTCGACTTTGAATTTGAAGTCGAATGAAATTGTGGTTCTTGTTGAGGTGAAATGGGAAGTGTGATATCCTTACCTTGACTTGGCCTTACCCCTAACGTGGGATGGACCTTTTCAACGTCAGAGTGTACGGATATGGGTTGTGATGGTTGAAGTAAAACTTTTGTGATTTGGGGAAATAGAGTCTGTGTTGTATACTGACTTGCCAAGAGTAGTGGATCAAAAGATCCAAAGGTGATAGAAGTCATGTTGGAAGTAGCAACATTTTTAACACAGTCAAGTTCAATTTTCCCCTAACGTGCCAAATCCATGATTTTCTCCTTGAAGACGAGGCATTTTTCAATCAGGTGACTATGATAGCGACAATACTTTGGATCATTGTCGCGACCTACTTCATTAGATTGTATGAATATTAGTAGTTCAATGAGCTTCATTTTAGTAGCTCTTCGAACATGCCCATGACATCAGCATTAGGAAAAGGGTATTCTTTCGCCTCAAGCTCTTTGAGAGTTTTCCAAATTTTTCCTTTTTTTGTGTTGAATCAACTTTTGCCTGATTTTCTCTTTTCTTACCTATGATCTTGACAGGTTTACTGGTGGTTGTAGACAATACTTCTTTAGTTTTAAAGGACTTTCCATCATTTTTTTCTTATTTTCGAGACTCGTTTGGTCATGGAGTCTGATGTACAACTACACTCTACTCCATATTGTGGGCTCGAGTAGCTAGTTCTTTGAAAATGTGTGGCTTAATTCCTTCCAAGATATAGAGGAGCTGCCAATGCATCCCTTGAACACACATCTTGATAGTAGATGATTGAGAGAGTTGATCCATACAATTGAGGGAAATATTTCTCCATCGTTTAATGTACTCGATGATCGATTCGTCCTTCCTTTGTTTAATGGTAGTGAGCTCCACCATACTCATCGTTCTTCTAGTGTTGTAGAAGTGACCGAGGAGCACTCTTTCAAGTTGATTCCAACTGTTTATTGAGTTGGGTTCCAAGTCAATGTACCAATCAAATGTATTGTTGCGGAGGAAGTGAATGAATTGTTTCACCATAAAGTCACCGAATGTACCAGCATTGTTGCAATTTCGATGGAATGGGCAATATGCTACTTTAGATTGCTTTTTCCCTCAAATTGTTGGAATATTGGTGGTTGATATCCAGTTGGAAGATGCATTTGTTCGATGCATTGAATGTAGGGTTTGGAGTAAACCAATGAAGACTATGGCATGCCCACATATTGAGCATGAATGGTGTCAATAATCATCGCTTGGAGTTGTTGAACAGAAAGCAAGGCAACAGACCCCTGTGGTGGGTTTCACGTAGTTTTCCGTGAGACAAAATAGTCTCTTCGTTGTTCTTCTTCGTGTGGAGCAGTGTATGCTTTAGGAGTAAATCTTGGAGGATGTACGGGTCTAGCACTCAATTCATTCGTCTTGTCTTTTTACTCCAAACAACTGATAAGGGTTGCAATTTGGATGTCTTTGTCTTCCATTGCCTTTGTCAATTTGTTGATAGTATTTGCCATCTGAGCAACTTGTTCTTCCATTGTTAGTGCTCCAACTATCATTACTGCTCTGATAAAGATGTGAGTTTGTGACGGAAAAGTGATCGATAGAGATCTAGACGATCTCATTGCTTGACTTTGAATTAGATCTAAAATCTGATAAGTCATTTTTTACAACTTCCGCCCATGCTGCCTTCGTTGTGAGTGCCATTTTTGTGGTATATTTTTTGGAGTGATGCTGGAGAGGCTATGCTAACTTGGATCCACCAGTTTTTGTCATTGTTCACGTTACATGATGATTGCGATTGATAACCTGATCAGATTCAAGGCCAGAAGAAATGATTTTCTTACTTTTCTCAACAACGATCGGGCGTGCTAGAAATTTGTCAATAATAAATTTCAATAAATCTACCTCGAGATTCATGAAATATGATCACAAATGATTTATTGATTTTTGATGAAAAGGAGATACAGATCTTAGTGTTTTCTCTGATTAATAGTCAAGTACAAAAATAGTGACATATGTGGACTTCGCTTTTTATCGGTTGGGAATGTTGCTTTGACGTTGGATTTGCTTTGTGCTTGATCTTTTGTAGAGGCTTCCGTAGATTTTCTTCTCTCCGACTTCACACTTTATCGGTTGAGAATGTTTCCTTGGCTTCTGGAGAAAGGCTTTATGCTTAATCTTCTCTTTAATCGGAGTCTGAATCTTTGAAGAACTTTTGCTTTGTCTCTAAAGGAGGGCTTGAGAGTTTCTTCTTTTCTAGAGGGAGAATTTCTGTATTCTAGGAGAAAGTGATCTAGATCCCCTCTCAATGAGAGAGGCTCTTATATTTATAGACTTAAAGATAATTTAGCTTTCTAATTATACCCCAACTTTAAAAAGATTTGATTGATTTGTTTAAAGGCTAAATTTGTCAAAATCCAATTTTCAAGAATTCTATGAATTACTATTGGGCCAAACTCATTTATTTAGGTATAAGACCCAATACTTATATTGATCACTTGATATTGTTTAGATCATGGGTTTTATCTGCGAAAATCCAAATCCAAACATATGAAGTTCATCCCAATTAATAAACCCCCAATTTAGACTTGTGGGCCCAACTATGATGTTAAGAACTTTATTTTGATTTATAAAATTTATTAGGGCCTCCTTAATTTTTGATGCCCACAACAACTACCAAACTCACAAATTTAAAATTAAAATTCAACAATGAAAATTAACTTGTTTTTCATTTTTATTTTATTTTAAAAGTTCATTGAATTTTGTCCTCTACAATCATCTAGCCTCAAATCATGTATTTGCAAGCCACAAGGTGAGCACAACTATCTTTGTTCGATTTGAAATCTCACCAAGTTAGTAAGGTTAATCTTATTTTTGTTGATTTTCTTGGTGACCATATTGAGGAATGTGTTAGGATTTTTTTTTTTTTTTGATTGATTTCTTGATTTTTTATTATTATTTAAATATTAGTCATGTGTTTGGAGTTCAAATTTTCCATGATGTGATCAAACATTTGCAATGGATTTGTCTTGTAAATCATGGGAAATGTTCAACAACAAACATTTTGACATACATTTTGGCAAAACATTTTTCAAAACATGGGTTAGAGGTTTTGGAATGGGCTGATTTTTGGTGGGGATGATCTCTACGGTGAGGAGATCATCCTCACCAAATAGAGATCATCCTCACCAAAAATCAGTCCATTCCAAAACTTCTAGTCCCAGTTTACAAGTTGAAAAATCGTGGACCGTCCATTTTTTGTAAATCATTTTTGATGGGGTTAGAAGTTTTAGAATGGGCTGATTTTTGGTGATGATGATCTCCTCATGGTAGAGATTATCCTCACCAAAAATCAGTCCATTCCAAAACCTCTAACTCATGTTTTGAAAAATGTTTTGCCAAAATGTTTGTTGGTGAATGGACCCGTAAATCATTTGCTTGCCAGATAATATTTTCTCTGCAATCAAAACACGTCTTTAAAGTATAAAGAAAAAAAACACTAATGTAAAAGAATTTTTTTTTTTTTGAGCTCTCTGAATATTGCATGTAAGCCTTGGCTTACGACCATTATGTGCTAAAATGTGGTCCAGTCCATTTCTTTTGGACCAAACCAGTAGGTCAGACGGATATTTCGAAGATCCGTCGGGAGAGTCGAGGGAAGTTGCTCCACGCACACCTGGCACCTACATACTCCCAATGCACTTGCTTCGCCTATAAAAGGCTCACTCACTCTTCCCGCAAACCTTCTTCTTATCCGTTTCACACTGTCCCAACTCAGCGTCCATGGCCTCTGCGTGCTTCTTTGGACCAGCGACTCGCTCTGTTTTACAGGTTAGGGTTTATTTTATCTTTTCATTCTTCTACTCTGAGACTCAGCTTCTTGAGTGGGTTTCATCTTATTTTATCAAATTATCAGATTGATAACGAAAAATCTGAAGAATTTTTTGAACATAGAAGATTCTTGGAACTATTAATTTATCTGATTTACTTTCAAGGTTTAATAATCTTGAATTTCAAGAAAAGAGAAACATTTTCATTAATAGATCTTTATGGGTAGTTGGAGAGTAAACTTCAGACCCTGTAAGAATGTTCCGTAGAAGCTTTTCCCTTGGTATGCAGAAATCCATGCAAATCTCAAGCTTTACAGTTGACACAAACAATTAATTACAGGAATGCTACTGTTTATAACAAAATTACAATGTTGCTACTTGTAGAATTACATTAGTAACACTCTTTAGTTATCTCAAATTTTGGTTGTTTTATTGGTTCACATAAGTACTTACCTGAAGCTCAGATATGTGTGTGTTACTTTATTTGGGATCTGGGGTTTTTTTTAGGGACAAATGCCCGCCCTAAAATGCAAATGTTAGAAAGGGATTTTCTTAATAGTGAACAAAAGCATGCGTTGTTAGTTAAATCTGTTTGTTTTTTTTTTTTTTTAACATGAATCTTGTACCTCTAATGTATTTGTGGGGTTCCTTTGCAGTGTGGCTTGAGCCATGATGTTTCAAACGTTCATAAGCCACAGACGATTTCCCGGCTTACAACTTTGAAGAAGAATGGCTCCCAAGTGCCATCACTAAATTTTCATGGGAGCAGTTTGTCATCATGTTCTCGATATTCGTCACACCTTCGCATCAAACAAATTACTAAAGCAGTATCTTCAGTTGGACACAGGAGAATGGTGTGCACCAACGCTGTGGCAGAAGTAAGTCCTAAATTTCATCGTTTCGCTTATTCATAAATAAACTCAAACAAAGCGAGAGAAGATGCAAATAAGACCAAGTGCCGGGATTTCATTACTGGTGTACGTAGTTGTGGTTTATCTCGGTTTTGTGTTTACTATTGAGGTTGAAGAGAAACAAACACTGTGGATAAAGGTGGCAGTGTTGTATACTCTAGAAAGCCTTTTTAGGATGGTATTGTTTTTTTTTTTTTTTTTTTTTTTAAGTATTTGACAAGTGAGGATTTTAATGATATAAGGCAAAGAGGCTGAAAAAGCCTACCACAACCAAGAAAAAAAATAAAAAGATGGATCCCTACTACAAAGCAAGGACACCTCACCTCAATGCATATGTAACCCAAAATGGTCTTCAAAAACAACCCTTATAACTCCTTGAAAATTTTACACAAGAATTATGAATAATCAACTATGCTAATAATGGCATCCTGGAGGGAACACTCTTTCCCGTAAAAACTCTGTTGTTTCTTTTTGTAGGATAAGATTTTGAGGAGAAAAAAGAAGAATGGAGAAAACATGGGAGGAATCAAAAGTGACTCCAACCCTAATCATCGGCCCATAAATATCAACTCGAACATATAATGAAATTACACATATACACTTACTACTAATAAGTTATTACTTCTAATACTTCCCCTCAAGTTGAAGAATATATATCATATAATCCCAACTTGTTACAAATATATTCCACTCTACAACAAGTTAATGACTTTGTAAACAGATCAGTTAGCAAATCTTCAGACTTTATAAAGTTTGTCACGAACAAAGTGACAATCTACTTTAATATGTTTAGTCATCTCGTGAAACACGAGATTGGATGTGATGTGTATGATTGCATGGTTATCACAAAAGAGTCTCACAAGTGTATTCACTGTAAAACCAAGCTCCTGAAGGAGGCGTCTAAACCATTCTAGCTCACAAGATGTATGAGACATGGCTTTGTACTCGGCCTCTTCACTAGATATTTTTTTTATTTTTTATTTTTTTATAGGTATAAAGATTTTAAAAATATCAAAAGGAGAGTACAAAGGAGGCTGAGATAGCCCCCAAACAAGAAAGCAAAAAACAAAAGAAAAATAAAAAGCAAAGCCAACCAACTAATTATAAAGACTATCCCATCTAAACACAAAGTCTCCAAAAGGCACCCCAATGAACTCATTGTTTAACTTTGCCCAAAGAAATATCCTAAAATCTTCATATAAATTGCTTACGCATTACTCTTCTTGTCTTGAAACACCCTGTTGTTTCTCTCTTTCCAAAGACCTCAAGCAATGGCCGAAGGAAGAATGGCCCATAGGTGTCTTTTTCTACGAGAGAAGATATTATAAGCCACTCTTCTAATAACAAGTAGGTTTTAGGAAAATCCAATTCATTTGAAACAAGGATAAAAAAGAAACCCAAATACCTCGAGAGAAAGAACAATGGACTAAAGTATGATCCACGATTTTCTCATCGCTCATATACAGGGAGCAAAAGTTCGGAGTGATCCACCCACAGGCATTAAGGTTATTTAAAGTGAGAATCCTCTTTAAAGAAGCAAGCCAAACAAAGGACACCTTGAAAGGAACAAGAACTGACCAAGTGAGAGATTCTTGATAAGAAATTTTTGATCTAGGAAGAAGGGCTTTGTAGAAAGATAGAACAGTGAATCTCTTTTCCGTAGCCTTGACACATTCCCTCATATCCTGGTGGAGCGAGCTCTCGTTTGATGGAAGAGTAGGAAAATTTTTTAGGTTAAAGTTGAAGGCTATCAAAGAGAAGTTGAAAATCTGGAATACAGAAACGTTTGGGTCTGTGCATGATAGGAAAAGTGCTGCGTTGCTGGAGTTGTAAGAGATTGAGGCCAAAGAGGAGAGAGGAGGTTTGGGCAATGAGGAGCGGCTAAGACGAGCAGATCTTGAAGTTGAATTTTAAAGAATAACTTTTATGGAGGACATATATTGGAAACAAAAGTCGAGAGTGCGGTGGCTTAAGGAACGTGATAGAAATACATCTTTTTTCCATCGCATGGCAAATTTTAATAGTCAGGTTAACTTTATCTCAAAGCTGAAAGCGAATGATTCTTGGAAGGTAGGTAAGGAGGAGGTGTCCGAGGGGGTGGTGCAATTCTACAAGAATCTGTATTCGGAAGAGTTCGTGGATAGGCCGACTTTGAATCTTTATAGTTTGATAGCATTTACCTAGACCAACAGAGGTGGCTTGAAAGACCATTTGATGAAGATGAGGTTTGGGAGTGGTGTGTGGTTTGGCTAGTGATAAGGCACCGGGGCCGGATGGGTTTTCTTTAGGTTTCTTCAAAGCATGTTGGGAGATAGTGAGAGATGACGTGATGGCGACTGCAGAGGATTTCTATATGGAAGGCTATTTAGATTTGGGTTCTAATTGTACTTTTCTTTCTCTTATACCCAAGGTGTTGGGTACAGAAGATATCATGGACCTTAAACCGATAAGCCTGGTGAGCTCAGTTTATAAAATCATATAAAAGGTTTTGGCTACTAGGCTCAAGACAGTGTTAAGTAATATCATTAGTCTGGCTCAAGGAGCTTTTGTATCAGGGAGACAAATCTTGGATGGGGTCCTTATAGCAAATGAATGCATTGACTCGAGGAGAAAAGCGAAAATTCCGGGGTTAGTTTGTAAAGTTGATCTAGAGAAAGTTTATGATCATGTCAACTGGAATCTGGTGAAGTATCTGTTGAGGAGGATGTGGTTCGGCGAAAAGTGAGTTAGATGGGTCATGAAGTGCATTTCAACTTCTATGTTTTCGATCTTAGTGAATGGATCTTCAAATGGGTACTTTAGTAGTTCGAGGGGTCTTTGTCAAGGAGATCCGCTGTCGCCTTTTTTGTTTGTGATAGTCATGGAGGCCTTGGGTAGGATGCTATCTAAGGCGGTGGCTGAGGGGGAGATATCTAGTTATTCTACTAGGGTGGGAGGACATGTGGTGTCCCACCTACAGTTTGCAGACGATACCTTAATCTTTTTGGATTATTGAGATAGTTAAGCTTCTTAAGTGGTATTCTTGGGTGTTTAGAGGCAATCTCGGGTATTTCGGTTAATCTTCGCAAGAGCAAAGTGTATGCGGTAGGTGAGGTAGAAGGTTTGGAGGTAGTAGTGGCATCGATCGGGTTCCAGATAGGGGTCCTTCCATCTACATACTTGGGGTTCCCGCTGGGGATGGGATGCACTAGCAAAGACATTTGGGAGCCGGTGATCGAAAGAATGAGAAAGAGACTTAGCACCTGGAAAGCAAAGCTGTTATCGAAAGGTGGGAAGGTTACTCTTATTAAAAGTGCTCTGGTTAGTATTCCCATCTACACTCTCTCTTTGTTTTTCATGCCTAGACATGTGGAAGTGCACATAGAAAGAATCTGTCGTGATTTTTTGTGGCATGGCAAAGACGGCTTGAGAAAGTATCAATGGGTGAATTGGAGCAAGCTTTGTTTGCCTAAGAAGAATGGGGGTTTGGGAATTTGCAAATTTGGTCCTATGAATTCGGTTCTGTTGGGGAAGTGGTTTTGAAGGTTCGGGGATGAGGGGGAAAGTCTTTGGAGGAAAGTGATTGTGGATAAATATGGGACCAATGGGAATGGTTGGGAGAGTGGCCTGGTGAGAGGTGCATCAGGTTGCGGTGTGTGGAAGGGCATCCTCAAAAGATTTCCTTTAATTAAGAGAAAAGTGCATTATAAGGTTGGGATTGGGGCTAAAGTTAGATTCTGGGAGGATTGGTGGTGTTGAAGTAGATCCCTTAAGGACTCATTTCCTAATCTTTACGAAGTATCCTTAAAAAAGAATCAAGTGATCTCGGCTTTCAAGAGCTCTGTTAATGATGTGCTTAATTGGGACTTTGGGTTTAGAAGAACCTTCAATGATTGGGAGGTGGACATGCTAGGAAGGCTTATTTCTTTGGTGGATAATAGTTACGTGCAGAACCCTTCGGAAGATAAGAGGTCGTGGGGAGGAACTCGGGACAGGAAGTTCACGGTTAAATCTCTGTATGTTGACATTGCCACAAGGAGTACTATGTCATTTCCATATTCTCTAGTTTGGGGTGGTAAGATTCCTCCGAAGATATCGGTTTTCCTTTGGTTGGCGTCTTTAGGGAGACTAGCTACTTTGGATCAGCTTATTAGAAGAGGCTTAATTTCTTCAAATCAATGCTGCATGTGTAGATCCCAGGACGAAATGGTGGATCATTTATTCATTCATTGTCGGGTGGCACATCACATATGGTCGCATTTCTTGTCGCTATTCGAGTTAGTAGGTTGTTTTCCTTGTTTAGTTAAGTCGGTTGTGGAAACTTGGTTGGTGTGGGGAGGTTCTTTTTTGGCTTCTAAACAAATTCTGTGGTTCTTGGCTCCATTTGCAATTTGTTAGGGCATCTGGAAAGAGTGCATCAGATGTATCTTTGAAGGGAGAGTTGCTACGTTGGAAGGTCTTATCATTTCTATTTTGGAGTTCATGTATTCTTGGAGCAAGCTCTATAAAGAGTTCAAGGGGGTTTTCTTTGAAGATTTCGTTGTGCGGTGGGATAGGATTTGTTCGATGCCGAGAGAGTAACTTGTTGCTTGGATTTTGTTGTCTTCTTTCATCTTTTGTTGTGTTGTTTTCTTTTCCTCTTGGTTCCCTTATTATGGGTTGGTCACCTCAACCCTTTAGTTTTCTCTCTTTAATAAAATTATCTTTATTGATAAAAAAAAATGTTACCTCGGTTAGCTCCAAATCATTAAAATTCCCCTGAAACCCAAATCCTAAAAATTAGTGATCTCGTTATGAATCAAACAATGCATTATCGAGCAGTTTTTTTTTTCAAAGAACAATCATACAAGGATAGGTATTGAGTTGAAAGAGCCGAATTACTTCCCAATACGGTACAATACCTAGTGGTGGATCTCCTATCAGAAAGAACATCGGTCCAATTTGCATTTGTATAACCTTCCACATGATTACGATCATTGGCCTTATACAATAATTCACGGCCAGGGGAGCCCTTCAAGTACCAGATAATTTGTTGTGCAACAAGCTAATGAGGTATTCCAAGAGCTTCCATAGACTAACTAATAGTATTAATTGCAAATGAGATATCCGATTTAGTAATAGTGAGGTAATTCAATTTTCCAACAAGTCTCCTATACCTACCTGGATCAGTCAACAAGTCTCCCTTATCAATAGTCTACTTCTGTTTAAGATCCTTGGGTATATCAATTGGCTTGGACCCAAGTAATCCAGTTTCATTTAGAAGGTCCGAAGTGTACTTCCTCTGGGAAAAACTAATACAACTTTTTGTGTGAGTTGCTTTAATGCAGAGAAAATACCTCAATTTACCTAAGTTTTTTGTGTGAAACCTCAACTACAAAAATGACTTTAGCCTTTCAATTCCCTGTCAACACAATATCATTTACGTACATGATTAATTTAATAAATCCACCAGTAGAATGGAAATGAAAAATTGAATGATCTGTTTGACATCTTGACATGTTAAACTCAAATATTGCATCATTGGACTTCCCAAACCACATTTTTGGAGATTGTTTTAACCATATAGTACTTTTCTCAACTTGCTTAGCTAAAGAAATAATCACATGCACTGAGGCAATTTTAGCCACTGGGGAGGTCTCTACATAATCAATGTCATAAGTCTATGTATTACCCTTTGCTACTGGTCATGCCTTCATTCTCTCCACTTTGCCATCAAGTTGAAACTTAACAACATACACCCATATGCATCGGACAACTTTCTTCCCAGGTGTAAGATAAACGAGAGTCCATGTCCCATTACTATGAAGAGCAGTCATTTCCTCTTTCATTGCTGTCCTCCAACCCAGATTAGATAAAGCATTCTGAAAACTTGTAGGAATTGAAATAGAAAGCATGGAAGAAATACAAGAAGACAAAGAAGAAGATCATGAATTATATGAAACAAAATTAGTAATTTGATGCTTGGTAACACAAGAATGGTACCTGTACGAAGAGCAAGAGGAAACTTTTGTAAAGGTAGAACTGGCAATGGAACTGGAGCAGGTGGTGGCGTAGTAACTCTTCTTTTGGAGTATACCTAGAGATGAGGAATGATGGAAACATGCAATGGAATGCTTGGAGGGGTAATAGAAACAGGAACAAACAATGTAATAAGACTACTGGTACAGTCATTAGAAGAGTTATCACAAAAATAATGAACTAACTCAAAGAATGTAACATCATCACATACAAAATATTTGCGTAAAGTAGGATTGTAGCATCAATAACCCTTCTGTGTACGCGATACCCAAGAAATACACATTTTAAACTTTTAGGATCCAGCTTGTCTCTTCCTTGTGCCAAATGATGAAAAAAAAAATGCAACCAAAAATATGTGGAGGTCAGTGAAAAGGACTGTTAGGAAATAATTACTTTTGTGAGATTTACCATTAAGAACAGGTTTCGGCATCCAATTAATGAGATAACGAGCAGTAAGAATGGCACCACTCCAAAAGATCTTAGGGACATTCATCTGAAACCTCAAAGCGTGGGCAATTTCCAAAAGATGAAGGTTCTTTTGTTCAGCAATGTCATTTTGTTGAGGTTTATGTATACAAGACAACTGATGAATAATGCCAACAGAATGAAGATAAATACCAAAATCACCAAGAAAGTATTCTTTGGCAGATTCAAATCGTAAAACACAAATTGACAAATCAATTGAGTTTGTATTTCCATATGAAAGGCTTTAAAAATAGTAAGCAATTCATAACGGTCTTTCATCATAAACAACTAAGTTATTCTTGAAATATCATTCATAAATGTAACAAAATACTTAAAATTAAGATGTGATGTAATTCTTATTGGACCCCAAACATCTGAATGAACTAAACTAAAAGTACAGGACTCTGTACTACTAACACTAGGTGGAAAAGAACTATTAAAAACAAAAGACAGAGAAATATCAAGATGAGATTGAGATGTACCCAACCCAACAACCTTAAAAAAAGAACCAGCTGCCAGTTTCACACTTAGACAGGTAGAACGAAAAGAAGACAACAAACTAGAATTACTTGTCATATGATATGACGTACCATAGTTAATGATCTAAGAACTAGATGTGGACAATAAACAAGTGGATGCCATACCTGTCTAGGGTAAAGTAATAGTAGAGGAGGAGGCCTGGGATTGAGAAAATCTAGCAATGAGCTTGTCCATATTCTTCTTTGGAAAGAAGAATAAACTCCTCCGTGACTTGATCAGAAGGAATAAGAATAAGTGCCTGAGATGCATCTTGAATCGATGGTGGTCTGATGGGCAGCGGTCCTACCATGTAAATCCCAACAATAGTCTATTGTGTGATCATCAAGGCCACAATGGTTGCTCTTATGGGTTCCACGGCCTCCACCTCGGCCCTCCTAAATCTCTACCACCACCATTACTACCATGAATCCCTCAACCACCATGATTACCACAACATTCGCAACCGCCACCACTATTGCTATTTGATAACGTGGCTCTCTTAAATCGGGAGAACACATCAGTAAGATATGAGAGGTTGGCTGCCCAAGATTTGAGACCTAACAGCCTCATACTTTAGCATGATTGAGGATAACAACCTAATAACACCCATATCCTCCCTCTGTTTTTGCATCTTTTGAATATCACTAGTTATGGGCTGATACTGATTTAATTCCTCACGTACATGCATCATGCTTGCAAAAATCTTCTAGAGTGTCTTGTCATCTTGTAGCAAAAAAAATTCTCTTGAGGGATTTCATAAATCTGAGTGATATTATTAGATCTCGAGTACATATTCTTCACCCGCTACCATATCTCCTTAGTGGTGTCCAAGAACATAAAATTAATACTAATTTGTGGTTTCATATTGTTCTACATCCACGTTACAATCTGAACATCTTCTTATTCCCATGCATCTATAATAGTAGGGTCATTAGAATTAGGCTTATCCTGATCGAGTGAATACGCTCCCCTTTTGCTTTCAAAAATACCTCTATTGCTTTGGATCATTGTATGTAATTGCTTCCATTGAGTTTAATGGAAGTCAATTGAACCCTTACAAGGTCTTGAGAATTCCCCATAATCTTTTTCTACTCCATTAATCTACAACGAAAAACACAATAAAATTTCTCTACAATTTTTCGGTGCTTTCCCTTCAAATCAAGATTCGTGAAAAATCTCCAAAACAATGAGAAAAATCTCTCTGGTGAAATCGTACATCCCAAAAATCACACAAACAACAACAACCACATAACTTAGTTGCAGCACCACCAAACCACAAAACCCTTTTGCAACATGATCACATTATGAGATATACACACTCATGACAGAAAAAACCATCCTCTACATAGATGATTTAAACACCAAAGAATTTATAAGCTTCAATCTGATGAATAAAATCTAATTTTCCAAAATCAAGAGGAAACACAGAAGAAAAGATGAGAAAATATAGAGGAAAAATCAAACCCTTATTTTACGATGTGCTCTGATACCATGTAGAATAAGAGTTTTAGGAAAGAAGAGAAGAATTGAGAAAACGTGTGAGAGTCAAAAGTGACTCCAACCCTAACCATCGGCCCATATATTTTAGATAAAATTACACATGTACCCCTACTACTAACACTTTCCTTCCATATACTCCCCTCCAACATATGACAAACATAGCAAGTCTCCAGAGGATCTTCTTCCTTGATGAAAGGTTGTAGTCTACCAGCTCTGAAATAAGGAATTAATAAAGGAAGGAAAACACCAATGGATATGAAATAATGATAGGAAGAATGCTTATATTTGCTGAGAAAAATGACAATGCAAAAGAAGGTGGTTGACCGATTCACCACCAGATCTGCACATACAACAAAAGTCAATATGATAATGACCCTGGCAATGATATCATCAAAAGTTATAATCTTGTTTAAGGTTGTTGATCATATGAAGAGAGATACTTTAGAGGGAATCCTTGGGCCTCAGATGGAGAAAAACTAAGGATTTTCAGAAAGAGTTAACAAAGTATATACCATCCTTACTACATGCCCACACCCACCGATCATCATTCGTAGGGGCTATAGGCAAGGATCCAATTGATGAGCACACCAACCACTTGGACCTTCCAATCATTAAAATTTATTTTGAGTCCAAATTCCCATGATACCTCATTCCCATTCCAAGAGATAAAACTTTGAATAGGTAGCCCCATTTTAACAGACAACCCAAAACCTCAAGGTTGTATTGCAATACGTCAACTTTTTATTATTATTAAAGTTTAAGGTTGTTTTTAATGAGAACAGTGTCTATAGTATCCCACCCATAGACTTACAAACTAAGCTAGCTGGCACCTGCCGCATCACTACTTATAGATCGTTGTTTTCCTTGATGTTTGAATTTTAAATATGAGAGCCTCCTATTTAATCATTGCAATTTGTGGTGGTTGATCTCATCTCTACATGCACATTAGTAAACTTGAACTATCCACCATTTTCTTGTTTGTCTCACTATAGAGCACCATGCAAATACCGTAGTGGGTTTGCATATGGCCAAGTCAACACGATCATCTCTCCATATGTTACCCAATGGTGCAATTAAAACTATCAAATTTTGATCTCAATTTTGCAGAATTCTAAATATTGTTTGTTTCCTTTGCTTCTTATTGTCTTGCAATCAACTTTGATAGGCTCCCAAATCCTACATTACGGCAATCTTTGTTAATCAAGTAACTTGTTTTTATTTTTATTTTTTGAGTACATTTTGTAAAGACATCTGATTATTGCATTTATTCCATCTATGTATATTGCTGATTGTGGCCAGGATTATTTCCTCTCTGCATATTTTCTTTATTATGTCCACTTGACCTTCTGGTTTCTACATGCACTATTGCTGATTATTGCCAGAATTATTTCCTCTCATCATATTTTCTTTATTATTTATGATTAATTTTTTCTTTTTTTGGGTTTCAAATTTTGGCGATCTTTCCATTTTAGGGTCTAGAGGGTCTAGAGCTGCAAGCAGAAGTAACAACGAAGTGCTTCTTTGATGTTGAAATTGGGGGTGAGCCTGTTGGTAGGATTGTAGTGGGCCTCTTTGGAGGTGTTGTCCCCAAAACTGTTGAAAACTTCCGTGCTTTGTGCACAGGCAAGCATTGTTTCTACATTCTTGCTTATTTCCAGAACCATTTGCTGTAGAATAGAAGCTCCTTTAAGTTTGTGATGTATGGATGTGTAGGGTTTTTACTTGCAGTGGTTTTAACGTGCAGGAGAGAAAGGATATGGCTACAAGGGATGCTCCTTCCACCGTATTATTAAAGATTTCATGATCCAGGGTGGAGACTTCACTAAGGGAAATGTGAGTTCTCTTCTTCTCCTTCCTAGAAAGGATAGGAAGGTTTCCTTGTATCGTGTAAAAACAGACGGTTATTCTTCTATTAGCAAAATTTCGAGATAATGGAATTTTGTGATTTTGGCTGTCCACAGGGAACTGGAGGAATTAGCATCTATGGTTCTAGTTTTGAAGATGAGAATTTTGACTGTAAGTACTAACATATAAAATACTTTGCTGGTTGAATCTCTCAAACAACTAGTGCTATCTGCTTTTTTGGTTGGGTTTAATTGAGACAGATAGGAGTATGGAGTTCCACAATCTAGAGCATTGTGAAATTTCAACTCTTCATTTTATTTTCTTGAATGGATCGTCACGCTCACAAAGTTCTTCTATACCATCTTTTTTAGGGTTTGTATAGTATCTAAGTTGCCAGTTTCCTTGTTTTGTTATGCTTCTTTGCAGTGACACACGTGGGACCTGGAGTACTGAGCATGGCTAATGCGGGTCCTAATACCAATGGGAGCCAGTTTTTCATGTGCACGGTAAAGGTGAGTTTCCTGCAACCTTCTCATTTCCTTGTTGGTCACAAGAGGAATCTATGGTGGTGGTACGCATGGGTTCTTGTCTCCTTTCATGCATACATGTACGATACCATGTTATTGATTTGGATTCTGCATGCATGTGAAACAGACTCCGTGGTTGGATAATCGCCATGTTGTGTTTGGACATGTCCTCACGGGAATGGAAGTCATCAAGAAGCTTGAATCCCAAGAAACGAGCAGGTCAGACATTCCCCGGTTACCATGCAGGATAATCAACTGTGGAGAACTACCCATGGATGGCTGATTGGTCTGCTTACACATACTGAATTCAGTTTAGAAGTCTCTCTGCGGCCCATCTGAGTTTTGTTTATTATGCTTATGTTTCATTTTTTAACGCAAGTTGTATTGTCAGAGAATATATCACAGTTAGCTTGAGAAAATCTTGGAGAACATTTTATAAGCTTGGGGGTTTCTGTTTTTCAAAGAGGGTTGTTTTTATTATGATTTGTATCACATTGACACCTGGCGATTTCATATATGTAATGCCATTGTAGGGTTCATTGAGCTTCTTTGAAGAACTAATCATATTTAAAATTTTGAAAATTTGTTTGATAGTAATTACGGTCCTCGATTGGGGCGGGGGGGGGGGGGGGGGAGGCGGGGTGTGGGGTTTCTCTATTTGCACCCACTTGTTAAGGTAAGTGGACCCCTTGTAGACACCCCAATTTGCTCGAATTCATTATAAATATAAATAATTTCTAAAGTTGATTTCAATTAAGAACTTAAAGCCTTTCAATGGGTCTACATTGCCACTTGACACATTTTTCATGGATACAAGCATCATCATCTCATATTGTTTTGCATGCCTAAATCTTGTTCTTAATCCAATCCAATTTCATACCCGTTTCTAATCTATATTCACTCTCCATTAATTAATCCATTATTCATATCCTAATCCAATACTAAGTTCATTTTCAAATCTAGTTTAAGTACCCAAAGTCATCCTAAGTCCAAAATAAAGTCTATACTAAGTTCATTCTAAGTCCATAATCTTACATCTCCTCCCAAAAGAGGACACATGGTGGTCTCTTATAAGTCCCAATGCTCCAATCTAATTAGAGAGAACTTTTTTGTGAAAATCCAAGAATATCCTTATAAAAAAGTGTGGTCAAACCAAAAAAATACTTTAGTCTTTGGTAAAAATTCTTAAAATTAAGCAAATTTTCAATCTTACTCTCTAAAGGTGAGAATCTTCAAGTACATACATAAAGTTTTACCATTAGTCCATTTCAAAAATATACATTCACCCTTACTTTATGAGTTATGTACAAATGAACCGATGCCTACTTTTAACCTATCATTTTACCTTTACACATGTCACTCCCCTAATCATCCCCCCAAAAATACTTTTGTTCTCTTACTTCTATTTATCAAAAAATCAAAGATCAAAAACACTTTTAGGGTTTCTTTTCTCAAATTCTACTTTTACCCTTATAAAAATAAAAACCTAAAAAGAAATAACTTAAATTGTATGTCCATTTTCTTTATTTTTAGGATTGGACCATTTTATCCTCAAATTTTTTTTAAAAGTTCTATAAATAATTCAATTTCCTGTGAGCAATTTATGTTCTCAAACCCCTTTTCAACCTAAAATTCTATCAAAATCCCTACTCACCTTTCTAACATTCTCTAAAACCAACCTTCAACTCAAGAACTCCCACCCATCTCTCAATCTTTAACTAATAACTCTCATCATCTCTAACCATCTATCCTCAACTAAAGCACTTAACCCTTAAATTCATCTCAAGACTCATTCTCATTCAAGAACCTCAAGATACAAGGTAGGTGTAGATTAGGTATATTTTCAAGTACTTGCACTTTCAACTTCTAACCTTTCATTTACTTTATATTTTAGAAAACTTATATGATGAAATGTACCTTCTCCCACTCCCGGTAGGTTGGACTTAGGTTCGACTGAAAGGGTGGGGGTTGAAGCCTTCTTTTCCCTACTCATATCTCATGTATCATATTGTACACCATACACCCACTCACATATGGTTGGCTATGATGAAGAAACGTATCACTTTTTTATTGAGGTTGAAATACTAAGTTTTTAACCTTGCATACGTGCATTAAGGTTATGACATTAAATGAACTCCATCATGGAGTCTCTCTAAAAAGTTTAAACCAACATTCATATATGCTTGGCCATGATGAAGAAATGTGTCACTCTCTTATTGAGGTTGAAACACTAAGTTTTTAACCTTGCATATATGCATTAAGGTTATGACATTAAAGGAATTCCATCATGGAGTCTCTCTAAAAAGTTTTAAACCAACATTCATACTCATGAAAAATAATGTAGACTATATGACTATTATTCTCCATAGGATGTTCCCAATGTCACATTGATATTAAAACCTTTTCTAAAAAAATATTTTCACTTATTGCACACACCACCTCTAACATGTGCTTTCATGCATTTTTTTAAAAATATTTTCTTAAGTTTTTCAAAAGATTGGCCAAGTTTCAAAGTAACCACTTTTGGTGGAGAGCTTGAGGTGCTTAACACATTCCCCATCCTCTAATCGGACCTCCCTAATTAGATCTTACGTAGACCATACCTTTTCCAATAAATGAGAATTAGTACAATGTAAAACCAATCTCAAAATCATTTCGGGTGCCCATTCATACCCATTTCCAAAAAAGAATTGTGGCGACTCTAAATAATGTAGCATTAAGGTTTCATGAAGAACATCTCATGTCTACACCCCCTTGAAAGAAGAAAACAACATTTGAGTCTGTAGACATCCCATTTTAGCATTCGCCTGATTAATCAATTCGTCAACCCGATTGCAACAGTTCCCAATGATGGATGTTTATTCCAATACTTTATTTTGTTATCATATATGTTTTAAAAATTAAGATAAGGTATCTCAAACTAACAAAACTATAGAAATCACGCTACGCTAGGAAAATATAACCTCAAAAATATAGAAATTATCATCTTGCGGATAAAAACAAATTTTACTATAAAAATTACTTTAAAATGATCAAATTACCAAAATACCCCTAACATCAAAACATCCCTAGAGCCTACATTATGCTTAGGAAAACCCTTTCAAACACATCAAACAACAAATAAAAACCAAATAAATCATTTTGCCAATTTTCACAAAATTTGACAAAATTACGAAAATACCCCTCATAAAGTTCTTGATCATTTCGCACAAATTTTTTTATAAATGACACAAACTACTATTTCCATCGAATTCCTTATGGAAAATCGATTCCAAAACATCCTGGAGCATCAAAAACCTATTTGAAACGCAAAAGTTCTCTTCAGGGGCAAAACGATAATTTTTCAATTAAAAAAATTTTAAATTCCGAAATGAATAAATAAAATATTAAATAATGTAAAGTGAAATATTAATAAAATTAATTTAAAAATCTGAACAAAAAAAATCGATCAATCAGGCTCTTAGACAAAATTGTTGGTGGTTGCCCAGATATTTATTAAAGGACCCCTCCATCTAGGGGCCCAAAGAATTAAAGATATAATAAAAGGGGGTTCTCCAAAAATATATTCTTAGTCAATCAAGTAAGACTAAAGTCAATCAAGTAAGACTAAAGTCAAAATCTTAAAGTCAATCAAGTGAAACTAAAAGTCAAAACCCTAATAGAATTCTAATTAAATAATAACTCTATCTAAAATAATTCTAATTAAAATATAACTCTACCTAAATAATTATAATTAAATACTAACTCTACAATTCTAATTAAACACTAACTCTATCTACAAGACACCTAAAAAATCTATATATAGGGGTCCCTACAACCTATTTTCGTATCAAAGAGAAAACCCATAGAAAAAGTAGGTCAAAAAGCTCCCCTAACCTCCCATAAACCTTGATTTTGAAGTCCCAACTTCTTACCTAACATCCATACTCTAACTTTAACTCAAAAAAGACCTAGAAACCCTTCCAAAACACCTCAAAAATCTATAAAAAAAATTAGAAAAATTCATAAGGAGATACTTTGTTTTGGAGATCCGAAACGAATCCGGTGACAGAACGAAGCGAGGAGTGCTGTACGAAGAACTATTCTACCAAATCTGAGGGAACAAGACCGTTGTCTTTGTAAAGGTAAAAATTTAATTTTTTTTATTGATTAGGTCTTTTTAGCAATATAGTTTTATTTGAGAATTAGTAGAGACCGGCGTTTGTTGGGCGGGGTTGGTGCCTAACACCTTCCAACCCCGTAACGTGATCCCCGGACCCGTATTTTTCTTTCGTAAATTAGTATTATTTGCCTTTTAGAGTCAGTGTTCGGTTCCTAGACTGTAATAACTAGGTGATGACTCCCAAACCTCAAAGGTCAAAAGCGGATCCGCACACCCCGCGGATAGAAGGCGCTTTCAGTGGCGACTCTGTTGGGGACCATTGAGGATCAGACTTGAAAAGCCCCAAGTGTGGGATGCATTGCCAGCAGGACCTTTTCTTATTTGATTTTTAGTTATTTGTTTATTTTATTTTTTTTATCATTCTTTTTGGCTTAATTGTGGATCATTTGTTTGGGTTCCGAATACTTTGTTTTGGCACATTTTCATGGTTCAATGTATGATCATTCGGAATGACCCTAAATAATGCAGGATGTCAAGAGGATAATAATGTGAAAAAAATGGTTGTTGAACCATTCTCATTATTTTATTTATTTTATATTTTTGGGTCGTATTATCTTTTCTTGGCATTATTTGGATTGATTTTGGGTATGTCATTTTGGAGTATCATTTTTATTATTCAATCTAGGGTCATTTTGGGATGATCCTAAATAATGAAATATTCAAATTGACATAAATTGATGATAGAATGATAGTGGTTGGGATGTAAGTTATGGAATTTTTTTTTAAAAAAAAATTTTGGATGAATTTTTTTTAGCTCGTTACTAGGCATATGCAGCGAGTTGTGAAAATAAATTATTTGTGAGTGATGTGGTAGGAAATAAAAAAATTTCCTTTTTTAATGTTGTTCATGATGAGGAGAGAAATCCAAGGAAAAAAATCAAAATTTTTTTTTTACACGTGGTGTGCCATTAACAGAAAACAGCTTTTGCTGTTTTTATCTCATTCTCCAATGTTTAAAAACGAAAAACAGCAGGTATAGAGAGACGTCTTCTCTCTCTCTCTCTTTCTCTCTATCTCTCACTTCTCTCTCAATCTCTTCTCTTATTTGTTTTGAATCGAAACTATGGCACTATCATTTAAAGTCTCAGCCAACTTAGCCTCCACTATTTTCTTCCCTTCTGTCAATTGCGCCCCAACCTCCAAACTCATCTCATTCTTCACCTGATTCAAAGCCACAACTATCTTAGCTCGAGCCACCTTCCTTTCTCTAACCAAAATTACCATCATCTCCTCTAAATCGAACAGTTGACGTTCCTCCACGTGTACCATCAAACAGTGGTTGTTATGATGTGTTATTTGTGGCTCCATACCTTGCAGCCTCTTAACCCAGTGGTGCTTGCTGCCAATGCCTCACTGCATACGCTAGTATACACCTATTACATGACCTGCACCTTAGGGAAGAGTCCCTTCTGGAAGAGATCAGTGACGGATTGTCAGATTGTTTAGTTTTTGTTTATTTTTGGTGTTTAGGTTTTGATGTTGTACTTCCATTTTACGGGAATAAGGTGCTCCAAATTTTGGGTTAGTTTTTAATGCTATTTTCAATGCTTTTCTTCGTGTCCTCTTTACTAATTTTCACTCCAACAAAGAGGAGTAGGGAGGAAAGGAAGAAGGATTGACGGCCCTAATTGAGGTCCAGTGATTTCATGTAATATCGCCGAATCAAATTCGTGTATGCATTTTTTTAAGAAAAAATGTGAGTGGTGTGTGTTGCCCAACAACATAAAAAAATTGATTGTGGGGATCGTGCAGCAACATATAAAAAAAATGAAAAGGTTGAGTGTTGGTGGACTTGTTGGCAGCAACATAAGTTTTAAAAATTAAAAAATAATTTTTTTTTTTTTTAGAAATTTATTTGGTGGACTTGTTGTTGTAGTTGAAAAAAAAAAAGACAATTAATAAGGAAAAAAAATGACTTTTCGAATCGATTACGGTTTATTGTTCTTCGAAATCTCCCATTCTTTGCATTATGGATTAAAAGCTCGCTAACCAATCAGATCTGATTCGATCTGATTTAATGTTTAAAGGGGGAATAGGGAGAAATTTTGGATTTTTTTTTTTTTTGGTTGCAAGGATGATAAAGAGTTTTTTTTTTTTAACACCAACTTTTACCTATAGTACACCACATTTTGGCTAATTTTGGTTGTGATTGCAACCTATGGATTGGTGTGACCGTAATTAAAGGGGGTACAATAATAACGACTCATTTGTAGGTTACATGATTTTAATCTTATTTTTTTAGACTTTTGCTTTTAGTTTTTTTTTTTTTTTTTTTTAAAGACAAAAAAAAGGAAAAAAAATCTCAATTTTAGAGTGCTCTTTGATGAGAGTTTTTAGAGATTATTATTAACACACCATTGTTTACTTATAATGCCTCAATCTAAATGTAAACATCTATTCACTTTTGAAGATGAGTGGTGTGTTGTAAGTAAGCAACGGGTGTGCCAATAATATCTCTCAAATTTATCCCAATTGTTGTAAAATACTAGTGACAGCATTTTCTTTAGCCAAGTGATTTTTTTAGGCACACCATTTTCTCCTAATGACACTTCAATTGTGTGCAATTAACTTGGCGATTTACATAAAAATTGGTGTGGCATTAGGAAAAAGTGGAATGCCATTATTAACTCACTTGATTGGTTGCACATTTTTTAGGACTTTGTTTTGTTTTGTTTTTAGTACTTTCTTAAAAAAAAAATAATCAATTTAAAAAAAAAAAAAAAAATTTCATCATTCCTCATCTCAACAATTCAATATCTTATCCTCAATTCCATATCCTTCAAGAATTTCAATTTGGTTTGGGCCACCCAAAATAACCCTCGATTGGACCTTAAAAATTATAAAAATTATGACTATTGCAATGTTTGGGTTTGATCAATTAGTCTATGCCATGCTCGTTTACTGATTTGCCATTGATCTTGACTAGATATATAGTTGATGTTTTTATTTGTGATTTTAATAATGTTGTTGGATTGGTATTTCTTTTGGCTAATATTTATGTGAAATCCAATGTATGATGATATGAGCAGGCCCATGTGTTTGAAAAAGGCCTCGGGTACACCCCACCCTGTATTGCACACACCACATGCACGTTTACTGCTTTGCACGCTTGCATGTCCCACATAGCCAATGTAGCACTAGTGCGTGGCCCGATCTCTTCGGAGATGTGACTTCATTCATGAAAATCACAACTCTAGTCACGTACCTTAGGTTATATTAAACTGGGGCATCAGTACCGTCTGATTAGGTGACTCTGAAAGGTATATCGATGCACCCTAGCTAGAGCGACTTGAGCCTTTGACCTACTGTAAGCCACACAGTCACATGTCCCATTTGCCAAAGTAGTACTAGTACGTGGTCGGTCCCTTCATGGGATGCCAAACCATTTATGAAAGCTACAACTCTTGACTCGTACCCATAGTTATATCAAAGATGATCCAAATACATCAGTTGCACTTCTTGATCAAAATCAGTGCCTAAGCGAGATCCTGCTCCGATGTATTATGATAATAGGGGGATAGACTACGTCTATTCTAGAAAAGAGGTGATTTAAGAGTGCCTTTGCTCAAGCATCGCGCGCCACTTCTGATCTGGGGATTAAACTGGTTGCTTTTGGCTTCAAAGAAGTGAGTTGAAGTTTTAGATTATCACCTATACGGTATATCAAATCAAGTCACCACGTACCGTCTTATTGAGTACGCTCGAAAAGTATATAGGTGTACTTGGGCAAGGGTGGCCAGATAAGAATGCATTGCATATAATCTTTCTTGTAGGTCACTACTTGAATTTATCGTGGGTGTTTCCGGGTTGTTTATTGAATGTGACCTTGTGAATGATGAATGCATGTAAATAATGAGATCAAAATGTATGTGAATGATGAGATCAGAATGTATGGTTGTCCTCAAGAATCAAAATTTTTATTTAACCTAACTTGAAATTAAAATGGGTGCACCGACCCAATAAAGAATTCATTTTTAGTAATGATTCATAATGACACAATCCATCTCGATTTAACGACCACGATGGCCGAGCCATTTAAATCAAAACGGTATTCGAACTTTTTTGCTGAATTCGGGTTTCAATCCATTTTGAAGAAAAAATGTTTTCTAAACAAAACATGTTTTCCAAATGAAAAATATTTTCCAGAAAAAATGTTTTCCAAATGAACAATATTTTTCAGAAAAAATATTTTCCAGAAGAAAATGTTTTCCAAAAAAAAGAAATGAACGAAAAATGATTTATAAAAGATCTATTTTTTAATGGACCTTGGAAAATTTCTTAAATATGTTTTTCTAAATAAAAAATGATTTTTACAAAAAAAATCTATTTTTGCATGGACTTTGGAAAATTACTAAAATGTATTTTTCTAGAAAAAAAATGATTTGCAAAAAAATAATAGTTTAAATCAAATTTGTTGAAAGTCGTTATTCAATGAAAATATTATTTGTCAATGATTTTCAATAATTCAATAAAATCATCATTTCAATGAGTTGTTTAATGGATTGGTGCACAAAATTCAATAAAATCTCAGGATTCATTTAAAATGTTATCAACGGGGTAACACTCAAATTGATAATCCACATTTGATGGGATTACAAGGTTATCATTGTACCTAAGTTCAATCGTCCATCATCTAGCTATGGTTATAAATCCGGTCAGTTAGAACAAATGTCAATATCAAATCAACAATCAGAAATGATCTCAGAAATTTTCAAAATTACACAGTTGTTCCCTAAAGATCACATAGCCTCAGTCCTACAGGTTGTAAGTAATATCTCGAGTCCGCAGTTCGTAATCAAGCCTGTTATGGGTACTTGTCTTGAGTTTTCATGAGTGATATGGGTTAGTCTGAATCCAATTTTTTCTATCAATCCATCAATGTCATGTTTTCTTTAGATCGAGTCTACTCTTTCCTTATTGAGTCGAGTTAGTTTATCGAGTCTATAGAGGTGTATATCATCCTATCTGAATTTGATTGGATAAAGGAAATTTTTGAATACATTGAGCGCATTAACGGATTAACTAATAATTTGACTTCAAGGATAGATAATGGTCAGACTCAACCTTTAATCGAAAAAGCAAAGGTCATTGACCTCAGAACAGAAAACAATTCCTAGAGAAATTCAAATAGAAATCATCCTATCCCTAGAGGAACACGAGGGGATAATGAATTTACTCAGAAATTTCAAAAGACTTGTTCACGTGATCCTATGAGGATGCGTTAGGTGTAAGCTTGAGTGTTGTTCAACACGGAATAGATACTCGCTCGATGAGATGAAAATATCGATAGAGATGTTATAAAATGTATCAGTGCTATCCTCACTGCATTTTAAGTTGCAAATCACATATTATCAGTCGATACAGGGTACTTTTGGAATTAGTCCATACTTCAAAGTCAAGGATTACTTTTTTTTCAAAGTTCAAGATCCGGCATCACAAATCACATTCCTACCATCCTCAGACCAATGGAACAGTTAAAACAGTCAATAAGAATCTCAAAATGATCACCAGGAAAATGTGTCAATCAAACCAAGATTGCTTAGAAAAGTTATCGGTCGCATTATGGGTATATCGTACTTCAATACAGTCTTTCATAGGAATTACTTTCTACCGTCTAGTGTATGATATAGAAACAGTCCTACCAGTTGAAAGGGAAATCCCGTATCTCAAGGTCATGATGGAAAGTCAATTGCTAAAAATAGACTAGGCTCGTCATTGGCTACGAAGAGCTAAACTTGATTGAAGAAAAATAACTTAGAGTTTTGTACCACGTGTAAACTTATCAAAGAAGGGTCGCTCGCACATTTGACAAGAAGGTTAAAATTCGCTACTTACAAGTTAATGATTTAACCGTCAGACTTCAAAAAAAACTAAGAACTCCTCCTCGACCATAGGAGGAAGTCTGAACTTAATTGGAGAGATTCATCTATCAGTAAGAAAATACTACTTTGGAAAACTATCAGATTTTAAAGAGAATCAAGTACCTATTTTTGACCCCAGAGGGAAGTTCAAACCTAATTGGGGAGGTCCGTTCATCATCAAAGAAATATTACCGGGAAAAGCTGTCAGGCTTCAAGACCATGATAGAATTGAATTACCAGAACCAACCAACCTTGAGCAAATCAAATGGTACTACATTTAAGGAGGCCATCTTCGGTCGAATCAATTTCCTGTTTCCCAGTTCAAAAGTTCAATATCTCCTTTCTCAGTCCTTTGCAGTCTTTTTCAAAAAAAAAAGTAAAAAAAAATCTTTTTATTTCTCAGCCCGATCACCTAACTCAGGGGAGGGAAAAATTCGAACTATATTTTGGTCTGATCCCAAAATTCTGGGGTACATAGGCAACCTGAGAAGTTACTTCAGGCCCGACCACATCAAAATAAAAAATATATATTTTCCTAAAAAAATATAATAAAAAATAATAATAATAATATTGTCAAATAAGAAAGAAAATTCAAGGAAAAAGAAAACAATTTAAAAGAAAATGCCACATAAGGGGCATTCAAGTTTTTGAGCCTCAAAATCCCTTTATTTTTATACTCAATCCTAAGCTTACCCATTAAAATCCTCCTAAGTACCGTGCGAAAAGTCAATGAAGATAGCAAAACATGATTAGACAGCAATTCCATAAGAAAAAAAGAGAAAAAAAAGCCTGCTAGGTTGAAAACTCGAAAATGACGACTTAGAAAAAAATTAAGGCAAGCTCGTAAGGTTGAAAATCCGAAAGGACGGTCATGGCAACAATCAGAGCAAAGAAAAAAAGAAAAGAAAAGAAAGCTCGCTAGATTGAAAATTTGAAAAGGCGATCTAGGCAAAAGCTAGAGCATGCTCGCTAGTTTGAAAACCTAAAAGGGCAATCTAGGCAAAAGTTAGAGCACCAAAGAAAAAACAGAAAAAATCTTCAGGGAATTAAAAAGTTAAGAGCGGTCCGAGCTGAAACCTTAGAAGTCCGAATAATCAAGTTCAATACTTAGCTTAAACCAGGCATAGACTCAGAAGCCATAAGTATCTCGTCTACGATCGATCTGAAAATTTTTACTTCCCTAAGTGAATCAAGGGAAAGAAGGGTGAATTCTATGATGAGTCTAAAAAGGAAATATTTTGTTTTCTTGAGCCTGACTCAAAACCTTCAATAAAATTAATCAAAATTAAAAGTTGAATCTTTATTGCACTTGTGGTAATCAAATATTTGTAACCTTCATACAAGGGCATTTTCTTTTTTATTTAATATGTAGCTTTTCCCGCTTATACTAGGGGCATTTTTTTTAATTTTTACATGATATGTTCAATTATCTCTTATGCCATGTTTCCTGTCAAACTAGGAGCATTTTTTGTTCTCAAGGTTGAGCAATGTTAATCCTAAAAGATAAAAAGAATCCCAAACTTAAGGTTACCCTTTTGATAATAATTTTTTGGAAACCCTTGAGGTTCAAAAGAAATAAAAACTCAGGTTTTAAATTCATAAAATTTTTACATAAAACCTTGAGGTTCAAACAAAAGCATTTCGGATCTCACATTTGGTTGTGCCTAGAGATTAACTCATAACCCCTTCACCTAGAATAGGAGATAAGGCATTCATTCTTTCCCAGATTCAATCACTATTTTCTAGATTCATTTTTATTCCTTCATTCTCAGTTTTACTCAGCTAGATACCGCCGAGGGTTTTCTAGGAATTATGCTCAGATACCGCCGAGGATTTCTCGAAATTATGCTCAGTTACTGCAGAGGGTTTTCTCAAAATTATGCTCAGATACCGCCGAAGGTTTCACGGAATTATGTTCAGATACCGCCGAGGGTTTCTCAGAATTATGTTGAGTTACCGTTGAGGGTTTTCTCGGAATTATGCTCAGTTACCGCCGAAGATTTTCTCGGAATTATACTTAGTTACCATTGAGAGTTTTCTCGGAATTATGCTCAGATATCGCCGAGGGTTTCTCGGAATTATTCTCAGATATCGCCAAGGGTTAACTTGGATTTTGCTCAGTTGTCGCCAAGGTTTAACTTGAATTTTGCTCAATTATCGCCAAGGGTTATCTTGGATTTTGCTCAGTTGCCGCCAAGGGTTAACTTGGATTTTGCTCAATTGCCGCCAGGAGTTATCTTGGATTTTGCTAAGTTGCCGCCAAGGGTTATCATGGATTTTTCTCAATTACCGCCAAGGGTTAACTTGGATTTTGCTCAGTTGCCGCCAAGGGTTATCTTGGATTTTGCTCAGTTGCAGCCAAGGGTTATCTTGGATTTTGTTCAGATGCCTCCAAGGGTTATCTTGGATTTTGCTCAGTTGCAGCCAAGGGTTGTCTTGGATTTTGCTCAATTGCCGCCAAGGGTTATCTTGGGTTTTGCTTAGTTGTCGCCAAGGGTTAACTTGGATTTTGCTCAATTGCCGTCAAGAGTTATCTTAGATTTTGCTCAGATTATGCTTACTTTTTCTCAGATTATGCTTGGTTTATGCTCAGATTTTACTCAGATTATGCTCAGTTTTTTTCTCAATTTTTACTTAGTTTCACACAGTACACACACTCATACTTGTACCTTTTAGTCAGGGAGAATTCTCTAAAATTCAAGGATCTGACACTGTCAGTGAGAGTTCTCGCTTGAGGACCTTACAACCTTTTGTTCGGGGAGAGTTTTACCCTCAAGGATCCGAACACCCTGACGAATTGCTAAATCATACTACAAAATGAACTGTCACTAGCTTTGGCATTCGGATATTGCACTATCTATCGAAATAGATTTGCTATCTAGTTTGCTTCAACCCTCTGCTAAAGAGGGGCATCTGTAGACACCCTATTTTTTCATTCGCCTGATTAATCAACTCGTCAACCCGATTGCAACGGTTCCCAATGATGGATGTTTATTCCAATGCTTTATTTTATTACCATATATGTTTCAGAAATTCAGATAAAGTATCTCAAACTAACAAAACTATAGAAACCACGCTACGCTAGAAAAATATAACCTCAAAAATATAGAAATCATCATCTTGCAGACAAAAACAAAATTTTCGATAAAAATCACTAAAAAATGACTAAATTACCAAAATACCCCTAACATCAAAACATCCCTAGAGCCTACATTATGCTTAGGAAACCTCTTTCAAATACATAAAACAACAAATCAAAACCAAATAAATCATTTCGCCAATTTTCACAAAATTCGATAAAATTATGAAAATGCCCCTTATAAAGTTCATGATCATTTCGCACAAAAAATTTCATAAATGACACAAACTACTATTTTCATTGAATTTCTTACGGAAAATTGATTTCAAAACATCCTGGAACATCAAAAATCGACTTGAAACGTAAAAGTTCTCTTCAGGGGCAAAACGATAATTTTTCAATTAAAAAAATTTAAAATTTTAAAATTAATAAATAAAATATTAAATAATTTAAAGTGAAATATTAATAAAATTAATTTAAAATTTTGAACTAAAAACATCAATCAATCAGGCTCTTAGGCAAAATTGTTAATAGTTGCCCAGATATTTATTAAAGGACCCCTCTATCTGGGGGCCCAAAGAATTAAAGATATAATAAAGGGGGGTTCTCTAAAAATATATTCTTAGTCAATCAAGTAAGACTAAAGTCAAGATCTTAAAGTCAATCAAATAAGACTAAAGTTGATTAAGTAAGATTAAAGTCAAAAAATTAAAGTCAATCAAGTAAGACTGAAGTCAAAATCTTAAAGTCAATGAAGTGAGACTAAAATTCAAAACCCTAATAGAATTTTAATCAAATAATAACTCTATCTAAAATAATTCTAATTAAAATATAACTCTACCTAAAACAATTATAATTAAACACTAAGGCGGTGTTTGTTTGCGCTATTTTTCAGCGCTTATTGCTGAAAAAAATTAAATTCAGCACTTTTGTCAAAATATCGCGTTTGTTTACTCTATATTTTCAGCGCTTACTGCTGAAAATAAGTGAAAAAAATTCAACACTATTTTGATGCTGAAAAAAAGTTCTAAAGCGATAAGCACTTCGTTTTTTTCAACACGAACAAGTATGCCCTTTGTTTTTTTAAGCATAAATAAGTATGCTCTTATTCTTAAAAGGATATTACCTCTTATATCCCATGGATAAGTATATAAATATCCCATAAATTAATAAACCCACACCATGGCTAAATTATTTTGTCTTATACGGGTTAAAAATTTTGGAATGAGTTGATTTTTAGTGAGGATGATTTCTACAATGAGCAGATCATCCTCACCAAAAATCAACACATCTTGAAACTTCTAACCCTATCAAAACAAGTTCAAGAACCGTAAATCGTCCCTTTTTATAAAAAAAAACTATTTTTGACGAGTTTGAAATTTCAAAATGGACTGATTTTTGGTGAGGATGATCTCTAGACCATATAGACCATCCTCACTAAAAATTTGCTCATTCCAAAAACTTTAACCCATATAAAAAAATGGCTATAGTGTGGGTTGCCCTTATTAATGTATAGGGTGCTTTTATAATTACACATTCTTCATTTCCATCAAAAATTATTCATCCAAAATTAAGTTCTTTTAAAGTTGATTTCCAATTTTGGTGACTTGAATAACAATATTATTTTTAATTTGAAATTTATGGGCTTTTATAAATAGAAATTATTATTTATGAATTGAAGATTTGAGTATTATTTATTATTTAAAAATAAATCATATTTTAATTTTATAAGAAATAATATATTTTTTTGTGTTTGATAATAAATAAACATTTGAAACATGCAAGCAATGTATAATATGATTGTAAGGGTAACAAAGACAATTTACCAGTTTCAGCAATGTGGAACAAACATGATTCAGCATCTAAACAAACAACTTTTTTAGCACTTAAATTCAGTGCTTATAAGTTTCAGCGCTTAATGATATTTAGCACTTATTTTTTTCAATTTTACAAATAGCACCTAACTCTACAATTCTAATTAAACACTAACTCTATCTACAAGGCACCTAAAAAAATCTATAAATAGGGGTCCCAACAACCTATTTTCATATCAAAGAGAAAATCCTAGAAAAAGTAGGTCAAAAAGCTCCTCTAACCTCCCATAAACCTTGATACCTAACATCCATACCCTAACTTTAGCTCAAAAAACACCTAGAAACCCTTCCAAAACACCCCAGAAATCTATAAAAAAAATTAAAAAAATTCAGAAGGAGATACTTTGTTTTGGAGATCCGAAATGAGTCCGGTGACAAAATGAAACGAGGAGTGTTGTACGAAGAACTATTCTACCAGATCTGAGGGAATAAGACCGTTGTCTTCGTAAAGGTAAAGATTTAAAAAAATTTTATTGATTAGGTCTTTTTAGCAACGTAGTTTTATTTGGGAATTAGTAGAGACCGGCGTTAGTTGGGCGGGGTTGGTGCCTAACACCTTCCAACCTCGTAACATGATCCCCGGACCTGTATTTTTCTTTCGTAGATTAGTATTATTTGCCTTTTAGAGTCAGTGTTCAGTTCCTATACCATAATAACTAGGTGGCGACTCCCAAACCTCAAAGGTCAAAAGCGGATCCGCGCACCCCGAGGATGAAGGGCGCTTTCAGAGTCCCACAATTTTCTATAAGTGTGCCAATCACATTGAAAAGAAATCCTAGTTTTCTCATTCATTGCTCGCATGTAGAAGATGAACAACTCATTTTTTATTTCTATCATTTCCTTTTCTCAAAAGCTTCTAATATTAAGATTTTAGAAGATTATGCCAATGGAGGTAGGTTTTTTATCGTTTAATTTATTTTTATAAAATAAAATAAGTTTTTTTTTCTTTTCGTGTCAACAGGTGCTTGTCGACACAGATAAAAATTATTTTTTCAATTTTGTTTGAGACAATAAGCTGATGTCGACATTGATCCCAGAGGATCTACATATATAGTTTATAGTAATTTAGGTATAACTTTGTCATACGAACTCGAAATTCGATGATTCCAAAGGCGTTGGAAAAAAGACTTAGAGAGTTTATTCACATCAAAGGCGTGGCCAAATGCTCATATGCTCATTCTACGTAACTTATAAAAGTGTTTCGACATCGTTTACCCCTTCGAAATCACAATCAAAATTGAACTTTCTATTTATAAAATTTTTGATCGTGAATAACTCTAATTTGATCGTGATTTTAAAGTTGTAGCAGAAGAGAGTTTTAGCATACTTATGATTCTTAATCCAATTAGGAAGTAAATAGGACGCTACTATTTTTAGACTTACTATAAATAGTAAATACTATTTATAATAAGTATGCTATTAGAATAGAACTAGGTTTTTTTGTTATTTTTTTTATATAAATACCACTGTAACTCCGTTTTGGGGGAAATACAGAAAAATAAGCACTTCTTCTTTATCTTTTATTATTTTGATCTTGTTCTTCATTACTAAGGATTGTTTGGATTAAATGGTATCAGAGTGAATCCAGATCCGGAAGGAGAAGGTGGTTTATGGTCTCAACACGTGATCGACACAAACAATCTGGTGGAGAACTCATTGCTCTATTGCAAGTTCACAAGAAACCAAGTTTGAAGATGAACTTGGGGGAGATGTCAGGTAATGGGGAGAAAGAAGATAGGCTTGCCAAGTTAGAAAACCAAGTCGAAAACCTTACCAAGTTCCTAGAGAAAATAGAGAAAGATTCGTTGACCAACAAAATCTTATGGAAAAAAAACTCGTAAGGCACAAGAGAAAGAATCAGAGAAAGAACTAGAGGATGGTGATGGAGATGACGATTCCTCTGACACCGAAAGTGACTCTTACGATACTAGTAAGGATCCCATGAAAACTTTGAAAATTGACTTTAAAATTGATTTATCTATTTATGATGGAGCGATTGATGTGAATAAACTAGATAGGTGGATTAATCGATTAGAAATCTATTATACTTTAAATAGGTATTCTAGTACACAAAAGATCAATTTTGCAAGTCTGAAATGTCAAGTCATGCTCTCACATGGTGGAATTCATACCGAAAATACCATGATGTGGAAAAATTGACATGGAAGAAATTCAAAGGTATGTTGTGAAAACAATTCTACCCCATGGGTTATGAGGATGAACGTTGGTATAAGTGGCAACACCTCAAGTAGAAGTTTGGGCAGTTTGTACAAGAGTACACTACAGAATTTCACAATCAGGCTTTAGTTCTGGATGTTGACGTCAATGACCATGTAGTCTTCATAAAATATATTGTGCGTCTTGTGAAGTATATACGAAAGGAATTGAAGTTGTTCATTGTAGAGACTATTGAAAATGCCATAGTGAAGGCCATTCTCATTGAGGAAAGAAATAAGAAATCTGATAAGAAGGATTACAAGACAAAACATGGGAATAAGTTAGTTTGGAAGGATGGCAAAAAGGAATATAGGAAAGAGGGATTGTCCTCCGAAAAAAACTTTTTTGACCATTGTGGGCTCAGTGGGCATGTAAAAGATAAGTACTAGGTACTTTACCCCAAATTAAGAATGGGAAAAATAAGGACGGGAGGAAAGACAAGAAAATAACAGCCTTAGTCATGCAACATGTAGAAGAGATTCCAGAGGTACAGACTGTGGATACTCAACTCGCTCTTATGACCAGACTAGTGGATTCCTTAGAACATGATGATCGAGAAGAATTGTTTAATGTAGGAATCCAGGTAAAGCAAAGCATGGTAATGGCTATCGTAGATTTGAGTAGTCAGAAAAACTTAATTTTAGAATCTGTAGTTCAAAAACTGGGGTTGGCGACTACAGTGGTGTTTGATATCGATTGTAAAAGCATTTTTTAGCTTTTGCATTTTTAAAGAGATTTTGTACCGGTGATTGTCATTTAATAAGAAAAAGTGTGTCACAAATTTGCATTTTTAGTATCAAATATTAAAAATGGATGAAGATTGCATTTACCAGTCGCGTTTGCGGGAGAAGCTATCACTGAAAAAATGGCTTGTGGGAAATATTTTTTTATACTCCGAACAAATTACAACTCATATCCCCATCCAATTTTACCCTCTTTTTCTCGACAGAACCTCACACAGCCCTAACCCTCAAACAACCCACCTTTAGCAGTAACCATTACTATTATTGTTGGGTACTCTAATCGATGGCAAACTAAAAGCACCCTCGATTCGTGGGTTGCGAATCAGTTTTTTGATGTTTGGGAGTCGCTACCTAGTTTTACGGTCTAAGAATCGAAACATGACTCAAAATTGGAAAAATTATACTAATCTACGTAAAGAAAGGGTCCGGGGATCACGTTACAGGATCAAAAGGTGTTAGGTACCGATCCTGCCTGACAAACGTCGGTCTCTACTTTTCCCAAAAAACTATTACATTGCTAAAAAATGACCTAAAAAATAAAAATAAAATAAAAACCTAACTTACCCAGGTGATTGCGACAATTGGTTCCCTCAGAGCTAGTGGAGCGCATCCTCGTGTGAGTCTTCCTACTTTTTCTCTGTCATTAGATTTGCTTCCGATCTCCACGATGAGGTACTTTCCTCCTACATATGAGTATTTTCTAGATTTTCTAGGTGTTTTGAAGGTTTCTAGGTATTTTTTTGAGGAGTTCTAGGTGTATTTTGAGTAAAAAATGAGATTTGGGTGTTAGGTAGGGAGTTGGGGCTTTAGATTTAGGGTTTTGAGAAGAGTTTTTGACCTCTCTTTCCTAGGATTTTTCTTGACTTGCGAGATTCGATTGTGGATGCTCCTTTTTATAGAGTTTTTTAGGAGTTTTTTGTTTGACTATGTCTCTTCAAGATAAGATTAATTATGATTTTAAATTAGGATTTCCATTCGTACGTGCAATGAAAGAATAATTTTTTAATTTTTTTGGAGAACCCCCTGATTATATTTTAATTCTTTGAGACCTCAAATGGAGGGGCCTTCTAATAAATATTAGGTGGCCCCTACTTGAATAAGTGGGCCGCCATTTAAAATTTGGCCCGTGGGCCTAATTAATTGATTTTATTTGTTTAAAATTTTAAATTTAATTTATTAAGGTTTCACTTTACGTTAATTAATATTTTAATTATTAATTTTAAATTTTTAAATTTTTAAGGTTCGAAAATAATCGTTTTGCCTTCAAAAAGGATTTTTACGTTTCGAAGTCGTTTTTCGATATTTTGGAATGTTTTGAAATTAATTTTTCATAAGAAATTCAATAGGAGTATTGGTTTGTGTCATTTATGGGTTTTTAGGGTGAAATGATCATGGATCCTATGAGGGTATTTTCGTAATTTTATCAAATTTGGTGAAAATTGACGAAACAGTTTATTTGGTTTTAATTTGTTGTTTTATGTGTTTGCAAGGATTTTCCTAAGCGTAATGTAGGTTCTAGGGATGTTTTGATGTTATGGTTATTTTGGTAATTTGGTCATTTTTAGTGATTTTTCTAGTAAAGCTTCTTTTTGTCTTAAAATGATGATTTCTATGTTTTTGGGTTATATTTTCCTAGCGTAACGTGGTTTTTAAAATTTCGCTTGCTTGAAATACCTCATCTAAAATTTTGAAACATATCTAGTAACAAATAAAAAATATTAGAATATTCATCCATCATTTGGAACTGTCATAATCAGGTTGACGAGTTGATTAATCAGACAAGTGCGAAAATAGGGTGTCTACACAAACACAAGTTGATCAATGGTAAGTAAAAAAATGTTTTTTTGTTCATTTTTATGTTAATCGTTTGTGAATCATGATTAAACCAATGTGAGTTTCGATTTTTTATGTTTTCGTAAATCATGATTAAACCATTGTGAGCTTCGTTCTAACTATGTAATCTTGAGTTCACCTGTAAAAATGATCTGAAATTAAAAAATTTGGGGATTTTCATAGGTATCTACGATTTTTTAAAAATAAAAAAGAAAAAAACCCCAATCAAGTGTAGATTTTTTTAAGCTTTTTATCTCTATATATTGAGATGATGAAGTTTTGGATTTTTGTAATTTTTTTTGGATAGTTGAGCATCTAAAGACGGGTTTTGATTATGGGTTATTATAGGTGTTATTATTTTTTTGGAAGAATGGATTGATTTATTTAGGTAAATGTGTTATTTCTCATTGTATCATTTTAGAAAATTAAGTATAAGAAAAAGTATTCAAAATCTTGGATATTATTTGTCCTCATTTGACAATTTGCTTATTTTCAGTGGCAATAATTGTATATGAGCAGTTATAATTCGAGTTGTTTTACTAGCATCATAATCTTTGCTTTTAAACATTGGTATGGTGTCTACAACATAAATCTAGTCCAGTTGCATTCAATTTTTCGTTGATCAATGTCATTTTTTACACATCAAGCCCACGAGTAATGTAATTTTTTTACATTTGGTGAGTTTTTTTTGGTTTGTAAACATAAATGAAATTTGGTAGTTCATTTTCTTACCATTGTTAGATGGAGGATAACAATTCAAAGGGTGTGAAAGTAGATTGGACACCCAAACAACATAAAGTTTGGGTCGAGATATGCTATAAATTAGTTAAGAAGGGAAGGAGACCACACAAAGTAATTGACAAGATTGCTAATAGAATCTTAATGAGGGAGTTTAAAAAAAAATCTAACGTTTACTATGATAGAAGGAAATGAAAAACAAGTGAGATAGACAAAAAGACATTTGGGGACGTTGGAATAAGATTTGTATGAATACTAGCGTGTCTTATGATGTTGAGACTGACACATTAAATGTAACTGAGGAGTGGTGGGATAGGTAGTTAGAGGTATATAATATTAGTTTTTTTACTTTTTGTTTTAGGAATTTTGTCTCTTTATATAATTTAGGGTCATTATTTTTTATAGCATCATCTAAAAGATGTAATATTTTGAACGAAGCCTATGAAGTTTGCCAAGTAATTGGATTTCATATTTGGAGACACATATGTTACTAGTAGGCGGATATGGTCACCTATATTTGGTACAATGGCATCAATGAGTAGATCAGAAACTCAAAAAGAAGATTTTGTGCAGGATACACTCAATGGTAATCCTATGACATGTTACGAACTATTTAGAATGGAAAGACATGTCTTTATAAATTTATGTATCATTTTGGAGGTGAGAGGTTTACTAGAGAGAAAGATACGTTACCATTCAAGAACAAGTAACAATGTTCATATTGATAATAAGATACAATCAAGGGCTAAGAATAATTACAAATCGTTTCGATCACTCAATTCAAACGGTTAGCAAGTATTTCAACACAATTCTTTTTGGTTTTTGTGAACTTGTCAATCACCTTAATTGTACCTCCCAACTTCAATGAAGTCTCACTATACATTCATAATAATCATCATTTTTGTCCTATTTTAAGGTAATTTATAATACATATACTTTAAAAATATTTATTTTGTTAATGTTTATAGATTAATGTATTCAAATATATGTAGGGTTGTATTAGAGTGATAGACGGAATACACATTAATGCTTTTATCTTAATAAAATAACAAATGCGATATCAAGAACATAAATGCCTCATACAAAATATAATGACAACATGTTCACTAATGTGGTGGTTGGTTGGGAAGGGTCAGCTAATGATTTACGTATCTTCCTTGATACATTGAATACTCCAAATTTAAAATATTCATATCCTCCATCAGGTTTGTATGTGAAAGATTCTCAATTATATATGTTTATTTATAATATTAGAGTTAATTTTTATTTTTGGAGCATAGGTAAATATTATTTGATAAATGTTGGGTACTCATTCATGGATGGTTATCCCGTACCTTATCGAGGTGTCCGATACCATCAACACGAGAATAGGAAGTCAAGGGAAAATAGTAGAAAAAACCTTTCAACCATTTACATTCTTCACTCTGAAACATAATTGAATGAATTTTTGGGATTTTGAGGCAAAATGGTCAATATTAAAATTGATGCACTCATATGATTTGGACAAACAATAAAATATTATTGTTGTTTGTATGGCATTGCATTACTTTATTAAAAAATATGCCATTGTTGATGAAAATTTTGTTCTATTCGAGGAAGAAGGGTCCATTAAAGAAGAAGTGGGTAACACTAGTCAAGAGTATTCAGTTCTCTCATCAGTAGGTCGTCAAAGTTAACAAAGAATGAGAATATATATAGATTCAATAGCCGATGCCATTTATACTAACAATCATTGATACATTTTCACATGATTATTATCTTGTATTATACGTGTTGATATTATTATTTGATGTTGGGATACATATTATACTCTACTCAAGTATATTACTAAGATTTCATGTTTATGTTTTTTTATTTTTTATGCACGATGTATAGCATTGATGGCAAACTATATATATCTACCACTTTATTCATGTGATTTAGTAAAGACATTAGTTACAGCTAAAACAAAATAAAACTATGAGAATATATTTTATAAGTGTCCATCTTGACAGGTAATATCTCATTGATATTTATATTGGATGATTATGATAAATAATTAGATTGATATTAATTCATGTATTCTTTTATTTTATAAAGACATGCAAGATCTTTTGTGTGAGCAGATGAAGTTGACATTATTGATAATAGTGTCATTCAAGGTAAATAATGGAGACAAAGAAGAATAATAAAATTTACATCTTGTATGCATATGTGGGATACATATTTTTCATGTTTTTATTTATTTCAGTTATACTTATGATATTAGTCGTGGTCATTATGTTTAAATGATCCTCGAATACAATTATACTATATGGGATGTTATGTGTCTTATGCAGGTATTTCTTTATCAGGAAAATTTTGTAAGTCCATTTTTAATAAGAGATACTGTTGAAATTTTGGTAGAATTATAATTTTTTATAAATTTATCTAAATTAACATAATTATTTTTTTTATAAAATTTTAATATAAAATTATTAGATTTATATATATTTAATGTAATTATATATATTTATTAGAGTCATTTTGTTTAATTCGGTGTATTCATGGTGCATTATTAACATTAAGGGCGTTCTGGTTATTTACCAGAATGTAGCAAAATCAAGCAGTTGTGTCAAATATCAATTATCAAATTCTAGTAAACAGCACAACACTTTATATGACTCTATCAAACAAGTTTTTTAATGTTTCAACTTTTTATAGTTGTTTCTAGTTGTAGAATATGATAGCAAAAGTTGACAGCGTTATCAAACGAAACCTATACCTCACTCACGACCATACCCCTTGGGGTGATTTAAAAAGATATGGTGATGAAGATCGCAAGATAATGCACCTTCAAGTTCACAATCACTGAACGATATATTGATGAGGTAACATGTGGTAGTACTATTAGATGTGTATTAGGTAATCTTGGGTAGTCTGTACTTATGAGACCGAGATGTTATCCACTACCAACGTCTTCACAAATATAAATTTGTTAAAAATGAGAAATAATTCCATATTAGTGTCTACAAGGAGCAGATTACGGAGACTTTGTTGACAACAACTCAAGTCAAGAGGATGGTTAATGTATATGAGAAATTTGTATTGTTGATGATCAGGCCTCAAGAACAGAATGTGGTAACTGTGACATTATCTGTTATGTATTTTTCTCCTAAGCAGCAAATCGAGATTGAGAAGCTTTATGAAGAATATACCAACTTATTTCAAGACATCCAAGGGTTTCCATCGCGAAGGGCTATAGAACATGATATTTAGTTGGTCGGGAACTCACATTTATCAAATTTTGGTTTGTATCGCACATCTATCATGGAGTCCGAAGAGATAAAGAGACAAATTCAAGAACTTCTTGAATAAGGAGTTATCAAGCCCAGTTGTTCACCTCGTGGTTCGCTAGTATTACTTGTACCCAAGAAGGACAGCGGTTGGTGGATGTGAATCAATTTTCAAGCATTAAACAAAATAACTATTAAGAATCAATACCCATTACCAAGGATTGATGATATTTTACAAAGTTGTATTTCAAGTCCGGTTATTACTAAGTTTGAATTCGAGAAGAAGATACTTGGAAGATTGCCCTCAAGACCAAGCAAGGACTCTTCGAATGGTTGGTTATGCCATTTGGGTTATGTAATGCTCCAATCTCCTTCATGAAACTAATGAATGAGATACTCAAACCATTTCTTGAAGATTTTTTTGTTGTGTATTTAGACAATATTCTGATTTTTAGCAAGACATGGGATGATCATCTAGCACATAACACAATTGTTGGGGACCCTACAAACAAGTTAGTTACATTTCAATAGGAAGAAGTACGAGTTTGGGAAACTAAAGTCAATGTATTTGGGATTCATTGTTGGAGCAGGGGAGTTGAAGGTGGATTTTGAAAAGGTACATGTCACCGCTAAATGGCCCACACCCCATTCAACCACCGAGGTTCTAAGCTTTATGGGTGCATGTCAATATTTACGCAAATTCATCTGTCATTTTTCATAGATCGTAGTGCCTTTGCACTCACTGACAAAGGCCAATAAAAAATTTGAGTGGAACAAGAAGCATGTGGATGCTTTTCAGTAGTTGTTAAAATGGAAGATATAAGAAGCACCAATTCTAACATTACAAAACTTGTAGAGGCCTTTTGAGGTTGAAGCAGATGCCTCTAAGTATGCATTGGGAACTATTTTAGTGTAGGATGGAAGACCAGTAGCTTATCATTCAGAGATGTTTAGTGAGCCGATTTTAAACTATCCAACTTATGATAAGGAACTTTATGCATTGCATTAGTTTGTGAATCATTGGAGATTTTTCTTGCTTGGGAAGGAAGTCATGGTTCATTCTGATCATAAACCTCTTCAATTTTTGTCTACATAGTCCAAGTTACGGCAAGCTCGGCACATGAAGTGGATGTTATACCTACAACAATTCAACATCATCATCAAGTATAAAAAGGGGGTGACCAATAAATTGCCAGACATTTTGTCTAGATCCCCTACTTTAATACATTCTATATTACTGGTGGCAATGCAAATCCCACCTGTGGTTCCTTTTGAATACGTAAAAGGGTATGACACAGACGTTGATTTTGGTTTGAATAGCAGAAACTACTACAAGGGCAGATTAGTAAGTTTTAGCTGAAAGATTGGTTAATGTACAAGGGAACACTTTTGTGTATTCCAAAAGATGGGGATCAAGTGCAGTAGATTCGTGTGGCTCATACTTCTAGAGTGACAGAACATTTTGGGTCGAGAAGACCTTGCTTAATCTTCAACGTAATGTACATTGGCCGAAGATGTAGCTCAATGTCTCCGTTTTATCCAAGATTGTGTTTTGTGCAACACATCAAAGCCTTTCAACAGAAAGGTGGGATTGTATCTACCATTACCAGTCCCTAACCGACCTTGCGAGAGTATTTCGATGGATTTTTTAAGTAGATGACATAAAAGCAAGTTTGGACATGATTATCTATATGTGCTTGTAGATCAATTTAGCAAGATGGCTATTCTTATTCTATGTAAGAAGACTGTTATAAGAGAGGGGGCAGCCAAGTTGTTCTTTCAGCACGTCTGAAAACATTTTAGACTTCCCACATCGATTATCTATGATAGGGACAGTAGGTTTCTCAGACATTTTGAAAATCCTTATGGGGAATGATGGATACCCAGTTGAAACAAGTAAAGCTTTCCATCCACAAACTGATGGACAAATCAAAATCCTCAAAGCATCTGAAGACTTGGGATGACAGTTGTTTGTACTTACAATTTGCCTTTAATAGGTTCGTGCATAATTCCACATTAAAATCGCCTTTTGAAGTGTGTTTGAGTTATTTGCCTCAAAGTCTTTTTGACATGGCATTCATTGTAAATGAAAAATAGTTGGGTGGAAAAGAAGAAAGGATCATGCTTAAGCACATAAATTTTTAGAGCAAATCAGTAAGGTGCATACAGAAGTTGAAACACAATTGTATAGGTCTCAACAGAATTACAAGGCTCACCATGAAAAGCATCGAGTTCCATGCACATTCAAAGAGGACAATCTTATTTGGTTACGTCTTGGCAAGGAGCTATTGCATAGTAAAGGCAAGAAACTCAAGCCTATTCACCAGGGGCCATTCTAGATTATCAAACAAATTAGTGCTAATGCTTTTCAGCTTGACTTGCCACCTTATATGCACATGTATTCCATCATCAATGCTGAATACTTGAAATTATTTAAACCGTCACTCCTTGATGATGACTCTAAAAAAGAACCTCGTTTCCCATCAATTGATGACCTATAGATTAACTATGAAGACCATTTGAAGGAGGACTGCATTCCCATTAGTATGATTTTTTCGTATTGGCAAGAAGGGACAACTACCTAGCCAGTCCAAATGGTACAATCAAGATAGGAGGACCAAAATGTTCCCTCATTTATAATTTTAGATTTAGTAGGAGCTAATCCCCTAAAAGATGTGAGCCATGATCCAGGAGGATCTACATACATAATATATAGTAAATTGGGCATAACTTTATCATGCGGACTCGAAATTCGATGAATCCAAAAGCGTTGGAAAGATGACTCAAAGGGCTACGCATAAAAAAATGTTCTGACATTGTTTATCCCTCCAAAATCTTAGTCAAAGTTGAACTTTCTATTTAAGAATCTTTAACCATGAATAACTCTAATTCGATCGTGATTCTAAAGTAGTGGCAGAAGAGAATTTTAACGTACTTACGATTCTTAATCCAATTAGGAAGTAAATAGGATGTTACTATTTTTAGACTTACTATAAATACTATTTACTATTTATAGTAAGTATGCAATTAGAATAGAATTAGAATAGAACTACGTTTTGTTTGTTCTTTCTTTTTTTATAAATACCATTGTAACTGTATTTTGGGGGAGATATATAAAAGTAAGCACTTTCTTCTTCTTCTTCAATTATTTTGATTTTGTTCTTCATTATCGAGGATTGTTTGGATTAGACATAGCTCTTGTCATGTCGATTGTCCCATGTCAACATGGTTTTATTAATATCAATATTGAATTATTGACATGGGTTTAACTACTTCTTGTGTCACGAAATCCTCATAGAAATATTCATGAATGGAAAAAAAAGAAGGAAAACATGAAAAAGAAGAAGAATAAGAATGAATATGTGTATAATGAGTTATAAAGAGATAAGAAGAAGAATGGGAGAGAAAAAAGAATAAGAAAAAGATGAAAAAGAAGAAAAATACGAAGAAAAAAGAAGAGAATAAGAAGAGGAGAAAAAGTTGCGAAGGAGAATGAGAATTTCATGTTTGGTTGGTGCACTTAAGAAAAAAGGTCATTTACTAAAATGTTTTAAATTTGGGGAAATTACTTAATAGTCTCTGGCGAAAGGTTTTTTTTTTTTTTAATTAATCATTGACCTTTAGGAGTTAACTAGATAGTCCATCTAGTACATCCCACTTTTTTAATCAATCCTTGAACCCCACTATAGACATTTGCCATGATTGAAATGTCAAAATAGTTCTAACCATTCAAACTCACCATTTTCGTCCAAAAAAATTTGGCATCCCAGTTGAGTTTTGAAGACTCCATTCCGATGAAAAGGATTTAAGAAGGAAGAAGTCACTTTCAATTATTTTAAAGATGTATGTAAAAAATTAGGATTTTTCAATTTTTGGATAAAAATCGATCAAAGGTGATTCTTTTGGTTTGAAATTATCTAAAAAAGTCGTTATATCTATCTTTCCATGTATTTTAGTTGGAAAACTCAAAAAATTGAAAACGAGTAGGTTTTACAACGTCGAAGTGAACAATTTTTATTTTTGAGTTCAATATTTTGTTGTCGAGCTCCAATAATTATTGTCTACCTCACCAGGTTTAATTATTATCGAGCTCACCACTTTTTATTATCGAGCTCGACAATAATTATTGTTGAATGTAGACACCCCATTTTTGCCTAAGCTTAGCTTGATAGCACAAAAAACCTTCTAAGAATGAGCTTGACCCAAAGTGATTCTCAAAAAGGTTTTAAAGCCCATTAAGCAATTAGCCACAAGGCCCAAGGGCCATTTTCAAGCCAGATTCTAAGCCTGGCTGTGGGTGACCCATGGCCATGTTAGTTTTTGGCTTGTCTTTGCCTTACCCATAACCAGTGTTAAAAGTTGCACAATATGGGGTAGCCCACGACCAAGTCTAATTTTTGCACAAGTATGGAGGTCACTTTCAACCAAGCATTCATTTGTACAATCCCCAACTCACCCAACGCCAAATCTGTTGGGTAGTTACAAACCTATATGTGCTCGAATTTTCTTAAGGGAAATAACCTTTTAACCCTATTTCTAATTGGCTTTTACCTCAAGAAATCCCTTCATTTTACCTTTTCATCCCCTCATTAACCTTCTAACAAATCTCCCACATAGGTCTCAAGTAATTTACCAATTCTTCCAACTTTGACTCCAAATTTTCTCCTCACTTGAGTTTAATTACCACCTTAACCTCATCTTGTTAGAGTCAAATTAAGGTGATTTACTCTTGTGCCCCCAAACATATCTTCAATTCAAAATGATTCAATGTAATTTGACCCAATTCAAGAGATTTTGACTCTTTTATCCAACCTAGAAAATTCTCTAGAACTTGTGCACAAAGACCACATTATCCCTAAGTTGTTGGAGACTCTCTCAAGTTAAATGACATTAATATCCAAAATCTAAATCTATATTTATATGTCATCTAGCCTAATTTTGTATTGTTTAACTCAACATCAAGATCTTTAGACCCTTTTAACCTCTCTAAAAAATTCTCTAGAACTTGTTATCTTTTACAATCCTATCCTTTGATCATCATGATTGCTAAAACTCATAAGAATATAAAAAACAACCAAAGACTACATAATGGAGGGTATTTAAAGTCATTCTTTATTGTTTGAATGAAAAAATTCAGAACTCTAAGATTTTGGAAGTGTTTATCCCTAAAGGTCTTCAAAAAGCCTATAAATATGACTTATATCCAAAGCAAATAGGAAAGGAGCTCAAGTGATCCCAAAATTCTGTCAAACTTTCTTTTATCAAAGTTCTCTAGCCTACCAAAATTCTACCCAAATCCTTCTTCAAACTCTCAAGAAGCCTACATTAAGAAGAGAAAGAAAAAAAGAAGAGACCAAGGTAGGGTATAGTTATAACCTTTTAATTTTTTCATGTAATTCCCCCTCTAAACCTCCCACTTCTATCTACTCTACTCTTTGCTTTCATTTACTTTGAGTCTTTAAATTCTACCAATAATGTAGTTGTTTTATTATTTATAATTTAATGACATGGAGTAAAGAGAGTAATTCTTCATTTATGTGAAGTAATCTTCCTTCAATAAGTCCATAATAAGCTATTTAGGAGCATTTAAATTCCTTGCAATTTATTTCAAATTCTTTTGCATTACAAGTTCTTTCAATTCCTATATTAGATTTTGCTAGTTCCTAATGGCAAAGAGGAAAGAGAGTAATCCTTCACTCATGTGAGATAATTTTCTCTATCATAATACCATTTGTAAGTTTCTCTTGGAACATTAATGCATACAGACTTGCACACACCACATCTTTTCATTTCAAAGAGGTTAAGAATCAAATGTGGTGATCTCCTTAGACCCCTATCTAACTCTCTAAACCAATTCAAAAACAATCCTAAAGAGGATAGAAGTCATGCATAAAGGTCCATAGTCTTCCTATGGTGGTGTTCAACTCATAGATCTTCCTAAAGGTTAAACCAACAAAAAGATGCTCCCAAATGAGTATATAAACTTTTAAAAGAGCTTTGAGATCAAAGATGGTAAAATTCATGTGGATTTTCATCAAAATCCTAGGCTCCCAAAAAATTTCCATAAGCACCATTTTTCATTTTTTTATTTTTCTCACTTGTTCATTCATTTATTTCTTAAAACTAGATTAAAGTCGATTTTCTCTATAAGTCCCTCTATTTTCAAAATCCAAAAATGATTTTCTTATTTCACATGATTCTCTTATTTCACCTTTTCTGATTAATGGTAACAATCTTTAGATGGGAGGGACAAGGTGCCTAACACTTTCTTTGTCCTTCAATCGAAACTCCTTACCTACATTCTTTAGGTAAATGTTTCCCATTTATCCTTTGGATATGTGAGTCATCATAAGCCAAAAAAACATAATTTCAAAATCTTTTTGTGGTGTCCATTCACACCCAAACTCTTTGAATGGTGGCGACTCCAAAATTTCAAGTAGGTAAGTTCAAAACTCTTACAAGTTTTGAATCCTTACATATCTACATTGAGTTCGACAATTTAAAAAAAAAATATCAAGCTCGAGAATAAAAATATTGAACTCAAAATAAAAATTGTCGATATTGACTCTATAAAATCAATACATTTTTATTTTTTAAGTTTTTCCAACTAAAATACATAGAAGGATCGACTTAAAACTTGACATAACAACATGGGTAGATGATTTTAAGTCAAAATAACCATTCTTGATCGATTGTCATAAAAAACAAAGCAAAACAATACTTCAAAATGCTTGAAAATGAATTCTTCTTTCTTCTCAAATCCTTTTCATTAGAACAGAGTCACCAAATCTCAATCGAGATGCCGAAAATTTAATTTTTTTGAACAAAAATGGTGAGTTTGAATGGTTAGGGCAATTTCAACATTTCAATCGTGAGAAATGTATAAAGTGGAGTTCAAGGACTGATTAGAAAAGAGGGATTTACTAAATGGATTATTTAGCTAAGCTCTAAAAGTCAAGGACTAATTAGAAATAACATCTTTCGTTAGGGAACATTAAGTAATTTTCCCTTTAAATTTGTATGGTGCATTTACTAAGTTGATGAACTTACTTCAAAAAGTGGGTGCAAATTGAGGGCCCATTTTTTCAATTAATATATTTTTATATGTAAGCATCCTAATTTTTTAATATAAAATAAAATGGGTTAAAAGATTATTAGTGATCATTTTTTATTTATATAATAAATATTTAAATTATAAATATAATTATTTTAATTAAAAAATCTAAAAGTCAACTAACTTGGTTGAGATTTTCAAAATATCGCACAACTCATCTTAGTTGTCAAGCGAGATATTGTAATTCATATCCAATATCTCACTCATTCTTGAACGGCACCTAGATGACTCTGACGATATTTGAAAATCTCAAGTGAGCTAGTAAAACTTAGTTATCAATCGGATTTTAATTAATATGATTTTTTTTTGGAAGGTAAATTAATTAATATGATTATTATCTTATAAGTCAAACAATTGTTAAATCGAGCTAAATGATTTATCATGTGAAAGATGATATGACTTGATCGAGACAACTCGACCTCATCCATGGAAGCGGTGTCAAAGAGAGATCTGAAACTATGTTTGTAACTAATACAACAATACAAGTTCTAGTGAAATATAGGACTGCAACTTGGGCTGACCAAACCCGAACTCAATGGGTTCAACTTGACCTTCAGTTAGGTTTGGGAAAAATAAATTTTGACCGAACCAAATTGAGTTGGATTCAGGCATAGACATTGGGTTGCCCTATTTGCTGAACCCGAATTTAATGTAGTTATATTTTAAAATTATTTTTAAATATCTTTGTTTCTCTCTCATGCACAATTCACATATCAAACTTTAGTTAATCATCATCATTTTTTTGTTAATATCTGCTTATAATTTCATGAATGTAACTGTAAACTTTAAAATATATTTTTAGAACAAATAATTATAAATTTTACATTTTTTTACACACCACTTATTTTGTATAAATAACTATCACTACTACATTATCTAAAATTAATGAGGAATGAGCCAACCTAACCAATCCAACTTGGGCTGGGCTTGGATTGAGCATTTCATGCCTGAGGTTGGGTTGGGCACGAGGACGGGTTGGTGTTTGTTAAGTGTGGGTTGTGCGCGGATTGATCCCCAACCCAACCATATCCGCCCGAGTTGCAGCCCTAGTGAAATCATTATTTTAAAACTCTAATGAGACTTGCACCAATCCCAACAAGAATAGTCGAGTTGAAAACTTGTGAGTCAATTTGAATGAATCTAACTGAAATATTAATTGGCCTAAAATGAATTAATAAACCTTAAGCCAAATCATGATTTTAGAAATCTTATGACCGAATGAATCATCTTGATATCGCTTGTGAACAAGTAATACATCCTTTGTGAATCATCCATCACTTCTTCACATTGTCTTGCCCAAAAGACTCGTCATATATTTAGGAAAGATTGTTCAGGTAACAAAGGCCAAGTAAGTCAATCGATTTTTTGTAATTTTTGATAAAAGTAATTATTTTTCTAAATGACTTAAATATTTATTTTCTAAAAATCATATTTTAAATAATCTAATCCACCATATTTAAAACAAATTTGTATTTTTTATACAAATACATTAAATAATAATTCTTAATGTAGTTAAGCTATTTATCTCATCCAGGAGGAGTCGACTTGGGAGAGACAGCACAATATATGTGGGGGTTATATTACCAAGTTTTATAACCATGGGCTAAATACCTTTATTTTTCTAATATCCCCAAGACTGCAAAACCATTTCTTCGAGATTTTTATTTTGATAAACATTCTCGTAATGAATTATGAGACTAATAATTAATTATTGACATCATAATTGACTAATAGAATTATAAGTCTAATAATTAGTTATGGACATCATAATTGATTATTAGAGGAGATGATGACGTTTGATGAACTCTTTCAAAATCCATTATTTCAAAATTATAAATTAAAATATCCATTAAATGATGAGAAAGATATAATAAAAAAAAAAATTTGTGTTCACAGAATGAAAATAATCTAAAAATTGTCATGGTGTGAGACTAGACAGACATTCGGGAAGGAACCAAAGATTTTTGGGGTCATGCTTCCTAAAATACTAGTAACAATAAGAGAGGGGCATTGATGGCAATGGTGTAGGTTTGAGTCGGGTTTAGCTTAAACAGGCCCTGTCCCAATTAATAGTGTATACCCCAATCCCTTCCCAACCTCAACTTGGGTTTGAATTTTTTTAACCCATATTTTCCTCTTATAGTATTTTTAAAATCCGACCCGTACTTTTAACATTTTTTCCCTTTTTCTTAATCAAATTGGGAAATCTTCAATTTTTAATCCGACCTGTCCTTTCTCTTTCTTTCTTAATGAGGTTAAAGAGAGCCAATTGTTTTTTCAAAATAAGGGTTAGAAGTTTTGGAATGGGCTGATTTTTTTGCAAGGATGATCTCTATGGTGAAGAGATCATCCTCACTAAAAATCAGCTCATTCCGAAACTTTTAACCCTAGTTTACAAGTTGAAGAATTATAGACCCTCTAATTTTTGTAAACCACTTTTGATGGGGTTAGAAATTTTGGAATTGGCTGATTTTTGGTGAAACTTCTAGCCCATACATTGAAAAAATGTTTGGCTCTCTTTAGGGCCACTGAACACCACCCTATACATATCAAGGTGAGATGGGACATATCAAAACCGTCCCCGTCCCAAACTTGAATTTTCATTTTTAATACCAAAACCACCCTAAAATTGTTTAAAGGTGTACAAACCCGACTATAGAGGAAGAATCTGGTGTTACCTTGATTGACTCTTTTCTACTGAACTAAAGTAGCTCCCTTGTCCTTCCTGTAAGCACCAGTGTGGTACCTGCCAATAATCCTCCGACGCTTAAGTTAGAGTTGCAAATAAAATAATAGTCAAGAAAAAGAAAATTCGAACCCTCTTTCCTTCATTGATTCCATTATTTATAGATCTTTCATTCGAATCAGGATTTTTCCCTTAATTGGAATTTGATTACAGTGAATCCCTTGATTTCAAGGATCTTAAATGGAATATGAATCTTCGATATTGAGTCCCAGATCTTTGGGAGATCTCTTCCGAGATCTTAGGCCTCAATCTAGTGCATTCTGGGATTATGCAAATCTTCAGATCAGGCCTGCCCTGCTAAGCAGACCAAATTTCCATCTATACTATCCTGCCCTACCAGCCAGGCTAGACACCACTACCTTGATTTACCTTGCTGATGGGCAAGATGGGATTTACTAGCTCAGTCAAGGTACCATTTAATTGGTATGGACACGTGTACAGTCTAGATAACGTACCATTATTATCCTCTACATTTACCCCATCTCACGGAGACGCGAAGTCTCATCATCTTCTCGAGATACGTATCTATCTTTCTGGTTGGTTAATGTATCTCCATCATTATTTTTATCGTCGACGTATTGGCACATTAATTATAGTGTCGTTTCAAATCTTTTTAAATGGCTAAGACGATCCGTCTCTTATCTATAGCCGTCCGCGTGCCCCACTAATGTTTTCACTAAGCCCAAAGGCTATGACGACTAGGCTAGGAGAAGCTATTCTTCACAAAAGTACGTCCTCCTCCTTGCCCCACTATAATAAGGGGCCCTCGTCACTCTCCTATTGTTCTTCTTCCTTTGCGCATTCATCTTCTAGTGCCTTTGAAGTTTTTCAAATTTCAAGCCATTTTTACTTCTTTCAATCTGAGGTAATTTTCTCCCCATCTCACTTTTACTTCTTTGTTATTTTTATTTCTCAATGACTATCAATATTGTTAAGGACTTTTTTATCCCCCTCTCTAAACTGTTAGGGTTTGCAAAGACCCTAACAACTCTGATGAATATCGTTAAGGAGAAATTTTGGTTTACGCTGACCAAATTAAGGTTGGCCTAAGCTTCTTTCTCTTAGAGTAGACTGTTTTTTCTTCATCCTTTAAGCTTTTGGTTCTTATGATAAATCAAAACTTGCCCCATCAATCGGTCAGGTTTGGCTCCCCCAACGAGCCAAGGTTTGCCAACCCCAAACTGTCAGGCTTGGCTTTCCTAGTGAACCAAGGCTTGCCAAACCCAAACAATCAGGCTCGACTTTCCCAACTAGCCAAGGCTTGCCAATTCCAAACGATCGGGCTTAACTCCCCCAACAAGCCAAGAATCCATTTCTAATATCAGATCAAGAACCTTTCATCTAGCACTGATCTTGGGAATAACTTTGCTTCATCCTATCATGCAGTCATTTCTCCTTGTAGCGTTTCCCATGGACGACACCAAATTATAGATGCAAAAACTTGCACTACCTCGTGATTCTTGTTGATAAAGAAATTCTAGCCTTCTTGTGCTCCTAAGTGTACCTGCAATAACACCACTCCGATGCCCAAGTCAAGATTTTTAGTATAATAAATAGTGTAGGGTATTCTCATAGAAAATTGCATACCTTTCAGTGCCTTGCACCTACGTATTTATAAAAGTTTTTTCCCTTAGATCTTCCTTGATTTTCATTTGAATGGTTACATCTTTTTAGGGACTTGTCTTGATTTGTGCGAATACAGTTATACTCCTTATTTTAAGGGATTTGTAACTCCCAAACTTCAATTACATACCCTCGAAACTCGATTGAGGAAAAAGTTGACTTTTCTTCCTTCTTTGTTGTTTTGAACACTCGACTAAACTGTCTTGTAATTCGGATATTCAGCTAAGTTGCTTTGAGATTGCCACGTATTACTTTTTCAAAAAAATACCTTACATAGATACCCATCGTACAAAACTTTCTCGTGTTTGGTATGTTGGTACATAACGAATTGGATTTGTAATTTTCGATAGGTACCTAACGAATCAATTAAAACAAGTTAGATTTTGAACCTACCGAAGGTTGTTTGATGACTTTTAAGTGGGTGTAAAAGAGTATTATGAAAACTTTGGTGGTGCAATGAGTAAATGATGCTGAGAATGTATACGGTGGGCACGAATAACGCGACTCTATTTTTGTTATGGGGTTGTCAATAGATAATTCAAATTCAAATTCAAAAATCGGATATTATTCAAAAAATTTGGATATCAGATTCAGATAAGTTTTAATATCCAAATGTATTTCGATATCAATTTTGGATAGCAATGAATCTGTGAGTCACTGTAAACTGTAGCTTCCTTTACTTCCAATCCTGTCAACGTGTTTAGCTTGAACAACATTGCCTCATATTCTATTTCGTTGTTTGATACTCTGAACCCTAGTTTGACTGTCTTTTCGAGTTTGGTACCGTCTAGGGTGAGTACCACTACTCCAATTCTAGAGCCTTCCATGTTTGAAGATCCATACATGTAGAGCTTCTACCCTAGTTGATCGATTGATTCTTCCCATTTGTCTACATTCTCCAACTCTTATATCTGTAGGTCTGCCTTTTTTTCTATTGGGAAGTCAGCTAAGAAATCGACAACCATTTGTCTCTTCAATGATACTCTAGGATTGTATTCAAGCTTAAACTTAACCAGTTGAACCGCCCACTTTGCCATTCTACCCGACCCTTCTATCTTTCCCAATACCAACTTCAACGGGCACTAAGTAACTACCTAAACTTTATGTGCTTGAAAATAAGGCCTTAGTTGAAAAGCTATGTAGACTAAAGCCAGGCCTATATTTTCAATTTTTGATTACCTAGTTTCCGCATCTATGAAGGTCTTACTAAAGAAATAGATGAATTGCTCTACTATTATCCCTACTCTGACCAAGACTAAGCTGATTGCATATTATAAAATGATAACGTCTAGTCCAAGCTCCTCCCCAACTTCTGGCTTTGAGAGGATTGTTGGTCGTCCTAAGTATTTCTTCAGCTCAGCAAAAGTCTCGTTCACATTCCTTTGTTCATTCAAATTTCATGTTCTTCCGCAACAACTAATACAAAGGTTTGCACTTGTCCGAAGATTTAAATATGAACCTATTTAGAGTTGCTACCCTTTCAGCAAGTTTTTGGACCTGCTTCTGGATTTTTTAAAAAGGCATCTCGAATAGTGCTCTGATCTGGTCTGGATTAGCTTCTATCCCCCTTTTCGTGATCAAGTAACATAAGAATTTCCCCGATGTCAACACAAAAGTGCACTTCTCCAAGTTAAGAATCATCCCAACCTTCCTCACTCATGAGAATACTTCCTACAAGTCTGCAGTGTGATTTTTCTTCTTTTTAATTTTCACCAACAAATCATCGATGTAGACTTCTATAATTTTCCCTAATAGGTTTCTAAAAGCTCTATCACTAACTTCTGGTATGTTGTTCCTGTATTTTTTAGCTCAAAAGGTACAACTTTATAACAATAGAGTCCCTATTTAATCATGAAGGTTGTCTTCTCTTGATCCTCAGTGCAAAGTTGAATATGATTATAGGCAAAGTAGCTGTCCATAAAAGACAATCTCTCATGGCCTGATGTGGCATCTACTAGCTGGTCAATTCAAGATATTACGAAGCTGTCATTTGGGCAAGCTTTATTTAGGTTTGTAAAGTCGATACACACCTTGGGCTTACCATTCTTCTTCGATACTGCCACACTGTTAGCTATTCATTCAAAAAATTGTACTTCCCTGATGAATCTTGCTCTAATCAATTTGTTTACCTCTTCATTTACAAGTTCCCTCAAGTGCGATGCTAACCTCCTTGACTTTTGTTTTACAAGACTTACGCCTGGCTTGACATTTAAGTGATAGCAATTCACTTCATGACTGATTCTTGACATCTCCTCTATCAACCAAGTGAATACGTCCTTGTTTCTCTTCAAGCAGTTTGTCAGATCTTGATGTCCCATATTCCTTGATATGTTTGGAAGGACCTGATAGTACATTGATGGGACAACCTTCATCTCATGCGTCTACCATCTCCTAAGGATGGTGTTACATGGTGAGCTTGTTTCTACAAACATAAATCTAGTTATTATGGTTATAGGTCCTGCCTGCACAGATAGAACAATCTTCCCCCAAGGCTGGTTCACTTTTTTTTATCAAATCCAATCAAAGGGACTCCCATTTGGATCAGTACACTCTTGTTTAGCCCCACCTTCTAAAAAATCAAGGTGTATAAGATGTCGACTGAGTTACTACTGTTGATCAATACTCTTTTAAGAGTGAAGGTACCAATCTGAAGGGTTACCACTAGAGCGTAATAATGTGGTTTTACCACACCTTCCAAGTCATTTTCAGTGAAGGCCATTGTTTATTCATCATATGTCTCAATCTAATTTGTAGGTTCACTTCTAGTTGTGTAGACGTACATGAAATATTTTACCCGTCATCTATTTCTTCTTCTGTAGTTCTTGTTTTGCCCTGACTTCTTGGGCTCTTGCTTCAAGATTACGTGAGTCACTGCAACCCTCCCATATCGACCTTCCGCAAGAGGCTGCTCTAGTTTTTGATTTCTTACTTGAGGAAGGTTTAATCTTTCTCTTCTCGTTAGGTCTCTCAAGAAGTCCTGCTCTGTCAATCAATTCAATAGACTTCTTAAAGCTTGACATTTATTGGTAACATGAGCTCGCGCCTTATGAAATGCATAGTATCTTTCATCTTGCTTTATCTGATCTTGTGGGAGTGGCATTGACTACTCAAAGTAAAACTCATTTACAATAAGGGACAATATTTCTCTAGGGGGCATGGGGAAGTACATCCCTTCTTTCTTTCGTCTCTTGTCCTGCTCAGACTACACCCTCATTTTCTTCGATTGTGCTGTTGCTGCTTGCTAGGCTTGGTTGCTGTGTGTATTACTTTACCTTTTTCGATCAAATTTCGAGGATCATTCTCTAGTCAGATGTATTTTTCCACTCTTTCGAACAACTCACTCAAAATTTATGGCCTCTTCTTCACCAGTGATCTATATAACCCCGAACTAAATGGCAAAGAGTTTCTAAACGCCACCACTACAATTCTCTCATTGTAGCTTTCCAAAACTATGGCATCTTTTATGAATCTTCTCATGAAATCTTTGAGGTTTTCGCCCTGCTTCATCCACATGCTAAGCAAAGCATCCACATCTCTACCAACTTTCTTGTTGCCGATGTAGCGTACCCCAAAAATAGTGTAAAGCTCCTCAAAATAAGCTATTGATCTACTCGACAGCTTGTGGAAGGTCAGGGCATTTTCCTCCAGGCTAAAAGGAAATAGCCTGCACATCAAAACTTTATTCCTCTTTTACAAAGTAAGCATCTGTCAAAGGTGGAAGAAATGCATAATGGGATCCTTTGTTCCTAAATAGGAGGTAAAACGTGGTGGTGCAAACTTCTTTAGGATCTCTTCAGACATGATCTTCTTCATGAAGGGTGATTTCTGAATTCTCCTAACATCTTGTGTAGCCACCAAGCAGATATCCGTGTTTTTTACCATCTCATTTTCTTTCCGAATCATATCTCTTACCTCTTCTTGTGTCAAACCCATCATGGACTCAACTTGAGTTATTGTGATGGTTGCAGCTTCAGTGTTGTCCTTCCCACTTGGGTCTTGTGATTGAGAACTTCTTTCTATAATTGAATTGTGAACATCTCCGTTAGGAGGTGGGAGGTCTTGTCTTTCCTTCTGTTGATTTTCTATGCACTGATTCAAGACCCGGTTCTATTTGGCTAAGTCATCCATTTTCTTCTACATCTCCTCTTGTTATCTTCTCATGGCTTCTAGTTAATTCAATAGTGTAGCTTCCATAGTAGGCACCTTACGCGAAAGATGAACATTTCCCTAGGTTGATATAGTGGTTCTCACCATTATTTCGATTGAAATCAATTTTTTGTAGTGAATCCCATAAATAATGCCAAATTTGTAGAGATGGAATCGAGTGTTACATTGATCAACCCTACCCTACTGATCCAAAGTAGCTCCTCAGTCCCTCCTATAAGCATCGATGTGGTACATGCCAGTAATCCTTCGAAATTCGAGTAAGAATTGCAAAGAAAAATAATATTTCAAACAAACAATCGTTTCAGATTTTGTTTTCCTTGCCCAAAAAGATTTCATTGCCTTTGTTGATTCCTTTATTTATAGGTTCTCCCTTTAAATCAGGGTTTCCCCCCTTAATCGGGATGTGATCACGGTGATCCCTTGACTGCGAGGCTCCTAAAAGGAATTGGGATATCTGAGATTGAGTGTAGGATTCTCAGGAGATCTCCGAACTTGATATGCGTGATCTAGAATCACGTAGATATTTGGACTAGGCCTGCCCTACTAAGCAGATTAGATTTCTCCTTATGCTGTCTTGTCCCATTAGTCAGACCAGACATTACTAACTTGGTCTGCTCTATTCCTAAATAAAACCAACTCACTCCAGGTACCACTTACTCTACTAAGACACATGTGCAGTCTAGATAATGTACCAATGTTACCTTCTACAATTATAATTATAGAGGGAAATAATTACATGTTAAATCTGGATTGTACACGTATATGAATCGACTAAGTGGTACCAGGCGCAAAATAATATACAAAAGCACAACCCTGCCGGTAGGGCAGGTCAGAGCAAAGACCTCCCTAGCCTGGCTAGCAGGGTAGCATAACAATAAACCAGATCAAACCTGCCAAGTAAGGTAGGCCAGATCTTAGGAAAACCATAAAACTGTTGCGTGCACGTCAATCCTAGAGATTGCGGAGGAGATCTCTACAATTAAGTATAATTGATCCAAATGATCTCGATTAGGTGAACAACTCCGCAGAGTTAATGAAAATCCCATGATTGTTGTCTATGGAGGAGGAAACCTTAGGGACAATGAGGAGGGATAAATAGTACAGTAAGCACTATAAATAATGATCTTTTCTAGGGAGATTAGAGTCTAACCAGTACTAAGGACTATTCCTCGACTTTTTTAACTTGAGTGTCAGAGTGATTTTGGCAGGTATCACGCTGTCGCAAGGAAGGAGGTGCTAGGAACGACTTTGTATTAGTGCGGTTGGGTTCATAGTAGCCGTTCACCTGATTCTAACCACACAGATCTGGCACCGTTCGTAGGAATACTAGAAGCAGATTGATTTCGGTTGAAACAATGGTGAGATCCATAAGAACAAACGAAGTTAATGCACCCCCACCAGCGGTTCCACCAGTAGATGCACAACTTTTGATAATGTTGGATGCCATGAGAAAACAACAGGAGGAGATGTAGAAGAAAATGGATGATCTAGTTGAGTAGAACCGAAACTTGAGCCAGCGCCTCTAGAATCAACGACCAGCGAGGCAAGATAATTTACTAGGAGATGCTTCATCTGCAAGCAAAGTTGGTCATACTTCCAGTATAAAAGGAAGTACACCACTGTTGATCCCTACAGGAGAATGTGAAACAGAGGTTGCTTCTACGATCGCCCGGACTAAGTTTGTAATGGATTTGACTAGAGAAGAGGTTAGAAAGATGATCAGGAAGGAGAAAGAGATGATGAAGAACGCTGACGTGGGCACGGTGGTAGTGCAAGCCGTTCGGAGGATTTAGAAGTCTTCTTTTACGCCAGAAATTTTAGCCAAAAAGATTTTGAAGAAATTCATACCATCGTGTTTCACCCCTTATTCAGGTACGAATGATCCGGTGAAGCATCTTTTCTACTTCTAATAGATGCTTGCATTGTGGGAGGAGAATGAAGGGTTGATGTGTAGATTATTCCCTTCGAGCTTGTAGGGGAACACATTGACTTGGTTCCACAAGTTATCGTGTGGATCTATCGCTTCGTTCGAAGAACTTTACACTATTTTTATAGCACGATACATCGACAATAGGAAGACCAAAGGAGATGTCGATGCGTTGGTTAGCATGAGATTGGAATATGAGGAGAGCCTTAGAGAGTTCACAAGGAGATTCAGAGAGGAAGCGATGTTCCTAAAGAGCTATGATAAGAGAACAGTCGTGGTGGCGTTCAAAAATTCTTTACATCCAGACCAGGGTTGTACAGGTCCCTAGAGAAGAAGATGCCAGAAATTTTGGGCAAGTTATTTAAAGGAGTAGAGAAGTACATCTACTTAGAAGACGACCCTTGGAGTTTCGTAGGGAAGAATAATGTTATACATGTTGTAGAAAAGCCCAATAAATAGCATCAACCATAACAGTAGGGCAGAAAAAGGCTGTTCGAACAAGATGGGAAGAGAGGAAGGGGGGAAACCTATTTTGCTATGCCACCTAGTGAGATCTTGCCTCTCATCGCGTATGAATCGTATTTCAAGTGGCCAGTGCCTCTTCCTCGAGATCAAATTAACTATAATGAGAGATATTGTGAGTATCACAAGGTGTGGGCGCACACCACTAACAGATGCCAGGCCTTGAGAAGATTCTTGTAGAGGTTGGCAGAGTAGGGAAAATTGAACGACCTGCCCAAAAGACAAAGAGAAGACCTACCCTGAGACAGGGACCATAGGCCTGACCGACCACCTGGTGAAGAGTTGGAGAGAAGGGTGACGGTGATACATGTCGTCTTTAGGAAAGATAGCAGAAAGTCAGAGTAAGTTGAAGTTAGCGAAATGACAAAGAGAATGAGGGTTGAGCATCTGGCCCACGTCTTTACAGCTAGGGGTGGACCTACCAAGCAAACAGGGCCCTACGGAGAGTAGACGGTGGCGTTCACCAAGAAAGACTTGGAAGGGGTAGCGAGAACCCATTATGACGCGCTGATAGTAACACTCCGAGTAGGCACTTTTACACTCAAAAGAGTACTAATTGACTGTGGAAATTCAATAGATATTCCGTACGTTTCGACTTTCTTGAAGATAGGCCTTAGTAGGAAGGTGTTCTCCCCAACGGGAGTGCCATTGATCGGGTTCGATGGAAAATCCAATCAGCCTTGGGGAGAAATAGTATTGCCGGTGCAAGCGGAACCAATAACTTTAATGATCAAGTTCATAGTTGTCGAAATGAGTTCATCGTATAATGCCATCTTGGGAAGATAATGGACATATGAGATGTGAGCAGTCCCATCTACGTACTACTATGTCCTCTGATTGCCCATACCGCAAGGGATGTGGGATGTGTGAGGCGACCAAGTTGTAGCTCAAGTGTGCACATTGGTAGGAAAGAGTCATCTGAGGCTAAGGTACAACAATAACAATTATAGTGGGGGGAGGCTAAGTTCATTGGACCCCCCTGCTTAGAAGGCGTTCAGATGGTGGATATGGGCGAAGGAAAGCAAATAGGAGTGGGGGCAGAATTGGAACTGGATGAGTTAAAGGAGTTAGATGAATGTTTAAGGAGGAATGGGGATGTCTTTGCTTAGTCCATCGAGGAGATGCTAGGAATCAGCTCGGAGGTGATTTGTCACCACCTAAATGTAGAGCCAACCTTCAAGCCAGTCAAGCAAAAATCAAGGAGGTTAGCATCGCAGTTCAGGGAGGCGGTAAATGAATAAGTGAGTAAGTTTATCAAAGTTGGGTTTATACGGGAGGTGCAATTCCCAGAGTGGATAGTGAACATTGTAGCAATCCCTAAGAAGAATTGGAAGGTTAGAATCTGTATAGACTTCACAAACTTGAACAAGGCCTGTCCTAAGGATAATTTTTCGATGCCACGGATAGACCAATTGGTAGATACAATTTTTGGTCACGAGAGGCTATCCTTCATGAATAGCTACTCTAGATAAAATCAGATCCAGCTTAGCCCAGAAGATCAGGAGAAGATAGCATTCATAACTGAGTAGGGGATTTACTATTATAAAATAATGCCCTTTGGCCTAAAAAATATAGGAGCCACGTATCAGATTTTTGGTAACGGAGATCTTAAGAGACTTATTGGGCAGAATAGTAGAGGTGTACATAAATGGTCTACTAGTAAAAAAAAGAGGAGAAAAGACCATGTCTGGAAAAATTCTTTACCCGAGTGAAAAAAGTAGGGATGAAGCTCAACTTGGAAAAGTGCACATTCGCTTTGACTTCAAGGAAATTCCTAGGTTACCTGGTCACGAAGAAAGGAATTGAATCCAATTCAAACCAGATTATAACACTATTGGAAATGTATTCCCCAAGAACTCAGAAGTAGGTGCAAAAACTTGCAGGAAAAATAGTTGCGTTAAACCATTTTATCATCAGATCTTCTAATAAGTGTCGACTATTGTACCAGTTGCTACGGAAGAACTCTAGGTTCGAATAGATAGATGAGTGTGAGCGAGCTTTTTTGGAGTTGAAGAGATACCTTGGATAGCTACCAATACTCTCTAGCCCGGAGATAAGAGAGGAGGGTTGTATTTGGCCATTTTAGACCATGCGCTCAGCTCAATCTTAGTTAAGACTGGGGCAGCAACTAAGCAGCCCATTTACTTCCTAAGTAAAACTTTCACTGATAGGGAAATGCGCTATTCCATACTCGAGAAGGTAGGGTTAGCCTTAGTTTATACAGCGTTTTGCCTACGACCGTACATCTAAGCACATCGGGTACAAGTCATCATCGAGTTTCCCTTGAAATCTGTATTGGGAAGGGTAGAAGGGTAAGGTAGAATGGATAAATAGGCGATGCAGTTGATAGAGTTTGCGCTTGAATTCAAATCTAGAGTTTCATTGAAAGGCCAAGTGGTAACTGATTTCTTGGCAGAATTCCCAGTGGAAGAGAAAACAAATCTACTAGTAGAAGAGTTGGAACAGGCGGATGGTGAGCAAGAGTTGCAGAGTGGTCCAAAATGGATTGCCTATGTGGATGGGTCGTCCAACTTCAATTGATCAGGTATCGAAGTAATCTTGGTTACTCCAGATGGGATGAGAATAGAGAAGGTGGTGAGATTGGGGTTCAGAACGTCAAATAATGAGGTAAAGTATGAGGTGATGATGCTTGATCTTGAATCTTTAACAGGACTGGGGGTGTCTGAGGCCACAGTCTATAGTAACTCTCAATTGGTGGTAAATCACATCAACGGGACATTCGAGGCTCGAGATCCTAGAATGCAGTTATACTTAGAGAAAATAAGATCTGCCATGCATATACCCCGAATAGATAATAGACATGCAGATGCTCTAACCTACATCACCTCAATGCTGGCCGGGTAGGACATGAGAAAGTTGCCATTAGGTTATCAAGAGCGTCCGACAATAGATGAGCCCGGGTCGGTCAGTATGGTAACAGTTGTGAGAGACCAAGGGTGGATGAGTCCAATCCTAACCTTCCTTCTGCAAGGGGAGCTACCTAGAAATTCGAAGGAGGCCAGACGGATTAGGAACCGAGCAGGGAGATATACTATCCTGGATGGGGTTTTATACAGGAAGTTTGTAAGAGGACCATTCTTGTATTGTTTACTTCTAGAAAAAACAAAAGAGGTGCTAAGCGAAATACATGAGGGAGATTGTGAACATCTGGCGCATAAGGTACTCTCACAGGACTATTTCTGACCCTATTTACAGAAGGATGTCGCATTACACGTCAAGCACTATGATAGATGCCAAAGGTATGGGAGGATAATCTGATAGCCAACAGTCCAGCTCAACTCACTTGTCAGCCCATGACCCTTCGTGCAATGGGGGATCTACTTAGTAGGCCCATTGCCTAGAGCGCAAGGCAATCTAATATTTTTGCTGGTAACAACGAATTATTTCACAAAGTGGGCAGAAGTGCTCCTTGGTCAGAATCCGACAGAAAAAGTCTAGAAGTTCCTCTGGGAGAATATCATTTGTAGGTTTGGCTTGCCATATATTATAATTTCCGACAATGGAAGATAGTTTACCGGAAAGCAGATTAGAAAATTCTGTAGCGAGCATGGGATAAAATAATTATTTTCCACACCATAGTACCCATAGGATAATGACCAAGCTGAGGCTACAAACAAGGTATTGATAGATACCTTGAAGAAGAGGTTAGGGGAGGCGAAAGGCAGATGGACAGCAGTCTTATACGGAATCTTATGGACTTATAAAACAACCATCAAAACTTCTACAGGGATGTCTCTGTTTGTTATGGCCTACGAGGTGGAAGCGGTCATCCCTATAGAGAACAATTTCCCTACAGCAAGGTCAAGAGTAGTGTAGACCGACAGAAACGACCAGTAGTTAGTCGCAGAACTAGAAATTTTAAATGAAAAATGAGATGTAGTGCTAGTCAAGATGGAGCATTATCACAGAAGATTGCAAAGTTACTTCAACAAGAAGGTCCGTCCTCGACAATTTCAAGGAGATTTAGTGTTATGACGTGTATTTCAAAACACTGAAGAACAAAATAGTGGCAAGTTGGATGCAAATTGAAAAATGCCATATATAGTGACAAAAGTGGGTCAAAAGGGAACTTATTACTTAGTCACAATATCCGGTTAGGAGCGGCCTAAATCATGGAATGCATGTAATTTAAAAAGATATTTTCAATAAATATATTCCTTAAATGTTCTAAATTTCTATATAGGGAATAGCTGAAGACAGGGATCCAACTAGGATCCGGGCCTATGTGGATCTTCTCTGCCTTTATTGGCAGAGTAAAAAGTTGGTCGAAGCCCAACTCTAACACAAGTAACAAAAGTACTGTGTGGATCCTGCCGGGATATAGGCTTACGTGGGTCTTTTCTACCTTCATTGGTAGGGTAAGATGGTAGTTGGGGTCCTACTCTATCATGAGTTTTACAAAGCTTTAAATGGGGTCTAGCCAGGATCCAGACCTACGTGAGTTTTCTCTGCCTTCATTGGCAGAACAAAAAGCTGGTTGGGGCCCAACTCTAATATGAGTAACAAAAGCACTGTGTGGATCCAGTCGGGATCCGGACCTACGTGGGTCTTCTCTGCCCTCGTTGGCAGAGTAAGAAGCTGGTCGGGGTCCTATTTTATCAGGAGTTCATTAATCGAAAAGTTAGCTGAATGATATAACTGAGAATGCAAGCAGAGTCAGAGCCTTCTTCAAGGATAGTGACTCGCATAACTATTTGTAGAGTTATCTAAGCGTAGGTTCCACTGAAAGTAAAAAGTACTTTTAAGTAGAACCTGGGGGGAAAAGGTGAAAGTAAAAAATAATAATGTGTCGATTGTTAACATATAATCAACTGATTGTAAAAACAGAGCAGCAATACAGGCATAAATGGAACGTAGGGAGCCATTTAACCAGCGTAAGTAGAACAGCAGCAAAAAGGACATAATGTAAAATATGCTAAGATAGAAAGCAGAATGGTAGAATGTGTATGCAGCGTAAAAGTAGAATGTGTGTATGTGGGCAACGTAAAAGTGGTAAGAGAAAAGACAATAAAGAATTGCAAATGTGACAGGCATAAGTGGCACACAGGAAGCCATTTAACCAACGTAAGTAGAGCAGCAGCAGGAAGGGCATAATGTAAAGTATGCTAAGATAGAAAGCAGAGCGGTAAAATGTGTATGCAACATAAAAGTAGAATGTGTGTGTGTAGGCAACGTAAAAGTGGTAAGAGAAAAGGCAAGAAAGAATTGCAAATGTAATAGTAAATATGTAAATGCAACATTTTTCTACTAATAGTAAAGGGAAAAATACAAAGAAGAAATCCCAAAGTTGGGATAATAGAAAGAGCGGTAGCTTAGCAGTTGAGAACAAGTCATTAATCAGTACGGGAAGATTGATAAGCCAATGGAGGAGTCTGAGAAATAACAACTGGGGGATCAGCTTCAGCAGTAGTAATTGAAGGGTCAGCTACTTCATTCTGATCTTCGCCAGGGATGGATGGCAGACTGGAAGGAAGAGCAGGGGGTGGATTACTGGCTTGGGCTGAAGATTCTATGGTTAGAGTAGGATTCGATTCTAATGTAGCACTAGCCTCTAGGAGATTGCCGGAAGTCTGATCAAGGATAACAATGGGGTTTCCACTCTCATCCAACTAGAAGGGGGGAATATGCCAGATGTGTCCGGTCCAAGGAATATTCCTGACAGGAGACACCAAAAGAGCATCGTCCAAGTCCTCTTCGTTATCCCCTTCCTTTTTCTCCTCTTCATACTAAAGTCGAGCAGTTTCAAAGCCTTTGTGGTAGGTTTTTGTAAAAACCTCCTTTACTAACAGAGAATACTAGGCTTGTAGTTTCCCCAGAAGCTTCCTGGTTTCAGTCTCATCTTCTTTAGCCTGGGCAACCCTGGCTGAATCGACACATGTTCTCAGAGAGCTCAGTTCAAGCTTCTATTGTTGCACCTTCTCTTGGAGTTCCGCTAGCTCTACGTTTTTCTGTTGTACTCTCTCTTTGTAGTTGGTTAGCTCCAGTTGAAGGACACCCTGAAGATTTATCAGTTTCCTATAATAGGCCTCCAAGGCTAGGTTGGCTTTGAAAAATTGGGTTAGATTAACCTCTATATCCTCTTTAGCCTCCTGGGAAAATTGGTTAGAAAAGGCTAGCTCAGCTTGGAATGCAATTATTTTCTCTCCTTGTTATTGGGCTAGGATAGCTACCTGGTTCTTAACCTCACACCACTTCAAGAAGGCCAGAGTTCCATAGATGTGAGCCTACGAAGCAAGAGAAGAAGTTTAGAACATAGAAGTTATGAAATAGATAGTAGATCAGGAAGAACAGAAGTTACCTGGTGAAGATCATGGGTAAAACGACTAAAGCCCAGGTTAGCGTTAGCCTGGTCAACAACATCCCAGTCCATAGGAAAGATAGATTGGGAAACCAGGGAAGCTGCGGTTACTAGGTTTTTCTCCTCGCAACATTTATTATAGACGTGGCAAGGGGTCGAAAAATGTTACTCTCATTTCCATTCCTGAGGAAGGCCCCGCGATCCATCCAGGCGAAAGTAGCTGCCTCCAGAAGAGTCTTACGAAGTGAAGGGCCCTCGTGGTCAGATTCCTCTTGAGGGGAAGGACTTCTCAAACTCTTCCTGACTAGTCGGCGTCTCTTCCGCAGTTGGAGATCAGGAGTAGGGCTGTCCTCCCTAGGGGTGGCAAAACTCTACCCTGCCTACATCTGAGTCTCCGCAGGAAGCCCCATAGAAACAACTGCAGTACTAATAGTAGCATCAATAACACCTGCAACAAAAACAAAAGCAAAGGCAAAGCAAGGGGCAGCAGGTTCTCCAGGCACCACAACCAACTGACCAGCCTCTCCAGAAAGGCTGGAACGACGAGAAGTCTGACTTCTCTTCTTTTTCTGCTTCTTGGCTAGGACAGTTGGAGGAACAACCCTTGTGGCAAGGGAACATGAGAGCGGGAACTCCGAGAGATTGATGTCCATCACATTGGAGGACCTTGGCAAAAACCTAGAAGGGGAAAAATGTGACTTATAATGGATTAAACGATCTAGACCTTGCCCGCCAGAGGGAGGAGTCGAATGATTGGGATCTCGTCGTCATGGAGAGTGGAAGCAGAGGTGGGATGGAATGGATCAAGATCTTCCACGGTACGCTTAGCTTGACTATAAGAAACTCGTTGTGTAAGTGGTCGCGGAACGTCACCTAGGAGATCTTCCACTACTGCTTTCTTTGCAACCCTGGTTCAGAGATCCACTGGCACTGCCTTCGATATTTGGATGTTCTGTAGCCTCAGTAGCCACGAGAGTAGAAGAATCTGTGAAAGAAGAAAATAAGCTGTTAAAAAAGCAGAACAAATTCCGAGCAGGGTGGAAAGTAGAACACAGCTAGACAACATTACCCTGGAAGGTCTAAAAGACTCTGAATCCTTCGTAAGGAGTGCTCGGGATGAATTCCCAGTCCCCAGAAATGTAGAGGGGGTCTCTATGCTACCTTTTATTAGAACTAGGAAGAAATGGAATCAAGGCCACCACTACACTCTTGGAGGACATCGAATAGTATCCTGGCCGTTGGGGGATGGCTTTCAGGTTGTACAGGGAAAAGATGTTGCTGTGGGTAATGCCCATCTGCTCCGCAACCTCCACCAGACGATAGAAGTTCCCAGACATTTGGCCAAGGGTCCGGTTTATCTTACTTAGTACATATTTAAGGAAGGTAGAGAGAGGGAAGCTAAGACCAACTTTAATTTGGCCGGTGAAGATAAGGATTTCTCTTTGGCGGCATTCGCCATGGGTGTCAGAGTCTCCGTCAACCCGAATATGTATAGAGGCAGGAATATACAAACTTCGTCGAAGTTGGACCATAATGATAGCCATGGAAAAGTTAAGTATGAAAAATAAATTAAACAGATAAAGAAAAAATTACCTCGTTGTAAAAGAGGTAATTGAAGCAGCGAAGTAGAAAGAGAAGTAGACAGAGCCTTCGCAAAAAAGCATAGAGACGAGTTTGCAAAGTTTTAGCACGATAATAAGCGAAAAATGCACTAAGCCTCCTATTTATAGAAAAGGGCAAAGGAGTACGTACGCCTGAGAAGACAACCTGAGCCTAGTTGAAGTGTTGCAAGATTGGGGATAGTACGAAAAACATCAGGACATGTGGACGGGTACAGATGAAGAGCAATCCATCTAGGCCGTCAGAAAAGATTCGAAACGATGTCGCATTGAATGCGTCAATTCGAAAACAGTCGATGCAATTATGAAAGAGCCAGGCAGCCAATCAAAAAATGTAATTGTGTTTTAAGGAGATAAAGAGACCTTGCGCCTCCTTGAGAGGGGGTAATTGTAGAGAGAAATAATTGCATGTTAAATCTAGATAGTACACGTGTCCGAATTGACTAAGTGGTACCAGGCACAAAACAGTATACGGAAGTGCAGTCATGCTGGCAGGGTAGATTAGAGCAAATACCTCCCTAGTTTGGTTAGCAGGGCAGCATAGCAATAAGCCAGATCAGACTTACCAAGCAGGGTATGCCAAATCTTAGGAAAACTGTAAAACTGTTGCGTGCATGTCAATCCCGGAGATCGTAGATAAGATCTCTGCAGGTAAGTATAATTGATCCAGAAGATCCCGATTAGGTGAATAACTTCGCAGAGTTAGTGGAAATCTCATGATTGCTGCCTATAGAAGAGGAAACCCTAGGGATAGTCAGGGGGGACAAAAAACACAGTAAGTACTATAGAGAAGGATCTTTTCTGGGGAGATTAGAGTCTAACCAGTACTAAGGACGATTCCTCGGATTCTCTAACTTTAGCATCGGCTTCTCTAACTTTAGCATCAGAATGTTTTTGGTAGGTAAACGACTTTGTATCAGTGCGGTTAGGTTCATCGTATCCGTTCATCGGATTCTGACCACACAATAATATATAATATATATAATTAAATGCGAATAATAAAATTTCTTTTAAGTTTTAACTTTTAACCCTTCTTCTCCTTCCTCAATCAACACGTTCATCAAGAAAGGTTTAGAAAGCAAGACTAAACTCAGCCCCTTTATCTCTTCCATAAGAGACACCATCGATTATGGCTTGAAAATCAAGATTCAACTCAAACCTTCATCTCCTCCATAGTCAACACCATGATCATGGCTTGGAAATCAATAGTTAACCCCTTCATCTTCTTTATTTGGCAACTCAACAATCATCATTCATCAATTAGGACTTAGAAATTGTGATTTGCTCAACCCATTTATCTTCTCCAAGATCAAGCAATGATTACTTCGAAGATCCTCCAAGTTAGCATAATTCTATCTCTTACATATTTATCTGCCGTTAATGAATCTCTCTCTCACTCTTTCTCTCTCTCACACACACACACACACACACACACTCAACACACACTCAACGAGTGGTGATGACTCTATTGAGTCTCATCAGGTTTGGTTCATGATTTTGGATTCTTGTTCAAGAAATCTTTTATTTTACAAAACCCTTTTCATGTAGTGTAATGGTAATTTTTTTATTAATCAGATATTATTGGTTATTCAATAACAAAATTGGATTCAAATTCGATTACTGCTTTAGGTATTTGTTGGATTTGAATTCGGATATAGCTCTATCCGAACCAATTAGTATCCGTTGATAGTCCTATTAGATGTTGAATTGACTTGGTGGATATCGTAGTTGGGAGTCGGGAATGACATTTATGAGGTGGAAAAATGGAGGGTGGGATGTTAATCAACTTTCTTCTTTTTAGGGTGGTGGAAGGTGGATGATCATCGCTCCAATTTTAAAACGAAACGGCGGCGTTATAAAAAAAAAAAAAATAGGTTCGTTCTAAATAAATATAATTTTGAAGCGGGCAGGCGACTGGGTCGCTTCAAATTCGTTCTCGATCGCGGATCGCCCCTCCCTAGAGTCTCTGGAATCTGGATTGGATGTCCTTTGCTTCTTAATTAATCTCTATTAGTTGGTCTGAAGAAGGAATGGCTACTGGATCTTGGAAATCCTGTAATAATAAATGGAGACTCATATGGCCCTTCTTTTTTATTCTCATACTTCACTGCGTCGCCATTTTATTCTTCACTCGAGGTTTTCTCCTCACTCGAACTGAACTCTCAACTTTCAGTCACTGCTCTGACATCTCCCAATCTCCCTGTTTTGATCAAAATCTCAATTCAACCATTGATAATCGATCAGGTTGTTGGACCAAACCTGCCATCGATCGTCTCGTCATCATTGTTCTCGATGCATTGAGGTAACTTATCCATCCATGTTTTTTAATTTTAATTTTATTCATTTATTTTGCTTAATGTATTATCATTTATTTAGTGGTGAATTTACTCTTACTGGAATTGTAAGTTCTAAAAAATTGAATCTTTTTGTTTTTGTTTTTGTTTTGTTTGGCATACACAGGATCGATTTTGTTGCACCGAGTACTTTCTTTCAAGGTAGCATTTTCTTCTCATTTCTCAAAGACTATAGTTTCTAATTCTAATTAATATGTATATTGTGTGTGATTAGTCAGTTAAAGGTAAGACATACATTTTTATATCTTAAGAATCTCTTATAGTTATAGAAAATGGAGATGATCACCTACATACTTTCTTATAGAGAAAAAACCATGGATGGATAAGTTAAAAGTGCTGCAGAAGCTGGCTGCCGATGAGGGGTCATCAGCTAGGATTTTCAAAGCTATTGCAGATCCACCTACGACTAGTTTGCAACGTCTAAAGGTGAAAAAGAAATTGACTCTACTCCAAATTGTGTAATGTAATTGAGAATGCTTTCCATTATGTCATTAAATTCTTTAGTAGCTTGCTTTGATCTTCCAGTTTGACAGGTGATATAATATATAAAATTAAATAATAGGTTTTGTTCTCATTGATATTGAGTGGAAAAACTAGGAAAGTTAAAATCATAAATGGTACATTTAGAAGATAAAAATGAAGGAAAGTCAATGGGGATGGTTTAGGCATTTATGACTAATGATATCATCAATGGGGAGTGCCTCAGTGCAAATGGGTGAGAATAAAGCTGAGGTAGTAAAAAATTACATGAATAGGAGGAATAGCTCAAGATATGGGGAATGGTAAAATCAAATTCATGTTGCTGATTGTGAATAGTTGGGTCAAGGCATAGTGGATGATGATGATGTTCTCTCATTAGTATTGAGAGATATATATTGGTTCACCTCTAAATAAAAGAAGTGTTCTTAGTGGAGGAAAGTTATATATCTAATTTTTGGTTCTTCGTTTTTCATCTGATTAACACATGTATTATTGATGGCTTACAAATTCTTGTCTGAAAATGTCCTGTTTCCCTTGGACTTATTGTAGGGTTTGACAACTGGTGGACTCCCAACATTTATTGATGTAGGGAATAGTTTTGGGGCTCCTGCAATCCTTGAAGATAATTTGATATATCAGGCAATCCTTTCTTACTTCATCTTTTCTTTTGTTCACTTATTTTTCTTTTAATCATTTTTTTGAAGTTCACCAGCTTAATTACCATTTCTTATTATTTAGTTGATCTTATATGAGCACTATATATATATTTTCTTGCGATCTATAGCTGGTTCGAAATGGAAAGCGAGTATTGATGATGGGGGATGATACTTGGGTGCAGTTATTTCCAGATCATTTTGAAAAATCTTTTCCCTTCCCTTCCTTTAATGTTAAAGATCTTCACACGGTATGCCCTACAAATTACTATTATTATTTGTATTTTAATCTACTCAACTCAATACATTCTTTTTCCTAAGAGTTTGGAGAAAACTTTATTTTTTCTCATGCAATTAAATGTTATGAGATTTCTCTTGTAGGTAGACGATGGTTGTGTTCAACACTTGTTTCCTTCTCTATATGAGGGAGATTGGGATGTTCTTATTGCACATTTCCTTGGTGTGGTACGTACCTTTACCTCGTTCTTAATTTTCATCTAAGGAATGTATTTGGATATATTGGATTGATATATTTTCCACAATGAGATATCTCATTTGGATATTTGACAATCTATTACATCTCCTAGGCCAGCTTAAGAAAACCTTTGGTTATGCATTCTTAAGTGCGAGTATAACAGGAAAATATTAAATATAATAAATTGTTTTTTTTCCTCTATGTGATACAGGACAATGATGGCTAACTTAGAATGATGAATCTGAGATCAAGATTAATTAATAGGAATAAAAATGATAAAATAATCTAATGCTACCATAAAGTAATAAGAAAAATCTAAGAAGCAATTAAAAATGTTTGTAAGCTAAGTCACAATTTTACAAGGTTACTCCCAAATATTATTTCTAGGGATCCTAAGAAAGATAAAACTTTCAACTAGCTTAGGGTCTCAATCCAATATCAATTAGGATTTTTTTTTGAGTTCAATCAAAGGTTTCAAGAAAAGGTTTTAGGCTCAAAGGGTTTTATTGTTTATTGGATAAGTTCCTATAATGCCAATTGGTTATAATGTATGACCAAAGTTTTGCAATAGTGTGTGTTTTAAGCACTCACAATAAATTTAACAATATTATTTTCAATCTTGTGAAAGAAAGAAATTGAAATTGTCTAATTGTGAAAGGTTCAGGGTTGATTTGTGAAGGGGAGGCTAATTTTGGATGGGGTTCTCATTGCAAATGAGTGCATTGAATTTAGAAGAAAGCTGAAGGAGTCAGGTTTAGTTTGTAAGGTTGACCTACAAAAAGTTTATGATCATGTAAATTGGAACTTCTTGGGTTACTTGTTGCAGTGGATGAGTTTTGGTTCCAGATGGATTAGGTAGGTAATGGAGTGTGTGTTCATTCCTTCGTTCTCTATTATGGTGAATGGATCTCTGACTGAATTCTTTAAGTGTTCGAGGGGTTTGAGATAGGGTGACCCATTATCTCCCCTTCTTTTCATAGTAGTGGTCGAAACCTTGGGGAGGATGTTGGCAAGGGTAGTTCATGGTGATTTGTCTGGAGTCAGGGTGGGGCCAAATGGTTCTTTGAATTCTCACTTACAAATTTTTTTTTTGGATAGGTAAGCTGGACTTGAACCCACGACCTCAAAGTTGATTTGCAACATGTCAAAGTTGCTTTGTCGACAATACTTTGGTGTTTGTGGATTTCTCAAAGAGACAAGTGAACTTCCTTAATGGTGTGCTTTGTTGCATTGAGGTGATTTCGGGCATTCCTTTTAATCTTCGTAAAAGCAAGATCTTGTCTATGGGTGATACTTCTAGGATTGGGATATTGGTGGCTTCAGTTGGATTTCATATGGGTATGTTGCCGAAATCCTATTTGAGTTTACTATTGTGGGCAGCCTACAATGGTAAAGGGATGTTAGATCCATCTTTAGATCTGGTGGGAGAAGACTTAGTTCTTGGAAGGCTAAGTTCTTGTCGAAAGGAAGAAAGATGATTCTAATCAAAAGCTCCATTGCTAGCATTCTAATCTATTTTATGTCTTTATTCTTTATGTCGAGAAGTGTAGAGGTTAAGCTCAATAGATTGTGTCGTGATTTTTTTTGGCACAACAAGGATGAGAAATAGAAGTATCATATGGTAAGTTGGCACAAGGTGTGCTCTGCAAAGAATTTGGGTGGGTTGGGCTTCAAAAGGATTGGTTTGATGAATTCAGCTTTGCTAGGAAAATTGTTGTGGCGTTTTGAGGAGGAAGAAGGGGAATTGTGGAGTAAAGTCATCATTGAGAGGTTTGGTATTCATGAAAGGTGTGGTCAAAGTATGTACAATTGCGGTGTGAAAGGAATCCTCAAGAGATTGCTACTTTTTTGTAAGAAGGTAAAGTTTAAGGTGGGAAAGGAAAATAAAGTTAGATTTAGAGAAGACTGTTGGTGTGGAGATAGGCCTCTTAAGGACCAATTCCCAAAGTTATATGATACAATGTAGTTAAGGCGAAAGGCACAAAGGCTTTCTAGTGCCTGAGACGCAAGGCGTGGCACATGCCTGAGTGAAGCAAAGCTTAATATATTTTTAAAATTCTTAAAGTTAATAAATTAAATAAATTAAATAATGAAAGATAGATTTTAGATATATTACAATTATAATATGGATATATATGAGTTTTATAAACAAATTGGTGTATTCAACACTTCAAGAAGAAGAAGAACAATCAACAATAGCAAAAAAAATTAGTGAGGAAGTAGAATAATAATGGAAAAAAGAAATTAGAAGCTAGCCAACATGTGTTGTTTCTGCTATGATACAACAACTAGGGTCTAGGTTTAAAATGTCATATTAGAGTATTGTTTTTGTCAAGGAAAAAATTAATATTGTATCAATTGATACATTCTCAAAACATTCAACGCTTGGGGGTTCAATGTTTGTTATTGGTCTTTGTCGATACTGATGTATATCGATAGATATATTTCAATGTTTGAACCATGACTAGGGTCATCAATGGGCGGGTACGGGTCGAGCTTGGTTGAGCCCTAACCTGGACCTAAGGCATGCTCTACCTTATACCAGCTCTATATCCCTATCATGCTTAAGTTGATTAAGCCATAACTCGGTCTTAATAGGTTCAAGCCAATAAAAATGAGAAATTATAAAATCTAACATTTTCAATGATGGAAAAAATTATAATTGTTGAAGAAAATATTTTTTTAATGTAAAGATGTTAATCTAATATGAATTGGTGCGTTATTTGACAAAATGCTTTTTTTAGTGAGGCATGTGCTTGGTGTGCCTCGACTGAGGCTCAGTCAAGGCACGTGCCTTGGTGCACCTCACTTACATTGCCTCATGTCGCATGTAATAAGACGCTTTTGGTGCACCCCGCCTTGAGGTGCACTTGAGGCGCACTTGAGGCACACTAAGGTGCTCGCCTATACTACAGAGATGTGATATGTCGCTAAAGCAAGGAAAGGTTATTTCCTAGTGTAGAAAATTGAATTTATTGAGAATTCTTGGATTCACATTACAAATGCCTCAATAGTGGTATTTATAGACCAACTATCCTATTACAAGAATAATCTAGAACTTCAAGAATAATCTAGAATAATAAACCAACTATCCTATTGTAGAAGATTACAGGAATATTCTAGAAAGTTAAGAGTAATCAAGAATAATCAAGAAGAATATCCTATTTTCTTGATTCTATGAGATTAGATTTCTGGATTCTTCTACACTCCCCCTCAAGTTGGTGCATAGATGTCAATCATGCCCAACTTGCTTATCAGATGTTCAAAGTTAGGTCTAGCAAGCCCCTTAGTCAAGATGTCGGCTGTTTGCTGACTAGAAGGCACAAACGGCAAGCAAACAATTCCAACTTCAATTTTTTCCTTAATGAAATGTCGATCAATCTCAATGTGCTTCGTCCTATCATGCTGGACAGGATTGTGAGCAATACTTATTGCAGCCTTGTTGTCGCAGTACAGCTTCAGAGGAAGTTCCACAGTCATCTTGAGTTCTTCGAGGATTCTGTATATCCATAATACCTCACAAATCCCTTGAGCCATTGCTCTAAACTCAGCCTCTGCGCTACTTCTGGCAACAACATTTTGCTTCTTGCTTCGCCAGGTAACCAAGTTTCCCCACACAAAGGTGCAATACCCTGAAGTAGATCTCCTGTCATTCACCGAACCTGCCCAATCTGCATCAGTAAATACCTCAACACTCCTTTGATTTGTCTTTTTGAAAAACAGACCTTTTCCAGGAGTAGACTTTAAATATCTTAAAATTCGGTAGACCGCCTCGAGGTGTTCTTCATAAGGTGTGTGCATAAATTGACTAACAACACTGACAGAGAAGGCAATATCCGGTCGAGTATGAGATAAATATATTAGTTTTCCAACCAATCTCTGGTATCTACCAGTATCAACAGGAACACTTCCCTCTTCCCAAAGCTTTACATTGGGATCCATGGGAGTCTCAGCCAGTCTGCAACCACTTAACCCGGTTTCCTTCAAAAGATCAAGAATATACTTTCGTTGAGAGACAACGATTCCTTTCCTTGAACGAGCAACTTCCATGCCAAGGAAATATCTTAGCGCTCCCAAATCCTTGATCTCGAATTCTAAAGCAAGGCTCTTCTTCAGTCTCTCTATTTCGATCACATCATCACCTGTGAGAATAATATCATCAACATAAACTATTAGCACAGCAACCTTTCCTTCATGAGAGAACTTGAAAAACAAGGTATGATCAGCTTGTCCTTGAGAATATCCTTGTTTTCTGACAGACTGTGTGAACTTCTCAAACCAAGCCCTTGGAGACTGTTTGAGACCATACAGGGACTTTTTTAGTTTGCATATTCTTGAGCCAAACTTTTCCTCAAAGCCCGGCAGACTATCCATGTACACTTCTTCCTCCAAGTTACCATTGAGGAAGGCATTCTTCACATCTAGTTGTTGCAAGGGCCAGTCCAGATTAGCAGCAATAGATAAAAGTACTCTCACCGTGTTTAATTTTGCAACAGGAGCAAAAGTCTCAGAATAATCAATGCCATATGTCTGGGTGAATCCCTTTGCTACCAACCTAGCCTTGTATCTTTCCACTGAACCATCAGAGTTGTACTTCACAGTGAAGGCCCATTTACAACCAACAGTGGTCTTCCCAGCTGGCAATGCCTCAACACTCCAAGTATTGTTCTTCTCAAAAGCTCTCATCTCTTCAAGTACTGCTTCCTTCCACTTTGGAACCTTTAGAGCCTCATGTACACTGTTAGGAATTTCTATACTGGACAATTGAGAGGTAAAAGCAGCAAGAGATGAAGACAATTTCGAGTATGATACAAATTTAGACAGTGGATGATTAGTATAAGATCTAACCCCTTTACGAAGAGCTATAGGAATGTCTAAATCAGAAGGCTTAGACTGGCTGTCGGGAAAAGAAAGAGAATTACCTGTAACAGACTCAAATTGTTGATTCGTCCTTGGTTCAGAATCATGGCTGTGCTGTAGAGTCAATTCGTCTTTCTTTTTCTTATGATTCTTCTTCAAGTAAACAATCCCTTTCCAAGTTCGGTCACCATCCTTAAATCTATTATCATGTTGTGACATTATAGTAGGCTCGATTTCCAAAAATTGTTGTTCAGAATTCTGATTTTTAGATTGTTTTTCAAATGTAGGCCTAGGTTCAGGGGAAACATTACTCATAATAGGAGGAGTTTCAAGGAATGAATCTTGGCCATTTACTGTAGGTGCAGAGATACTAGACTCAGACTCTTGCGAGAAAAACACATCATCTGAGAGATAAACATTGTCCGAGTTAAATGAATCTTCCTTAAAAATCTCCCCCTGAAGATGAATATCCTTAAAATATGGTTGTTTTTCAAAAAATGTAACATCCATTGTGACAAAACATTTTTTCGATATCGGGTCAAAACATTTATAGCCTTTCTGAGTTGGGGAGTTACCAATGAAGACACATTTTATATCTCTGGGCTCAAGTTTTTCAATTTTTCGATGTTCATGAACAAAAATCGTACAACCAAATATTTTTAGAGGTAGATCAGCAGAAAGTCTAGTAGTTGGAAAACAATTTGTGAAAACTTGGAAAGGAGTTCGAAATTGTAAAACTTTGGAGGGCATTCTGTTTATTAAGTACGCAGCAGTTAAAATAGCCTCTCCCCATAGATACTTGGGAACTTTAGTTGCAAAAAGTAACGCACGAGCCACCTCCAACAGATGTTTATTTTTTCTTTCTGCAACACCATTCTGTTGGGGTGTATCGATGCAAGAACTGTGATGAATTATTCCTTTTTCAAGAAATTTTTTTCCAAGGTCATGTTAAAATACTCTTTCCCATTATCACTCCTGAAAACTTGTATGTTAGTTTGAAATTGAGTCTGCACCATATTGTAAAAATTTTTAAAAACGCGTTCGGCCTCTGATTTTTCTTTCAATAAATACACCCAGCAGAGTCGAGTATGATCATCCGTAAATGTGATGAACCATCTCTTATTAGAAGGTGTACTTATCTTATTAGGACCCCAAACATCACTGTGAATAATAGTGAAAGGTTTTGATGGTTTATATGGTTGTGAAGGAAAAGATGTACGGTGATGTTTTGCAAATTCACATATTTCACAGTGAAACATAGATGGATCTTTATTGCCAAACAACTTAGGAAATAAATGTTTTAAATATTTGAAACTTGGATGACCTAATCTTAAATGCCATAACATAATATTATTATTGGAAACAGAAATAGATTCAAAGCAGGAACTTATTTGTTGAGATTGTCGCCTCGATTTAGATCCATCATCAAGGAAGTAGAGTCCTCCACTCTGTTTAGCACTGCCAATCATCCTCCCCGAGGTCAAATCCTGGAACACACAATGGGTTGGGAAAAAATTAGTTTGACAATTTTGATCACGGGCTAGCTTGCTGACAGACAAAAGATTACAGGAAAGTTTGGGAACGTGAAGAACATCGTGAAGAGTGAGTGATGGAGATACTATAATAGAACCTTTTCTTGCAATGGCTGAAAGAGAGCCATCTGCAATCTTAATTTTCTGATTACCTGCACAAGGATTATACGAAGAAAAAAGATTTGACAACCCTGTCATATGATCGGTTGTTTTCAGGTAATTACCTTTTTGAGCCAAAGAACAAGAAGGATTTTTCTGAGACTCGAGAAACTTGTACAGTTGGTCTATCTGCTCCTTGGTGAAAGGAAACGAACTTGAAGAAGACTACTGCTCTTGATCCGAGACACTAGCCTGAAGTGCACGCCCCTCTCCACCAGACTTCTTCTTCCAGTTTTGAGGCTTACCTTCCAAAATCAAACGAACGATTTGCGATCATTCCGTGTAATTTTTTCCATTTAGACGGTGGATATTTAATTGGAACGAATTCGTGGACCCTTCCGAACCACTAAATGAGATGGAGGAGTTCAGGTTCGAACTTGCGGTGCTTTCCCCTGACGCCACTGAGTCCTTGCTGGTCGCACCGGTTAAAGCCGTCTTCCACGGATTTTGGCCCGCCATAGGTAATCCCTATATCAGAACCTAGTGCTCTGATACCATGTAGAAAAATTGAATTTATTGAGAATTCTTGGATTCACATTACAAATGCCCCAATAGTGGTATTTATAGACCAACTATCCTATTACAAGAATAATCTAGAACTTCAAGAATAATCTAGAATAATAAACCAACTATCCTATTGTAGAAGATTACAGGAATATTCTAGAAAGTTAAGAGTAATCAAGAATAATCAAGAAGAATATCCTATTTTCTTGATTCTATGAGATTAGACTTCCGGATTCTTCTACACCTAGTTTTTCAAATCAGAGGGAAATGGAAGGGTTTGACATTTTAGGTTCAAAAGATCATTTAATGACTGGAAGGTAGAGAGTGTGGGTAGGTTGTTGGAGGGGGTGGAGTTTGCACAACTCTATTGGGAGAAGGGGGGATAGACGAATTTGGAAAGTCTTCATTATTTGAAAGGAAAGAGAATGAAACACAAGATAGCTGAGGTATGAGTTAGAGAAGGCTCCGTTCCTAGAGATTTATACTTTAAATCCAAATTTCTTAACCAAGAGTTCAGTTTTGGTAATTTGCATTATCATATGAGGGCTTCCTGTTCTGGTGGTACTTGGCTACTAAGGACAATGCTTGGTGGGTCAGGTGTTTTTCGTTGTTTGTATGTTCTGTTATGTTGTTTTTGTTTTGTCTACAGTAGGATGGTCGTCTTGGTCCTTGACCTCCTTTGTCTGTTTCTTTTATTTCTTGTTCAATGAAATCCCTTTATGTATCAAATAAAGGTAAAAATACTTCTGGTGGGAAGTTCTAAAAGAAGGAGAATTTGCTATCAGCTTTGTCGTATCAAATGTGCAAACTATTGTTTCTAGTTAATATCTAAGATTTAGATTTTGAGAAGTGTAATTTTCGCTTACAAACATGTCTGATGGACACCAATTTATCTTCATTTCATTCTCTTTTGACATTCGTAAATGGCAGATTATTATTTTATTTTTTCCTTCAATGACTTCACCCCAATCACCAGTTAAGATTTCTCATTATTTGTAATCAATTTCTTATTCCTGCCAACTTATAACATTCTTTATTGCTTATTAAGAAAAACCCCTATTGCATTCTTGTTAGATTTATGCTAGCCGAAAGTGATTCCCACAATCTTCTATCTATTCAGGATCATGCAGGGCATATATTTGGCGTTGATTCTACTCCCATGATAGAAAAGTTAGAGCAGTACAATGCCATTCTAGAGGTAAGTTTCTTGAAACTATGTCATTTACTTTGCTTCTTGAAATGTGTTGTTATTTGGGCAACTAGTTCATTTTTGTGTATATGCGTGCGTGCAAGGGATTGATTTTTCATCTACTCTGAATAAATTAGTGGATTTTCAAATTTGCAGTTCCTTCATATCAAGCTCAATACTTAGGTTGAGGCTGCTTTTTAACACTGCTTTCTTTGTTTTGCTTAATAGTTACTTTTTGGAAATTAAAAAAAGGCATGGTTCTAGGCTAGGGAATCCTCCTAAACAATCCGCTGCATAACACCCCAAGTAGTTATTGGGCATGTGAGGCTAAGGCATCCACAAAAGGTGATTTGGATGCACCTGAAGTAGTTCTTATGGGCAAGTGCGGCTAAGACATCGACTAGATGCTACATTTGCAAAGAGTATTTCATAATTAAACTAGTTATGGGTTTGCATTAAGAGCTGGAAGAAGACCAAATAACAGGTGTCGAAAAAAAAGTTTTTTGAATCAGTAAGGAGAAAATATCAAATCTTTTGAGGCCTTATTTGTTGCTTAGAAATTTTTTATGTATTATTAGTTGATAAGTTGCGGGAGAGAGTAAATTTAAAACTAGAACTATGGAGGGATACCTTGGACATTATGGTTTTTAAAATAAGTAGGATCAAAGTAGAGTATACTGTGCAACTTTAGCACCAACACTCTTAGGGATGAGCCAAGATGGTTACCTCAGAAATGATTACATTTGTGTCAATTTAGGAATAGCCTGAATGGCATATAAGATAAATGAAAGTCAATTGAGATGGTTTGGGCATATATACACAACGGAAAACAATGACAAAACATGGGAGGAATTTTTGTGTGTGTCAAATGAAGTGGATTGCTTAAGAAATAATCTGATGACACGTGCCTTGATAGAAAAAAAACAGTCCTTGAATGGCAGAATTGGATTAACATTGCCAACCCCAAATAGTGGGGTTAAGGTGTAGAGGGTGTTTGACATATATCATCATCTTATGCCTTATCCAACTATTGGGATAAGAAACACATCCTTTTTTTGGGATAAATAAATCCTTTTTTTTATGGGTAAACTGGACTTGAATCCACAAGGCCACAACCTCAGAGTTGCATTGCCGTATGTCAGCCCACTGAGCTGTGTGGGGCCCAGGGCAATACAAATCTCATTTTGCTATTCCATTCCATCGTGGGCTATCTCTTCAATCAGGGTTTCTGATATATGTAACACTCTATATTGTGTATGATTTTCACTTTACAATCATAGAGGCTTAAAGTTTTCTTTTTGAATTTCCTGCTATCCTTCATCAATCATATCCTGCAATGAGTTGGCCTCCCTATCTCTTCCAGAAAGTTACGGAAGTTCTGAAGAATCACTCTGGTCCTGGTGAATTACATGAAAATACCTTACTTCTTGTAATGGGTGATCATGGACAAACCATAAATGGTGATCATGGTGGTGGAACTGCTGAAGAGGTCTGATATTCATGAAATTCCATTCTTGTAGTTTTTTTTTGGTTCTCAAATTCTTAAGTTGATTAACTAATCAGAAAGCTATTCTTAAGCTGATTAGAGGCATATCTTATGCAGGTTGAAACCTCACTTTTTGCAATGAGTTTGAAGAATCCTCCAACTTCCCTATCATCTGGACTTGATACTTCTTGCAAATTAGATTTGGTATTCTTTTTTATTCTTTCTTTTAATGAAGGACTGGACATCATTCCATATGATTCTTTAACTGTTCAGGCAGTTTTATACTTTTATGGATGACTTGATTGTTGTAATTTCCTATTGGAAAAAAACACTTGGATTGCTTAGCTGACAGAAAAATGACTTGCATCAGTGGTCTTTTGTTTATATTTATCTTTTTTTCTCAGGTTTGGCTTATATAATTTTTTTCTCATTGGCTGTTACATTGTGTTTACTTTTCAAATTTCAGGATGGAAAGAAGATTTGCATTAGCTCCATACAACAGGTTAGGACATTCCTTCCTAGGTAGTAACCTTTGTGAATATTCTTTGATTCACATCATTTAAATAATAATTTGTCCGTATATAATGTTCATCTTGTTGATTGTTTGCTTGCAGCTTGATTTTGCTGTAACAATGACAGCACTACTTGGTGTTCCTTTTCCTTTTGGAAGGTGCAGTGTAAGCACTCCTGTCGATGTTTATTGTATATTATTATTCTATTTTCGGCACTACTGTATTATGGTGTTTCTTATAGGTGATGGCTATATTTTATTTACAAATTAGTGAATGCTAGAAATGTAGCTTGTATATACAACAGTGTAGTCAGAGGACTCTTAATACTTAGGGTGTCAATTCCACTTCAGAATTTTTCAATTCCTAGACATGTTTGATACTAAATAGGTACTAGGAAAATTCCTCAATATTTACTGACAAACGTACAGTTTCAATGAAAATTCTCCTATTTTTCTGTCATTTTCACAACATTTCCGGCATTTCCATAAAAACTGTATTAATTTTCATATTGATTGAAATATTTTCATTTCCAGACTTTGCATAGACACCGAAATCAAAATTTAAGGCCTTGCCTAGAACCAATTATTGGACAAGTTTTCATCTGATGGACACTGTAACGATAGCAAGTATTTGGTTTTTATTGCAGTTTTATCCTTGGAAGGTTCCCATTTGCTAAATTTTGACCACTTATTTTCATTTACGTGCAACACCAAATGGAATTCTATCTCTATATCATCATCAAAGCCTAATCCCCAAAATTTGGGTTGGTTGAATGAATCCTGTTCCTCTATTCAATTCTGTCTAAAGGCATGCCTTATGTTAATTCAAATGTGTTCATATCTGCTCTCACTTTACATTATCTCTTTGATATAAACTTTGAACCTCTGTTTGCTACTCAATCAATGTTTAATGGGCCATGACTGTTAGATGCTATTTGTTACAGTTATTTCATTTCAACTTATGTTAGGATAATTCTCCTTTCTCTGAGATAGCACTCACTAGAAATAATTCTTTCAGTATTGGACGTGTTAATCCTCAACTATTTGCTTTAAGTGCTGGTACGTGGAATCAACCTAGGTCAAATACCCCAAATTGCAAAAGTTGTTCATACATGAAATGGATGCAAAACTATGCTAATGTTCTCTGCGTCAATTCCTGGCAGGTATTCTTTCTACTATCTTGGACCGATTTTAACAATTGAATCGCGGCATGTTTTGGTTAATTTAAGGCAATTTAATTTAAGCAAGATTTTTGTCCCTCTCATTGTCAATTTTTTCCTACTGGTCTGTTTCTTACTTCTTTTTTTCCCAATTCGTAAAGAATAACTTTTGAAGTATGATGATTGCATATTGATACCTTATACAGTGATGACATCCTTGTTGGTGTTTTTTAGAAGCATGTGTTTTAAATCTTTAGTGATGTCTTTTATTTGATATACACAATTATATATAAATTACCATTTTGGAAGCTTAAAATTGTTTGAATATTTTCCATGAAGAAGTTTGTCTTCATTTTTTCACTATAAGGAGAAAGCTCATGCATGTGTTGCGTTGGGAATATGGTTTTATTGAAGTAGAAGACCATGGAGAATTCTATGTATCTACTAAGAAAGTATTTCCACCATGGATGCCTTTACCCTCCGTTGCAGTTAGCCCCTTGTTAGATATATTTGTATTACATTTGTGCCATAAGGGCATACATGTAATTTCATTTATTTTCTAGTTTTATGTATACCACGGTTCATAGTGAGAGATTCAAGTTCGACTCTTACCACTTTCTCTTACTTTTCTTCTCTTCTTCTCTAAACTTTAATATGATCTTTTGTATGGTATTAGAGCTTCTCTAGTGATCAGATTTTCGTCCTCTTTTTCTTCCGCATTTTTTTCCTTTTTCTTTTCTCTCTTGGTATAAATCAGATTTTTCTGATTTGATTTATACCTGTTATCCTCTTGGTGGTTAAAATCCTTTATTTGAAGGATTTTTTCTTTGAGGTTTGGCAACAAGAAGATGCTTAGATTGTTACTTGGTTGTGGAACAGTATAGAGCCGTATATCAGTGTTAACTTCATGTTTTTGGATACTTCTAAGGTGATTTGGGAATGAGTAAGGCACATGTATTCGGGATCTAACAATATAACTTGGATTTGTAAGATTACTCAACAGTATTTCTTCTTACAGTAGGTAATAAAACTCTAGATCAAACCTTCACTTCATTGATGCGTATGCGTGAATAACCGAATCAATATCAACCTATTTCTAATGATATCATTCAAATGTAGAAGCAAATGGAGGATATGAATGTTATTCTTCTTCTTTCATCCCTCCGATCAGAGTATGATGTAGTCAAGTCTTAGATTTTAGAAAGTCCTGATCTCCCTTCGTTTATAAATGTTTTTTCTAGGCTAAAGAGAGCTACTTTATCAGATAGTGGCTAACCTACGAGTGATTGCTCTGTTTTAGCTACTCTTGGAGATCATGGTGGTCGTGGTCACAAAAGAATTTGAGAAGAATAATTGTCGAGTCTCTTTTTGAGAGCTTGACAGGAATTTATATTAATAAAATAGTCAAAAGACAAAAATGCCTTTACAAATCAGAAATAAACAAAAGTTAAGTAACAGCTATATCTAAATAACAACTAAAGCTAAAATAATTAGATTATTTCCAATACTCCTCAAGTTGTGACAAATATATCAACTAAACCTAACTTGACAAGGTGAGAATTAGTGATAGAGGGATCAATAGACTTCGTAAGCATGTTAGCAAATTTATCCGAAGAAGGTACTAAGACTGTCTAAAGATCACCAGATTGAACTTTCTCATTGAGAAAGTGAATATAAACCTCAATATGCTTAGTTCTTTTGTGAAGAATTGAGTCAGAAGCAAACATGATAGCAGACTTGTTGTCACAGAACAAAGTAGAAGAATCATAGATAGGAAATCTCAACTCTTTCAGCAAAGATCGAAGCTAAGTTAGCTGACATGTGCCAAGCGCCATAGCACGATTCTCAGCTTCAGCAGAAAAACGAGAAATCACATTATGTTTCTTATTTTTTCACGAGATAAGGTTAACACCATAAAAAGTACAGAAACTAGAGGTAAATCTCCTATCTGTGAGAGAACCAACATAATCAGCATCTGTAAAACAAGGCAAATGCGGCTGAGCAGTGGAAGAGTAGAAAATTCAAGACCAGGATGCGACTTTAAGTCGTGAAGGATAAGATAAACGACATCAAAGTGAGAGGTACGTGGAGTATGCATGAACTGATTGACCATACTAACAGCAAAAGACAAGTCCGGTCTAGTGTTAGATAAATCAAACGACTTACAAGTCTCTAATAAGAAGGATCCGATAAAGATCACCAGAGTCAGCATGAAGACAATGATTCTGATCCATAAGGTAGGAAGTAGGACGACAACCAAACATCTCAGTAGCCTGAAGAAGGTACAATGTGAATTTACTCTGAGATAACGAAATACCACATAGAGAACGAATCACTTCTATCCCTAAGAAGTATTTGAATGGACCTATGTCCTTAACCTAAAAAACATGACCCAATAACACCTTAACTCTGTCAATACATTGTTCATCATCTTCAATCACAATAATGTCATCTACATAAACCAAAACAATGGTGCAACGATACCATCCACTCATCGACGAACAAAGCAAGTATGATCTGAGTGACATCTAGAAAATTCTATAGATAAAATAACTTTAGAAAAATGCTGAAATTAAGCTTGCTAGGACTGCTTCAGGCCATACAGAGACTTAAGAAAATGGCATACCTTCCCAGAATACTCCTCCTGAAGATGAAACCTTGGAGGAGGGTATATATAAATAACCTCAAGTGGCCAGGAGTTACACGCAGCTAGAGAGATATAAAGTCGAATAGTGGAGAGTTTGTCTGCAGGAGCAAACGTGACACCAAAATCTTTTCTTGGAGTCTATGTAAATCCCTTAGCAACTAGGTGTGCCTTATACTGATCAATAGTGCCATCTGCGAGATATTTCATAGTGAAAACCCATTTACAACCAACAGTCCGCTCCCCAGATTGGAGAGTAACGAGCTTCTAGCTATTATTTTTTTGCAAAGCATCTATCTCAGAAGTCGTAACTTTAATCCACTGAGGGTCTCACAAAACCTCTGATACAAACTGAGGAACTCGAATAGAGTCAGTGGCTGCAAGGTAGTCCTGATAAGAGGAAAAAGATCCTGATAGGAAACAAACTAGGTAATAGGATGATCAGTAACACACCCTCGCTTATCTTTGCGAAAGGTAATAGGTAAGTGAGAGTCAGAAATATAAGGGATAAAAATAGGTATATGTGTGGAGGTAAGAGATGATATACCTGAATCCAATGAGGAGGTTGGCAAGGGTGTAACGGGACGAGGGCGACAAGTGTAGGACGAGGGCGACAAGTGTAGACCTTAAGCTCAGGCGAAGATGGAGGAAAAACTGGAGACGGGTCCTGCAAAGTAGATGTGACATGAAAATATGGAATATTTTCAAAGAAAGTAACATCCAGGTAGTATGACATGGTGAGAAACTGTATCATAACACCGATACCCTTTTGACATACAGGAGTAACCCAAGAAAACGCATCGAATGGTTTTGTCATCCAATTTTGTATGATTGGGAGTCCTGTCGTGAATAAAACATGTGCACCCAAAGACTCGAGGTGTAATAGGGAAGAGAATGCTATCAGGTTGAAGGACATGAAGAGCCACCTGTCCCTCTAAGGTGCAACTCGGAACACGGTTAATAAGAAAAATTGCAGTGAGGACTGTTATTTTTCAATATGCTTTTGGAACAAGCATTTCGCGAAAAAGACAACGAACAATGTTCATAAGATGATGATTCTTACGTTCCGCCATCCCGTTTTGCTCAAGAGTAGAATGACAAGTCAATTGGTGAAGCATACCATGCTCATGAGTTGGGAGCGAATCCCATCAGATATATATTCCCCCCCGCCCTCCCCCTCCCCCTCCCCCCCCCCCCCTATTATTAGACCTAAGAGATTTAACAGTGATATTGTACTAAGTTTGAATCATCTAAGAAAGTTAACAAAAATTGGGAGCATCTTAGAACGAGAATGCATCAGATAAACCCAAGTGCAACAAGAATAGTTATTTGTAAATGTAACTTAATCTATGACCATTAAAGGCAGCAGCAAAGGAAGACCCTCACACATCAGAATAAACTAAATGAAATATTGCATTAAATCGATGCATACGAGGAATATAAGTACATGTGTGTTTAGAAAGTTCACACACAGAGTACTGCAAATTGTGTCTTTTACAAGAAAATTTTAAAATAGGAAATAAAGAACATAAGTGCTGAAAATTGGCATGTCCTAAGCGAGCATGCCATAAATCTAGAGTCTAGGATGAAAACGTGTGGCTCCTAGAGGACGGAAGCACGTAAATCGGAACAATAATAGGTTGAGATCCAAACAAGTACAACCTATCCCTTTCATACCCCTTGCCAAAAATCCTCGTTGAAGTCAGGTCTTGAAAAATACAGTGAGTAAGAAGAAAGGTAACTGAGTAATTTTGAGATTTGGTAATATTACTCACAAATAAAAGATTAAAAGATGGGTGAGGGACATGAAGCACAGAATCTAGGAAAATTCCAGAGGATAAATGGATGATACCCTTGCTATGGATAAGTGTAAGAGATCCATTAGCAAAGTGAACCTTCTTATGCGTGGTGGGAAAAGTAGAAGAAGTAAAATGGCTAGACTCACCTGTCATGTGATTAGAGGCACCAGAATCAATAACTCATGTCAAAGGAGCAAAGCCAGACTGAGTGATATGGAAAATAGAGGATGACTTGGAGGCGTAGTAATTGAGGCTACAGTCGAAGATGAGTGAGTATGAGGATGAATTTGATCCCAAACAATAATAGCAATCTGAGTTTGTAGTTGCAAATCATTAGTGCCAAGTGAAGAAGGAGGATCAATGAGAAGAATGGATGACGACTCTATTATAGCCACATGAGTAAACTGTCCAAAAGTTGGAGTGGCAGGAGAACACAATAGATAAGGATAGAGTTGAAAGCAACGGGCCTTCTCATTACCATCCTTCCCATAATGATTGAAAGTAAGGCCACTCCCTTTACCACGACCACGGCTGCCACGATTACGATTCCCAGATCCTGAGGTACGAGAGTTGGAGAAACTCAAGTTGGTTGTTAAAGTCATCTGATTTGTAGTTGGAGTAGAAAGAATTCTAAGGACCTGAGTCTGAGAAGGAACAATACGACAACGATGCTCATCATTGTCAATAGTCACAGTTATCTCAAATAAAAGAGGTAAAGTAGTGGTATTAAGGATCTAGATCCTATGTGCCTCAAACTCAGGGCGTAAATCCATAAGAAACTGATATATCTGTTGTCAAGCAATCCTCTTAACCACAAACCTGGTTGTTTCTGCAAATAACTCAGCCATAGACTCATAATGAGAGAGCTCCTCCCAATAGGACTGAAGAAAACCCAAATAATCAGCTACAGTCTGTGTTCCTTGTGTAGCCTGAGTAACGTCTCGGTAAAGCTCATAAATCCTCGAGTCATTCCTAGTATAAGCATATGTCTGAGTGAGGGTTGATCACAAAGATGGAACAGTTTCATAATACATAAACATAGTTTAAATTTGCTGCTCCTTTGAATTAAATAGCCATCCAAAAATAGTGCAGTTATCGATCTCCCATTGTTTAAATTTGGGATCAGTGAGGAGTGGTTTAACAACGGTTCCCAAAAGCCATCAAAATTTTTTTCTACTACCCAAGTAAAGTCGTACAGACCGAGGCCAGGACTGAAAATTCCGACTATCTAGTAGGGCATTGGTTATGCACTGGACTGAAGAATTTGCCCCAAGAGTTGTGTTGGAATCCTTGGTCTTGTAGGTTGTCGTCATTATGCACTATAAACAACAAAACTTTGGATCGAAGGGAGATCTCCCGTAGTAGTATTATTAAAAGGCAACAACAAAGACAAAAATTAATGGCAACAACACAAATCTGAGACTGTTAATGTCGTATACCACCAAAGACCCACCTAATTGCTGCCACAAGGTTAACACAAGTCCAAAAAGTCACCTAGTTGTTGTAGTACACCTAAACATCAATTGTTGTTGTCATAGGGGTAACACAACTCCAGAAAAAACCCTTAGTTGCTATCGATAGCACCAAACACTGTTGCAGCAACTGCAGTTATCGTAGGGCTAACACAACCCCAAAAAATCACTTATATTGCTGTCGGCAGCACCAAACACTGCCCCAAACAATGTCTTAGGTCATAAAAGAGTCTCTACACAGCCACTGCTGCTGGCGCAGGGGTAACACAATCCCAGAAATTTGACTTAGTTGCTGTCAGACAAATCTGTTGTTGTCGCAGGGGTATAATAACCCTAGAAAAGTAACCTAGTTGCAGTCTGACTAACCTAAACAACAACTACTGCTGTCGTGGGGCAGAAAAACTACTAAGGGGTTTGTCGCAAGGCAGAATACCTCCCAACAACACTACCAATTCCTGTTGCAGGTTAGAGATCTGTCAATAGGGTTGTTGCAGAGCAGAAATCTGTCCAATTGTTGCTATCACAAGACACCAAAACAATTTAATTAGATGAACAAACCCTAACGTAGGGTAATAACACAATGAAGAAAAATTATCACAGCATGTGATTAAATCCTTATCGTAATATGCGATAAAAGGAAATAGAGAAAAAGAAATAAAAGACCCCCGAAGGGGAGAAGGTCTAAGGAAGCTACTTGAGGTCAGGGTTTAGTGAATAAAGAGGAGAAGAAAACAAGGAAGAAGGAAGGGAACCAAGGATAGGGGACAAAATTCTTTGGCTTTGATATTAAGAAGAATTTTAGAAGAATAATTGTCAAGTCTCTTTTTGAGAGCTTGGTATGAATTTAAATTAATAAATTAGTCAAAAGAGAAAAATGCCCTTACAAATCAGAAATAAATAAAAGTTATATCTAAATAACAACTACAACTAGATTATTTCCAATAGAGGTGATAGTAGAGATTTAGGGGAAGGCTGTGGAATCCGAAAGTTTACCCATTATCGTAGTAATGGGCACACTATTGACTTTTGTTAGGATTTTCATGGGAAACCAGTTGTCTCTTAGGCCTCATTATGTGCAGCTCAGGATGTTGTGTAACCTACTATTTCATTTGATCAGAGTATAGAGAAGGAATCCATTATCCTTTCTCGAGAGAAGTATGATAAACTAGTCTCAAACTCATCAGCTACTACTACTTTAGCCCAGACAGGTAAGGTATTCACTTGTTTATTATCACCTATGAGGCCCTGAATCATTGATTTTGGTGCATCAAATCACATGACAAGTAATTTTCACATGTTATCATCTCTTTCTCCATCTTTTTGTCAAAACATTAAATTAGATCATTTTCAAAAGTTGTTGGATTAGGAACTTCTAACCCAACCTTAATCTTTCTTTACCCTTAGTATTTTATGTTCCTAAATTTTCATTTCGTCTTCTTCCTGTGAGTCAATTTACAAAGAAATTGGATTGTTTAGTAACATTTTCCCCTTCTCACTGTGTGTTTTACGATCTAAAGACGAAGAACATGATTGGTGGCAGGTGTGAAGTAGATGGTTTGTATCTTCTCAATAGTGTTACTGTCTTAGCAATTCTTCATTCATCTTCTAACACCTTTTAGTGGCATTGTCGACTTGGTCATCCTTTTCCTCGTGTTTTCCAAAATCTACTTTTTTGCTTTAAATAAATACTTCACACTTAGTTGTGAAACGTGTTAGTTTAACAAACACCATCGACTGTGTTTTCCACTTAGTGTGAGTCGTAGAGAGTCCAACTCTTTTCGTTTGGTGCATTATGTTGTATGGGGTCTTTACCCACTACTTCTTATTTAAGTTTTAAATATTTTGTTATTTTTGTGGATGACTATTCAAGGATGATTTGGTTATTTTTAATGAAGGATCGTTCTGAGTTGTTTAATATATTTCAAAAGTTTCATATGGAAATTCGAATCCAATTTGGTACTTTTTGCAATTTTCTTTCTGATAATGCAAAAGAATTTTTTCTACGTCATTATACTACTTATTTGCAGTCTGGCGGTATTATCCATTGATCATCTTTTGTTCATACCCTCCAAAAAAATGGGTAGCTAAACGTAAAAACAGTCACCTTATTGAGGTTGCTTGTGCTTTAATGTTTCATATGAAGGTTCCCGAATATTATTGGAGTAATGTTGTGCTTATTGTTTGTTATCTCATCAACCGTATGCCTACTACTGTCCTTGATGATACTTCTCTACATTAAATCTTATTTCCTTAAGGTCTTATTTTTCATTTTCCCCGTGTTTTTTGGTGTGTCTGTTTTGTTCATCACTTGGGTCTTGGTTGTGATAAGTTAGATCCCAAGAGTTTGAAATGTGTGTTTCTTGGAAACTCTCGTACCCAAAATGGTTATTGGTATTATGGTCCCACATTATGCAAACATTTTGTTTGAACTGATGTTACATTTTTCAAGTTTACACTATATTTCTCTACTAGGTTATCTGTTGATGCTACATTCGAGAATATTCCTTTACCTGTTCATGTTCCTATTTCTGAACTCATTCCTACTACACAACTTCGAGTTTATCATAGGAGGACTACTAGGAGGATCACTACTGCATTGCCAACACCAACTTATTTGTCATCTGAAGATCTATCTCCACCTCTTATACTGGTACCTCCTTCTGTTTAGGAAATGGATGTTCATCTTCTAGTGAATTACTTATCGCTATTCTCAAATGTACCCGTTATTGTTTTACTAGACATCCTATCTCTAATTTTGTTTCTTATGTTTCGTTGTCTTCTTTAATGTTTTCTTTAATCTCCACTGTGTCTTCTGTTTTTATTCCTAAGAATCTCCAGGATGCCTTATCTCATTGAGGACAACCATGGTTGACGAGATGGATGCTTTACATCATAATGATATTTGATTTTTGATTTTTCTTCCTCATGGGATATTTTGTTGGTTGTAGGTAGGTCTACATTGTTAAATTTTATTCCGATGGCATAGTTGACAGATTGAAAGCTCGGCTAGTTGCTAAGAGATACACATACTTTGGAGTTGACTATGCTAAGACTTACTCTCTAGTTGCGAAAATTACTTCGGTTTGAGTGTTGATTGCATTAATTGTTGTGTCTGATTGGCCATTATATCAATTAGTCGTTAAAATTGCATTCTGACATGGTGATTTACATGAGGAAAGATATATGAAGCAACTACCTTGGGTCATTGCTCAGGGGGAGACTAGGAAAGTTTATAAGCTTCGGAAAGCACTCTATGGTTTGAAGCAATCTCTACAGACATAGTTTGGTAAGTTCAGTGATGATGTTCTTGCATTTGGGATGATACAGTGTCAGACAAATCATTCAGTTTTCCATCAGAAAACTGAAAAGGGGTATGTCTTGCTAATTGTCTATGCTAATGACATTGTTTTGACTGGTAGTTATGCTGATAGGATCCAAAGGTTGAAGTCTTATCTTCAACAACAATTTCATACCAAGGACTTGGGAAAATTGAGGTATTTCCTTAGTATTAAGGTGCCTCGTTGTCTTGTTCAAGTCATGGTATTAGTCTCTCTCAGAGGAAGTATGTTATAGATTTGTTAGAAGAGACATGGTTACTTGGGTCCAAATCAGTGAGTACCCCCATGAATCAAAAGTTGAAATTTATAGCTAAACAACAAGCAGATACAGGAGGTTTGTTAGAATGTTGAATTATCTCACCATCACAAGAGCATACATCTCATATGTTGTTAGCATTGTCATTCAGTTTATGAAAGCACCTAGGATGCCACATTGGGTAGTTGTTCAACATATTATGAGGTACCTAAAGGGATTTGCAGGACGTGGTTTGTTGTACAAGCCTAATGATCATACTCGGATTAAGGGATATACGATGTAGCTAGTCCGATTCTCCCTCAGATAGGAGGTCTACCATAGGTTATTGCACCTTCATAATAGATACTCTTGTATCATGGGAAACCAAAGCAAAGGCAAACAATAGTGGAGACATTTTCTCTAGGAGATTAGTTTCATAGTAGAGACACCTATGAGTTTTCTATGTGATAACCAGGCAGCCATGCATATAGTTTCCAATCCTGTGTTTCACGAGCGATCGAAGCATATCGAGGTGAAATGTCATTTTGTTTGTGAGAAGCTTCTGAGTAGTGAAATTGGCACAACGAATGTCAAGTCTGAATATCAACTTGCTGATATGCTTACCAAGTCGTTGGGAAGTGATAGCCTTACAACCTAAGGACTAGTCCCACAAGGGATGTCGGGTACCCTACATTATCAAAAGTATAATGATTTTGTAACTCAACCTGATAGGGTGACTCAAAAACTCAACTGATGGGGCAGGTGCAAGCAAGAATCGTAGATTTTTCCCTTGGGATACACGGCTGCACATCCCCATAAAATGTATGCAGTTGTGTATCCCAAGGGAAAAAAATCTACAGTTCTTGCACCAACACTTGTCATGTCAGTGAATTTTTGAGTTACCCTGTCAGGTTGAGTTACAAAATCAGCACTCTTATAAAAAGAAAAAGAAAAGCTCCGTATTGAGATTTGGTGTGATTTCTTCAGTCCATAAATAATGTGGTACATGATTGGACAGTTTCATATAGAAACACTTATCTCGAGCTCATGGGTGGGTCCATCGAAACTTGGACTAAGAGATTATATTAGTGGGCCCAAAACTTATATGTGACATGGCATCTTTAAAAAATTCTTCAAATTTAGATCTTACAAACTCATTTTTTTGAAGTAGTTTTGTTATTTCATTTGAAAATGATAATTTGTTAAATATAAACAAAGAAAACTATACATTTTATTCAGAGAAGAACATCGAAAAAGTAATGGTGGGATAGAAATGGTACTTAAAATTATGCGTTACCTCAAGATCGAAATTAAGCCAGGGTGATGTATTTCTTCCAAGAATGTCGAAAAATTAAGAGTGGGATAGAAATGGTACTTAAAAACAGGATATGATCTGCAATGGGATGGATTCAGAGCCACTTGTTGGAATATTCCATTTTCTTAGCTTGGTTGACGATCCAGGTGCATAATTGACTATGTAAAATTTGAAATTATTAACGGTGAAGGAAACTACCAGATTAGGGTTTAGTGAATGTAGATTTATAAATAAGAAGGAAACTTACGTGGTGTTGGGGTGTGTGACCAAAGGGGATATGTGATACCTTGCATTATCTAAAAAAATAGAACAACAACAAGGGAAACATTAATTTAGAAGATGATTTTATTTATACTTTCTAGATCAGAAATCTGACTTAAGCATCTGATGCTCTTCGACATATACTGCTTTGGTGCTCAACTAGAAGATGCATATACTTCAAGTGCGGGATCGACGGTAGTGATCTTGAGGTAGTGGTGGTAATTAAAAATCATGAGTTTGAAGTAGTTTCATAGACAGTAGATTTGCACTCTGATTTATAGCCACTAGTGCAAGTGGTGGATTAGCTGTGCTAATGAACCACATGAACTTGATTCTGTATACTTAGGTGGATTAGCTGTGCTAATAAATCACAGGAACTTGATTCTGTGTTCCTTCGTTGTTGTACTTTTCAGTACGGCTAATTTATTTAGACATTTTTTGTTTCATGGGTAAAAGTAATCTATTAACCCTATCTTATCTATATGTCATTTTACTGATCTACTACTTCATAAAGATTGAACCCCTATTTTGATAAAAATAGCATCAATCGACTCCAATCACTTTCAAAAATTGCATGAATTTAATATTTTATAAAACCAAAAAATAAATTTGAACTTGACTTGAGTTTGTTAGGATCAGACTTGGGCTTAGCTGACTTAGCAGAGGGGGGGGGGGGGGGGGTTACAACTGGTCAAAAGTACAGTCACTCTCTTTAGAATTGAGTTAATCCAAACCATCCAATCAAAATGTTCTATTTGCTATGGTGCACCACGATCCACAGTATCATAATTTTATTATTTGTGTCATTTGAAACTGTCTCATATGTGTGAGAATATGAGTTTGGTCTCTACTTGCACATCTTCAGCAACTGAACCCCCATCAAGAAGGGTGGTTGACAATAAAGAGAAGATTTAAAAAATTGTAAACCTTTTCATTAGACAGCTAATCTTGACGCCATCAACAACAACACAAAACTCAAGGCCCACATATCCTACTTTATCCATTCCCCATATGCGAAGTTTCTTGAGTGAAAGTAGCTGCCCGAGCATAGGTGGGGGGGATGTTGGGTTTCACATGATCTATAGTTAGTTAAATTAATGACCACCAGTTTGGAAAATGATGGATGCCCAATCCAACTTGGAAATCTTACACCATTGTAGCCATTGATACTTAGCATTCTGAGATTTTGGTGAGGTTCAAGGATTTCAAGCATCCTCTCTTTCTCCTCCTCAACACTACTACCACTTATTGCAATATCCATAGCATCATTATCATAATCCCATTCCAATTTCAGCTCCTCAGTGTATTGTTTATTCTTCAATACAGTTACAGTGCTCTCTCTCTCACTATCCACATTTTGAAGCTCTGAAATCTTCAATTTACCTCTCAGGTTGATCAATTTCATCAGCTGTCCTATCTCATGTCCGCTCTCTTTACCTACTACGAACTTTGACAGTGTTTGTAAACATGTTTAGTATTCTTAGTATTCCCTCATGTATGGGTTGGCTTGCCCAAGTTGCACCTGGTGCTCTCTATTTATGGGTTTAATCAGTCTCAATGTATGATCCGTTCTGATCTATAAAATATTTGCCTGAATCGTGGATTTGGGTTTTGATAGGCTTGATTTGAAAAGGATCCTATTTTGTGACATATAGAATTGGTTTTGGAGCTATTATGGTAATATGTGAGGAAACATTTACTTGCGTTCTTGACTCACAAAAACTGGCTCAATGGAAAACACACAATCCAAGATCCAATCATGGTTTGAAATCTAGTCCGAGTTGTCTCCGTATCGTCCACCACTGAGACAAGTGTCTCAAAGACATTGTTTCTGTGTAATAAGCTGGGATTATATGATTTATATTCTCCAATTTGAGGGGGAGTGTTAGATATATCGGTATTTTATATATGTGCCATAAGGGCATATGTATAATTTCATTTGCTTTCTAATTTTATTTATACGGTTCATTGTGAGATTGTCAAGTTCAACTCCTCTCACTTTCTCCACTCTTTTCTTCTTCTCTTTTTTTCTAAAACCTAATCTGATCTTCTACACACCTAAACATATTGTATAGCCAACAAATCCTGGCGAATGTTCCAGATCCTATAAAATTATTTGTAGTCCTTGGAGAGTTGGGCTGTTTGATGTACCTTTCAAGCAGCATCGTGGGAGTGGCCTCAGTAATCAAACTTACTATGGCAGCGAAGGCACACATCTGAGGCACACTCATAGAATGACCAATGACACTCGGTTTCTCAGTTAGATAATGCCCCTAAAATAAAGTTCACATCTAGCTTTTGGGCTTATAGATGGAACCTTAGTCACTCCCTTGAAAGGGCCAAATCCTGAAGCCTGGCCTGACATCCCATTCCATTGACTACCTTGGTTTAACATCCCGGCATTGGAACAACAGTGACAAGAGCATGTAGTACTGGTATCTGTGTTTCAAAAGAAAGAAACAATAGCATATTTGTTTCCCTAAACAACTTCCCGCAGATTGTTGCCCTCTGCAAATAGTTGTTTGGAAATAAAGAAACAATAGAATATCTGAAGACAGGTACTGAAGGTTTTGTGATAGACAAGATCAACTCAGTGAGGTGTTCTCTTGGTGTGCTAGCCAGAATAATTCAAGGGGTCGACTATACTCACTTCAACTCAGATTGAAATGCTACAATCGTGATTCCTTGAGCAAATGATTTTGTTCCCTGTTGTTGCTCCTGAGTGCCTTCTCTCACTAGTGTTCTCTGCGTAAGCTTTTGGGTTCAACAACCCCCTGCCCCCTCCTCCCCCAACCACCACCACTGACACACATACGTTAATTTTTCACACTTTACCAACAGAAAGAAGTAACTACATTACATTTACAAGATTTTTTTTATTATTATCATATAGCTGTAGAATTTGATAACAAAATTAACTCCAATACTTTGTTCAAATTTTGTTCTCTGGAATGTTTTGAGATATGTAAAATCAAAAACTTTAGAACTAGAGTTGGGCCTTTTGGGAACTAATTCTAATTTACACCTTCAAAATTTATAACGATCCACTTCAGCAAATGTACTAGAGTCAAGTAACTTTGGATAGAAATTTCAGTTATAATTGTAACACTCCTGCTTCATTAACGATAACTTTCTGTTTTATGCATCACCTTCTGTTCACACTGATTTTGCTCTTGCAGGTAAAAAGATATATTGATGCCTATTCAGCATCATCGGTTATTGGGTTTCCTTCTGAAGACATGTTGCATGTAGAAAACATGTATGCTCAGGCACAGGATATTTGGTCACATGGCGTAAAGAATTTATTCTTATCTGAGAGTGAGCTCCCCAGTGGAAGCTGTAATACTTCATTAACTGATCTCCGTGAGAAGATTGATGCATATTCAAATTTCCTAGCAAGTGTTGCTGAGCTTGCCCGCTCCAAATGGACTGAGTTTGATTTAACTAATATGGGTGTGGGTCTGGGTATTTTGCTACTTTCACTTTTCATTCATATTGTTGCTATTTGGAGGGCAAACAAGCTATGCCAGAGTTCTTTTCCTTCCATTGGTGATCATGGGATTTCTTTAAGGTTCATTTCTGCGCTTTTTGTGGTGGCAGTACGTGGATGCAGCTTTCTTTCAAATAGTTACATTTGTGAGTTCTCATTCTCTGTCACTGTTTCATGTTATCTCTAATGTACATTCTTTACGCATCTCTAATGCATTTTGTTTCTTTCTGCTTATAATTTTGTTTTCTTGATTTCAGTGGCGGAAGGAAAAGTAGCAAACTTTCTTTTGGGCACAACTGGTATTCTCAATTTACGGTATTCTATCACAAGGAAGAAGATGTTAATTGAAGTTAGTTCTATTACCTCATCTATTTGTTATGTTTCTTTTTGGAGAATCTTATTGGAAACTAAACATCTTTGAATATGTTATCCTGACAGAAAAAGTGATACAGAGGAGACATTTTCTTCTCTGTGATGCTAAGTCTTTCTAGTTTGTGTGTGCAGGCAGTTGCATTTCTTCTGTTGAATTCCATTCTCAGATTTATCACTGATATTGGGCTATCAAAGCAAGCTTCAATATTTATGAACATATTTCCTCTGAGGATGCTTGGAATTGATAATGACCATGCCATTTGGATGTTTATTCCTGAGATCATACCAATGTTGGCTCTAATTGTATTAGCATACCTGTTGTACAAGAGCGCTGCTGGCAATCATTCTTGGAGGGTTTTAAAGTATTTTGTTATTGCTGGAACGATATTAAGTTATGTACTTATTGCAGTGCATTGGGCCTTGGAAAGTGAAATGCTAGCTGTGCCTTCGGTGTTTGAAGGTGTTGAAAGAAATTTTGTACCACGGATAATTTATGCTATTGGATTTGGACTACTGGCATTGTCAACATTTGCTCAGTTGATAGAGAAGAAGACATCAAATTACATAGAAAATATAATTATTAAAACAGTATTCATGTTATCTGCATCAAGTTCAACAATCATAATGTTATTGGGAAGACAAGGTCCCTTGGTTGCCTTAGCATCTGTAATTGGAGGTACTTTTTATGAGTTGTTTGTCTTGTATTTTGCTTACAATAATCTGCAAAATTACCAGTCCCTTTCCAGTTCATATATTCCATTTTTGAATTTGAAATTATTCAATTTGTAATCGAAAATTTTATTGTTAATTTTCATATATTACTCATGTCGCTCGTGGAATTCTATTTGGTTCCACAATATTTTATTTGGCCATTAAATTTGATGGATTTCAAAGTGGGCATTTTCTTATTTAAATGAGTTGGTGGTATTGATGAGATTTACTTATTACAGGATGGTGCATAATAAGGTCGGGGATATTGGAACTGAAGACCAAGGATGGAACTGTTGGAGTTTTAGCCACTGATCCTCTTCCTGTGGCCCAATGGAGCCTTCTAGCCGTATGTCTATTTTTCTACACTGGTCATTGGTAAGAAGCTTGACCTTGACCTTGACCTTGGGTTTTTTGCTCCACTGATTGAGCCATTTTTCAGTTGGTCATTTAAGATGAACCTCAGCTTAACCATTTTCATGTTCAAATCGTTATGGTCTCTGAAAGAAAACTTATTACGTTAGAGATTCTAGTGTTCTCATTCTGTCCTTAAGCTTCTTAGCATCTGTCTGGTTCTCGTCATCTGATCAACGCAGCAATTTAGTGTGGCTGCAATATTTGTCTAGCTGATCCATTTAAATGATTTTCTATCAATACTATTATTGCTTTGCAGTATTTGCTAAAGCTTTTGTTGTTATTTTAGTTAAAGTTTGGTTCAACTTGCTTAGAAGTCCACCTCTGTGATAGCTGTACATCTTGATGTTTAAAGGACTTCTACTTTGAATAGTACAAAATCTCTTCTCAGTAGTTTACTCACTTTTAGTTAATTCCTTGTAACCTGGATAAATTTTCACAGGTGCACTTTTGATGGCCTTCGATATGGTGCTGCATTTATTGGGTAAGTGGGAATTAAAGTTTCCATGTTCTTATTATTTTAATGGAGCCTATGCATGGGATTATCACTAGGTTTAACCGTTTATATACTCATCCCTAAATTATGTTCTATGTATAGTTCAGCAGATTTGGAGTAGACTAAGATTACATTTTAAACCCTGGATTTATTTTCAGGTTTGATGAATTCAACCTCATTCGCCAAGCAATCCTTCTTTCGATAGATACCTTTGGTGTCTCTCACATCCTTCCCATTCTCAGCCTTCCATTTCTTGTTGTTTTTGGATATCCAAATCGTACGAGTAGCCGAGGAAGGGAAATCCTTTTCGTGAAATTATCACAGGTGATTTTTTTGTAGTTTTTGGCTTGTATGTTCAGAAGAAATCAATCATGTAGGTTTTTTTTTTCTCTTTCAATTCCAAACAGTTTGGGTAAATAGAAATCATGGTTGACTTTTTCTTTGACCTTTAATGGACTGATTGATCTTTATCTTCTTTATTTCAGGTACTTCTGATGTATGGACTCATTACTGCCATGACAACAACTTTCACAGTAATCTGTGTCACTATTCAAAGGCGGCATCTGATGGTAATTATACAGTTTAATTCTCACAAAATAAATAACACATGCATTTAATTTAAAGATGATTAATTTTGGTGCAGGTATGGGGTTTATTTGCTCCAAAATTTGTGTTCGATGTGGTGGGCCTTATTCTTACTGACGTATTAATTTGTTTTTCTTCTCTTTATTACATCGGTCAATGTAAGGATTACACCAACACCCAGCTAGATCAGATCTCAGAAAAATGAAGTCATGTCGGATAGGAAGTTAAATGATTGATTAGTGATCTTGTTATTCATTTACAATCCGAACTATAAAATTTTTGTTGGCGGCATATATATATTTAAAAAAAAAATGTTTGATTTTCCACACTCGCTCTCTTTTAAATTTGGTTTGATGACTTGTTAATCTGGACTGGATTGTATTATTATTATTATTGTTGGCACCTTTTGGATAAAAGGCATATCTATAATCAGACTGCTCAACTGACTTTAATCATGCGTTCTAGAGTAGAGCTTGAGTTTGGATGGGTCGAGAGAAAAAGTTTCCACTTCAGGAAATGCGCACATATATCAGACTGTTTGAATTGTCTGATTTCCACCCCATTTTTGCTTTAGTGATCGTTGCTATGACCCACCAATTGACAAGTCTGGATCAATTGGGGCCAAAACCTTATTCTCTTAGACAGTTTTTTTTAGGGGAAATGGATTGGCAGGTGTTTGGCACCTCTAGTTTTATTATTTTATTTTTTCTGATCTGGGTTTCGAAATGGAAGTAGAAAGCAACTAATGAAATGGTTGGGATTCATCTTCACTACTTTATGTCTAAAAAATCTTTTAAAATGAGATCATAGAGACTGGTAGTATTTATTAAAAATAAAAATTGTGTAGCAATGAATCCGAATTTTTTTTTTTGCTCACATAATCCGGGATCCACCAATCACAAGAGCCTGTCTATATTGAATGGCATCCCCAATTAACAGAACTACCCTTTTTAGTTACAAAACTACTCTTACTATGCTTGATGTGGCATGCATTGAGGAGTCTGAGCACTGTGAGCAAAAATTCCGTGAGCACAAAATCACCCAAAATGTAATTATGTAAGTAGCTAAAGGTAGATACAATATCCTCTAGGATGCTATTGGCACTTAAATTTATACTATGGAATGAGCATCAATAAATATATATTTTTCTATTAATACGAGTTTTTTTTAAAAAAATATAATTAATAAATACTAGTTAAAAATGAATGGGTGGAATAATTGTATTACTTTTGTATACATTTGTAAACATCAATCTTATGTTGGTCATAGAAATCTAGTTTCAGAAAATGTAATATGATTTTTTATATTAGTGAAAAAAAAAATATTTTAATATATGTATTGTTAAAAGAACTAGACACAATGCTTTTCAAAGGATTTAAAATAATAATAATAATAACTAATGGATTGGAGTGGACCAAAACAGAGAACAGTGCATGTGAAACACTAAAGATGACACACACAATTGGTATGTGCTTTATGCTTGGCTAACAAGGTTTAGGTCCATTGATCAGTTTTTCGATGGGCTACATCCAAATACTCAAATCTGCTGGAATATTCAAAATATCCAAACAATTAAGTTTTTGATTTAGTTGCTCATATTTCTATTGATAATTTGAAAGGATGTAAAAGAAAAAAAAATCATAAATGGGACAGTCAAAAAACTATTTCATGAATATTCATTCAGTGGCTTTAACTATCCAATCTATAGATATTAGAAAGACTTGTCAATCATCAATAAAGAAGAGATCTCAAAGTAGGACATCCATCACAAGGGAAAAAGAAAGGCATTGAAGAGAAAAAGTGGGGACAAAAAGCTTGTGCTCACAAGGCCATTTGAAGCCTCTCATCACATGGGAACTTTGGAGAAGAAAAGCTCATAGATAAGTTTCTCAAGGCTAAAGTATGAGAGGATGGGTAGGGAGGCCTTCAACTTGATAAGAAGAATATAACAGGATAAGTGTTTCTCTCACTTTTAGCACAGTGGGCCTCAAGCTGTATCTGTGGAACATAAACCCAAGATCACACTATAGTTCTTTTACCTAAAGAAAAGAAGCATCTACAAGTTTCTAAAGAAAGATAGAAACTGACCTTAAAGATCAAATTCAGAAGAAAAAAGAAAAAAGGATAGTAATTGACTCTTGCTTCACTCATTATTCAAACAAGTTAAACTCTTCTCTATTGTCAAAAAGATTAACTCACCAAAAATAGTTCAGAAGGTTAAACAGCCAAATTATTTGATGAGGTGGGGTCCCCAAGAGTAGTTTTCAGTACCCTCTTTTTGGATAATCAACAAAGTTCACACTAATTGAACCAGAGAAAAAGTTGTTTGGATTATGTTATCATCATGGACAAAGTGGGTGGATGCAGTCCCCCCTACTTCAAAATGCAACCCCTTTTAGTAATGAAGTAAAGAAAAGAGAAGGTAGATCACATTCATTTAAGGTTGGACCCATTAGAGCTTCTTCACTAGATACTTTTCGCTAAATAACATGCCATGTCAGAGGTTTTTGTACTCTATATTGTCCATGTTCCAAACCTCAATGAATGGTAGTGTCCCCACATTAAATGATCAATCAAGTCAGCAGATAGAGCAATCAGAGAAGGAATATTAACATTGAGAAACAACCTCAACGGAATATAATCTTTGAGATATTCAAAGCATTTAGGGACCATTCATTATGATCCTTGTGACCTTCAATTACATTGTACTCAAGGAAAACTAAATTTATTAGGTTAAATTACAGGCTTTGAGAACATTTTACCTTACTTCTATGTGTGGATGCCATTGGGCTTATATAAAATTCAATGTACATGTGTGTGTGGGGGCATGTTTGAGGAAAAAAATACTAATTTCTAATGTAGTAGAAAGAGGATGGCTTTGAACATATAGAGGAGTGAAGGCCACCCTCTTCACAAATCACAGGCATCCCTCTCCCTCACTCAATTATGGTAAGTCTCAATATATCATCTTCATAATCCCATTGATTCTACATTCTGTACACACACTCTTTCTTTGTAGCTCATTCACTAAACTGATTGCTTTGTTTTGATCCATTACACTTAGGAGGAAAACAATAGTGCTTGTGAACCAGGCTACAAGTCCCTTAACCAATGTAACAAAAAACAAGGTGGATTCAGAGCTACCACGTTTATTTTCGGTAAGGATACCCTTGATCCTCATACCTTTTATCCTAATTGACATTGCTAATGTGACTAGTAAATCTGTTACATATGCAGTCCTGATAGCACTCGAGAACATGGGCTTTGTAGCTAACATGGTGAGCATGGTATTGTATTTCATGCTTGTTATGCACTTTGATCTGTCTGGCTCTGCAAACACTCTAACGAACTTCATGGGTTCAACTTACCTGCTCTCGCTCATCGGTGGTTTCATCTCGGACACTTACTTAACTAGACTCAGTACAGGTCTAACTTTTGTATTAGTCGAAATTCTGGTAATATTCACCATCAATCCTTCTTATTGTACCATTATTCTCTTCTTTATATAAGATTTCTTCATGTAGTTAACCCATAGATATATTTTTTAATTGTAGGCTTTGACCATGGTTACAATTCAAGCTCATTTTCAGGAGTTGCAACCAGAACCTTGTAACAATTCGCGTTGTATCAAAGGTGGTAAAGCTTTTATGTTCTATAGTTCCCTATGCTTGTTAGCATTTGGTGCAGGTGGAATGAGAGGATCTCTTCCAGCACTTGGTGGTGATCAATTCAATCAAAAGGATCAAAAAGGAAGGAAGTCTATTGCAAGTTATTTCAATTGGCTTTTACTCAGTGCAACCATTGGATCAACGATAGGAGTGACGGTTATCGTGTGGATTAGCATGAACAAGGGTTGGGACTTGGGTTTCTTAATCTCCACACTAGCTGCATTTGTGGGCTTTGTCGTTTTTGCTCTCGGGAAGCCTTACTACTACATAGAGACCCCGGGAAACAGTCCCATTTTGAGGGTGATACAGGTCTCTCTCTCTCTCTCTCTCTCACACACACACACACACACACACATATACACATTTAATAAATCTACATTACATATGAAAGAACTCGGTTGTGTTGGTTTACAGGTTATAGTTGTGGCATTTCGAAATCGAAGTTTGTTTCTACCAGAGGATCCCAATGATCTGTATGAGATCAGTGAAGAAACTACCAATGATGAAGAAAAAATTCCACATACCAAACAATTTAGGTAATGTTATTTGAATTGAGAAGTAGATGTGTTCTTAATGACATGTGACACATACATATAAAGGATCTTGATTGGATGGTTACGTTCATTCTTGTGGTCCAGATAGATGACCATGTGCCACATGTCCATCAATCTACATAACTAAAATACTCTGTTTTCAACAATAGACTACCTTATTGAACACACATATAGCTTATGGGCACTTGGTCAGGATATATGTTCTTGTATGTGAATGTCAAATTCTAATTATGGTCCAATTGTTGAATCAGATTTCTTGACAAAGCTGCTATTCCTTGCCAATACTCATCAACTCCAGAGCCATGGAAAGCTTGCACAGTGACCCAAGTTGAAGAAGTCAAGATCCTAACAAGGATGTTGCCCATCATTGCCAGCACCATCCTAGTAAACACATGCTTAGCACAACTGCAGACATTCTCAGTACAACAAGGAAACCTCATGGACCTCCATCTTTCTTCTTTTAAAGTTCCCCCGGCTTCCATTCCAGTTATTCCTCTCTTGTTCATGTCCATACTAATACCTATCTACGAATTCATTTTCGTCCCTTTTTCTCGGAAAATCACAAACCATCCGTCTGGCATAACACAACTCCAACGAGTCGGAGTTGGGCTCTTTCTCTCAGCCATTTCGATGGGTGTAGCCGGAATTGTAGAAGTAAAGAGAAAGAACCAAGCCATTAAGTATCCAACTAAGCCCATAAGTCTCTTTTGGCTCTCGTTTCAATATGCCATTTTTGGAATCGCGGACATGTTCACCCTTGTTGGGCTTTTGGAGTTTTTCTACAAGGAAGCTCCCTCAGGCATGAAATCACTTTCAACTTCTTTCACCTATTTATCAGTGTCAATGGGCTACTTCTTGAGTAGTGTATTTGTTGACCTCATAAACTCTATAACAAAGAGGGTTGCCGAAAGCAAACAAGGGTGGTTGCATGGGCAAGACTTGAACAAGAATAATTTGGATCTCTTTTATTGGTTCTTGGCCATTCTTAGTTGTTTTAACTTTGCAAACTATTTATTCTGGGCTTCATGGTACAAGTACAAGACAGACATCCCTGACTCTGAACTCAAAGAGAAAGCTCTGAATGGATCACCTTTTTTTAAGGAAGCCTCCCAAGATACTCCTATGACATAAGGGGTACTATTACAAAGAACAAGGAGTTGGTGTATCTGAGGCACATAAAGTGCTCTCACTGTAAAGGACTTATGGTGTTGCAGCATGGATTGGAGAATGTGTGTGTGTGTGTGTGTGTGTGTGTGTGTGTGTGCGTGTGTGTGTGTGTGTGTTGATAGAGTGCATGTCATACACATTATTATGATGCACCTAGCTTATCTCTATCATATGTGTGTGAGATAATTGTGTGAAATTTTTTAGAAACATAATGTTTTATTTTCATAATTTAACTACCCACATATTAAATTTTACGATAGATGATTACTCACATAATGGTATCTTTATTCAAATGTTTTTTTACTGTATATTGGTCCTTTAGTATATGGTCATTTGTTCCAAATCACACACAATGAGTCATGATGATTCACGGTGTGATATTTTAGCAACACGTGGCCTTTTGCAGTGTTTCACAATTGTATCAAGGAATACAATTATTGACCTTAGACTAATGGTGTCAATGGTTACCCAGTTACCTGATTACAAATTATCCGATGAATCTGAAATCATTATTAATTTTTGGGTCTACCATCATGAGCCTGACTATTTTTGGTTCTATTTTGGGTAGTCTATCTTTATGTCCTTTTGAGAATTGGGTCTCCTTTGGATGTCCAAATTTTTTTTTTTTTTTTTTTTTTTGAAGAATTATACATTGGTATCTACTATTTGAGTGAGGAATTACATGTTAATTTTTTTTTTTTCATTAAGAAATAATTGTCTATCTTATATCTTATTGGGTAACAAGTACCCGATGTGTAATAGGTATATGTAGGGTTGGTTCTAGTTGCAAGAGTTTTTCATAATTGGTTCTGGGCAATATGTGGAACATAACCAAAATCGATCTGTTGACACCCCTATCTTAGACCAATAATATTTGGGACTTTTTTATTTTTTTATTATAGATAGCTATAGATTAGTTTCACATCCCTCCCCTGTTTCAAGACTACTTTCTTCACATATCTACATATCATTCCATTAAAACGTTATATGTGCTGGTGTTCATTGATCAAGGAGTATGATTGTTGGGACATATATACCATGGGCTTTATGTATGGGCCCGAGGTGTACTTGGAGTCCATAAATATCAAACCAAATAAAATGGATAGATATTCCAAACCAGGCTGGTTAGTGATGTGTAGGTTCACCAACTGAGGGTCAAAATCAAATGTTGACTGGTGGGTCACATTGTGCAAAGGAGAGTGAGTGAGTGAGTGAGCTTGTGGGACATGTATCTAAAGGGACTAGAATAATAATATAAAAATGAGGACAAAGCAGAAATAGTAAGGTGAGGTGTGGTGTGGTTTGGGTGATAGATAGTGTGTGACAGACAGCCCATCCCATGCATTGAAAGGTGCGTTCTTATGGGTGTAGGTCCAATTATATCTCATCTCATCAAATTTTGCTTTATTAATCTCTCTCTATTATTGAAATAATATCAGGTTGACTAATTAGCATGTTGGGTCCTCATGATTGTGAAGCAAATTCATCCCATAGTGGATGGATTTTTGCGAACCTCAAATCATCTTTCGATCTCGCTATCAAACATATGGTTGAAATAAAAGGGAATTTTTTTTAGGAATAATTTAATTTTTGTAAGGGTCGTGTTATAATTTAAAATATTAATTAAGATAATTTTGAAGATAATATAACAAAGAGATACTTTTGTAATTTCATAAGTTTTTCGTGAAAATGACATTGATAATAAATAGTAAGATTGAAGGGAAAATTACTTGAAGAGGGATTTCTTTCTAATTAGTCCTTAAGTTTTGGATGGTTGCTTGATAGTTCATTTAGTAAAATTTTCTTTTCTTAATGGTCCTTCAACCTCATCTCAGGTCATAATATTTTTGAAATACCTAAACTGTACTTTTTTCATCTTCTTCACATACTTATATTTTTCAACTGCGATTCCAATCATTTTTTACAATTTTTTTTTATCGTGAATGACGAATGAAAATAATATACTTCTAATTTTGAACATTTAGATGTAAATTGTGATCAATTTTGACAATTTAAAAAACAATGAAGAATGAATTTTTGAGATTCAAAAAAAAAAAAAAAAAAAATTAAAGTGGTGAACTCACCAATTTTTTTTTGTTGATTTTGAAAATTTAAAAAAAAAATGTCAAACTCAACAACAAAAATATTGAACCCAGAAATAAAAAGTGATGAGCTAGATGCTAGTGAAACTTACTTGATTTTTGTCTTTTCGGATTTTTCTAGTTAAAATACATGGATAGATCGATTAAAAACTTGACATAACGACTTGTGTAAATGATTTCAAACCAAGAGAACCATCCTTGATTGATTTTCATCCAAAAAGGAAAAATAAAAAAAAAAAAAAACCCTAACTCTTTACACAAATTTTAAAAAAGCTTCTTCATTTTCAAATTCTTTCCATCGGAATAGAGTCTCCGAAACTCGTCTAGGATGTCGAAAAATTATTTATTTTGGATGAAAATGGTGAATTCGAATGGTAAGGGCAATTTCGACATTTTAATTATAAGAAATGTGTGGCGCAGGATTGAAGGATGGATTAGAAAAGAGAGTTTTATTAAATGGACTAGAAAGAGAAGTCCTAAAATGTAGGGACTAATTATAAAAAATCCCTCCATCAGGATGCTTTAAATAATTTTCCGAAGATTAAATGGAAATATGAGAGCATTTGTGGTCTCTCATATTTTGGTGTCGAACCTCTTTACTCCGCTTTATCTCATTATAATAATAAAGAAGACTGAAACATTTTACGATACATAAAAAACAATATACTTAACCTTTTTTCCCATGAAAGAATAAAGAATTACCACTAGTCAAATGTTGGATGGATATGTAATCAATATGATTCTTCCAAAATTGTGGCTCACCTCATGAGTTTGGACCCAAACATATTTACCGCCCAGTAATACACATATTGTAGAAAAAAAAAAAGAAAAAAGAAAAAGGAATGAATTATTTTAAATTTATTAGAGAAGGGATACATGCGGCTAGGCAAAGATTACTCAAAACTATGGGCTCTTGCAGTATGTTTAATTATTTATTTTGATCATTTCAAATACTATAGTAGAACTCTATATATATATATATATATATATATATATATATATATATATATATATATATGGAACGGATCAAGGGACACATCAAAAAACATATGTAAAAATAATGTAACATTAATAAATTTTCAAAATATGGGTTAGAAGTTTGGGATTGAGCTGATTTTTTGTGAGGATGATCTTTATGATGGGAAGATCATCCGGAAAAAAAAAAATCAGTCCAATATGAAACTTCTAACCCCATTAAAAGTGATTTAGAATGTGGACCGTTGATTTTTTACCAACTTTTGCCAATAATTTGCAAATCACTTTTGATGGATTTAGAAGTTTCAGATTGAGCTGATTTTTTGTGAGGATGATCTTCTCATCATAGTGATTATTCTCGCAAAAAATCAGCTCAATCCAAAATCTCTAACCCATATTTTGAAAAACCATTGCTTTATATATATATATATATATATATATATATATATAATTTAGTCAAATTAGCAGGCAAACCAATAGTATATAAGTGGCATGTAGATATATACACGAAAATACATAAATTATAGAGGAAATTACTTAATCAGTTATGTATTATTTAAAAATTACTGATAATGGGTTTTTACCATACATATAAAATAATGGTACAAGTTCTTCGGGGCATTATCATGAGAAAATGTCATTACAACTACCATTTTTAGAAGTATGTTAATGAGTATACATACACATGGTAGAGTATAAGGCTAATGTTATGGTTTTGATGATATAATTGAGGATTTTCACTTTCTTTTTTGTGGAAAAATTACTTAAAGGACCCTCGTTGAGGGAAATTTTTCTAAATAGTCCCTAAGTTTTCACTGGTTGTTAGGACATTTAGTAAACTTTTTTTAGGTGGTCCTTGGACTCATCTCCTACATTTCTCATGATTAATGGAATGCCTTAATTGTTGGGACTCATCGTTTTCATCAAAAAATTGGATTTTTGATATCTCAATTGAGTTTTAAAGATTCCATTCCACCAAAAAGGATTTAAGAAAGAAGAAGAAACTATTTTTAAGGATTTTTTTTTTTTTTTTTCACTTTTTCTTAGCTTTTGGATGAAAATCAATCAATAATGGTTCGTTTGGGTCGAAATCATTTAAACAAATCGTTTTCTCAAGTTTTTAGTTGATCTTTCCATGTATTTTAGTCAAAAAACTTGAAACTTGAAAATTGGACATGAGTGGGTTTTACCAGTGTCGAATTCACCACTTTTTATTTTTTAAAAAGGTGAACTCGATAGTAATTAAAAAAGCGTCGAGTTTGACATCAAATACAAATTGGTGAACTCAAAAGTAAATAGTGGTGAGTTCGACAGTGAAAAATGTGAACTTGATATTAAATAAAGAATCGTCAAGTTTGACGGTAAAAATTATGAACTCGATAGTATAAGAGACCATTAAGAAAGAAAATTTTTACTAAATGTCTTTTCTTTCTTGTTTTCAAACTCTTAGAACTGTACATTACTTTGCACATCATTTTTGTGAGGGTTCTTTAAGTAATTTCCCTTTTTCTGTTATTTTCCTATAGTAATGGTTAGGGTGGGACCTTCAAAGAAAATGATGTGAAAAGCAATGTACAGCTCTAAGAGTTTGAAAACAAGAAAGAAAGGGAAAGGCTTTTTGTTCTTTGGAACAGTTGTTCAACTTGGAAATTATTTAATTTCGTAAAGTATCTCAATTGAATGGTTTGCCATACCATTTGTCGGCAGGAATTATAATCAGCCCTTATTTACCTTTCTTATGCTAATAATATTATAAATATATATATTTTTTTAAATAAGTAAGATTCCCATTTATCTAATAATTATATTTTATGTGAAAGCCATTATCTAGTAAGCCAAATCATAAGTTGTTCCAATATATATATATATAGGGGGCGTTCAATGGCCAACTTTTTAGCAAACTTTTTGGCAAAACAATTTTTCAAAACATGAGTTAGAGGTTTTGGAATGGGCTGATTTTTGGTGAGGATGATCTTTACAGTGAGGAGATCATCATCACCAAAAATCAGCCCATTCCAAAACTTCTAATCCCATCAAAAACAGTTTACAAAAAATGGACGGTCCACGATTTTTCAACTGGTAAACATGGGTTAGAAGTTTTGGAATGGGATGATTTTTGGTGAGGATGATCTACTCACCGTAGAGATCATCCTCACCAAAAATCAGCCCATTCCAAAACCTCTAACCCATGTTTTGAAAAATGTTTTGCCAAAAAGTTTGCTAAAAAGTTTGCCCTTGAACGCTACCCATATATATATATATAGGGAAATGTTCAGCACCCTAAGTTTTACCACACACTTTAACAAACGTTTTTTGTCCTACATGGGTTAGAAGTTTTGGAATGGGCTGATTTTTGGTGAGGATGATCTCTATGATTAGAAGATCATCCTCCCCAAAAATCAGCCCATTCTGAAATGTTTAGCCCCATGTTTACACGTTGAAAAATCGTGGACCGTCCATTTTTTGTAAACCATTTTTGATGGGGTTAGAAGTTTTGGAATGAGCTGATTTTTGGTGAGGATGATCTCCTCACCATAGAGATCATCCTCACCAAAAATCAGCCCATTCCAAAACTTCTAACCCATGTAAGACAAAACATGTTTGTTAAAATGTGTGGTAAAGCTTAGGTGCTGAACGGGACCCATATATAATATATATATATATATATATATATATATATAGGGAGGCGTTCGGATGCATTAGTTTTAACAGTAGTTTTAACAAAAGTAACCCGGCCGTTGGATATTGTTGAATCGGACGGCCGAGATTGTCGGTTTCGTTTAACTCATAAGTTATGGGCTATTTACAGCGCCATCCCTCATGTTTGGCGTTATTAGTGCCACCTCCCTCTTAACCTTGTTCTCTCCAAACCAGCCAATACTGTAAGTACCACAAACAACTTCTTCTAACTTAAGCCCTCTTTTGCTAACGGACGCTATAAATGGCGCGTATGTTAGCGGTAGTTCGGCCGCAGCTATTGTTGTTCTCCGGAGGTGAACATAGGGTAACCATATCCATGATAGATTTGATCGGAGATGATCGAATGGGTCGATAAATCAACGATGATTTCGTGGTTTGTGTTATTGGATCGAGTGATAACTAAGGCTCGACGAGGTGGGAGTATGGTGGTGTGGTTTGACGAGATCCATGAGAGGATGATTGGTTTGTCTGGTTCATCTAAGCCAACGTATTGGAAGGTTAGAGGGTTTCAGTGGAACGAACGAGCGAGAGAGAGAGAGAGAGAGAGAGAGAGAGAGGGAGAGAGAGGTTTTCGTCGATGGAGTTGCAGGGAAAGAGAGGAGAGTTTCAGCGGAGCGAGAGCGAGAGAGAGAGGTGAGAGAGAGGAAGGGTTTCAGTGAGAGACGAGAGCGAGAGAGTTCAACTCTCTGTTTTTTTTTTTAATTGAATATAGGGGGGTAGCACTAATTATTACAAAGATGGAGGACGTCTCTGTAAATATCGTTTAAAATATAACTTAAACACGCAACTTTTAATCTCAAGCGCTCGTTTGCTTCATATCCAACGGTTTTGAAAACGTTTGTTAAAACAACTGATTTATTGAGTGACGCCGAACGGGACCCATATATATATATATATATATATATATATATATATATAGATATATATCAGAGGTTGGATAAAAAAATTTCAAATAGTAATACACTTGCTATAATTAACAAAAATACATGCTGAACAAATTTAGGAAATTAATTTGGATATATGGATCCAATTACAACTTACAAGTGTGGGAGTAGTTACCTTATTTGGATCGACAACATGGCAAAGATCAGGATCTTGTTTGATTAGGATGATAATCCTAAATTGAAAGGAATCCTTTGATTAGTTACCTTAATTGTAGGTATGTGGGTTTGATAATTGCAATTTAAAGGAATTAGGATTTCTTTTAACATGTTTTTTTTTATACTCTATTTAAAGAGGGATGCATGTAAAAAAGAAGAAGGGAGAAGAAAAAATGGAGTTAGAGGGTAGAGGAAGTAAGACCAAAAAATGAAAGACTGGAGAAGATCAAAATTTGTAATTGGAGCTTTCTACAAACTGCGATTTCACGATAAACCCCATAGACAATTTTGTTCTTGTACTCTTTCTTTCACTCTTTGTGTTGTTTTCGTTTTAGTTACATTCATTGAAATTTAATTTATTAGTTGGGATCCAAGTGAGTGCCAATTAAAGCCATCCGACAACAACCGTCCGATTGGGATACTTCAAGCCTTTGCATGAGATCAAAATCAATTATTAGATGGGCCCTAATGCACTTAGAAAGAGATGACCCACATCTTGAACATTGAGATTTAATGTTTAAATTCATCGGGATCCACAAAGAATCAATAACTGAACCCTCTGCACGAGTGCCTAAAGTCTTAGACCATGTTAGCCAAACTTACTACACCCATGTGTAGGGAGTTTGGACAAGCTAGCCGAAGTCAACGTAGGAAGTTCGGCCTCATTACATCCTTCTGAAGGGAGTTCGGCCATGCACCCACTTTTTAAAAGTTGTTCGACCACAGCCAATCAAATTGAGATCTCTCCCATTCATTTATAGGGAGTTTGAGCCGAACATTGAGTTAGGCCATGCTAGTCGAACTCACTACACCCTTGCATAGGGAGTTCGGGCTGAACACCTTACCCTGTCATGTAAGGAGTTCGGGCTGAACACTGAAGGCCAAACCATCTGAACTCTCTACAGTCTATGCATAGGAGCTCGGACAAGCCATTTTATACACTCTTTAAGTGTAGGAGTTCAGCCATGTTAGCCAAACAGCTGACACCCTTTTGAAGGAATTCAACTAAACCAATTAATTAACCCACATCCTTTTATATTGGATTTGGCAAATATCGGTTAGAGAAACAAATTCATGTACTAACACTTCATTCAAATCCTATCGGGCTAAATTTGAAGGACATAAGTCGACTGAGTCGACTCAAGAAAACGATTCAACACCAAATTTTGACCTTTACACTAATAAAATTCCACTTCAAAATTTTGAGACAATTAATCACAATTTTGCATGGGCTAGTGGGTGAGCCGTCATGAATCAGGCAATAACGATCCAATTCATAACTGTCCACCCAAGTATATATAAGGAAACTGGAGGAATGGGTAAACAATAATTTCTCGCACAATCCTAATTCAGTTTCTACTTATTTTCATCCTATTAAAATCTTCAACTTCGAACATTTATCATTATAAAACCAACCCAAGAGAAAAATGAACATCTTGGTTTAATAAATAATGAATTGGCACCAAAAGAAAAAGAAAAAGAAATGGCAAAAGACCCAATTTCAATTGGTTATTAATTCAATTTGTCACATTCTATACGTTTGATATCACATGGTATCCCCACATCCCTTGGGATGGGACTAATCCCTATGGTCGCAGGTTTCAACCCCACAGACATCCCAACATACAACAAAGTAAGTTAGGAGGCCACTCAATTTAAAACACTTGACTAGACGGAGCAAATCCCTATCGCTAGTTTTATTATTGAGCCAACCCCCATGGGAATTCCATTTATCACAATTGGTTAGCGATATGGAAGGCTTTTTGTTCACAAATTGTTCTATCAAGTTATAATATTATTGTAGCATCTGGACATATTTGAGGACCACCTCCCAGTGGTCTCACTTTTAGTATTTAGTTATTAGTTATTTTGAGATAACATTCTGGATTTTGGTTTATATTTGAGATAGTCCTAAGTTTTTGATGGATTAGATACCAAAAAAATCTAACAAGATATAGTAAAAAATATGTTGTTTCTAATCTCTTGTAAAAAATCCTTAATTTTTCTAAAAACATCACCATCTTTGACTCACAATATGGAAATAATTTTTGACTCTCCCTTGTTTTTTTCCTTATAGAGTTTCTTGATTTTTTCCCCAAAAGTTCATGCTTAACCCATACTTTATTTGGCAAGGTTTTCTAAGATGAAGTCCTTGTGTTGTTTTGGTTCAGATTTTTGAGAAATTATTAAATGTATTTTGTTCTAACCGAATACCCACAAATACTCAATTTATAAAAAAAAGAGAAAATTGATTTTTTTTAAAGATTGGACTCTACTTGATTCCAATTAAAAGGGATTCAAAATTGGGACTTTTGGTTTTAATTTTAGTTCTTATTTGATTTGATTAAATGGGTATCCATTGACACTTCTAAATTAATTACAAAACAATAGGTGATAGACAATCCATACTGAAGCCTCATGAAAATTGTAGATGACCTATCAATCCAATCAGGGCCGCTCATCTTCACTGTTATAATGAGAGAAGGATACGTATTGTTCATATGAATTTGTATTAGTTATTAATTTTTTTAATGTGTAATGATTTTTTAATGTTCGATCTAACACACGCCCCATCACAGAACCATAGATCATTTGCCTCGGAATATGTATAATCATAAATATTTTACTTGTGTATCCTAAGGCAACTGATTTACTCTTTTTTAATATTGCAGATGTAACTTTGGATTACATTCTTTTGTCATGGAGTATTTTTGGCACAAATATACATTAGTTTGGTTTTTTTTTTTTTTTTTTCAATTACAAAATGTGTTTCCATTACATTAAACATTAAACTAGAGAAAGGACATATGCTATTCACTTGATGATCTGTTGGTTTCGTCAAAACTATGAACTTTAGTGGCACATTTTATTATTTATTAAGGGAAGTTTAAAGATATACTATTTATTTTATATTATTATAAATTATTTTTAAGCGCATTAAGATTTATCCAAATTCCGAACATAATTTAAAATTTAAAATTTTTAATTAATATTATTAATCTAAAAATTTTAACAATCTTTTAAATTAATTTAGTAATAAAATAACTATTTTTTATTTTATTTTTGTATTTATTCACATAAACACTTGAAACGCACTAGTTAAAGTTAGGGGTGGAAACGGTGCTATTAATACTTCCAAGTTCTTAATTTGGGTTGTCGAAATCTTAAATGGGTTTCCATGAAACAGCTGTAATTCACGGGTGTCACTGTCATATGGTAATTCCATAAATAAAAAAAAGGGAAAATAATTTCAAAATTGATGCAGAAACGTATCCACTAAACTAGAAAGTAGAAACATTTACGAAACAGAAAAGTGGCACATGGGTAAGATAACAACAGTATTTGCTTGCAAATGATGCCATTTAAGAAATAAGAATTCTCACTTTTATTTGTGTCACTATCAGCTGGAGATTCCATTTATAATTAATGACAGTGTTAATGTGCACTGTGAATGTATTTATGAATTTACGTTCCTTCTATTTCTTGCTCAAAGGGTGAGAGAGTGAGAGGGAGAGAGATAGATCTCCAGTAAGATTTTCTTTGCATTCGTTGAGATTTACGTTATCTAATGATAATGATATTTGATTAACATTTCATGATTTATTATTTAAGGCACTTAGTTTTAATTTTTAATTTTTATTTTCTTGGCCTATGTATTCTTGTATTTAGGTGTCAGAGTAGAGCAGAAAGTAAAGACTGAAGATTGAGGCAGGTATTTGAGAGGAGCTGAGAACAATGAAGCTTTTGTTAGCTTTTGGGTTGGTTGTTTTGAGCAGATTGGTGTCTGGGTTTGAGGATTTGAATGTAACAGAAGTCTCTTATTTGGAGGGTTATGGCAGTAGCCCTTTGATGGTAGGTCTTACTCTCATTCAAGGAGCTGCTGCAAAAGGAGCAGGTATATATATATATATATGTATATTTATTGCTCTCATTTTTATTTATTTATTGTTTTCTTCATTGAGATTTAAGTTGTTGTTGTTTCATCATTGCAAGGGTAGTTAGTTGCTTCTGAGTGGTTTGGGCATAACTTTATCTAAATCCAGATATTGCCCATGTTTTTCCCCTTCATCTTGATGTTTCTACCCACACCCTTTTCTCTATATATTGGACTTTTGGTTTTATTTTTGTATTTTTGGTGTTTTTATTTTTTAAATCTACAGTTTTGAAATTTTAGTAGAAAATTTGGTTTACTTGGTTGGTTCTAGGGCATTTATTTATTTACTGTTGGATTCTAATTTCCTATATTTGGTTGGGTTCTCATTAGCAAGTAGAGTTGGTTGGGTTTGGCATGAAGGAAGATTTGGCTTTGGTTTAAGTGGTTGGTTGATGGCTGTGACACGCAACAAATATTTGGCATTCTATAAAGTATATGGTTTTGGTCTGCAATTCTTTTATCTAGGTTCCTTTAGATATTCTATGTGGTGGAGTCAATTATTTAAAAAAAAAGAAACATGTTTACAATGTTGAGAAGAGAATCAATTGAGGCTAGCAATGCTTAATAGGAAGTATTGCTATCAATGTTGCAAAGAAAATCAATTCTATTGGTGTTTACAATGTCAAGGGACTAGGTAGGAGGCAAGTTTGATTCCAAGAGTGGTGGATGCTACATTCTTATTTTTTTAGTAGAAAATTTATTTCCTATTTGGGTTGGGTTCTCATTGGCATGTAAAGCCTATTGTTTTAGGGTTTATTTTGAATATATAATATAGATTGTAATGAACAAAGAATTTCCCTTTGGCTTAGGAGGTTGACCACCATCGAAGTGGGTTTGGAGGTCCCAATGCATTCGAAGAGATTCAAAAGCGATCTATGCTTTTCTCTCTTTATTTTATTTATTTTAATTTTAGTCATGTAGTGGCAGGTTTGTGTCTCTTTCTTTTTGACATTTATCCATTCTTGTAACTAACTTACCATTGATTCATTCATTCTTCTTATCCCTATTTTCGTTGCCTAAATCGGTGGAAGTTAAGATTGAAAGACTCATGAAGAATTTTATGTGGAATGATAATAATGGTGGTAGAAAGTATCATTTGGTGAATTGGAAGATGGTGTGCACTCCAAAGAAGAATGGAGGCTTGGGGATTAGAGGGCTAAGACTAACAAATAAAGCTCTCCTGGGTAAGTGGCTTTGGAGATTCGGGGAAGAAAGAGACAACTTGTGGAAGAGGGTGGTTCAGGCTAAATATGGAGAGAAGAGGTTTAGTTGGTATAGTGATGAGGCTAGAGGAACTTACGGGTGTAGTTTGTGGAGAGGTATATTGAAGGGTGTTGATAAGTTTGATAAGGAGATTAGATTCAAGGTTAGGTTGGGGGACAAGGTTAGATTTTTGGTGCGGAACTTCATCTCTGTCTACTCAATTCCCATCCTTGTATGCTTGTTCTTTGAAAAAAAATAACTCACTAAGACAGTGTCTGATTCGGGACGGAAACACGGATTCTTGGGATCTGGGATTTATGAGGAATTTCAATGATTGAGAATTGACGGAGATTACATATCTTCTAGATCTCCTTAATTCGATCCAATTCAGAGAGAACGAGTAGGACAAAAGGGAATGGTTCAAGGCTAAGGATAAGAAGTTCTCTGTCAAGTCTTTCTATTATTGCTTGCTTCCGTTGTGCGAGGTTTCTTTTTCTCCATCTGTCATTTGGTCCGCTCTTATTCCTTCTAAGGTGTCTTTCTTTTTATGGCATGCTTCTTTGGGTAGAATCCTCACCTTGGATAATTTGATCTGTCGGGGGTGGATCACCCCAAATTTTTGATATCTTTGTTTGAGGGACGGGGAGTCTGTCAACCACATTCTTATTCATTGTTCTTTCTCTCGTGTTATTTGGATGTTCTTCTTATCTCGTTTTCAGGTGGATTGGGTTCTTCCTTTATCTTTTTTTGTGCTTTTAGAGGGTTGGAGTTTGAATATCTTCTCTTCTAGAAAAATGCATCTTTGGGCTATCCTTCCTTTTGCCATTGCTTGGGGTCTTTGGAGAGAGCGCAACAACAGGGCGTTCCATAGCAAGGAGAGCTCGTCTCACAAAGTGATTTTAGAGATTTTGGGGTTTCTTTTCTTTTGGTCAAAGTTCAGTAAAGACTTTGAGGGAGTGTGCTTCCAAGATTTTGTATTTAATTGGGAAATCGTTTGTGACTCGTAGCGCCCTGCCAGGCGTGTATTTTTCCCTTTCTTTTTTTCTTTCTTTGTTGTTTTTTCTTGTCTTGTTGTTTGGGGGCTATCTCAGTCTCATCTTCTCCTTTTCTTCATTAATAAAATTTATATTTATAAAAAAAAAATAAAAAAAATAAAAAAAATAAGAAAATAGATTATTATTGCTATTAACAGGCTTGCCTTTGTTATACTTGTGTTGGATAGTGATGAATTAATTAATTTAATTGGATTTTACTCTCATTTCTCTTTCCCCGCATTCTGATGTTTCTATATGCACTCATTTACATTCTCTTCATACTAGGACATTGGTGTTAATTGCACCTCAATTGCCACCCCTTTATGGTTTTATAATAATGCAGAGGATATATTTTCTAAGTTCTGTGTCAGCTTAGGATGTTTAAGCTGATTCTCGTATTTCTGCTTTTTTTGTTTCTTTAGTGAGATATTGTTCTTTATATCTTTTTACTGTTACTTTTGCTATGTGGTGTGGTTAGTTCAATCTAATGTAACTTCATGGACCTCCTATTTGTCTTTGTGAATCTTTTTTTGAGCTTGAAATTTGTGGTAAATGCTGTTTTAAAATTATAATATCTGTGGTTTGAGAATAGTGAGTTGTAATTCTTCTAGTTGTGTCTTCTGATGCATGTAGTTTGTCTGGATGGAACTCTACCCGGTTACCACTTGCATCGTGGATATGGATCAGGGGCAAATAGTTGGCTCATCCAGTTGGAGGTGAGTGAGGCAACACTAAAGAAATGCTGGACTCTTAAATTAAAGCATTGTAGTTGCATTCTTGTTTCAGGTTAATGTTGAAAACCTGTTTTCTCCTTTATGGTACTTTGTAACATTGATCTTCTATTAGCAGAAATGATTTTTGGTCTTGTATGTACTCTCCATGACTTGCCTATTAAAAGAGACCTCTCTCTCTCTCTCTCTCATGGTTCATGGTCTGTTTTATGCCATTCATCTTTACTATTATAATGTGAATTTGGGTGGCTTCATGGTTCTCAAGCTCTGTAAGCCTTGAATTTACCATTGCACTAGTAAGCTTATAAAAAAAAAAGGCCTTGTACTGGTTGTAGTGAAATGGAGAAACTAAATGGCATGTTATTAGCGTCCATATTGTCTCCATTGTGTCAATTATCGTGTCAACATCTTTTCCTATGCATGTAAAGTATGAGTATATAAATTTAATAGTTTTCTCCATATGATATTTACCAATTTAAAGACTGAAAACATCCAGAATCGGTTAAGCTGCTTGTATCCATCGCAAATGCATTTTCTTGAGTGCAAACTTGAGTTCATTATTGTGTTGATGGCAGGGAGGAGGCTGGTGTAATACCATTAGAAATTGTGTCTACCGCAAAAAAACTCGCCGCGGATCATCCATTTATATGGAAAAGCAGATACCATTTACGGGAATATTGAGCAATAAAGCTGAACAAAATCCTGGTTTTCTCTCATACTACATTCTTCATTCTCCAATGATATAAGTCAATTACTTTCTTCTTCTTGTTTCCTTGCAGCATTTTTGGTAACTTATTTCTTTACTCCGGATGGGATGTTAATGCTTGCAGATTTTTTCAATTGGAATAGAGTTAAGCTTCGATATTGTGACGGTGCATCTTTTAGCGGTGATAGTCAAGACAAGGTATGTGGAAATATTGTCCATTTGTACTTTTTTCTATGTTAATAGGGTTAAATTAATGCGAAGGCAACTACTTCTATGTTAGTTATCATATGATCTTTTTAGTGAAGATTTAGCTTTCCCGAATGACTTAATGTCATCACACTCCTAGAAATACACATTGTGGTCTATAAGGTTCTTTTATGTTGGTACTTCTTCGGCTTTCTCAACAAACCCCTAGGTATGGATTTCTTTGTGATTTTGATAGATTATGTCATCTCCTAGGAACTAAAATAAAATAGAATACTATTTCTTGGACTTGTTAGCACTTGTACCATTTTGACTAACCAAATCATTATCTACCTCTGATCATCACCAAGGCCTTACACCAAAGTATGGGATTGACTGAATGAAGGGTCATGATTCATGTTATGAGATGGTGTAATTTCTACACCTGATGCGAAATTGGTGTAACCCCGCTCCTTTATAATATGGGTTTGGAGCCGGAAACTAGTGTAAAAGAAACACTACACAGGTGGAATTAAATAATAACATACTCTACAACTTATAAAAGCACAAACACCTCTGCTTTCTTAATTTATCAAAGACTTTTATTGTATGCTCGGCAAAATTTATTATTTTTTCATCTTACTTTTGTAACATTCTTCCTTCATGACTCAATGCGCATTGAGTTGTGTGATCACAAGCCAAAAATTCTAAATAAGTAATACTATTTTACTTCCCAGTTTGTTTCCAGTTCACATTCATCATCAATTACAGACCATTGTACTAGATCTATCACATGATTAGTTTTTTAAAAATATTTTGCTTAGTTAGAACATCAAACCTTGGTGGTGGCATCATCTGATTTTCTGATATCATTGTTCAAAACTCACTTATCCAAAAAAGCAGAAGGAAAAAAGCTGATACATGTTATCAAATGAGTATAAGTTGATATATTGGTACTTAAAAGAAAAACTTGGTTGATATAGTGATAAACTTAAGAAAAACAATAAGACTAGTAATTCTCATGCATGCTTCTTGGAGATTTTGGGTCTTTTATACTTGTGGTCTAAACAGATCATTCAGTTCGTGGGGACAACTTTTGATGATTTTGTTTTTAGATGGCAATCTTTATGTGAATAGTGTAGCTTAAGTTTTCTTTCTTTCTCTTTTGGAGGCTTTCTCAGCCCCCTTGTACTTTTTCCTCTCTTTATCAATATATTATACTTTTCAAAAAAAACTTAAGAAAATGAAGAAATTAGATGAATACTTATTGCTATTCACAGTTATTCTATTGGCATGTTTTACTCAAATGGGTGCTTATTTGATTTAGTTGAATCAACTTGTCCAGGTCTTTGAATGGGTAATAGAGCATCATTTATTCCAAAAGTTTTATCTTTATGCTAGTTATGTGCCATTTGTTGTTCCTTTTGTAGGCTGCACAACTTTATTTTCGAGGACAACGTATCTGGTTAGCTGGCATGGACGATTTAATGTCGAAGGGAATGCGTTATGCTAACCAGGTTTTGTAATTACTATGGATTAAAATTTGTTCTGCATAGTCTTCATTGTTCTAGCAATCAATTGATCATTTTCTGTTTCAGGCTCTTCTTTCTGGATGCTCTGCTGGGGGTCTAGCATCTATCCTGCACTGTGATGAGTTTCGGGAACTATTTCCAAGAACCACCAGAGTCAAGTGCCTGAGTGATGGTGGACTATTCCTTGATGCGTAAACACTGATGTCCCTTTATGCAATAATTTTTAACGACATACTTTCCATCTATGAGTTATATTCCCTTGGTTCATTTGTTTACATGTGTTAATCCTGTTCGAAATTGTAGGATTGACGTATCTAGAGGGCATACCCTAAGAAATATGTTTGGAGGTGTTGTAAACTTACAGGTATTCTATCAAATTGTAATTCCATTGTGTTTTTGTTGTTGTACAGTACTTCTCTCATTTGATAAGATAGAACTAAAACAGTGGCAGCTACCATTTTTCGTGCTATAACAATCTGAAGAAAAGATATATAGAGAATATGATGTATTTTGATGCAAAAGATTTCTAAAGAATATGATGTTCAAAGAATTCCCGGGTAATTCTCAGAGAATTTGCCTTTAGATGGTAAACAGTTACATTGTCATTAGTTAGTTGTTTGTTTGTGCAATCTTCTCCCCCTCTTTTCCTTGTTTTTGTTGCTTGAGCACGGCCTTCTCAACCTCTTGTATTTTGCTTCTTTCTTAATAATTTTTTTTCATTTATAATAAAAGAAAAAAAAAAAGGAATGTCCTGCCAAGATCTCTTACTTGTCTATCCTAATTCAGTGATTCTTCCAATCTGGTCCATTGAAATCTTCCTCATAAATTTTTCACATTCTCTGTCCATTCACAAACATTTACATATATTAAAAAATTATATTTTTTCCTGGTCAGGTCAACTTTTCTGAATTAGTATGTTTTCTTGGGCACTTTGGATAGTTGGGCTCACCCCTTCCATGCACCCTGCATGTATTGGTGGTGGTACACCATTATTGGTAAAAGGTTCCATGTTCTTGATGCTTCCATATTTCCTCCAAACTAGAACATATCATTGATGGGTCACATTTGCACCAGGAAAATTGTCATCTTGCATTTTTATTTATTTTTATTTTTTTATGTATTTAATGTTGTACAAGTTAAGAAGCAAACAATGTTTGCAAACTTGGCAAAAAAAGAAGAGCAGGTTCAACTTGCCTCGGTCAAGATTTAGGTGAACTTAGGGGTGGTACTTTTTTTGATTGGTAACTTAAGAGGTAACACTGGTTTTCCGTAAACTGTTGACGAAAATCGGTTGACTATCCATGAATATTCTTTAATGCTCTATACTTAATTATAGTAGTGAGTAAGTTATGGCATAAGCTTTTCTAAAAAAGAAAACTTGATCCTTGACTACATTTTGAGTCAACAGATGCTTTGTCAACTGCCAGTCAAGTCTTGGGTTTCTGAACCTTGCTTCTTTGGGTTTATTTCTTAGCCTGCCTAACACGCCTTTCATTTATTCTCATGGATGATTTTTTTTTTATTATTTAAATTATTGCAGGGTGTGCAAAAGAACTTGCCATGGACATGTAGAAACCACCTGGATCCAACTTCGGTAATTCTTTTCCCTTCCCTAGATTTCTATTCCACAAATACATAATTATAATAGTTGAAAGAAGGATCGTAAATTATGAATCCTTTCGGTATCTCACACTTAAAAAATTCTGTTTGTTTTCTTTTATCTCCTTTCAGTGCTTCTTTCCTCAGAACTTGATTGCCAACGTTAGGACCCCAATGTTTCTTTTGAATGCAGCCTATGATGCATGGCAGGTAAAATTTATTGTTTTAAAACCCTCAATTAGGAATCACCTGATTATGTGAATGTGCTGCAAGCATATAATATTGGATTGCAACATGGAAGTTTTTTTTTAAGTTTCTCCAATCTGTCATGGCACCACATGTTGCACATGCAAGGAATCTGAAACAGTCATGGGTGGGCCACATCTTGGGTTTGATCCATGGTTTTAAATCTCATCCGATACCGAGATGACTCATGCGAGTCATCTCAGTATCATCCATTAATGAGAAAGATATACAAGGCATCTCAATTGTGTGGAATCTCGCGAGATAAACAAGATGACTCGGCCAAGATTTTGAAAATCTCGTCCGAATCAGTAAACTCAGCCAAGTCAACAGAGATTTTATACATTTTAATTAAAATAATTAATTTCTTTTATAATTTAAATACATATTATCTAAATAAAATATGATTTTATGATTAAACATCTTCTAATTGACCTTGTTTTACAATTTTTTTTAATAATTATATTCATAGAAATATACATGAGTAAATAATTGTAAACCGAGTTAAAGGATTTATGTCGTCCAAGACAAGTTGACTTGTCCTAGGCACCTTGGTCTCGTCCATGGACGAGACTAGATGTCAAACCGAGATTTGAAACCAATGGTTCAGAAGAGAAATGTGTCTGGTGAAATCCTCCCTGGTGAGGCACGTCAGTTATATGGTCCACCCCCTTGCATGTGAGCCACCTTGATTGATGATGGATGGTTGAGAAGCATGAAATTCCATATTGCGGGACATTATTAGGTACACCACATTTGTAGTAATATTTGGATTTACCTAATTGACTGACTATTGGAATTTCTTCCTCCATCAGCTCCAGGCCAGTTTAGCTCCACCTTCAGCTGATCCACGTGGCTACTGGCATGAATGTAAATTAAATCATGCACATTGCTCTGTATCACAGATCCAATTTCTGCAAGGTGGTTTCATAAAGTTATCTTTTGTTTACTAGTAAAAAAAAAATAGTACTTTTTGTTGAGCTTTGAATCCCATTCTGAATCCTTGACTTCTAATATGTTATGAAAATTTGTCTGGGTTTTTTCCTTTTTTTCTTCTTCTACGAAGCAGGCTTCAGGAATCAAATGCTCGAAGCCGTTAAAGGTTTCTCAAGGTCTAATCAAAATGGGTTATTCATAAATTCATGTTTTGCTCATTGCCAAACTGAGAGACAGGATACGTGGTTTGCTGACCATTCTCCCCTTGTTCATAACAAGGTACGTCCAGTCAAAAGTTATTATTAGCAGGTAGCATGGAATATTGAAAATCTATCTAGACCTTTGATCAGATCATTGTCATAGTCCCGTAAAAGATGGCTTGGATTAACCTTACCCAATTTCAAGGAAATCCTTGAATCTATATCAGTAACTCAAATCCCACAAGTACATGCTATGTTATGAGATAAAAGAACATGTATCTAAAAGTTTGTATAAAGCATAATGGATACGGTATCAGTTTTTCTTATTTGTGCGGTATCTAAGGTGAATAATCAGAGATGACAATCGACGGCAGATTGAAATAATTAAAATAAAAGAATACTACTGACTAGAGTGAGCTTAAAAGAGGAAACCTGGGAAAGCCCCAAGGGAAGGATAATTTTAGAGAGCTACTATTGGCACCCCAACTTTTACTTATTACACCCCAATTAAAATAGAAAATAAGTCCATGGTTGAGAATGAGTAAAAGTCGGGGTGCCAATCTCTCTCTCTCTCTCAGATTTCTTTTTTTTAAGATTTAGGATTTTATATGGGCTTAATCCTAATTGTAAATAACTGCTGAAGTTGTTTCAATGTCTTATAATGCTTTGGAAAATTGAAGTAATAACTTGAACCAAACTTTTGTAAAGTTAGAATGGTGTGTTCTAATCTTTAACTAAGTGTGATAATTAATTTAAGAAATTGGGGTGTAATAAGTAAAAGTTGGGGTGCCAATAGAAGCTCTCTAATTTTTATATGAGCCACACCCTGACTACGCACTCACAATAATCGGATTAAGTAAACAAGTAACACTAGTGTGAGTCTAACCTGATTGGTTTTTTCATCCAATTAGTCTCATGTTCATCTTACTCTTCTTAATGCAGGGGATAGCACAGTCTGTTGGAGACTGGTACTTTGGTCGATCAGGAGTTAAGGAGATCGACTGCCCATACCCTTGTGATAGGACCTGCCATAATCTGGTTTTCAAGTGAGCCATATATAATTGATTTGATTTGATCCTCTTCATTGGTTTTCTCTATAATCTCTACCCAATTTCTTTAGCAAGAAATTTCATCGTTCAAAGGAACTTTGAAAATAATAGTGCCAGAGAGGAGGGTAATTGATAATTCAGGAGGTTCTTTAATTGCTTATGCTGTGTCTTTGGGTAGGCCTTCTATTGATTAAAATAAGTTTTAGACCATCATTTCATAATTTGAATTTTTATTTGTTGTTATGTGTATCGCATCTGTTACGACTTACGATTATTATATTGTTCTTCCAAGCTAAATATAAACTTGTTCTTTATGCTGGAATATCAATTAGTGGTGTGAAACCAAATTATTCGTAATGTGTAATGAGTATAAAATTTGAATGACCCTGGTATACAGTTGCATTGGTCAACCATGCATTTTATTTGCTAGATGTAAATGATGAGGTTATTATGATCTTCTGGATTTTTTTTTCCTATCCTATCTAAGAGAGCTAAATTATTTTGTTTAGTGCCAAATTATTAATTAGGATGGCTCCAGATCTACCCTAGCCTTGTCTGATGTAACGCCATGAAATTTTATTACGTATATCTAATAATTAAGTCAACTATATTGACTTGTTTTCCTATTTAATTTTTAAAAAATATTAAGAAATAAATTGTAATATTATTCATTTAAAATAAAGATTTGTTAGAAGGAAGATTTTATAAATGAAATGTACAATTTGAGGAACTTTATCATGATTATGATCGAAGAATTAGAATATTTAGTCAAAGTAAATAAAATTCAAAATTTTATATGAAACTCTTTTGATCAAACGGACGTTATTATTGAGTTCAAAAGTATCGAAAAATATAATTTAAACTGTCAGTAAGTTTAAATCCGACTTTAATATTATAAGTTGTGAAAATATTAATTTTATAAATAAAACTTAGGGCATAAAATGTATTTTGATCAGTAGAGAAAATCGATGAGGAATTTTGAAAATTTGAGACATACAATTTGCATTAGTCTAATATAACGGACATAACGAAGAAAAGAAAAATATATGAAAAAAAAATAATATTATTTAATTTTTTTAATATATTATTAAAATATTAACATAAATTAATTTTATAAAATTAAGTTTAATTATAATTATTTATATAAGAATGATAGATTGAAATTATTGAAGTGTTAAAAGGCAAGGTGTAATTAATATAAATATAAATATTATTATATTATATTATATATTATTATATTATATAACATAATATTATAATATATTATAAATTATAATGTGTTAGCACATCAGATACTTAGGTGTATTAGTTTTATATATTATAATATAATATAATATATTATATTATATTATATTATTATAAATTAATGCTCATTCATACTGCAAAAGTGAAATATAAACAAAAATAGAGACGAATGAGTTTTGATAGTGGGTTCGTGTATATTACATTCGATCGAGATTTAAACATGTTTCAACCGTGAATTAAGATCCGACACCGAAAAACAAAATATCCACGACGTCGAGATCTACTTACTCATCAGATTATTTAGTCGAATTGATTGAAGAAATTAACTAAAAAAAATCATTTTTATATCGTAGGGACACGTAAAATCCAACTATGAAGGTATGAAACTTATAATTTTAAATTCGTAGTATACTTTTCAATGAAATCAGTTTTATTTTAATTTTGATAGTTAGTTTTAAATTTATTATGATTTAAATTCAAAATTCATGTATCGAATTATAGAATAATTCATTTTATATCTTTTATCTGATATTTTAATATTGTGAAATAAAAAAAAAAAATGAATTTGGGTGAGTGTAACTAGAAAATCAATTTGTTTAACAAATTAATTTTCATAGTAATTTTTATAGTGTGTTCATTTAAAAAAAAACGATTAAGACATCCTATGTGAAAGTGTATTTTCATTGAGTGATAATAATCTATAAAAAAATAAATGAAATATTTAAGTTTTAATTTGAAATTGAGAATGAAAGTCTTGATTATTTATAATTGAGAATAAGATTCTCGATTAGTTAGAATTGAGAATGAGATTATCAACAATATATGTTTGTGTTAAGGAATTTTCAAGTTTAGAGTGTTCTTTAAAACTGTATAATAGAGCATGAGATGCAATGAGGATGGTAACCGTGGGATGGTGTATCAACATATTTACTGTTTTATGATTTATTGCTTTTGATATCCTCTGCATGTTTATAATTTTAGAATATCTAGAAAGAACATCATACTTGCAAATTTGTTTTAATTTATTTCAAATGAATTTTGAAATATATATTGTCCATTAAAGGGATAATGAATGCCTATATCAATTAATTTAAAATAATAAGGGATTGATATTCTCTTCTGTAGTATAAGATACCACTTGAGAATACCATTGTATCTACTATTTGAAAAATTCATATATTATCTTTATTGGAAAAATAACAAATTGTAATATAAATATAATTTGTAGATGATTAGATTAATTGATGACTGTAACGTCCTACCAAACGTTAACACAAAGCCCCATGTTAGATCTCGAGGCACTAGGTGGCGTCTCGAAATTTCGGCATGGTCTCTTCTGTTTATGCTAGCATTCCAAGACGTTCAACCTATTTTACCTGATAAAAAAAATCTACAATATCCTGTATATACATATAAGCACAGAATAATAACGAAAATATCTATATACATCTAGCCATAAAGATAGATTAGTGTGACGCCCCGCCAAACACTAACACAAATCCCAAGGCCACCTCGAAATTTGGACATGACTCTTATTCATGTTAGCGTTCCACGGAACTCGAAAGCAACCCAAATCCAATATACCACAAATTCTGACTATATAGAAAAAGGCAACATGAAAATAACAGTGGAAGATTGAAAATATCTAACACATGAGTATATCAGAGTGCGGGAGTTTACAATATACATGATTACAAAAAGGTTTTCACTCTAACATAAATCTAATTACTTAACCCAAAAACTATATACATCTCCTGGGATGAATAGACTTTTAGTAGATGTAGTCCCAATGCTCACCGGATAACGGATTATGGTCGTCGGTATGACCCACCAGATAATCCTCACTCGATGGCTCTACTACTGCTTCTTCAACTACAGGCTCTAAAGCTAAAAAAATGGAAGTAAAGGGTGAGTAACGATGGTTACCCAGTAAATCTACAATCAATTCCTACTAATAACCTTTCCTAAACATGATTGAGTAAGCATACTGAACATTTTAATACATGCAAATCTTTATAAAAAATAATACGATTAATTGGTACATATAGCCAGGGATGAACAGTTAGGCATTTTAAAAGAATCACATATTATTAATCGTCAGTACTCACATTATACATTTTCGTTTTTATACAAATTTAAATAACATTGAAATAGTAGGCATGCTTTTCAGTTTATAATTCAAAATAGAGCAACAGGTACATAATACATAATGGTGTAGTAGTAGAATTAGAGAGTTGAGATTCACGACTGGATCGCTCCCAATCGGAACATGATATTCCTCAATAAAATCGTAGTTCCTGATTTTGTGGCTGGTCGCTGTTTACCACGCTTGCGAGACCATTTATCCGACTTAGGCTAGCCGTTTGACGTGATCGTAAGTAATAGGTCTTTTTTTGATCTGTCAGAATGCTTGACTACTACTGGATTGTTAGTGATCACTAACTAATCATCTTCGTGTATGCTTATCAGGCGTGTATGTGATTCCCAAAATAAATACTTCATTCGTATACGACTACCATTACAATATACGTTCACTGATAAAGATAGAAGGGAATGGACCCGGATTTTAGTTGTAACTCCACTCTCATACGAGTCCCATACCCCGTATGAGCTTGGTGGTCCCTACCGTACATCCTAGGATAGTACACCACTCTGGATAATATGACGTATTATCCCTTCAGGCATTCACAAACTCTTTAACAGCTCACAAAATAGCCACGTATATATATTTTATTCAAAACAAAAGAGAAATTAACAATACAGGATTGAAAATGGATATCCAGTTTCCTATCATGCAACTGTGGCCCCCCGGCTTAAAATAAATAACAGTAGTCGGAGCTTTTGCGCCAACAAAATTTAAATAAACAACAACCATTCATTATCCCTGAATATTCTTTCACCAACCAACACACAACATACAATGTAAAATGCAGACACCATCCCTCGGTGTGATTCTGAAATTTTACCGATTCATCTCTTTTCCATTCTACCGTATTTTCACTTCTCGACTTTTCAAATTTACTTTGATCATTTGATCGAAAAATTATCAATTTTTTGTTAAAACGGGGTCCCAATAAGTATGCGAAAGAAAACTGTCAAAATTAGAAAAGCTTTTAACATGGGATTCGACATCATGTAATTTTTATTTCATAATTCACAGAAATGCAAAAGATATTCGATTTTGAAAATGGGACGAAAACGTCAAAATTTACGTTTTATTCTTGAAACCAAAAATCGGATTTTGATCCTTTGAGTTTTGGATTTTAAAACTATTCTCATTGTTCCGAAACGGGGGATGAAGGGGAGTTCAAGGTAAAAATATAGTCCAGATTAAAAAAAAAGTTTGAGCACGATGGTACTGTGTTCTTTCACGGTGGCTCATGGTGGAATCGTGGAAAGTACGATTAACTGGTACATATAGTCAGGGATGAACAACTAAACATTATAAAACTGACATTACATCAATCAACAGTACTCACTATAACATTTTCTTTTTATACAAATCTAATTGATCAAATGGAAACATTAAACATGTAGTTCATTTTATATATAAAAATAAGGCAATAGATACATAATACACAATGGTGAAGTAGTAGGACATGATGTTACAATTCCTTACTGGATTTTAGTTCTTGATTTTGTGGTCGGTCGTTGCACTTACTACGCTTGGTTGACCATTTATCCGGTTCAGGCTGGCCGTTTGATGTGACCGTAAGCAATAGGTCTCTTTTCGATGTGTCAGAACGTTCGACTACTATAGATTGTTAGTGATCATTGACTAATCATATTCGTCTATGCCTATTAGGCGTGCATGTGATTCCCAAACACCTTTACATAACAAGTTCACTGGTAAAGATAGAGAGGAATAAATCCGAATTCCAATTGTGACTCCACTCTCATACGCATCCTATACCACGTATGAGTTTGGTTGTCCCTACCGTACATCTTAGAATAGTATATCATTCTGGATGATATGACAGACTATCCCTTCAGGTATTCGCAAACTTTTTAACAATTCACAAAATAACTATATATATTTGCTATTCTTTGAAAACAATTAAGAAATTTCCTTTAAAAGCAAATAATAAATTATCATCATAAAGTCGAGAATGGATATCCAATTCTTACCATGCAACTGTGACCACGTGGCCTAAAATAAATAACAGAACAGAAAAGTAACCATCCTTCACACTAATAGAAAGTAAATAAACATGTAACCAATATCATTATCCTTGGATATCCGTTCATCAACTCACACATAGTATTACAATGTAAAATGCAGACATCACCCCTCGGGTGTGACTCTGACATTTTACCGTTTCATACTTTTTTTTCGATTTTTACAATTTTCAATCTTTCGAATACGATATTCATTTTTCGACATTCATCAACTCAATATAAGTTTATTGATTATTAAACACATTTTTCAAACCTTAAAATTCACTTTTTTTATTAATTAAACTAAAAAATTACAAAACTTATATTAACATGGGGTCCGAACAGTGCACATCCAACTGGCCAATACAAAACCCGGTGAAATATCCTACTCATGTATAATTTGTTATAAAATACAATTAAATATATCAAATATGTAAGTTCTGGCATGAATTTGAAATAACCAATTGAATTCTATATTTTTGGAAACACATCACAAATTTTTGATAAAATCCTAAATGCAATTTTCACAAATCGAGTTGGATTGAACTTTGAGGTGGTTGATTTTTGAAATTGATCATGTGGTTTCGAAGACTTCGATGCCGTCGTCCTTTCTCCCTTCTACAAAGGAGGACGGTTTGACCTCAAAATAGATGAAATTTATTGTTAAAATTTCGAAATCCCCATATTATATACATATGATTTTTGATGATACAGGGTGAAAAATGAGAGAAAACGAAAGGAAATTAGGAGGGTTTTGTAGAGAACGAGGCTGCAAACAATTTTCCCTTTTGCGTCGAAGGTCAAAGTTGGATTGTTTGTGGCGAATCAGAGTTTGAAAATTTGAAAAAAACTAATTTAAAAAAAAAAAAAAATTACAGCTGGTTTTGGACAAGTTGGAATGACGATGAATAGTAAAAAAATTATTTATATAAATTTTTAGGACGAAATTGGTTTTTTACTTATTGTTTCGTTTGACGATAATTTGACCGTTTGGATTACAAAAGTGACGAATGAATACTCTATTTTATCTAATTTTTCATTTCGAATCTAATGGTGCAGTTCAAATAAACAAATTATGTCTCTAACAAAATTTACTTTTTTAGTCTGATTAGATCCTAAAATTGACGTCGTTTTCGTTTTGACGATATTTTGACTTTTTAGGCTCCAAAAATGATAAATAAATAATCCATTTTCTATAATTTTTTGTTACGAATCCAATGGTGTGATTTAATTTTAAAAATTCTTGCTCTACCAAAAAGTCATTATTTTGGCCTGGTCTGACTCGAAAATTGAGGATGTTGCAACTTTTCTGTTTGGACTCACATTTGAACATGCTTACAGGCTAAAGTGCATTTTTCGATCATTTTGAATCTAACGGTGAGGTTAAATTTCATTAACAATAATCAGAAACATCCTAAAATTTTATCTTAATTTTCACTTTTAGAATTTTATCAAATTTTTACTATTTAGTTTTTCTTGAGATTCGAATCAAAACTTGGGATTTTACAATGACACATGCATACCACAAATATATGATGGAAGCTGACTTGTTAAATGATCATTTATGGCCTATAGTAGTCAAACAATTGATCTCCGTTGAAGATTAACGACCAACCTAAGCTGAAAAAAACGATTAACCAACTATGATAAATTGCTAGATCGATTATAAAATAAGGAATTAACGGTGAGTCCCACATTGGTTAAGTACTTGAGCATAAATATAAAAATCGATACTTTTGTATCGATCGTGTATCTCATCATTCTTATCAAATACACCATTAAGATTGATATTTTTATATCATGTTTATATTTATTTTGTTTTATTATGAGATGAAAATATTTTGTTATTATTTTATTAAAGATTAGTCTATTTCAAGTGTTATTCGTTTTTGTTTACCTATTTAAAAATCTGCATTATTTGTAATAAATTAACTTGTTTATCCATTCATATTAGGATTATTAATTTGAAATGTGAGTTTACTATTGAGTAACTTCCTTGTTACTCATCATACTAACAAAATATTTCAGATGTCCCAACAATCGAGATGCCTATTTTTGATAAAAAAAAACATTATATAGAGGAATTGTGGGATTAGAATGATGAATATTATTTCTATTATATGTAAGCTGAGATTGAAGTTTAATGGAATTAATTTTATATACGATTTCCTTATATTTATTAGTACTATGTGTATTGTGTATTCTTGTATGTATATGTTTAGAGTATGAGAGTTAATGTTTGTGACGTGGACAACCGTCGATCAATATGAAATGTGTAATTGATGTATGTACACTTTTAAGTTATAATTATAGTTATATTTTTTAAGTGACATATATTCATTATGATATAGTGGTTGGAATGCAGTGGATATATGAATTTTGATTTTCCAGGTAAAATTTTTTTATAAGTCCAATTTTTAGGGGAAATTTATGTCGGAATTATTTAAAAGAAATTTATATCGTATTGAAACTTTAAAGATATTGATATTGATTTTTTTTCTTTCTTTCGCTCCACTCTTGAGATTTGAAAAAATCTAGATCCTAAATCGGGGGTATGACACCCAATCTGCACCCCTCTCTTGTCTCTTCCGTATTACAATCCAACTTAATTGGACTGACCCTAACTTGTAGGATTAGGTGAGTAAAAAACTTTATTTATATCGATGGATTAAATATGTTATGACCACCAAATAGTTAAGGGTTTAACTTTTGGCACCATGTATTGGTTGGATTCTTATCATTTGATACCTAATAACCCTATAGAAACGTACTTGATATAAAGATTAGCTGTTGAAGATTATCTATCTAGATGGGAAAGGCTCAAAACACACCCATAACTTATGACTATTAAAATATTTATTCAAAAAGCTCATGATTGGCACCATGATTCAACTGTACAACTAGAGTAGAAAACCATAAGAGACTGGGCACCAAGAGAGACTGTACGACGTGGCAGGAATTAAAAAAAAAAAAAAAAAACGGAAAGGCTATTAGTGAAGATTCGAAACCTTCTGTATCTTTATTTCTTTCCCCACCCTGATGTTTATAAGAATAATATGATGCTACAAGAAGATGATCACTTCAACCCTAAACTTCATCAACAAAATCACTCTTTGTAAATTAATTATTAATTATAATAATAAAAAGCACCCAAAACCAGAATACATCTACCTCTCCAATCCCCATTCAAAAGATTAAAAATAAATAAATAAATAAAAACAATTAGCATGAATTTCTTACACACAGGAAAAATAATACTGATATTTATTAGGTAGCGTGTCCAGAGGAAGAGGCTAGTGCAACCGCCTGTGCCCATGCCTTGAGCCGAGCCTTCACGTCTCTTGGATCATCACCTGAGTCAATCAATTAAATAAAACTCAATTAGCTTCCACATTAACACCCCTCCGCTGTCTGTCTTACTGTTTCCAAATTAAACTCTTTTATATTTCATATGTCTGCCTCTATGCAGTCGAAACATTGCCTTTAATCTGCATCACTTCAACAATACAATTGCCATTTCCATGTAATGTCAAGTGGCGAACAACTCCCCCACCATCCTACCATAACTATCCAAACATGCAAATATAGGCCACTTTATCAAAGTTTTTAGTTTTATGGTTTATGTGTGATTCATGAATCCTTTCTGAACCCTTTTGTCATCCTACACTAAAATTCAATTTCAATCGGAGAGATCAGTGAGTGAGAGAGAGAGAGAGAGAGAAGAGAGTCAGCACTGACCAGGACTGGAGATTCTCCATTGAGCAATAGGCGAATTCCCACCACTACTAGTGTCGATGGTGGACATCGAAATTTGACCTGGTATCTCCAATATCTCGTGCTCCAATTCAAACCCAAGATCTCTACACGCTTTCACTTCATCTAAATCCATGCACAAAGACCTACTCCCTCCCTTGGGTTTGGTAATCACAAAACACTGATAGCTTTCAAGTTCCTTCTTCTCCCAAGCTCTCTCTAACCATCTCTCTCTGATAATTCTCCTCCTTGAGCTCCTCCTTATTTTGCTCCTCCCAGTTTCGTTCTCACTAGTGTAATCTTTCATACCTCCTATACTTTGATTGAGGTACCCATGTTGAATTCTCCTTCTAGGTGGTGTCGCTGGGAGAGAGAAACAGCCCGGTTCCTTATCGGAGTCTGACGATATACCACAGATGACTCCCTTACCCTCTTTGTCATCATCAGATAATTCTTCGTCGGCATCACCGCCGTCAGAGCCCTCAATCGACAAACGTGACATGTTCATGCCCATCTCACCATAATCTTGATAAGCTGGATGTTTACTATTAGTAGTACACATTGATAGTCTGGACAAGTTGTGGGGGTGATGTTCATCCTCATCCGGCATACATGAGTGGAGGAGATTCATGATGTCATCAGAAGCCATGCTCTCGTTAAAAACCAAAATTGGTCGACTAAGGGAGAGTATGAAGAGTGTTAGATGGGAATTTCAAGGGGGCGGTTATGGATGTGATGCTGAAGGCCTTGTGGATGGTTCATTATGCTTTTTGCAAGGAAGAACTATGTATATATAACTTTTTTCACACTATAGTAGAATTCCCAAAAGCTCCTTCCCTCATTCCAAGTTTTCAGTCAACACCATTTTGACATGTGGCTGATCACGTAGGTAATAATAAGAGAATTTCTCTCTCTCCTGCCCATGCTAAAAAATCAAAATTTCCTAATAATAATATATATATATCCAATCCTAATAATATCTTCTAGTCACATTCAAAAATATGATCCAAAATAAAAGTGTTGTAAAGGACGAAATTCTTTGAATTTAAAAAAAATTAAAAAATTAAAAAATGAACTTTCCAAAGCATGCTTTTTGTGGTACGTGTTGTGTTAAATAACCTGACACTCTTTTTTCAAATGTTCTCTCTATAATTCTTGACTTGATAGTTATAGAATTATAAATCTTTTTTTTTTTTTTTTTTTGTGCATTCTGAAACAAATGATCTACAAGTTTGTAATGGAAACGTACAAAGAACGATAAATTATCACGAGTCTAAGAATTATTATAGATCAATCTATAAGACTCAATTAATATTAAGTACTTTGAACATCAATGGAGTATTCACAAACATTATCTTAAAATATGTACACACTCCTATTATAAATTATTACATAAAATTAGATTATTATCTATTTAAATATTTTAAAAATAATTATCAAAATTAATTATAAAATTTATGAAAACAGATATCACCACCTAGTGGATGTTAAAGGTTGCTTGATTAGTATTTTTTTTACTTTTATTTTTGGGTTGGTATTTGGAGTTCATAATAATAAGATGCGAGTGTTAATAACAAACAACGTAAGCTCCCCACCACTTTGTCAAAAGCAACAGCTCATGGTCTTTCATTTTACACGTGCCTATAAAAGAGCAGGCCACGGCCCCCATCAAGAATGTACGATATCTTAGTGGGTCCCTTCTCCTTCAAATTCCAAATTCCTCTCTGGACTGGGCATAAAATATTTTCACCAACTCTTTTACTTAAAAAAAACATAAAATAATTTATCATCTTAAAATGAATTTATTAAAACCGTCATTCACCGACCGTTATCTGTTGACTGATGGCGCTTATTCTACCGTTATCATATTGGGAAACCGACGGTTTATAATAACGATGATATTTAAGATACTGACACGTACCCTCTTATGTAGTTGGTCTTCGTTTATTTATTTATTTTTGTATGAGCAGAGGGCCCACATCATGGTTCATCATCTCTCTTTATAGATAAAACTGATCTTTAAAATAATCAAAGATCATTCCCAAGATGTGATCCTTGAGCTAAACTTGATCGATGACTCATTAAACCAAGACTAATGATAAAATAATGTGCTAAAACGATGACACGGTTGACGTGGCAAGTGCCTACAACCGTAAATCTTTTTCTTGTGTATCCCAAAAAAAAAAATCTATGATTCTTTGCACTTGCCACATCAACTGCGTACATAATGTGCATCTTTTTAGCGGTCAGTCTATCACAACTCTTAAATCAATGTTTTAAAATTTTTGTTTTATATTTTTTTTTGGTTTGAATGTTCTGAAAATTCAACTAATGAATAAACTGAAAATGTATCAAATGGGCTGGACGGTTGTTGAAATCTGATTCAATTTGATTAAACAAGTGCATATTTATCCATATATTTTTAAAAATATTTTTATTTTTTAATAGTCCCTCATTATTTTTGAACTCATTGCTTTTTTATTTATTTTTGAACTTGACGATTTTTTATTTATTGTTGAGTTTACAACATTTATTGTCGAGATTCACCACTTTTTATATATTGTCGAACTCTACAATAAATAAAATGATGAACTCGACGCTTGTAAAAATCAACCCATTTTCGATTAAAATACATGGAAAGATTGACTAAAAACTTGAGATAATGACTTGTTTAAATGATTTCAACCCAAAAGAATCATTCTTGATCAATTTTCATAAAAAAACTAAGAAAAATAGAAAATCCTAGTTTTTATATACATCTTCAAAATGTTTGAAAAAATCCTTAAAAATAACTTCTTTCTTCTTAAATGCTTTACGATGGAATGGAGTCTCCAAAACTCGATTGAGATGCCAAAACGCTAATTTGTTTGGATGAAAATGATGACTTTGAATTGCTAGGGAATTAAATCATGAGAAATGTGGTAGATGAGATCCAAGGACTATTTAAGAAAGAAAAATTTTACTAAATGGACTATTAAGAGACCTTCCAAAAGTTAGGAACAATTTAGAAAGAAATCCCTCCGTCAAGGTCCTTTAAGTAGTCCCCAACCTCCTCCCCTTCTTTTTTATTTATTTTTATTTTTTTATAGATACACAACATTAAAAAATACAGGAGTCCATTAGCTGAAATCAATTATTTATTTATTTGTTATAAAATCAAGTTGAATACTCCAAGGGGTTGGCTGAGCCATAAAATGAGGTTTACCCCTTTTAGCTACTTATCTTGTTGATGTGTGGCCGTGTTGACAAGTCCCGTCCCAAAAGAGGGTGGGAAAATCGTGTGATAAAAAAAAAAAAAAAAATGCAACCTTGTGAGCTTATCAATGCGGTTTGAATTTTTAAAACAATATAGAACCATAATAAAGCTTGATATTATTGCTAGAAAAGAATATACAATTTATGTGATAAATTCCACCAATATGATTCTTGTACAACTAGGGATGGCAACTAGGAGAGTTTAAGCAGGGTTTAGCTTAACTTGGCCCTAATCCTGGTGAATTGTTTTCACCCCAAATCCGCCCTAACCTCGACTCAGGTTTAAATTTTTTTATCTCATCTCCGCCCCTAATAGTATTGTTCGAGCTGTAGATTATGATAAAAATAAAAGAAAAAAACTACTTTGACAAGCAAGGATCGATCCACAGAGACAATGTTAATTAGGTAATCTTTTCACTTTAAATTCAATTCAATTTATACAAACAATTAAAAATAATTTTTGAGAGAAATTATCTAAAAAAAAATACTAAAAGTAAAGACTTAAAATACTATGGAGAAGTGTATATCAGTCGGATCCACTTTCACAAGTTTTATCAATGATTTTATGGTCCTCTATTTATCTTGATCCACTAAACAAAGTTAATGTTTGTGGATCGAAAAATCAAACAGTTATATTAGAAAAAAATTAAAAATATGTGATTAATATATTAAGCAAAAATTATGGGATAGATATTAATTATTATCCGTGAAACATGGTTTATCTTGAACTTATCAAAGAATAAACTATCAAAATTGAGAAATAATTAATATTAAAGCCAATAATAATTATTTAAAACTATTAATTAATATTCCTAGAAATTTACAGTATTTTCCTTTTACATGAAATTAAAAATTAATTAATTCCAATATGCATTATTTAATGGAAATAATGATAAATATGGACTAACCATGCATTATGTCTAATGAGGGGATTTAGTATGCAATTCATTTGTAAAGTTCATGCAATAAGGGCTCTAAAAATCACTTTCTAGACCCTGATCACACTTCCAAACCTAGATTTTGTTAGTCCAAAGTAAAAAAATAAAATAAAAACTAAGTTACAAACGAATGCAGCAAGCCTTTAAACCCCTAGGTTACTCCTAGTGGACGAGTTTGACTCGTGAGGATTTGTAGTGAATATACCCACAAAATTTCAACACTTAAAAAATATTAAAGTCAAAATGAAAGTATGTAATACGAACATAACGATATTTCACAAATCAATCACGGGTCCTTTATGTTTAAGCAAAGTTCTAATTTTCATTCATCAATTTAGAAAATTTTAAGAATAATTTGAGTGCCAGTGCAATTTTTCTGATTTTTTAAAAAACATCTTTTTAGGAATAAGATTTTACCTTATAATTGCTAAGAATGGTTGGTTATACCTAAGTTCTAACTTGAAACTAAACATCCTGTCTAAAGATTATGAGAGGTCTAGATGTTCACTTTAATACTTCTAAGATATTTTATCTGTGATATTCTAACTTACTCACATTTTATAATTGACGACTTTCACCCTACTAAACTATTTGGTCTCATTAATTTTTTTTTATTTTGCACTTTTTCAATTTTAGCCTTTTTGCTCTACTTTGATCTTTTTCACATCCTTTGCTTTTTATTTTTTAACTTTTTCACACATCACCATTTTTCTGGTATTCTTTTTACAAAAAGTAGGTAGCCCTTTTCAAGGTACCTAGTCTAATCCTATGGTTGTTGTTCAAGTGATACTAATCCAATTTTATTTTTCTTCTAACTAGCTAACCAAAGAACAAGGAAATTATAGTTCACTAGATTCAATGTCCCCTAACACTCTAGATAGAGAAGAGGTTCGACTCTTATTCCATAAAATCCTATTTTTAATCAATCAGAAGTGTCGTGAATTTTCAAAGTAATATTTTGATTTTCTTGATGAGGAACAAAAAGAATGCATGCTCAAATTTTTTTCACACATGAGCTTAAGATTTGAAATTCATATGTAAACTCTACATACAAGGAGTTTGAAGAAAAGATTTTGTAAGTGTTACATATTTTTCAATTTTTTCTAAAAATATGAAAATAAACTAGAAATACAATGCAATTGTGAGCTAACTCTACCCACAAACCTAAACGAAATATTGTCCTTAATATGAAGCAATAAAGAAAGTGAGAAGAGGTTAGATCACACCTAAACCAATTTTGGCATTAATAACATTGATATTACACTGATCTGCATAGATTGAACATATATGTAATCGATAGGGATTTGCGAAAAACGAAATACTGCCTACGAAAAGGAAAATATCCTAACTAGAATTTAAAAAACATCCTAAACTAGAAAACTACATCCTACTCAGAATCTGAACTTTTGTCCTCTTGTCCATTAACACGAGTCTTCTGCTCCTCAATGTAGGCCAATATCTATTTTTGACTAGTTTGCAGATCCTTGTCATGTTGGTTGACTTTGTTGAGTCTTTTGAAGACTTTCCCAAAGGTAGTGTGGTCCCCTCTATAGGGTATCTGATCGAGACATGAAATATCTTTGAAGTTTGGACTAGGAGTTCGATTTTCCTCAAGCCACTCTTCTTCAAATTCTGTTCCTACTCAGAATATGAACTCTTGTCCTCTTGTCCATTAACATGAGCCCTCTGTTCCTCAATGTAGGCCAATATCTGCCTTTGATTAGTTTGCAAATTCTTGTAGCGTTGGTTGATTTTCTTGAGTCTTTTGAAGACTTTCCCACAGGCAGTGTGGTACCTTCTATAGGGTATCTAATCGAGTCATGAAATATCTTTGAAGTTTGGACTAGGAGTTTGATCCTCATCAAGCCACTCTTCTTCAAATTCTGTTCCTAGGGGGCCATAACCATTTGAGCCGTCATGCTCTTTCTTATGGATGTTCGGGGCCTAGAAGCTTTGCACACAGGTCTTTAAAGAACTTTTCCCTTAAAAAGTGGGAGATATTATAAGCTACCTCGTGTGATCAATATAGCCATTGGGACACCTATCTGTCGTTGGAAAATACAATAGGCAAGATGAGGCAAGGTAAAGGATTTGCTCGGATTGGTCATCACATCGACCAATGTCTCCAAAAGCAGACGAACCAAACAAAACGTCTGGTCGTGTGTCTGAATGGCGTGTAAGACGTAGAGATGTTTAAAGTATTGAGTGCCGAGCACATTGGTTGTAATCCAACGCCAACAAAGATATTGATTTTCGTAGAGACTTAGACTTCAACTCACCATTCTTAATGTAAATGTCTTACTTTGAGAGACTGAGGCATGCGATATATTAGTCGAACCCAAAATCAGGCTCGCACACATCATTTTCCACTGGTATGATTCTCAAGATCGCATGGAGATTGAAAACATCGATCATGAATGTAGTGCCACAAAAATTAATTGTGATCGATGGAGCTGATGAATCGGCGGAGACATATAAGCCATAAAAACCTTGGACTAACTCATCGATAAATTGCTCGTCTGCCTCATACCACATCGACTCTACCCATGTGCAAGCAATTCTTCGCTGAACCATGATCATTAGGGGTATCAAATGTATCGTAATATACCTCTTCAAAAATATGGATCGGTAGAGATTGATAAAGGGAAGATTTTGTCAAAAATTGGGGGATATGGGCCCATATTGAGCCGTAGCACCTTGAATAGGTAGGGCTGCATGATTGGGAAGTGGCTGATCGTGGTGTGGAGATAGGTGCTAGATTTTTTTGCCCAGAGGAATTTAATGAGCCAATCGAATCTAGAATTCAACAGTCGGATTTGTGCCGGTGAAATCGTTGGAACTTGATGATAATGGAAGTTGAGGCTTGAAGAAGAAGATGAAATGAGATAAAGATCAGGGTATGTTCTTTTAAAAGAGGGTGCACAATTTTTCGCCTTGAAAAATATTTGAAAAATAATTTTTCCCAAAAAATTTCAAGTTGGAAAATAAATTTTCTAAAAAAAATTTTGTATGAAAATTTGCACAATTTTTACCTTTTTTAACCCTTACTTGTGAGTTCAAATTGAGAGAATAATGAGAAAAGTTGGGTTCTACATGACTGCAAAAATATGTTGCAAGCCTTCTAATCAAGGGTTGCCTCCCAAAAAGAGCTAAGTTTATTGTCTTCAGCTAGACAATGACGTGAGGCTAATCCTGGTACATAAGATCCATCAGAAATGCATATTTTTTTTGTGGTGAGAATTGGAGAAAGGGTTTGAGCCTTTGATTGTTTACTTGGAAGATATTGTCATCCATGGGATTGAGAATCTCAATGTTATCATGTGGATAAATTTTATGGACCACAAATGATTTTGTCCATCGAGATTTCAATTTCTTGGGAAATATATAGAGACGAATGTGAGCTAGATGCTCAATTTTTCTCTTTTTTTTACTCTTTCGTTAGTTCTAGCCTACCCAGGCTTGCTACTCTCCTCTCTAAGGACAACGTGCATCCCAGCTATCCTTCCATCATGTCCTTCTACTAGCGGCTGGTCTACCCTGCAATTCCTGTCCTGAGGAAGGTCCTTCCTCTGTCTCTTGGGCAAGTCTTTTAGCCTGCCCTGCTCTATCAGCTTCTGCAGGAATTTCCTCAAAACCTGACATCTATTGGTAGTGTGGGCCCGCACCTTGTGATACTCACAATATCTCTCACCCTAATTTATTTGATCTCGAGGAAGCGGCGTAGGCTACTTGAAATATGGTTCATGAGCAATAAGGGATAATATTTCACTAGGAGTCATAGTGAAATATGTCCCAGTTCTTCTCCTCTCCCCATCTTGTTTGAGCGGCCTTTTTTTGTCCTGCAACTACGGTTGGTGCTATTTGAAAGGCTTTTCCACAATGTGTATGACCTTGCTTTTTCTTGTTGAGCTTCAAAGATCATCTTCTAAGCAGATGTACTTCTCTGCTCTCTTGAATAACTCACTCAAAGTTTCCGGCCTCTTCTTCACGAGGGATTTATACAACCCTGAGCTAGAGGACAAGGAATTTCTGAACTCCACTACTATCGTTCGCTCATCACAACTCTCTAACAACATTGCTTCTTTTCAAAACTTCCTGGTGAACAACCTGAGGCTCTTCCCTGATCCCAACCTCATGCTAAGTAGAGCGTCAACATCTCCTCTATTCTTCTTGTTGCCAATGTACTGTGTGACGAAGGCAGTACATAACTCCTCAAATGAGCTAATGGATCCACATGGCAACTTGTGGAATCAGGTCAAAGCGTTTTCCTAAAACTCGAAGTGAACAACCTGCACATTAACCCTTCTTTCTCTTCCCACAATAAGAGTACCTGTCGGAAATGAAACAAATGCTCCACCGGGTCTTTTGTCCTGGAATAAGGGATAAACCGTGGTGGCGTGAACTTTTTAGGAATTTCTTTGACTAAGATTTTTACTGAAAATGGAGATTTATGAATTTCTTAAATGGTTTGCGTTGGTGCTGTGCCCGCGTCGACACTCTTCATCATTTCCTTCTCTTTTCTAATCATCTTTCTAATTTCTTCTCGAATTAAACCTATTTCGGGTTTAGTTTGAGTGGTTGTCGTAGGAACCTCTGTTTCCTTTTCCCCTGTAGGGATTAATAACGACAAGCTTCATTCTGTACTAGAGGCATGGCCACCTTTACTTGCCTCCTAAGAATCCTTCGGCATGCTATCTCATTTTGCCTGTTGCCGGTCGTCGAGACGTTGACTCAAGTTTTGGTTCTACTCTACCAAGTCATCCATCTTCTTTTGCATCACCTCCTGTTGCTTTCTCATAGCTTCCAACATCTTCAGAAGCTGCACGTCTACAATCGGAGCCGCTGGTAGGGGTGCATTGATTTCATTTGTTTTTGTGGATCTCACCATTGTTTCAACTGAAATCAATTTGTTACTAGTGCTCCCACGGACGGTGCCAGTTGTGTGTGGTCGGTTTTCGGTGGATGGTTCTGATAGTCCCAACCCATACTGATCCGAAGTTGTTCTTAGCACCTACCTCCTCGCAGCGGCCAAGTACCTACCACAGACACTCCGACGCTCAAGTTAGAGAAGTAAAGGAATAATAATCAGTACTGGTTAACTCTCGATCTCTCTAGTATTCCTTTTCAATAATGCTTATTGTGCTATTTAACCCCCTACCTTACCCTAGTGTTTTTCCCTCTATAGGCTGTAATCATGGGATTTCTACTGGTTCTGCGGGGTTGTTTACCTAATTGGGATATTCTGGATAGATCGAACTTATCTGCAGAGATCTCCTTCGAGATTTTTGAGACTTACGTACACGCAACAGTATTGTGGTTTCCTCGAGGCCTGGCCTGGCCTGCCTAACAGGATTGGCCTTACTTATCGCTTCATTGCCCTACTAGCCAAGCTAGGGAGGTCTCCGCTCTGACCTTCCCTGCTTGATGGATAACGCCTTATATGCTGATTTGGCCTCATAAACTGATCTGTGTCAGGTGCCACTTAGCCGGCTTGGATACGTGTAGGGTTAAGATCATTGCGCAATTATTTCCCTTTACAATGTCAAAGCATCATATTTTGTCAACACCTAAAAAAAAATATATCAACATTATGTGATAAACTTGTCAACACATTAAGAATGATATATTAACGAGTGTTCATAGGCCATTCAAAAACAAAAAAGTTGGAGGAATGCTTACTAATTTTTTTTTCATTTATTTATTTTTTGCTAAGAAAGCAAGGTGGTTAGTTGCTAATGTGAAATTTGGTTCATTAGTTGTTAAAGAAATTTTTTTACAATATCATCCATAATGTAGAGTAAAAATAGAGTGCAAGAATTGGACAAACCAGTGCTTGTTCATTAATTTAATGACTTTTACAAATTTTATAATTGTGGTAAACACAACTGCAATTCAATAAACTATTTTTCAATTTAACTGATTTTTTCAAGATTGATCAATCGTTTATATCAAGTTTGTCAACACTTTATTCATGGCATACCAACCCTGTATAAAGTTCTTGTCAATGGGTTATATACCAATGTGCTGCTAACAAGTTTTATAATTGTAATCCATACACCTACCATTTGAACAAATTTTCATTTACACCAGAATGCTTTCTCCATTTGGATCAATTTAACTGACTTCCTCCAAGATTTTTTAATTTTTGATGTGAAGTTTGTCAAAACTTTGTTCACAACTTATCAACCTTGTATAAAATTTTCTTCAATGGGTTATCTACAGTTATGCTACTAATGAGTTTTATGGCTGTGATTTATGTACTAGCAATTTGACCACTTTTGTACTAGAATGTCTTCTCCATTTGAATCAATTTGGCTGAATCCTCTCAAATTTATCAATTGTTTATGCTAAATTTGTTAACAATTTTTTCATGACTTATTAACCTTGTATAAAGTTTTTATCAATGAGATATCCATAAATATGCTGCTAATGGGTTTTACGATTGTGGTCCACATACATGAAACTTGAACAAACTTTTATTTGCACCAAAATGTTTCTCCATTTGGATTAATATGGCTGACTTCTCTAATATAAGTCAATCATTTATGCCAAGTTTGTCAACACGTTGTTCACGACATATCAACCTCGTATTAAGATTGCGATTCATGGACTTGCAACTTGAATAAACTTGCAAGGGTTTCAAATGCAACTCTCATATAAATATTAAAAAAATTATAATACATTCAATATTACTTTCGATTTCAATGAAGTTGACATTGAGCATCTCGTATTTAAACCTTAGAAGAAAATAATATATTGTATGAAGGATAAGAACTATAACAAAAAAAGACTCGAATAAAGTTTTAATTTACTTCCTTCGGTGGATGAAAACGAATCAAAATGTCTTCACTTTAATTTCTTACTTGTTGCTCGTTCATGCATCCTAATATAACGATAAAGATGAAGTTGAGAAAAAGGAAACAAAAGAAGATAACAACGATGATGATACTCAAAACCAAGAGCGCACAGTCAAAGAAGAAGAAAAAATAGAAGAAGAAGATGAGGGAAGCTTATAAAACAAACTTTTTTCCTCTCTCTTCTCTCCTATAACCCGTCACCTACAATATGTCACTATCAAAGACAAATTTCTTGACTCATTTTTAAGGGCACTTTTTTTCAAAATCTAAAATACGATCGTGTTTTGATAATACACCATAAACCGGTAATGGTTTGTTAATAAACAAAAATAGGTGTATTTTTTTAATAAATGACCCTATTTTTTAAACCCAAACAATTTCAATAATTTGTTGATCCTTCATTTTATTCCACTTTACCAAATGAGTAATACAAAATAGAATTCATGAATCATATACATATTCATTTATTAATGCATCAATCTAAGTTCATGCTACTTGCCAACAACAAACAATTATGGATAGGGCAACAATAGATTCTACTGGAACAACATAGATATCCTTGTTCCTACATTAACACACTACAAGAAAATTGTGAATTAGGCACAAGGATTTCAAATGGTTTGAAGTCGTTTTTATTAAAAAATAGATATAAGCCGTCCCAATGACCAAAACCGTTTTAAAAAGTGATTTGGATTAGATAAATATATCGAGATAATAGGTTTAGGTCACATTCGAACACGAACAAGAATGGGAACGAACCCTAAAACTGGACTTTTTCCTTCTTTATCTTCCATCTTTGATCACAAATCCTTAATTTTGCTTCTGATCTTTCTTTCTCAAACCCTTGCTTTTCATCTTGATTTCTCTCTTTTTCATCTTGATTTCTTAGATTCTTCATCTTAATTTTGATTTCAACATCAATTCGATTTCAATCGTTATGAATCATTTCTCTATAGAATGAAAGGTTTTGTAGAGATCTGATTTTCTATTAAGTTTTGCACTGAATATAGGTATTTTTTTCTTGAAGATTTATTTGTTTGAATTACCAAATCTCAGTAGAGTTTGTGTTCAAAATTAAGGTTTTCAGACCCCATTAATAAGGGTGAAAATGAGTTTCTGCTACTATGGTGAAAATTTGTTTGGATATCAAAGGAGGGATATTGGTTTCATTCTGATTCATCCATTGATGATCAATGCAATTTTGTGTGTTAAACATAAGACCATATCGGAAAATTATGTGGATCCTGAGTTCTAGGTAGAGTAAAATAGAGTGATGTTAGACTGGTCCATGTATGAGGTAAGATTTATGTTTATTTATTTGTATATTTTGAATTTGGTTCTTAAATTCTTTTGTTAGGTTTAGGTTTTATTAGTGTAAGATATAACATTGTAATCAATTTTTTTCTCCTTGTGATTTTTTATAGCTTGGGGAAGGGTTGAAATGGAAGAAAAAATACTTTTATTTCTTGTTCTTGCAATGATCTTGATCTAAATAAAGGATTTGAAAGATCAATCATAGAACAGAAAGCTCAAAACCAATTGCTATTGTTCGAGAAAGATATCTCTCCCTTTGTACTAGCTTGCAAATTTATGATTAGCTTATGTAGAAATAAATAACATATCATTTTGTTTACTAACATTAGTTGAATTCATTTAAGGGTACTTGTGTTGTTCTACTTGCACATTATACAAAAATAATTTGACTGTCAAAGGATTTTGTGTGTGTGTGTGTGTGGGGGGGGGGTCATCGGCCTTTCATCTGTTTTGCTAAGATTGAATGTTTGTTGTTCAAAATATATATTTTTTATATTACTCAACAGTTTTGTTTGTGTCATTACATATTAGTTATGTCAAATCATTTAAACAATATACTAATAATTATTGAAAACCATACTTTTGAATAAATTAGATATTTCTTTGATAATGTTTATCAGCAAGTCATTATATAACATGACATGGTGTTCAGCACAGATTTTACAAAATGGGATCTTTATTACATTCCTCTAACAATCTTTAATTAGTTCCATCTTCCCCATCTCACAACAAAAGAATTTCATAAGGATTCATTTCTTAGATAGGTGAATTTTCAGTATCTTGTCTTTAATTTAATTTGATTTCTGTTTGATTCACATAGGTTAGTGAGACACTATATAAACTTGTGACCTAATTTTTAGAGACTTTTGTGTGCATTGGGTGAGATACTTTATAGTTAATGGGGTAGCTAGTGTGATTTTGGGAGAATTTTAGAGTTGAGGTTTCTATTTTTATGCTTTTTTGATGGTTAAAAATATATAATTTGATATGGGATTGATTATTTGTACTAATTATGGAGAATTATGTTCTAAGTATTTTGTTTTTATTGATTATAGTAAATATTTTGAGTGAATTCTTGATTTTTGTGATAATCCTGATATATTTTTCCAAGTGAGTTTTTTTTATAATTAATTTTGAGGTCTCTAAAATCAATGTTCAATTCAAATTGGGTATTGCATTATACTGAATTTGAATTGGGTTTAGTTCTTTATATAATTAGTCTGTCTCTGAAATTTACTGTGTTTTCAAGTTAATATTTTTTTGTTTTCTTCTTTTTTGGTGGGTATATGATGGAATCAAGTCAAAGAACTTATCTTGTTACCTGGAGTGTATTCGGAAGGCATGATTATTACTTTAAGGTGGATGACCAAAATTATTGGTATGGAAACACTCACAGAATTTGTCAACTGTAGGTTTTTGGTGTTTGTATAAATTATGGTTTTGACTTAGCTTATTGTTTACAAAATTGAACTGTAATAGCAGTTCTTATTGGGGTTTCAAAGTAGTAGTCTTTACTCTTTGGAGTGCTTGATATTGTTTATGTTTAAGTACATCTTCAGATATATGTGATTATTGAAATAGAGTTCTTGAAATTAAGCTATCAAACATTGGAACTTCTGAAGTTCTGAGTCCGCAGTAAAAGTTTTCTTTGGTGACAAGTCAACTACAAGAGGTTCGAAATTATTTGATCAAGGAATTTAGTGCATTTAATAAATTACTAACAATAACTCCCAAAAACAATAATCATGTGTATGTCATGATCCCAGTTAGAGCTCTTGTGTTGGCATTTCATGTTCAACTAGAAATATTTTATGGCAAAAAAATATTGGTCCATTAAGTAGAACAAAATATTCGCTAGTAGTAGATTCCAATGGTAAATACTTAGGAGAATGTATTATGTTTTATAGGGAAATTTTGTTTGCTAGTTGTGTAATTAGCATCTTAGAAAAATCTATTGATAATGCAGGTATGATTTTCTACTCTGAAAATTACACTACATGTGACTTGGAAGATGTGCTTTCAATATGTTGTTTGACAAGGTAATGTTTTTGACTTGCTTTCAACATTCTCCCTTTAATTTTCCCTCTTGTAATTTTTTTCTAGTTTCGTAAATACATATAAACTGAAATAGATTCTTCTTCTTTAATGATCTACAAAAGCCTATATTCACCTCTCTTTGTAGTCTACCACCAACCCAAATAGAAAAGTGCTAGGTATGAATGTGTGCATGTGTTTTTTTGGAAATAAAAATATTTCATGGGAAAACATGTACCAGTGTTGAATATTCCATGGTTGAGGTCTGCTCTAGTGAAACCAATTCAATTTGTTTAATGAAAACCCTAGGCATGTTTTGAAAAAGGAAATAATAATATTGAAGTGTAAAGAAAAAGCCATTATGGAAACAGGTTAGTCATGGTTGATCAAGATAAGCATCAAGAAGGAGACATAACGAGTTTAATTAAGTAAAAGAGCTGTAGTTTCACTTTGTAGCATGTAGGGTAAGCTGTTTAGACAATAGCAAGAGTAATTGGACCATCTGATCCTTGGTAGAATTACAATAATTAAAAGAATTTAAATTTCAACAACTAAGATACATTGGTGAAAAGTTGACGAGTTGTGTTACAATAAAGTATTTTGACCAAGGTTAGTAAGTAAAATGTGTTCACTTCTTGAAGGTTAATTAGTAAGTTGTGGAGATGGGCTCCAAGTTGAATTGGCTGTATACTTCTTGAAGGTATGATTAAATTCTCCAATCTTTCTTATGATTTCCAAGCCTAGATCATTATTGTCGGTATTTGACACTTGATAACACAAGGTAGAGAAGGACTTCTTTATTTTCTCAATTTCACGACATAGTTCTCACATGATTATTTGAGCAAACAAAATTTTGAATTGAAAGCACAAGGCATTCATAAAATTCAGCATTGTAAATGTGATTGTTTTGCCAATTTTGGGTTGACTGAACAAAGTCGCGTTACAGCTAAGGATATGTGGAGCACAATGACACAAGTAATCATTCATATTAGTTGGACATTATATGACTATTGCTCTGAATCATTTTTACTTTTTGTAAATTTTATTTAAATGTGACATGGTCTTTGCAATTGGCCATTTATCAGTTAAAATATTATGATCAGTATCTTTCCACTATGGTTGGCATCATGATATATTTCTTCGTAGTTTGACTTTGAATTTTATTCTCCAATCGTTTCCTACCAGACTTTGTAAAATGTTGTGTCCATTAAGTTCTTGCTCGAGCTTTTGTTAAATTTCCCATATCAACTTATTAACAGTGTTCTCTTTATATGTAAACTGTGTTTGTACATTCGTGAACTTTTGACACACTAAGGCGTTGCTCAGACCAGACTGAAAATAATGCTTATGTCTCAAGAATGGACATTTTGATTGGGAAAACTTCAATGCTAGCGCTAGCATTCCATCCTTGCCTGGAGATTCACCCTGCACAGCAATTTTAGCTTCTACATGGGTAGAACCTTATGTTTGAAATCGACATTCAGATTTCCATTGCCTACAGTACGTGTTTTCTAGACAACTCTTTTGAGTTCAAATATTTATTTTTAGATTATATTTTTGTTGTTTTCATATATATAAGATCATTTCACTAATTATAGTATTATGTGATGATTTTATACAGGTGGAAGGTGATCGATTCAGATTCAAAGCTAAAGAAAGGGGCATTTTGTTCAACATTGAGAAGTGGGTGCTTTGTGGCGCCCCGCCAAACGTTAACACAAATCCCAAGGCCAAATCCCAAGGTACTAGGTGGCACCTCGAAATTTCGGCATGGTCTCCTCTGTTTATTTTAGCGTTTCACGGAACTCAAACCTAATAAACCAATTTATAACAAAACCTGTATATAAAAATGTAGATACAGGAAAATAACAGCGGAAGACTAATTACATCTAACATGTAAGTAGATCAGAGTGCGGAAGATTTATCAATATACAAGCTTACCAAAACACTCTCATTCTAACAGAGGCCTAAACTCTCAAATCCAAAAACTACATACATCCTGGATGAAACTGACAACACTAAGGGATGTGGCCCTAGTGCTCACCAGGCAATAAAATCTGATCGTCGATCTGATCGACCAGATACTCCTCAATTACTGCCTCTACGCCTGCCTCGACAGCTGCAAGTGCTGAAACTAAAAAAAAATAGGAAGGAAAGGGTGAGTAACAATGGTTACCCAGTAAGTCCACAGCCAATTCCTACTAATAATCCTTCCTAAGCATGATCGAATAAAGCATACTGAACATTTTAATACATGCAAGGTTTTATAAGATAAAATACGATCAACTGGTACATATAGCTAGGGATGAGCAACTAAACAGTTCTAAAAATTTCACATAACATCAATCATCCATACTCATTATACATTTTCCATTTTATGCAAATACCGTTGGCAACATTAAAATAATAGACATGCTTTTCAGTTTGTAATTCGAAATATAACGACATATATATAATACAAATGGTGGAGTATTGGAATTAAAGAGTTGGGATTCACGACTGGATCGCTCCCAGTCAGGACATGATATTCCCCAATAACATCGTAGTTCCTGATTTTGTGGCTGGTCGTGTCTACCACGCTTGCGGAACCATTTATCCGGCTCAGGCTGGCCGTTTGACGTGACCGTAAGCAATGGGTCTCTTTTCGATGTGTCAGAACGTTCGACTACTACTAGATTGTTAGTGATCACTGACTAATCATCTTCGTCTATGCCTATCAGGCGTGCATGTAATTCCCAAATGACACTCCACTCGTATACGACCACCTTTACAATACACGTTCACTGGAAAAGATAAGAAAGGAATGGACCCGGATTCCAGTTGTGACTCCACTCTCATACGCGTCCCATACCACGTATGAGTTTGGTGGTCCCTACCGTACATCCCAGGATAGTGTACCCCTCCGGATGATGTGACACACTATCCCTTCAGGCATTCACAAACCCTTTAACAGCTCACAAAATAGCTACGTACATATATGATTTTTCATTTAAAATAAAAGAGAAATTAACAGAACATGGTTGAGAACGGATATCCAGTTCCTACCATGCAACTGTGGCCACCCGGCCTAAAATAAATAACAGTACTCAGCGCACGCGCTAACATAATCGAAAATAAACATGCAACCCTTTCATTAATAACCTGGATATCCTTTCACCAACCTACACACAACATACAATGTAAAAGGCAGACATCACCCCTCGGGTGTGATTCTGACAATTTATCGTTTCATCCCTTTCCCATTCTTTCAACATTCTCATTTTTTCGTCTTTTCAAATCAACCATCCATTTCCAATCTTTCAAGGTCATTATTTCGATCTTTCCATTGAAAACCTTCAAAGTTTATTCACAAACAAGGTCCCGATGATGCACGGGGCAAAAGCTGTTAAAAATAATGAAAGCTGGTGAAAATTTGGCTAAGTGTCGGAAACTCAATTTTTCAAAGTTTTCGAAATTGAAAATGGGTTTTTCGAAATGAAAGTCTCGCTTACGAGATTCGATACCATATAGTTTTTGTAATCTAATTCAAAGTAATGTGAAAATTATTATATTTTGAAAACTTGTCGAAAACGTCGAAATTTACGTTTTGTTCTTAAAACCAAAATTTGAATTTTGATCCTTTGAGATTTGGATTTTAAAACCATTCTCATTGTTCCGAAATGGGGGTAAAACCTTAATTTCATTAAAGAACTTAAAGTAAATGGAAAGTAAAATTAAAGAGGACATTTACTTTAATGTTTTTAATGAAATAAAGGGTGAGAAATAGTGTATAAGGTGTGAGGAGGTCAAGCTAAGAGTCAGAACACTGTTCTGGTCAAAACTGTGTCTGTCGGTGGCAGAATCAATATGCTGTCGGTGGAACCGACAGAATACACATCGGCAGGTGTCAGTGGGACCGACGGTTCTGCCGACAGAACAAAGTTTTCGGCGGCTTCTTGATTTCGTCGGTGGCAGAAGCAACATTCTGTCGGTGGGACCGACAGAATGCCTTCGGTAGGTGCCGGTGGCACCGACCCTTCCCACCTACAGCCTGAACCTCACTCACGATTTTTGGGTTTTTCGATCCCTTTTTCGATTTCTTCTTCCATTTTTCGAACCATTCGACCCACCCACGATTTTGTTATCAAAATTCGATAAAGCATAAACAAAACACCTATTTCTACCATGAATTTGAAATCAAACACCAATTTCTACGATTTAAATTCAAACAATAAGTTTTGTTTCAAAACCCTAAATGCACATTTCGGAAATCTAAAGCTACCAATAAGAATTGGAAGTCCCTTACTTGATTGTGAACGCCAAGGGTACAAGCTAGCACTACAACTCAAGGTTGGATGGCTCAAGAGTCGAGGTTGGACTGACTTGGATGTGAAACGAGCGAGGGTTTGCAAGGTATCCGATAATGACGTTTTCCTTCTCCTCTAAAATGAAGTATAGACCTAGCTCCTAACTCGATGAAGCCCTCGGACGGAAGATGTGGAGGTTTACTCGAGCTACCCGGCTGGTTTTGATGGAGGATGGAGAAAACGAACAAGAATGAACAACCAAAGGTGGTGAAGTTGTAGCCTTCGTCGTGGCCGACAACTTTGCTTTATTCGTCGAGGTTCAACTCGGCTTCGTTCGCGCACAAACTTGACGGAAATGGGTCGAAACCCTAGGGTGGAGAAGTAGCTGTCGTTTGGGGTTTTCTTAGAGAAGAAGAGGAAAGAATGAAATAAAATAAATCAGATTCCTTTTTATAATAAAGCTGAGGGGCATACTTGTAATTTCCCCCTTATTTCTAGTTTCGATCGTAACTTAACTATTCGGACTCGGAAAACGACAAACGAATATACCATTTCGAATAATTTTTCGATTCGGATCTAATGGTGTCATCAAATCTTTTCGATTCTTGCTCTAAAGAAATTCCACTGTTTTGGGTCCCACTTAACACGAAATTCGAGGATTCTATAACTTCTCTATCCGAATTCGAATTCGGACTTGCTTACAGGCTAATGTATATATTTCGATCCTTTTGAATCTAATGGCGAAGTTGATTTTCCTAGAAATTAATCATAACAAGATCCGAGTATTTTACTCTAAGTCTCTCCTTCGATATTTTCTTCCAAATCTCACCATTTAATTTCCTCGAGATATGAGTTGAAAATCCGGGGTGTTACATGCCTAGTGCGCTTGATGTGTGTTACACCTTAACAAAACAGTTGAATAACATAGTATCAAGATAATGACATCTTAGTAATAGGACTTTTATTTGTAACCATGGTTGGTTAAGAGTATTGATGGTCAATTACTTGGTAATTGTGTAAATTATGATTCATTGCAACTCTTTTTGTGTATAAATTAATGTGATAGAAAACCTCTATGTTTTCTATTTGGGTTTATTTTGATCGTAGGTAATGGGTGCATAGAAAAAAAAGTAAATTTTTTTTTTTTAAAACTTTACATATCGGTTTATGACTACTTTAGATATTGGTTTGTAATCGATGCTTAAAGTCTCAGACTTAGGACATCAGTCTCATAGACATCGGATTTTAAATCGATGTCTAAGATATTTTTTGTATTAGTGTGTTCTGTTTTATAAAAATATAGATTGGGAACGATTTTTAGCTGTTCCAAAATATAAGATTTGAAACAGGTTTTAGCCATTCCAAATCCTGAGATTTAAAACATCTTCTAGCTATTTAAAATCATTAATGATGCTTCGATAAGAGAGTTTTTCAACCATTTCAATCAAGCTTAAGAATGGTTATAAACCGTTCCCTATTGCCATTTTTTGTTGTTGTAGTAAACATTCAAAAAGTCAAAAGTTTGAAGGGATTTTTATTTGAATTGAGAATCAAGCCCAAAATAGGTTGCGTAAGGGGTTTTCATAATTTAGATTTAAAAAGGTAATTTTATCCTCATCACCTTTTAGAGTGCTAAATTAGAAAACACCCATCATTTTCAACCTCGTATATTTCTAAACAAGAAAAATACACAAATTTGAAAAATGCCAAACATTTTCAAGTTTTTGTATCAAATGTACTTGAGTAATTGTTGTTGAGAATGAACATAGGATAATTATTTTACTCATTTTCCTTTTACATGCTACATGGGATATTCTTTCATTTAAGTGGGACATATCATAGGTTCATTTCTTAAATAAACTTATACCCAAATCAATCGAAAAACAGAAAAAAAGAAAAAAAAAAAGAAGAAAACTTTTTTCTAAGAAGAGAAGAACTAATTGATGATTTCTAACTATTATATTTTCAAATAACTTATACCTAAAAGGGGAAGAAGACCTAATTGGTGTTTTCTAACTATTAGATTCGAATAATTTTTGTTTTTAGGGATCGATGAACATGTATACATCCGAGCTATTAAAAAATTAAAGAAGCCCTAATTAAAAATAGATTCTACCTAATACAAAATATTCTAATATAATTATAATATTATCTTTATCTCAATCTTCATATGAGAATTAAATGATTTCACAATTAAAATTACACCTTGTTCTAATTTGATTGGAAAGTTTATCTTATTGTGATTTATAACAATATGCTATGAAAACGTCTTAATTATTAGGACAATATATTTCAAACTTATTTATAAAGTTATTAAAAAAATTACTTTTATCAAATAAATTATTTTTAAAATTACAAATAAAAATTATTAGTAAATATCATAAATGCCATAAAGTGCCAATTTTGCCCCTAGTTATCTTACAATTTTAAAAAATAAATAATAACCACATCTGTAACAAGATCATGACTTGATAAATCTTTTTTGAATGTGTATCATCACAAGAATTTCAACATCTCTCATCCACGGGTTAGTAAATTTCTCTTACTATAATGCTTCTATCTAACCGATCAAAGTATTAATGATAATTATAATAATCTTCTAGCTAATACTCTATATTATGTGATAACTTGTAATTGGAGCAACTATAAATGTATAAAATTGATTTTAACTTCATTCAATCATCAATTAAACTGATTGATCTGTGTACCAGTTTCACATAAGAACAAGTGCTTATATTAATATTCATAATGAATCAATTTCATGCTCATCATCATCATCATCATATTATTATTATTATTATTATTATTATTATTAATGTCGCTAAAAACTTAAACTCTTGTTTCTATACCATTTGATCGATCATTGTCAAGGCAAAACTATATTTAAACAAATTCAATTAGCATATATATTTTCTCAATAAAAGTGAATTTTACTTCAAGTATTAGCTAATATGCCTCTCAACTAGCAATATAATAAAAATAAAAAAAAAGGTTTTCTTGAGTGCACACAACTTATTAAAAAGGATCTCTTCATGGTGTTCCTTTCCATTTTTTGTTATGATTTCATATGTAGACGTCCATATTCTTTCTTTTTTTTTTTCTTTGGGTGGGGTTTCTCCCCTGATGTCGAAAGTATGTTTGTCATTCGTTAGCGTACTTCGTGCTTGATTCTCATGTTTAACTTGTTTGCAGGATTTTCTGATATTGCTTTAAACTATTGCAAAAGTGTTAGTAAGATTTAGTTTTTGTTGTTGTTGTTGTGTGTTTTACATAGACAATTTATTTTTTGCTCGAATTACATTATTAGATATGAATTTGAGATATTTAAGTAACCGGACTAATTTATTTGTGTATAAAAACACTTTTATAGTGAATTAACTTTTATGCCACTTTGATTTGTCAAAGATTACATTACCAAATATTTTAAAATCAAAGAGATATAAATGTAAGTTCACTTGAAAAAATGACATTGAAGAACAAATTTACCTAGGTACGTAATGTGGAGAGCATTTTTGGGCTTTCACTCCTCGAGATGTGAATAATCTTCTGGTAATGGCTTGATCTGGATCTAATGACATCTTTTCTTCGTTGACGATAATTAGGTTTCTCTTTGCTCTTTTACCTCTTCTAGGATGATAGAAGAAAAGAAGGAGAAAAGGGTGGGACGCCGGTGTGGTTCCTTTCAAATTAAAAGAGTTGGAGAAGATGGTGAATAATAATATAGATGATTGTTAATTGTATAAGTAAATGGTTAAGGAAATTTAGGTTCTGAACCTTCTCTCAGTCTTTTAGAGGGATTTTTATAAGTGAAATCCAAGGAAGAGTGTCACCACATGGTTGGTCTAGGTGTAATGCCAAGTAGGACGTGAGTTGGATGGAGACTGTTGACTTTATTCTTGAGTCTTGTTCCCACATCGCATTAATACTGATAATTGAGTTTGATTATTAGTATCCAATTATATTTAATGTTGAGTTAGTATGATTCATCGTTTGGGGGTGGGTGAGTCATAGAATGTCATTTCTCTTCTTAATTTGACAAGTGCTTTAGATATCACATTTAATGCCATGGATTTGGCATAATGAGAAGCTCAGATCGTCTTGCATTCTTTGTCTTATTATGTTTGATACTCTTAGATTGAGCTTAGTGTTTAACGATCTGCACGTTAATCTAAACTTACCTCGTAGTTATTTCAGCCTGGTTGTAAACCATACCTCATTTGTGGTCTGTTTTTTCATGAGAGCATAGCTAAATATTCTTGAGTGCTTGATTCATACCATATTACTTAGAGATTCTAAACTAGTGCGAATGGGGTTGAGTATCTCTTCTTGTATTTGCATTCAATTTGAATAAGAATCTGTCATGGTTTGTAGTGATTTGGTGTTGTTTGTACAGATCGAGCTTGGTGTTACGCACAGGGGACATCAATTTCTTTGGGACACATGTCTCAACCTTAGGGTTGGACAAAAATGGTATTCACAATTGCCCCATTTTTGGTACCCCGATTTATTGAGGTGGAAAAAACTAACCCTTCTCACTAAAACTATTTTAGGTGATCGGTAGATGTAGTCAGGCCATCACGTCGTTTCAACTTCAAGAGGTGGAGATAAGGATGGCATGAAATGAAACGTTGCACATTCTCCAAGGCAAAAAAATGTGGGCATAGTTAGACTCGTAGAAATCACTTAAGTTTCAAAAGGACAATGCATTTAATGCACTTTTAGGGTTTAGAGGTTGTGTAATGATGAGGGTATTTGGTTAGAAAATTACCTATAAATACTCTCCTTACCATTTCCTTCACCATTTTTGCTCGAAGGTGTTGCTGCTAAAAGCCATTCGATCAGTATGTGCGAATCCACTTTAAAGTTTGTGAGATTTAATGGAGTTGCTACCTAGTTTTACGGTCTAGGAATCGAAATTGATTTTAATATGGGTAAATGAAAGCGCCCTTGATCCGCGGGGTGGGCAGATCCACTTTTGACCTTTGAGGTTTGGGAGTCGCCACCTAGTTATTACGGTCTAGGAATCGAATATAGACTTAAAACGGATAAAAACGACTAATCTACTAAAGAAAAACTGAGTCCGGGGATCACATTACAGGGTTGGAAGGTGTTAGGCACCAACCTCGCCCGGCCAATGCCGGTCTCTACTTATCCAAAATAAGACTACATTGCTAACTAAAAAAACCTAGATAGAAAAAAAATCAAAGAAATTTTACCTCTGAACGCAACGATTCTATTCCCTCAGATATGATAAAATCGCTCATTGTATCGTGCTCCTTGCTTCGTTCTGTCTCCGGATCTGATTTTTGATTTCCGAGGTAAGGTATCTCTTCCTTAGATCTGGATTCTTCGAATTTTTTATGGATTTTAAGATGTTTTTGAAGGGCTTTTAGGTGTTTTTCAAGCTAAAATTGAAGTATGGGTGTTAGGTAAGGAGTTGAGACTTCAAAATTAGGGTTTATGAGAGGCTAGGGAAGCTTTTTGACCTACTTCTCTTAGGATTTATTATTTGATTTGAAAATAGGTGGTGAGGACCCCTATTTATAGATTTTTTAAGTATTTGTTTAGATATAATTAGTGTTTAATTATAATTCTTTTAGTTAGAGTTATATTTTAATTAGAATTGTTTTAGGTAGAGTTATATTTTAGTTAGAATTCTATTAAATAGAGTTATTATTTAATTAGGATTATTTTAAATAGAATTATTATTTAATTAGAACTCTATTAGGGTTTTGACTTTTGGTCTTATTTGATTGACTTTAAGATTTTGACTTTAATCTTACTTGGTTGACTTTTAATATCTTGACTTTAGTCTTACTTGAGTGATTTTAAGATCTTGACTTTAGTCTTACTTGATTGACTTTAATATTGACTTTAGTCTTACTTGGTTGACTTTAATTTTGTGGAGAACCCCCCTCTATTATATCTTTAATTCTTTGGACCCCCAAATGGAGGGGTCCTTGAATAAATATCTTGGCAACCATCAACAATTTTGCCTGAGAGCCTGATTGATCGATTTTTCTTGTTCAAAATTTTTAAATTAATTTTATTAATGTTTAAATTTAATTATTTAATATTTTATTTATTAATTTTAAAAATTTTAATTGTAAAAATTGTAAAATTATCGTTTTGCCCTCGGAGAGGACTTTTTGGATTTTAAGTCAATTTTTGATGTTCTAGGATGTTTTAGAATCGATTTTTCATAAGAAATTCAATGGGAATATTGGTTTGTGTCATTTATGAAATTTTTTATGTGAAATGGTCGTAAACTTTATGAGGGGCATTTTTGTAATCTTGTCAAATTTTGTGAAAATTGGCGAAATAATTTATTTGGTTTTAATTTGTTGTTTATTTGAATGGGTTTTCCTAAGTGTAACGTAAGCTCTAAGGATATTTTAAGGTTAGGGGTATTTTGGTAATTTGATCATTTTTTTGTGATTTTTATCGTAAAGCTTCTTTTTGTCTGCAAGATGATGATTTCTATGTTTCTGGGGTCATATTTTCCTAGCGTAGCGTGGTTTCTACAGTTTTTTCAGTTCGAGATACCTCATCCGGACTTCTGAAACATATCTGGTAACAAAATGAAGCATTAGAATAAACATCCATCATCGGGAACCGTTACGATTGGATTGACGAGTTGATTAATCAGGCAAGTGCAAAAATGGGATGTCTACAGTAAAGGGCCAAGATCTATTGAAGAAATTGACTTTGAGGATCAAGTTACGATATGATAAGTTTTAGGGACCAATCTCACCCGGTGAAAGTCGATCTATAGTAAAACAAAAAATCTACATTGCAAAAAAGAAATTTAATTTCAAGTAATGGTGTGATTACCTTTGGATGTACTTGGCAGTTCATTGCTAGTTGTGCATTACCTCGGAGATTAATAGTGAGGGTTCCTCTTGCAAATTTTCTAAGTTCGTATCCACTTCTAGCTTTGTTCCTAAGCTCTAAGATGAGAATATACAGGTGTTTTCTAGCTAGATTTGGGTGGTTTGAAGGCGTTTTGGGTGTTTTATGTTCGAAACTGAAGCTAAGAGTATGAGTCTTGAGTTGGGCTTTAATTTTTGGGTTTTGAGGATGTTTTAAAGAGGTTTCGATAATTTTTTCCAAGGGTTTTTGAAGGCTTTTGAGATTTGATGGTGAAAATGCCTTCGATCCAATGTGCGGATCTACTTTTTGGTATTTTGGTAGTCGTCATCTAGTTTTATGGTATAGGAATCGGATCATGACTCTAAACAGATAAAAAATATTAATCTACGAAAAGAAAGAGTCTGGGGATCACGTTACAGGATTGAAAGGTGTTAGGCATCAATCCCGCCTAGCAAATGCCGGTCTTTACTTTACCCAAAAATATTACATTGCGAAAAATGACCTAAAAATAATAAAATAAATAAAAAACTAGTTTACCTAGATGATTGCGATGGTTGATTGCCTCAGAACTGGTGGAGTGTATTCCTCGTATGAGTTTTCCTGATTTTATCTTCGTTACTAGATCCGCTTTCGATTTTCCAGATGAGGTATTCTCCTTCTAAATCTGAATATTTTCTGGATGTTCTAGGTATTTTAAAGGCTTTTGTATATTTTTGAGGATTTCTAGGTGTTTTTCGAATAAAAACGGGGTTTGGATGTTAGGTAGGGACTTGGGGCTTCAGATTTAAGATTTTGAGAAGGCTGGGGAGAGTTTTTTGGCCTCTCTTTCCTAGGATTTTTCTTGACCTTTACGATTAAGTTGTGGATGCTCCTTTTTATAGAATTTTTTGGAAGTCTTTTAGTTTTACTATGTATCTTTAAGAAAAGGTTAATTAGGGTTTAATTAGAATTTTGAATTAGGGTTTTAATTCTTAGATACAATGAATATTTTAAATTTTTTTGTGGAGAACCCCCCTAATTATATTTTTAATTCTTCAGGACCCTAGATGGAAGGGTCTTTTATAAATATTATGTGGACTCCACTTAAGTAAGTGGGCCACCACTTAAAATTTGGCCCGTGGGTATAATTAATTGATTTTATTTATTTAAAATTTTAAATTTAATTTATTAATGTTTCACTTTACGTTCATTTATATTTTTATTGTTAATTTCAAAATTTTGAATTTTTAGGAATGAAAAATTATTATTTTACCCTCAAAGAAGATTTTTGCGGTGAGAGGTCGTTTTTCGATGTTTTGGGATGTTTTGAAATCAGTCTTTCGTAAGAAATTTAATAAGAGTATCAGTCTATATCACTTATGGGTGTTCAGCCTGAAATGATCGTGGACCCTATGAGGGTATTTTCATAATTTTGTCAAATTTTGTGAAAATTGGTGCAGTGATTTATTTGATTTTAATTTGTTGTTTTATGTGTTCGAAAATATTTTTCTAAGTGTAATGTAGGCTCTAGGGATGTTTTGATAGTAGGGGTATTTTGGTAATTTGATCATTTTTTAGTGATTTTTTTGTAAAACGTTTTTTTGTCTCAATATGATGATTTCTATGTTTTGGGTTATATTTTCCTAGCGTAGCGTGATAACTAAAGTTTTGTTTACTTGAAATACCTCATCCGAATTTCTGAAACATATCTAGTAACAAATAAAAAACATTGGAATATTCATCCATCATTGGGCATCGTTGCAATTGACTTGACGGGTTGATTAATCAGGCGAGTGCGAAAATGGGGTGCCTACAGATGCCCCTCTTTGACAGAGGGTTAAAGTAAACTAGATAGCAAATTTACTTTGGTAGACAGTGTGATATCCGAATGCCAAAGTAGTGACAGTTCATTTTGCAGCCTGATTTAGTAATTCATCGGGGCGTTCAGATCTTTGAGGGTAAAACTCTCCCCAAATTAAAAGTTATCAGGTTTTCGAGTGCGAGCTCTCATTGACGGTGTCAAACCTGTGAATTTTAGAAAATTCTCCTTGACTAATGCAAAAGTGCACGCGTGTGCAATGATGTGATGCTTATTGAGTATTCTATCGGATCATTGAGAATAAACTCTCCTTGATTAAAAAGAATGTCAGGTCCTAGAGATCTTCTCTCACTGACAATAATGATTCAAATTGAAATACACTTATGCAATGAAAGCAATCATGAAATTATAGCAAGGTTGAATAACGAGGTAATTGGAGTTGTAACATTATCATAATCAAGTGATGTAGGAACTTCGTTAAATCATTTTTGAAATTCTTTTTTAGAGTTCGAAAGAGTTTAAGTCTCGTTTCTCGAACATTCTTCTTGGGCTTAGATTTGTATGAACTTAGAAAAATCCTATTAAAGTTGGAGTCTCGTTTCTTGGACTCGAACTTACTAAAACCATGCTTCTCGGGCTAAGGTTTGCAGGAACTTAAAAAATCCTACCAAAGTTGGGGTCTCATTTCTTGGACTCGAACTTACTAAAGCCATACTTCTCGGGCTTAGATTTGTAGGAACTTAAAAAATCCTACTAAAGTTAAAGTCTTGTTTCTCTGACTCGAACTTACTGAAGTCACGTTTCACGGGCTAAGGTTTGTAGGAACTTAAAAAATCCTTGACCTATGATTTGTAGGAACTTAAAAAATCCTAGGGCTAAGGTTTGCAGGAACTTAAAAAATCATACCAAAGTTGGAATCTCATTTCTCGGACTCGAACTTACTGAAGCCACGCTTCTCGGGCTAAGGTTTGCAGGAATTTAAAATTTCCTCGAGCAGGAATTTAAAAAATCCTACCAAAGTTGGAGTCTCGTTTTTCAAACTCGTACTTACTAGAGCTGTAATACCCCGAGTTTTTAACTCGTATTTCGAGGGAACTTGATAATGAAATTTTAAAAAAATTCTAAAAGAAAAACTTGGATTTAAAATACTTGGATATTGTTATGTTCATTTTCAATAAAAATCGACTTTGTCATTGGATTTTAAAAGGTCGAAATATATATTTTAGTCTATAAGCAAGTTCGAATTCGAGTTCGAATGAAAGAGTTATAAAAATCCTCGAATTTTGTGTTGAGTGGGATCCAAAATAGTGAAATTTTGTTAGATCAGGAATCAGGAAAATTCGACGTCACCGTTAGGTTTGCAACAAAAAAAATATTCGAAATAGAATATTCATTCGCCATTTTTCTAGTCCGGATAGTTGGGTTACCATCAAAAATAAAAACGAGAGGAAAATGCCAAAAGTGCCCTCAATTTTTTATAAAAGAAAGTAACTTTCTTTTTATCTCATTTCTTTTTTTCTTCTCTAAAGAATCCAAACCAGCATTTTTCTCAACCTTAGGGTTTCAACCCAATCTCATACAAATCCATTGCAAGCCCGTGTGGATAGTCGACGAAGAAGGAAAAGTTGTCGGCATTATCAAGCTCCATGTTCTCACCCCATTCAACCTTTATTTTATTTTCTTTCTCTTAGTCCCTCACCCAAAAATAACGTGTGGGTTCGATATTACCCACCCAGATTCTCACCCATTTAAACGAAAAGTCATTCATCGTCGTAGGAAGAAGAATAACATCTTTACTGAGGGTTTCGACATCAACCCGACCATTGACAATCAAGTTCACCAAATTTCAAGTTCGTTGTGGTATCACTTGGACCTTTGTGCTAGCTCATCACCCTCGACAATCACAAATCAAGTAGGAGACTTTCGATTCTTAGTAGTAACCTTAGATTTCAAAATGTGCATTTAGAAAATTTTTATCAAATATATGTAGTATTTATAAATCATAGAAATCTTGTGTTTAATTTTAAAATTCATGTTAGAATTAGAGATTTGATGTTTTTTTATTAAGTTTTAACAATAAATTTGTAAGTGGGTCGAAGGATTCGAAGAACGGAAGAAAAACCTGAAAAAGGGATCGAAAAACTAAAATTTCGTAAATGTGTTCAGTGCTGTCGACAGGAGCTGGTGATAGCACTGACACTTGCCGAAGGCCAATCTTTCGGTTCCACAAATAAAATCATGCTTCTGCCACCGATAGAACTTTTTATTCAAAACTACTTCTGGCTTTTGGTTTGTTCTCTTCATGACTTACACAATCACATGTTTTCCCATCCTTTATTTCATTAAAAACATTTAAATAAATGTTCATTTACTTTAAGTTCTTTAATAAAATTAAGGGTTTACCCCTTATTTCGGAACGATGAGAATGGTTTCAAGATCCAAATCTTAAAGGATCAAAATTTTGAATTTTGGTTTTAAGAACAAAACGTAAATTTTGACGTTTTTGGTAATTTTTAAAAGTTAATATCTTTCGCATTATTTTGAATTAGACTATAAAAATTATATGGTGTCGAATCTCGTGTTTAAGGCTTTCATTTTCAAGAACCCGTTTTCAATTTCGTGAACTTTGAAAATTTGAGTTTCCGACATTTAGCCAAATTTTCACCAACTTTTCAAATTTTGGTAGATTGCCTTCGCGTACTTATTGGGATCCTATTTTAACAAAAAGCTGATAGTTTTTCGATTGAATTATCAAAGTGAATTTGAAAACTTAAAAATGAAAGGTTTGGTTTGAAAAGTTGAAAAGTGAAAACACTGAAGAATAGAAAATGGATGAAACGATAAAATTTCAAAATCACACCCTAGGGGTGATGTCTATATTTTACATTGTATGTTATGTGTAGGTTGGTAAAAAGATATTTAGGGAGAATGAAAGGGTTGCATGTTTATTTAAATTCTGTTAGCGTAGAAGCTCCAAGTTTTGTTATTTTATTTTAGGCAGAGTGGCTACAGTTGCATGGTAGGAAATTGGATATCCATTCTTAACCTTGTATTATTAATTTCTCTTTTATTTTTAAAGAAAAATAATATATATAAGTAGATATTTTGTAAGTTGTTAAAGAATGTATGAATGCTTGAAGGGATAGTGCGTCATATCATCCGGAGTGGTGTACTATCCTAGGATGTACGATAGGGATCACCAAGCTCATACGTGGTATGGGACGCATATGAGAGTGGAATCACAACTGGAATCCGGGTCCATTCATTTCTATCTTTACCAGTGAACGTGTATTGTAAAGGTGGTCGTACATGAATGGAGTTATTTATTTCAGGAATCACATGCACACCTGATAGGCATAGATGAAGATGATTGGTCAGTGATCACTAACAATCTAGAGTAGTTGAACATTCTAACACATCGAAAAAATATTCATTGCTTACGGTCACGCCAAACAGCACGCCTAAGCTGAATAAATGGTCATCCCATCTGGTAAACGCGCCGACGAGCCACAAAATCAAGAACTAAAAGCTAGATTAATGTTGTAACATCATGTCCCGACTGGAAACAATCCAGTCGTGAATCCCAACTCTCTAATTCTATTACTCCACCATTTTAAAATATGTGAAATTTTAAACTGTTTAGTTACTCATCTCTGGCTATATATACCAGTTAAGCGTAACTTCTTTTGTAAAATTTTGCATGTATTGAAATGAAAATGATTTAGTATGATTATTCGATCACGTTAGGTGAGGTTATTAGTAGGAATTGTTTGTGGACCTATTGAGCAACCATTGTAACTCATCCTTTCCTTCCATATTTTTTTTAGTTGCAGAACCTGTAGTTGGTGAGGCGAGTGTTGAGCCATTAGTTGAGGAGCATCTGGTCGGTCAGATCGACGACTAGAGTCCTCTACCTGGTAAGCACTGGGACTACTTTCACTAGGAATTATAGTGTCTAGGAGGTGTACATAGCTTTTGGATTGAGGGATTAGGTTTCTGTTAGTGTGAGGTTAAATTTTTGTAAACCTGTATATCTTTATCTTTTGCGAGCTCTGTCCTAATTTTATGTTATTCAAAATTTACCATCTTCCGCACCGTATATATTTTTGACATATGTTATATACAGGATTTATTGGATTTTGATTTATTAGATTTTCGAGTTCCATGGAACGCCAATATAAACAGAGGGAGCCATGTCAAAATTTTGAGGTGCCACCTTGTACCTTGAGATTTGACTTTGGGATTTGTGTTAGCATTTGACAGGGCACCACAAGAGCCACGCTTATCGGGCTAAGGTTTGCAGGAACTTAAACAATCCTACCAAAGTTGGAGTCTCATTTCTCAGACTCGAACTTACTGAAGCCACGCTTCTCGGACTAAGATTTGCAGGAACTTAAAAAATCCTACTAAAGTTGGAGTCTCGTTTATCGGACTAGAACTTATTGGAGCCACACTTCTCGGGCTAAGGTTAGTTAAACATTCGGTATTATCGAGCTCAAAGATTAAGAGATTGGGCCGTTCATTACAAAATATGAGACTTTTTTATGCGGTTTTAACCTGTCACCAATTTCGTAGAAACTGCCTCTAATATATATAAGGGCGATTTAGTCAAACCGCCCACTATAGTGGTGTCGCAAATTACTTTTAACGGCCAAGTAAGGGCGGTTTTAAAACCGCCTATAAATATGATGTAAGGGCAGTTTTTTATATTTTTAGAAGCTGTTTAAAAACCACCTCTAAAAATAAAAATTTAATGGCGATTTTAAAATCGCCTCCAAATAATGTGATTTAAGGGCGTTTATCATATTTTTAAAGGCTGTTTGAAAACCGCCTCTAATAAGAACAATTTAATGGCGGTTTTAAAACCGCCTCCAAAGAATGAGATTTAAGGGCGATTTTTATATTGTTAGTGGCTGATTCAAAATCACCTCTAATAATAGTAATTTAAGGGCAGTTTTAAAATCGCCTCTAAATAATGTTATTTAAGGGTGGTTTTTATATTTTAGAGGCAGTTCGAAAATCACCCCTAATAATAAATTTAGTTTTAAAAAAAAATATTATTTTAGGCGGTTCAAAACCGCCTCTAATATTGTAAAAAAAAATTATTAAAATTTTCGTTCCAAAATAAAACATGCAATTATACAAAGAAAAAGAGTTGCTATTGGCACCCCACATTTCACTTATCACATGTTTATAAAAAGATGCCTCAATCTGTAAATGTGTTGTGTGGATGTCTGCGCCATATAAATTACAATCTAGCAAACATGCATCTATGAAATCCAAAAGCAAAGTACGTATTCACGAATATTTTCACTGTAAAAAAAGAGGCAACTCTATGAATTAAAAACAAAAAAAGTAACTCAAACATTGATCAATAGTATTTTAAAATTTAATAATTTGTACATGAATATCATCTCTTCTGGTCCATCCTTTCTACCTTTGCTACATTTCATGTTGTTAAGTGGATTGTTTGTACATTAATGAGTACTCAATGCAAATTCATTAATACATTACCTATAGTTATAAAAACAAATTTGGTAATAGTATTTTTTTTAAGAAAAAAAAAGAAACTAAAACACAAACTACAAGCCATCTTGTAGATTTGCACTTTGAAGATTAGCTCCAGCTAAATTCACTCCACGAATATTTGCACTAGTAAATTCACACCTTCCCTAGGCAAGAAACAAACATTAAGGAAGAACAAAATCCATAGCGGGTATAACCTTACAAGTTACAACATAGAACAAACAATGCTACCCCAAAAACAATCAATCAATAGAGCCTAATCACTATGTACAGAACCATAGTACTTGAGTCACGTATTATGCCCATCTTATAGTCCTTGAGTCACATAAGGATAGATGGGGCTTGAACTTAAGTTGTGCCTTTGTTTTTTTTTCCACTTATTTCTCTTCCCATCTGGGTTATGTGACTAATGGAGAAGGTTGTTTACTGTATAGCAGTTATGAAAATGCATATAAACAGATTAAAGGGCATCAAGACAAATACCTCAGGGGTGAATGTGAGGCCAACTCTAATCTCTCCACAATACTCTTGGTCCTTGACCACATTGTAAGGAGTTGGTGGTAAGTTTCCCTCTATAAACATTGGATCATAAAATAAAATTTTGAATAACTTCACTTCAAGTATGATGATAATACATAAAAATTAGTAGAGCTAAACATCACAATGTCAGCCTCATATATTTTGTGATAGCCACTAACCCATGAGCACTTTTTAGCCACTACAATGGAGTTGGTCTGAGACCTTGAGTTCCTTGCACAAGGTCTTGGGTTGAATACCACCCATGGACTAACATTTCAGAGGAAAATTATTAATAACTAAGACCAAGTTGAGGTCCGAGTGCAGCATGGATGAGAAACAGAGTCATGATCCCACTACTCAATATCCCATGAACGTTCTATAACACCCCGGATTTTCAACTCATATCTCGAGGAAATTAAATGGTGAGATTTGGAAGAAAATATCGAATGAGAGACTTAGAGTAAAATACTCGGATCTTGTTATGGTTAATTTCGAGGAAAAATCAACTTCGCCATTAGATTCAAAAGGATCGAAATATATACATTAGCCTGTAAGCAAGTCTGAATTCGAATTCGGATAGAGAAGTTATAGAATCCTCGAATTTCGTGTTAAGTGGGATCCAAAACAGTAGAATTTCGTTAGAGCGAGAATCGAAAAGATTTGATGACACCATTAGATCCGAATCGAAAAATTATTCGAAATGGTATATTCGTTTGTCGTTTTCCGAGTCCGAATAGTTAAGTTACGATCGAAACTAGAAATGAGGGAAAATTACAAGTATGCCCTTAGCTGTGTTATAAAAGAAAAATCTGATTTTCTTTTATTTCATTTCTCTCTCATTCTCTAAGAAATCCAAACGACAGCCACTTTCAATCCAAGGGTTTCGACCCATTGTCATCAAGTTCTAGCCCGAACGAAGCCGAGTTGAACCTCGACGAAGAAGACAAAGTTGTCGGCCACGTCGAGAGCTACAACTTCACCATCTTTACTTACCCATTCTTGTTCGTTTTCCCCATCCTTCATCAAAAATCAGCCGGGTAGCTCGAGTAAACCTCCACATCTTCCATCCGAGGGCTTCATCGAGTTAGGAGCTAGGTCTATACTTCATTGTAGAAGCGAAGGAGGACGTCATTGTCGGATACTTTGCAAACCCTCGCTCGTTTCGCATCCAAGTCAGCCCAACCTTGACTCTTGAGCCATCCAACCTTGAGTTGTAGTGCTAGCTTGTACCCGTGGCGTTCACAACCAAGTAAGGGACTTCCGATTCTTATTGGTAGCTTTAGATTTCCGAAATGTGCATTTAGGGTTTTAAAACAAAACTTATTGTTTGCAATTAAAATCGGTAGAAAGTTGTTGTTCGATTTCAAATTCATGGTAGAAGTAGGTGTTTTGGTTATGCTTTATCGAATTTTGATAACAAAATCGTGGGTGGGTCGAATGGTTCGAAGAATGGAAGAAGAAATCGAAAAAGGGATTGAAAAACCCAAAAATCGCGAGTGAGGTTCAGGCTGTAGGTGGAAGGGTCGGTGCCACCGGCACCTACCGAAGGCATTCTGTCGGTCCCACCGACAGAATGAGGTTTCTGCCACCGACGAAACAAATAACGCGAGAAAATTTTGTTCTGTCGGCAGGACCGTCGGTCCCACCGACATCTGCCGATGACCAATCTGTCGGTTACACCGACAGAATCCTGGTTCTGCCACCGACAGCACTGTTCTGAGTCAGAAACAGACTCTGACTCTTGGCCTGACTTCCTCACACCTTATACACTATTTCTCACCCTTCATTTCATTAAAAACATTTAAGTAATTTACTTTAAGTTCTTTAATGAAATTAAGGTTTTACCCCCCATTTCGGAACAATGGGAATGGTTTTAAGATCCAAATCTCAAAGGATCAAAATCCGAATTTTGGTTTCAAGAACAAAACGTAATTTTCGACGTTTTCGGCAAGTTTTCAAAATGAAATAACTTTCGCGTTTCTTTGAATTAGATTACAAAAACTATATGGTGTCGAATCTCATGATCGAGACTTTCATTTCGAAAAACCCGTTTTCAATTTTGAAAACTTTGAAAAATTGAGTTTCCGACACTTAGCCAAATTTCACCAGCTTTCATGATTTTTAACAGCTTTTGCCCCGTGCATCATCGAGACCTTGTTTTTGAATAAACTTCGGTGGTTTTCAATGGAAAGACCAAAAGAATGACTTTGAAAGATTGAAAATGAATGGTTGATTTGAAAGGATGAAAAATGAGAATGTTGAGAGAATGAGAAAAGGGAATGAACGGTAAAATGTCAGAATCACACCCGCGGGGTGATGTCTGCATTTTACATTGTATGTTGTGTGTAGGTTGGTGAAAGGATATCCAGGTTATTAATGAAAGGGTTGCATGTTTATTTCCGATTATGTTAGCGCTTGCGCTGAGTACTGTTATTTATTTTAGGCCGGGTGGCCACAGTTGCATGGTAGGAACTGGATATCCGTTCTCAACCCTGTTCTGTTAATTTCTCTTTTGTTTTAAATGAAAAATCATATATGTACGTAGCTATTTTGTGAGCTGTTAAAGGGTTTGTGAATGCCTGAAGGGATAGTGTGTCACATCATCCGGAGGGGTACACTATCCTGGGATGTACGGTAGGGACCACCAAACTCATACGTGGTATGGGACGCGTATGAGAGTGGAGTCACAACTGGAATCCGGGTCCATTCCTTTCTTATCTTTACCAGTGAACGTGTATTGTAAAGGTGGTCGTATACGAGTGGAGTGTCATTTGGGAATCACATGCACGCCTGATAGGCATAGACGAAGATGATTAGTCAGTGATCACTAACAATCTAGTAGTAGTCGAACGTTCTGACACATCGAAAAGAGACCCATTGCTTACGGTCACGTCAAACGGCCAGCCTGAGCCGGATAAATGGTTCCGCAAGCGTGGTAGACACGACCAGCCACAAAATCAGGAACTACGATGTTATTGAGGAATATCATGTCCTGACTGGGAGCGATCCAGTCGTGAATCCCAACTCTTTAATTCCAATACTCCACCACTTGTATTATGTATCTGTTGTTATATTTCGAATTACAAACTGAGAAGCATGTCTATTATTTTAATGTTGTCAACATTATTTGCATAAAATGAAAAATGTATAGTGAGTATGGATAATTGATGTTATGTGTAATTTTTAAACTGTTTAGTTGCTCATCCCTGGCTATATGTACCAGTTGATCGTATTTTATCTTGTAAAACCTTGCATGTATTAAAATATTCAGTATGCTTTATTCGATCATGCTTAGGAAGGGTTATTGTAGGAATTGGCTGTGGACTTGCTGGGTAACTTTCGTTACTCACCCTTTCCTTCCTATTTTTTTTAGTTTCAGCACTTGCAGCTACCGAGACAGGCGTAGAGTCAGTATTTGAGGAGTATCTGGTCGGTCAGATCGACGATCAGAGTTTATTGCCTGGTGAGCACTAAGGCTACATCCGTTAGAATTGTCAGTTTCATCCAGGATGTATGTAGTTTTTGGATTGAGAGTTTAGGCCTATGTTAGAGTGAGAGTATTTTGGTAAGCTTGTATATTGATAAATCTTCCGCACTCTGATCTACTTACATGTTAGATGTTATTAGTCTTCCGCTGTTATTTTTCCTGTATCTACATTTTTATATACAGGTTTTGTTATAAATTGGTTTATCAGGTTTGAGTTCCGTGAAATGCTAACATAAATAGAGGAGACCATGCCGAAATTTCGAGGTGCCACCTAGTACCTTGGGATTTGGCCTTGGGATTTGTGTTAGCGTTTGGCGGGGCGCCACAGATGGTATCAGAGCACAATATTAGATCCGTATGGGATACAGATCTGTTATGCTTTGGAGAATAGATTGATACCACAGGCATTAGAGATAATTATAGAGCGTCACTAGGAATCCGATTTCCGAGCTTATCAGTGGTTCCGTATTGGGATTACGAGCTCTCCCGTGTCTAGAAGTCCGTAGAGCTTAGTAAGCCTAAGGTAAGATTTTAGGTTCATTCTACAGTAATGAAAATGGTGTTCATTACTAGATTTCGTATTATAATAATGGTTAATGCTTTCGTAAGAATGATGTTGACATGGATCTAAGGAGTACCTTGCTTCTGATAAATAGTAGATTACTGAACTCGCAGGTTAGGAAAGATGCAAGGAAGTAGAGTTACAACTGGACCCACGACGCAGAGTCAAAGTGGTGGGGAAGACCTACCTGGGTCGAGTAAACTCACCGAGATAGAACAGTTAATAGAAGCAGTCTTAGAATTATCCCAAAGTCAAGCACGCATGGAAAAGAGACAATCAGAGATGTTTGAGGCTCAAATGATTATAGTGGGGCAACTGACAAAGAGGTTAGAGAAGATAGAAGAAAAGCTCGACCATTATTTTAAGGATGAATCCCAAAAGAACCATAGAGTAGATATCCCAGCACAGGGAGGACTACGAGAAGAAATAAGGATAGTACAATCATCGCCTCCAAGCCTAGTTGAAGAAGGGCAGCTAGGATCCAACAAGAGGCAAACAATCACGAAACTAGTAGGGTCACGGGGAAGACGACCATACATAAGTAGCGAGACTATAGAAATACCCGTGCAAGAAATGGAGGAGTTTTGTAAGAAACAACATCATAAGATGTTAAATCGATCGAAAGAAAAAGTGATAGCGTGTTATGAATGCGGTAAGTTGGGACACAAAGGGGTGCAATGTTCGGGTCGACGACAACCGATTAAAGATGCGTGGCTCAGAAGGATGTTAGATGGGCAAGTTCAAGGAACAATAAGGTCACCGGATTTTAACAAGATCGATGACATGTTTATACCATCACAAACAGACCGAACTAGTGGTCGTAAACGGGAAGGGATGGAATTACAGACGTGCCAGGGACAGACCAGTCAACCCTCGACCTCTCATCTTTCCAGATTAGACCCAGCCAAGAGACCAATGTATTCGAGGCCAATCTCCCCGGGATCAGTTTACCCACAGTATAGAGCTACTCAACCACCGAGTTGTGGGGTTCCCTCATCACCAAGTCATAGAGCTGTTGGAATTCCAACGAGGCCAATGGGACCAAAAGTACCAACGAGACAGACCCAGAGGTTTCAGACTCCAGTTTGCCAACTGCTCACTCTACAGAAATCTACGAAGACGAAATCATTAACATGTTATGGGTGTGGTCAAGTGGGACATATTAGGAGAGAGTGCCATCTATCACAGTCGCAGGCAGGGATTGTGACCCAAGAGGAACCAACTGTCTCCGACAATGTCTTAGAAGGTATGATTTTTAATTATGATGTTAGAAATTGGAGTTCTATTCCATATTGCTTCCTTTAGATCATATGTTGTTGCTAAAATTTTGCCCACTTATTGGAGCCAATAATTTATTGGGACGGATCTAGTAATAAAACTAGTTACACCACTATTGGAAAAATTGTTGAGAACTATGGGAGCAAAGAATGTTGATGAGATAGGCATTGTTAGGTAAGGTAGGAAGGAGTATTATGAGTAGAAATGCGTGTTGTAGTATAAGAGTATTCATGGCATGATAATATTATGGTGTCGAGTATGTGTGAATTAAGGCTAAAAGTAAATGTTAGAAAGTGAGATTGGAATGATGCTTTGTAAAGGAAGAATGAGATTTTTGGAAAGATTAAGTAAGAACCTACAAAAGAAAAATTATTAGGTATGGAATCGAAAATTGAAAATTTTGTGGATGACAAAAATGAACGAGTATTTTGAAGTAAAACTTGATGGGTGAAAAGATGCGCTTCATTAGGAGATGTAAGAAATGAATTTATGAATGGGGAAGCATGTTGAATTTGAAGATTGTATAAGTGAATAGTATTGTTAAAACGAATTGGAATGACGGTAGGGAAGAGTTAGGTAGAAAACGTAATTTTGAAAACAAGGTGGATCAATATAAGATACGAGGAAGAATAATGTTATGAAAAGGTTGCATTAATGGTGACTTAATGGAATTGTGAGAAAATAGATGAAGAAGGTAAGACAACGATACCGCCTATAAATTGAAATTCACAAGAGATAGTTGTGAGATTTGTAAAGGCTAATCATGGTACTATCAGTATTGGGTGATAAGTGGAAATATGTGTGATCTAGGAAGAATATATAGTTACATGAATAAGAATTAATTGATATTACAATGATATTTAAACAGTAACTGGGCAATACTGTGATTTTGGGAGTAGGGAAATAAAGCATGTGACTTGCGGCTTATGGTACCGTTTAAAATAGTTGAATGGATTTTAAGTAGGTTCACCGCGTGTTCTATGTGCTATGCCAAAGAAGTATTTGTTAGACCCTTCACGCGTGATTTAATTTTGAAACAATTTGTTTGATGTAAGAGTTACCCTCATGATTAAGATTTTTAAATCACGAAGATTATGACAAAGGCCTTGAGGAGATATCACGATAAGCAAAACTTGGAATATGGAGTCGAATGTAGAAATATTGGTGTATTGGGAATAAAGGCCTGATGTGATTTGCGAAGAAGTATTAGTATAGTGGTGTTTGTAGTAAAACAACATATTAAAGAGTGATTTTCATTGTAGGTACAAGTACGCATAATAGGTGATGTAGTTGGTAAGGAAAACAATGATAAAAGATAGAGGGGGTATGAAGGAATTATCGATAGAAATTGGTGGGGAATTGATATGACGTGAGTTGACTGTATTTGAGGATTATACAAATAATAAATTAGTTGGGGCATGAGAATGATTTGGAGTGATTAATGGATGCATGTATTGGGTTGATGAAAGCTATGTGACATGCGGTTAGGAGTTATAAAAGGAATGGGCTTGAAAACTTGAATGAATGATAATCGCATACAGGTGTTGTTGGTTATACATATTGTGTTAGTAGGGTGGCGAAAAAGTTCGATAAGATATGATTCAAATTTCGAGGACGAAATTTTTATTAAGGGGGGGAGAATGTAACACCCCAGATTTTCAACTCATATCTCGAGGAAATTAAATGGTGAGATTTGGAAGAAAATATCGAATGAGAGACTTAGAGTAAAATACTCGGATCTTGTTATGGTTAATTTCGAGAAAAAATCAACTTCGCCATTAGATTCAAAAGGATCGAAATATATACATTAGCCTGTAAGCAAGTCTGAATTCGAATTCGGATAGAGAAGTTATAGAATCCTCGAATTTCGTGTTAAGTGGGACCCAAAACAGTAGAATTTCGTTAGAGCGAGAATCGAAAAGATTTGATGACACCATTAGATCCGAATCAAAAAATTATTCGAAATGGTATATTCGTTTGTCGTTTTCCGAGTCCGAATAATTAAGTTACGATCGAAACTAGAAATGAGGGAAAATTACAAGTATGCCCTTAGCTGTGTTATAAAAGAAAAATCTGATTTTCTTTTATTTCATTTCTCTCTCATTCTCTAAGAAACCCAAACGACAGCCACTTTCAATCCAAGGGTTTCGACCCATTGTCATCAAGTTCTAGCCCGAACGAAGCCGAGTTGAACCTCGACGAAGAAGACAAAGTTGTCGGCCACGTCGAGAGCTACAACTTCACCATCTTTACTTACCCATTCTTGTTCGTTTTCCCCATCCTTCATCAAAAACCAGTCGGGTAGCTCGAGTAAACCTCCACATCTTCCATCCGAGGGCTTCATCGAGTTAGGAGTTAGGTCTATACTTCATTGTAGAAGCGAAGGAGGACGTCATTGTCGGATACTTTGCAAACCCTCGCTCGTTTCGCATCCAAGTCAGCCCAACCTCGACTCTTGAGCCATCCAACCTTGAGTTGTAGTGCTAGCTTGTACCCGTGGCGTTCACAACCAAGTAAGGGACTTCCGATTCTTATTGGTAGCTTTAGATTTCCGAAATGTGCATTTAGGGTTTTAAAACAAAACTTATTGTTTGCATTTAAATCGTAGAAAGTTGTTGTTCGATTTCAAATTCATGGTAGAAGTAGGTGTTTTGGTTATGCTTTATCGAATTTTGATACCCTTCATAAATCTCAGATCTCCGAAAAGTCTCGAAAGTACCTCCATTGCACTCAGAATGTGATTTCGAGACTAACGAGACCCAAATCGATGAAAACAGATAAATTCAAGAAAAATCTGTAAAAATCGCCAAAAGACCAAAATACCCCTTATATACCTCGGACCTCCGAAAAATCTCAAAAGTACCTCCATTGCACTCAGAATGTGATTTTGAGTCTAACGAGACCCAAATTGATAAAAACAGAGAAGTTCAAGAAAAATCTGTAAAAATCGCCAAAAGACCAAAATACCCCTCAATATCCAACTCTACAATTTAGAAATCCCGATCCCTAGGAAAATGTAAATTGAAATCTAATCTAAAGTAAAAATAAAATTCAAATTAAAAAATTAAACAATTCAGATTAAAAAATCCAAACAATTAAAATTAAAATCAAACAGTTAAAATTAAAATCAAACAACTAAAATTAAAATCGAACAATTAAATCCAATCAAAAAATTTTCAAATTAAAAATAATAATTCGATCAACCAAAATAAAAATTTCAAGTAATCAACCATCAAAATTAAATTCAAATTCTATCAATAAATTTAAAATTTTTAAATCGAACCCAATCTAAAATCAAATTAAAACTCAAAATTTAACCAATTAATCAACCAATTAAAATACAAAATCAAAATTAAATTAAAATTGAATCAACCAACTCAAATTTTAAAATCAAATTGAAATACAAAATCAAAATCAAAATTTAAACATCAAACTTAAATATCAAATTAAAGTATCGACAAAAACCAATCTAAATTCAATTCAAAATTAAATTGAAAATCAAGTTGAAAATCATTAGAATCAATCAAATCGATTAACCAATCAAAATCAAATTAAAATTGAATCAATCAAATCAAATTTTAAAATTAAATTGAAATTCAAAATCAAATCATAATCAAACCAAAGTCAAATTAAAATTCAATTGATTAAGCAAAGTGAAAATTAAAATCTATCTAACTTTTAAATCAAAATTTAATCTATCGATAAACATTGAAATTAAAATCCAATCGAACAATTAAAATCGATCAACCAAATTCAAAATTAAAATCGACCAATCGAATTCAAAATTAAATCAATCAACAAAAAAAAATCCACTCGATCAAATTGAAATCCAAATCCGATTGAATTAAAATCGAGTTTCAACCAACCGATCAATTTAATGGTCAATGAGAGATCATTAAGGCGAGTAGCGTTGGATCACCACCCCCTATTCTTCAAAAATTAAAAATAATAAAAAAATAAAAAAAGAGAAAGAAAATACGTGGACACACATTTTCTTCTCCAACTCTCTCTTCCCCATATCCTCCATCTCCCTCTCTCCAACTTCTCATAACTACCCATGTCCTCCACCATCACTCCCATTTTCTCCCTCTCTCATGTTTGATGGTAGAACTACCATAAAAGAGGATCAAAGGAACCATTGAAAAGGGGAAAAAATATTTTTGAGGCTACCCTTTAAAAAAAATAGGAACATTTTTTTTTCACCATTAAACCCACAACCTTCTTCTTCCTTTAAAAAAAAAAAATCACACCTTCTTCTCCATTAACATCCTCAACTCCTCTCTCCCTCTCTCTTTACCATCGAAAAAAAATCAACCATAGCCTCACCTCCATTAACGTCTTCTTCGTTACCCTCAAAGAAAAAAATTTGATTTTGGAGAAAGATTCACACATCAAACTCGCAAGATCACGACACTACTCATAAGCTATTTCGAGTTTTTGTTGAAGGAATCCAAGTATCCCAAATTATTCGGCAAAGGTAATTTTTCTTTTTTTATTTACTTTATTTATTTCATTTATTTATTCTTGACTTCATAATTTTTTATGTATCCGAATGGATTTGTTGATTTTTTAGGTATACGTGGCACTAATGGCAATTTTCTAAATTTTCTGAAATATATTAATATTATCGGATCGATTTTCTAATTTTGTAATATTAATGGATCAATTCGTTGATTTTGCGAAATGTATGGGCTAATTTATTAAGTTTGGCGCACGTGACGATTTTGAAAAATCAAAATTTCCTTAATCAAAATTGTTGAGTTGACTCATTGATTGTGGGTACATTAAAAATTTGAATCGATTTATTTTTTTAGAAAATGAATATGTGAGTTAATTCAATGATTTTGCCGCACGTGATGATTTTGAAAAATCAAAATTTCCTTAATCAAAATTATTGTGTCTACTCACGGATTTTGGGCATATTAGAAATTTGAATCGATTTATTTTCTATAAAATGGATATGTGAGTTAATTCAATGATTTAGACGCACATAGTGATTTTGGAAAATCAAAACTTCCTTGATCAAAATTATTGAGTTGACTCACTGATTTTAGGGTACATTAGAAATTTGAATCGATTTGTTTTCTATAAAAATGGATATGTGAGTTAATTCAATGATTTAGACGCACATAGCGATTTTGGAAAATCAAAACTTCCTAGATCAAAATTATTGAGTTGACTCACTGATTTTGGGGTACATTAGAAATTTGAATCGATTTGTTTTCTATAAAAATGGATATGTGAGTTAATTCAATGATTTTGACACACGTGACAATTTTAGAAAATCAAAATTTTCTTCATCAAAATTATTGAGTCTACTCACTGATTTTGGGTACATTAGAAATTTGAATCGATTTTTTATTTTCTATAAAATGAATATGTGGGTTAATTCAATGATTTTGATGCACATAGCGATTTTGGAAAATCAAAATTTCCTTGATCAAAATTATTGAGTTGATTCATTGATTTTGGGTACATTAGAAATTCGAATCGATTTGTTTTCTATACAAATGGATATGTGAGCTAATTCAATGATTTTGACACACGTGACAATTTTGGAAAATCAAAATTTTTTTCATCAAAATTATTGAGTCTACTCACTGATTTTGGGTACATTAGAAATTTGAATCGATTTTTATTTTCTATAAAATGGATATGTGAGTTAATTCAATGATTTTGTAGCACGTGGCGATTTTGGAAAATCAAAATTTCTTCATTAAAATTATTGAGTCTACTCATTGATTTTGGGTACATTAGAAATTTGAATCGATTTTTGTTTTCTATAAAATGAATATATGAGTTAATTCAATGATTTTGACGCACGTAACGATTTTGAAAAATCAAAATTTTCTTTATCAAAATAATTGAGTTGACTCACTGATTTTGGTTACAGTAGAAATTTGAATCGATTTTTTTTTCTCTATAAAATAGATATGTGAGCTAACTCACTAATTTTGTATACATTGGAAATTGAAAATCGATGTTTTCTATGAAATTGGCGTATGAGTCAACTCACTGATTTTTATTTTTTTTTGTGCATTGGAAATTTCAAATTGAGATTTTCTACAAAATAGGGCATGTAAGTCGACTCATTGATTTTAATACACGTGGCATTTCAAAAATCGAGTTTCTTTGATAAAAAATTTATGAGTCGATTCACTGATTTTAATATACGTGGCATTTCAAAAAATCAAGATTTCTTTGATTAAAAAAAACATGTGTGGGTTGACTCATTGATTTTAGGATGCACGTGACGATTCCGAAATCAAATTTCTTTGATAAAATGTGGTCACGTAGCAATTCAAAAAATCAAATTTCTTTAATAAAATGTCGTCAATAAGCCAATTCACTAATGTTGTATACGTGGCATTAAATCAATTTCATACTATTCAAAATGTGATCGAATTGATCTATTAATTTTTGGTGCCACGTAAGTCTTATTAAATCGTGGGATTCCTTTTATGCAAAATTCGAGAATCTATGTAATTATCTTAACCATAAGATTCGTTTGGCAAATCAGACATAAACTGATGATGATGATTGGACCATGGTCTTGACCCTAGTCTTATCCCGTTGACCATAGGTTAGTTTTGGATCGTAGTAGAGACCGATCATCTCGATCAGACGGGTTCGGTGCCTAACACCTTCCGAAACCGTAACCTGACCCCTTACCCATCTCTCTGATCCGTGGACCGACCCATATCCATTTGGAGTTAATTTCGGTCCCTAAACCTAAACTAGGTGGCGACTCCCTATTCTTTTAAAATCCCCGAGATACGTAGATCAAACCCCTAATCCGCTATTCAGCGGGGTCGAGTTGATTTCACACGGGCAGTGGAGTTGGTCTAAGACCTTGAGTTCTTTGCACAAGGTGTTGGGTTCAATACCACCCATGGACTAAAATTGATGTGTGGGGTCTCGGGTTACCCCACACATCCTCGGGGACTACTCTTAATGTAAAGAAATAATTCAAATGAGTGAAGAAGATGAGACACAGAGAGTTGGTTAAACTTGAGTGAGTTCAAAGATAGGTGGTTGGATAGATTACAAGAATCAGAAAAAAATAATATAGAAAATTACTATAAAAGAATTCTGATTAAGGAAGCACAACAATGAGGACGAGCAATGGAAACAGACAACCATTCTACAAATGACCAACTGCAGTCACCTACTGCACTTTTTTAACCGATGTATCTCTCGAAGAAATATAAGTAGCCCATGTCCTTGGGGGGATTTGTAGAAATCCCAACCTTTTCATCATTGAAAATCACCCATCTCCGGTCTTTATACACATGAGCCACATATTGTCCACATTGGGCAGATTTACCAATATGGCTCACCAGTCCCATAAGTTTGTACTCAACAAAAAGGAGAAAATGAGGAATCTATTAATAGTTGTGATTGAACTAATTTATGAGAAGTCTGCTAGCAAGGGAACACAATAAATAAACTCAAACAAAATGTGTATTCAAATTGGTAATAAATCAACCAAGAAATCTAAATTCTAATCATGGACCTTGGTTTATTTGCTTCATTTCTTTTTAGCACTAGACGATGTCTTTTACGAATCCATAGAAGAACTATCAAGATCTAAGGCAATAGAATCTACAAAGGAAACTTTTATGGCCTGAAAGCATGATATGATAGGCTTTGAATTCATGATCATGAAGAGTAATAATAGAAAAATGAAGGCAATCAACTAAATTTGGAACACAAACAATCTTTATGACTATTACAAAGTGAAAGAAACTAACTTCCTCTACCGTCAGGTAATGGTATGTCAGGAGCACAATTCACATTGATTGGTGTAACATCAGATAATGGTTTTTAAGGAGCACGATTCACACTGATTGGTGTAGCAACATGTAATGGTTTGTCAGGAGCACTATTCATAGTAATTGGTTTAGTGACCATGTCCCATGGATCAGACGTGCCCAGCGGGTTGTTAAATATCCATTCTATTGCTGCCTCAACATTTCCTCGCTGTAATGAATTTAATAAGAATAAAGGAGTTGATCAAATTCAAGCATTGAGAATAAAAGAAGTTTTAAGTGCATAAAAATCTTACCGACTCAATAGGGGTGTCAATGGATAGCCGAAATCCGAATCCGAATTCGAATTCGAATTCGAAAAATCGGATATTATCCGAAATTTTCGGATTCGGATGTCATTTGAATATTCGAATGCGTTTCGGATACAATTTCGGATTTCGCGATATCCGATTTGATAATATCCGCTCCGATATAATATATATACCATGTATTTATGTTTTACAACAAAAGTTTTACATATGTATATATGGTGATGCGTATTCGTGTTATACAACGAAATGTTTTCTTTTAAACTTCATCTTCTCTAACCAGACGAGACAAACCACAGGGACGGATTCGGAACGATGAATTTCGATCGAACTTCGCAACACTGTCTTCTCCGGCCGGCGATCATCAGGTACCCCTCTCTCTCTCTCTCTCTCCGATCTGATTCGAACCAGTCGTGATTTTTTAGGATAAAATCTGAGGGTTTTGAGTTTCGACCATGCGAACTCCGACACATCTTCTCCGGCCGACGAGATTACAGGTACATATTCACTCACTCTCTCTCTCCGAACTAGTCGGAGTGATTTTTCGGGGTTTCGACTGTGCGAACTCCGACAGATCGAAGACGATGGTATTTTGCAGGTTTTTTTTTCGAATCGGATATTATCGGATATCCGATATGTTTTTCGGATTCGAATTCGAATGTTTATTAGGGATATCCGATCGGATTCGAATTCGAATTCGGATAGTATTGTTTTTTTTCGGATTCGAATTCGGATATAGTAGTATCCGATCGGATACATATCCGTTGATAGGCCTACTGTAAAACCTCGACTTTCTGATTCGTATCTTGAGGAAAAATAAATAGTGGAATTTTAAGAAAATCTTGAAAGTGGGACTTAGGGTAAAACTGTGGGACCTTGTTTTGATCATTTTTAATAGAATCTGACCTCACCATTAGATTCAAAATGATCGAAAAACATAGTTTAGCCTGTAAGCACGCTCAAATGCGAGTCCGAATATAAAAATTGCAAAATCCCCGATTACCGGGTCGGACCAGGCTAAAACAGTGACTTTTTGTTAGAGCAATAATGTTTAAAATTCGATCATACCATTGGGTTCATAACGAAAAATTATTCAACATAGACTATTTATTTGTCATTTTTAGAGATCAGGAAGTTGAATTATCGCCAAAAACGAAAACGACATCAAGTTTATGGGTCACGTCAGGCCAAAAATGTAAATTTTTTATGGAGACATAATTTGTAGAAATTGACTATACCATTAGATCCGGAATGAAAAATTAGACGAAATAGAGTATTCGTTTGTCAGTTTTGGAGACCGAATGACCAAGTTATCGTCGATCAAAACAATAGGCGAAATACCGAATTCGTCCCAAATATTATATAAATAATATTAAATTTTTTTTTTTTAATCTCATCTTCCCCACTCGTCCAAACAGTGCGAAAAAAAAAAAACGAAAAAAAAAAAAAAAAAAGAAATTTGTTTTTTCTCCGATTTTTCCACTTCAGATCTCTCGCAAACGGTCCACTTTCGACGATCGCCGCAGAAGAGAAAAAGGTCCGCAGCTTCGTTCTCTACAAAACCCACCCAACCTATCTTCATTTCACTTTCTATTTCACCCGATATCGTCAAAAATCAGCTGTATTTGGATACGGAAATTTTCGTAACTTTGACCTCGGATTTCGTCCGTTTCGGGGTCAAATCGCTTTCCGACGCAGAAGGGAGAAACGTCCGCAGCCTCATTCTCTACATAACCCAACCAAGTTCCTTTTGTTTTCTCATCTTTTTCACCCCGTATAGTCAAAAATCAGTCGTATTTTTATACGGAGATTTTCGTAACTTCGACCTCGGTTTTCATCAATTTCGGGGTCAAACCGTCTTTCGCCGTAGAAGGGAGAAGAGACGAGCACATCGAGATCTTCGAAACCACCAAGCCAATTTCGAAAATCAGCCACTTCGAAGTTCGGTCCATCTCGATTACCACGCCAATCGCCTCGATTTCCGCGCACGTGCTTCAATTCCGTCGCCTAGTGATTGTAAGGAACTCTCAATTTCTATTAGTAATCGTAGATTGTGAAAATTGCATTTAGAATTTTATCTGAAAATTTGGATGTATTTCTAAAATATAGAATTATTTTGTTATTTCAAAAATTCACGCCAGAAATTGCATGTTTGATATGTTTAATTGTATTTTTAATAAATTATACGTGGGTAGGGTATTTTAACGAGTTATTGCCATAAATTGGGTCTTGTGCACTGCTCGGACCCCGTTTTGATATGAAATTTGTATTTTTTTTCAATATTATTGATAGAAATAAATTTTATAGTTGAAAAATGTGATTTAATATTCAATGAACTCATATTGAGTTGATGAATATCAGAAAACGGATATTTTATGAAGAGATTGAAAACTGTAAAAGTCGAAAAAAAGGAAAAAAGGTATGAAACGGTAAAATGTTAGAGTCACACCCGATGGGTGATGTCTGCATTTTACGTTGTTGTGTTGTATGCAGGTTGGTGAACGGATATCCAGGGATAATGTTACTGGTTACATGTTTATTTACTTTCTGTTAGCGCGAGGCGCTCTGTTATGTTGTTTATTTTAGGCCGGGTGGCCACACTTGCATGGTAGGAAACTGGATATCTATTCTCAACCTTGTATTGTTAATTCTCTTTTGTTTTCAAATGAAAATAATATATATAAGTAGCTATTTTGTGAGCTGTTAAAGAGTTTGTGAATGCCTGAAGGGATAGTGCATCATATCATCCGGAGTGGTGTACTATCCTGGGATGTACGGTAGGGACCACCAAACTCATACGTGGTATGGGACGCGTATGAGAGTGGAGTCACAACTGGAATCCGGGTTTATTCCTCTCTATCTTTACCAGTGAACTTGTAATGTAAAGGTGGTCGTATACGAATGGTTTGTATCTTTGGGAATCACATGTACGCCTGATAGGCATAGATGAAGATGATTAGTCAGTGATCACTAACAATCTATAGTAGTCGAACGTTCTGACACATCGAAAAGAGACCCATTGCTTACGGTCACGTCAAACGGTCAGCCTGAGCCGGATAAATGGTCAACCAAACGTGGTAAGGACAGCGATCGGCCACAAAATCAGGAACTAAAAGCTAGAGAGAAATTGTAACATCATGTCCCGATTGGGAGCAATCCAGTCGTGAATCCCAACACTCTAATTCCAATACTCCACCATTGTGTATTATGTATCTGTTGTTTATTTTGATATATAAAATGAAATCTATGTTTATTATTTCCCTTTGATCAATTAGATTTGTATAAAAAGATAATGTTATAGTGAGTACTGCTGATCGATGTAATGTGAGTTTTAAAATGTTTAGTTGTTTATCCCTGGCTATATGTACCAGTTAATCGTAATTTCTTCTGCAAAACTTTGACTATTTTAAAATGATTCAGTATTCTTATTCGTTCATGTTAGGAGGGGTTATTGGTAGAAATTGTTTGTTTCCCTACTGGGTAACCATTGTTACTCACCCTTTCCTTCTCCATTTTTTTTAGTTTCAGATCTGAAGCTTGGCGAAACAAGTGTAGAAAACGAATGAGATCATCTGGTTGGTCAGATAGACAACTAGAGTCCGTCACCTGGTAAGTACTAGGACTATACCCCCTAGTGGTGTCAGTTTCTCCAAGTAGTCTTATGGATTTGTCTTGAGTGTTAGGAATTCTGTTAGAGTGAGGAATTTTGTATAATCCTGTATATAATTTTTCTTCTTCCGCACTCTGATCTATCGAACATTATTAGACGTATATAGGCTTCCGCTAGTATTATATTTTGTTTGTTATATGCAGGATTGTATGTCGTTTATCAGGTGCAGGTTGAATCGCCTTGGAATGCTAACATAAACAGAGGAGATCATGCCGAAATTTCGAGGTGCCACCTCGTACCTTGAAATCTGACATGAGGATTTGTGTTAGTGTTCGGCGGGACGCCACACCTACGACTCAACCAATGCAAACCAAGCAAACTCTTCTTGAAATCCAAAGGAAATCAAAGTGTCAAGTTTTGATTGGTCAACAAATGATGTCTGGTCATCATTCCATCCCTCGTCTACATCTGAAAATACATACATACATATATCTATATATATGGGTCCCGTTCAGCACCAAACATTTTGGCCAACATTTTACAAGTTGAAAAATCGTGGACCTTCTATTTTTTGTAAACCATTTTTGATGGGGTTAGAAGTTTTGGAATGGGCTGATTTTTGGTGATAATGATCTCCTCACCGTAGAGATCATCCTCACCAAAAATAAGCCAATTCCAAAACTTCTAACCCATGTTTTGAAAAATGTTTTGCCAAAATGTTTGGTGCCGAACATTTCCCTATATATATATAATGTAATCCATCACTTTATTGGAACCAAAAATTTCCTTTCAAATGAAAGCAACACAAGATGCTCAAATGAATTAATTACCAACGTCATAGCTAGCTGTTATATCTTCCATGTGAGAGAACACCCAATTCGTTGCCTTGTCTACCCCCTTTGCATTGAAGTGTTAATAGCAGTTTTTTTGACAATGAATATATTTAAATCCCATATTTTCCAGATGAGAAACAATATCTTGATTGGCTGAAGGCTTACTCAATTTAACCTTCTCCCTTTCAGCTTCTTAAGAGTAATATGAATTTAAATAGATTATCTTACCATCAAATGTAATTAAAGACAACGTAACACGTTTACAGAAATCATACCGTCCATCAGTCTAAGAATCAATTTGAAATTTCTGTCCATCCTCGTCCTCGCCCTCGCCCTCATCCTCAACCTCATCGTCATCCTCATCTACGTCCTCATACTCAACTTCATCCTCTTCCTTTTCCCCATCCTCTTGTTTTGAATATTCTTCCATTGACAATGAAACATCAGCATACGTATTAGACAATGAAATAGTAGCGGCCCAGTCAAATTCATGGTGTCAACTATTAGAAATAGAAAGAGAAGCCAATAGTGTATATGTTTCATGTCTTAGAGAACACACACACACACACACACACATACACACACACACACACACACACACAAAAGAAGGCATAACTAATATTTTTACTTTGTGTTTCCTTTGTTGATTAAGACATCATTTACCGAATAGGGGAAGTGAAACCTTAGCCACTCACAGGTCACAAATATACAAGTGTATAATATCGGACACAATGGAGAGCTTTAAAAGCATAGGGAGCTAGAATGTATATAGGAAAAAATAGGGTAAAGGCTACTGTATACTCCCAAGAAGTATTGTATGAATCTTCAATAGATTTGATAAAAGTTTGTAGCTAAACAGAAAAACTTGATGAAGAGAACATCATAAATCCTTTCAGCAGCTCTAACAGCACCTTCGATCAAGGAAGAGTTTTCACAAAAGTAGATCTTCAACAGCCCTCCATCAACAACATCGAAGACGAAACCAATAAAAATGGGCAATCTGAAAGAGTTATAATCAATATTTCCCATGGTCCAAAAAAAGACTCATGCCAACTCAAAAACATATGAAACAATAATATAAACACAGCTTATGATGTCCTTCATGGATCTATGGAGGTACAAACCAACTAAATATCCTCAATAGAATTATTACACTATAAAAGAACAAATGAATGAACTAAAAATTACTATCATGCATTAGAATTATCTTTAAATGAAAGATAATAAGAAGTACCTTATTACTAAATCTAATTCAATTGGATGTGCGTGCATATGTGATTTGCAAGCTTATGGAATTTTTTTTTTTTTTTGTAAAGTGAAATGAGTTGACTAGCCATAATATTTTGCCAAATCTAAAAATTCTATTTATTGTAATTAATTATTAGATCAACCCAACACCTTGCGAACTTGCATACCAATCTTTACATAAAACAAATAACAACAATTACCTCATAAGAACACTCTCAATCACATGAAATTCATATATATAAAAAAAATCTGGGTTCTTGTACCAATAAGAAAGTCTCCAAAATCTAACTTTCGAAATATGAAATAATCCTTTAAAAACCCAGATTTTTGTAATAAAATTTATCCCGAATTTTTTGTTTTTACGAGTCCAAAATTTTAGTTTTTCTACATCAAAATCATTTATAAAACATGACCTTGGTTGCATAAAAACATTTCCACATAAACCTAGATTTTTTTAGCGCCAAAACACGTTTCAAAAATCTGTTTTGGCAAATTCAGAATTTTTAGTATCGAGAAGTGTAAAAAATCCATATTTTCACACTAAAATTGATCCTAAAATTTCAGTTTTTGAAATACTAAACCAATCTTATGGATTTGGTTTTACTAGATGAAACCAATAAAAAAAAAAAATTTAGAACACCAAAACCACCCCATGAGTGTAGACACCCCATTTTTACACTCACCTGATTAATCAACTCGTCAACCTGATCGCAACGGTGCCCAATGATGGATGTTTATTCCAATGCTTTATTTTGTTACTAGATGTGTTTCAGAAATTCGGATGAGGTATCTCAAACAGACAAAACTATAGAAACTACGCTACGCTAGGAAAATATAATCCCAAAAGCTTAGAAATCATCATTTTTCAGTTAAAAAGAAGCTTCACGATAAAAATCACTAAAAAATGACTAAATTATAAAAATACCCCTAACCTTAAAAACATCCCTAGAGCCTACGTTATGCTTAGGAAAACTCATTCAAACACATAAAATAATAAATCAAAATCAAAATCAAATAAATCATTTCGCCAATTTTCACAAAATTTGACAAAATTACGAAAATGCCCCTCATAAAATTCATGACCATTTCGTACAAAAAATTTCATAAATGATAAAAATCAATATTCCCATTGAATTCCTTACGAAAAATCGATTTCAAAACATCCTGAAACATTGAAAATCGACTTAAAACTCAAAAAGTCCTCTTTGAGGGCAAAACGGTAATTTTCCAATAAAAAATTTAAAATTCTGAAATTAATAAATAAAACATTAAATAATATAAAGTGAAACATTAATAAAATTAATTTAAAATTTTGAACCAAAAAAATCTATCAATCAGGCTCTCAGGCAAAATTGTTGATGGTTGCCCAAATATTTATTAAAGGACCCCTCCATCTGGGGGTCCAAAGAATTAAAGATATAATAAAGGGGGTTCTCCAAAAAATTAACGTCAATCAAGTAAGACTAAATTCAATCAAGTAAAACTAAAGTCAAGATCTTAAAGTCACTCAAGTAAGACTAAAGTCAAGATATTAAAGTCAACCAAGTAAGACTAAAGTCAAAATCTTAAAGTCAATAAAATGAGACTAAAAGTCAAAATCCTAATAGAGCTCTAATTAAATAATAATTCTATTTAAAACAATCCTAATTAAATAATAATTCTATTTAATAGAATTCTAACTAAATAATAACTCCATTTAATAGAATTTTAACTAAATAATAACTCTCTCTAAAAGAATTATAATTAAACAATAACTCTCTCTAAAAGAATTATAATTAAACCTTAACTCTATCTAAAAGGCACTTAAAAAAGTTTATAAATAGGAGCTTCCACACCCTATTTTCGTATCCAAGAATAAACCCTAAGAAAAGTAGGTCAAAAAGCTTTCATAGCTTCCCATAAATCTTAATTTTGAAGTCCCAACTCCTTACCTAACTTCCATACCCTAACTTTAGCTCAAAAAACACCCAAAAACCCTTCTAAAACACCTTTAAATCCATAAAAAAATAGAAAACTCACAGATCCAAGAAGAAGACACCTTAACTTGGATATCAGAAATCAGATCCGACAACAAAACGAAGCGAGGAATACTATACAAAGAGTTGTTCTATCAGATTTGAGGGAACAAAGCCGTTGCATTCAGAAAAGGTGACTATTTTTATTTTTTATTGTTATTTAGGTCTTGTTAACAATGTAGTTTTATTTGGGAATTAGTAGAAATCGGCGTTTGCTGGGCGGGGTTGGTGCCTAACACCTTCTAACCCCGTAACGTGATCCCCGGACCCGTATTTTCTTTCGTAGATTAGTGTTATTTACTTTTTAGAGTCAATGTTCGGTTCCTAGACCATAATAACTAGGTGGCGACTCCCAAACTTCAAAGGTCAAAAGCGGATTCGCGCACCCCGCGGATCAAGGGCGCTTTCAATGAGATCAGGTTTCCTTTTCCTAAAATCAATCCCGAATTTTTTTTTTTTATACGAGTAGTCTTCCAAAATCAGTTTTTCATGACGTCAAACCAGGCCCTAAAAATAATTTTTTGACAATAAAAGCATTCCCAAAACAAATTAGATCTAGTAATGTCAAAGTAGTCTAAAATACCAGATTCTTTACATCCACACAGTAACCCCAATAATCTATTTTTTAAAGCATAAAATCAGTCCATACACCAAAGCAAGTCATAAAATCCAGACCATTTTAGCACTCCAAAAATAGTCTGAAAAAAATGTTTTCAAGTGTGAAAGTGGTTACCAATGATCAATTCTCACACTACAAAAATAATTCCCCCAATGTCAAATTTCTATGACATCAAACCAGTCCATCAAACAACATTAGGACATTTAAAGCAGTCAAAATAAATAAATAGATAAACAAGTTCATAAACATTGTTCAACATAAGTTCTAATTCATTGAGGACTTTGAACAAACATATAATAAGCACTATACCCAAAAAGAAGCACAACTCAAGAGATGCTAAAAATAAAAATGTCAAAAGTTCACTAATTATCATGAAATCAACACTCAACAATATCTATCAAGTTATTATCTTGCATTAGAATTATCTTTAAATGAAAGATAATAAGAAGTACCTTATTACTCTCTTCTTTCCAAAGAATAAATAGGTAATAAGATGTGCTATTTTTTCCTTTAAGGTCTCTCTTCTTTTCAAAGAATAAATAGACAATAAGATATGCTGTTTTTTCCTTCAAGGTTTCCAGATTGTAAGATCAACTAAGAGAGATGAATGCAACCAACACTTTTCTTATTTTTCTTCTTTTTATTGAATTTCAGTAACAATAACTTCCAACATACACTAAACCCACATAGATAAAACAGAGAGAGTGTGTGAGATAGAGAGATTGTTAGGGAAAAAAAGGAAATATATAGTGGAAGTGGGGGAGAGTGAGAGAAAAGAAAAGGAAACGAAGAACTTACTGCCAATTTTGAGATCGTGAAGGCGCCAAATTGAAAACGCTTTGATTCTTCATTTCTTTAATGGCGTTTTGGAAGAAGGAGCCTCGATTTAGGATTTCTTAGGACGATTCACAAAATTGCCATCGATTTCATCAATTTTCACCATTAAAAATTGCTCAATCGATTGTAGATTTCGTTTCTTCCTCCTTCAAAGGCGTCGATTTCGTTTATTCCTTCTTCAGAGGTGTTTCCAACTGAAATGCCTCCCATTCATCAGATTCTCATCGTTCTTCAAGGACGTTTCCAAAGAAAGTGCCTCCTAATCGTCGTTCTTCGAGGGAATTTCCAACGAAACTGCCCCTAAATTGTTTGTTTGATGACGCTTCGTAGAACCGGCCAAATAAAAAACCTCTCTTTTTTGTAGTGGTTTTTGGCTTATCATACATCTAGATTCATAATTATCATTGGGCTTCGTCAAACTTTTACACTTTTGAATAAGGTTTTCCTTTTTGATCATGGGATTAAGAATAAAAACTTCAGAATCACAATTATTTTTTTAAAAAATGCCTCTAATTTCAAGGTTGACTTTTAACTAAGACTTGGCTATGAAATTGATGGACTGGATTATACTTGAAAAGTACGAACGAGAAACCATGAACTCTGATAAATGAGTGATAGAAGAATCGACATTCCTTTAAATTCAAGACTTAAGATTATCATATGTACAATAAGGAATTTTCTTTCAAATTTCTTTTGAGAAATGCTTGAACTCGACTTAAATTCTTGATAATTATTAGAATAGAATATCTTTCTTTTCAAAGTAGTCGATGGTTCTACATTTTCCTTTAGCGAATACTTTGACAAGTAAACATACTCTTAAAGATTTAACATGCTTAAGATGACTTTTAAGTTTTGCCGACTTCAACATTGTCTTCATCGGATGTGAGCTCTTCTCTGGAAAACGAATGTCGTGACTTGAATAACTTATTTCTGGATTTTTCTTCTTAATGAGATTTTTTTTCCTTTTTCGATACCCTAATTTTTACCTAGGTTACTTTTTCAAGTTTTCAACCTAACAGATTGTGCTTTTCTTTTTTTGAATATGCTTTGATTTTTGCTTAGATCGTATTTCCAGGTTTTTAACGTAGTAGGCATTTTTTATGGTTATGCCCTAACTTTTACCTAAATCATCCTTACGGGTTTTCAACTTAGTGGGCTTATCTTTTTCTTGATGATCTTAAATATTCAATTGGATAAGTTCTTTCTGAATTTTTCATCTTAGTGGGATTTTTCCTTTTTCCTTTTTCTCTACCTTAATTTTTGCCTAGGTCATCTTTTCAGGTTTTCAACCTTGTAGGTTTTACTTTTCTTTTTATGCGGATGCCTTGATTTTTGCCTAGGTTATCTTTTTAGATTTGTAACCTAGCAAGCCTTCTTTTTTATAGTTATGCCCTAAATTTTGCCTGAGTCGCCCTTTTGGGCTTTCAACTTAGTGAGCTTCTTTTCCTTTTTGATGATCTTGAATATTCAACTCGACAACTTATTGGTTCCCTGTACCTCAATCGAGTCAATTGGCATTCAGGATGACTTAATAGGTGGGCTTAGGACATGGTTTAGAGAGAAAAGGTTTAAAGCTTGACTTCCCAAAATACCCCTAGTATGATATTCTCTCTTTTTTTGTCGATTCATTTGATTTTTTTTCTAATACCCCTAGGTTGGCATTTTTTATTATCTTCTTTAATGCCCCTAGTTTGGCATTACTTCTTTTGAATCTTTCAATAAGGGATTTTCCTTTTGGATGACACCTTCCTTAAGAGAATAAATTATTTTTTTGCGTGACCAGGCCTGAAGTGACTTCTCAAGTTATCTACGTACCCCAAACATTTCTTTTCTCTTTTGAGATTAGGTTAAAACACAGTTCATACCTAGACTTCCCTTCCGAGGTTGCTTGGTGTGGTTTAGAAAAAAGAGGTTGTTGATTTTTTTTAGAGACTAGGAAGGACTAAAAAAGGTCATCTTGTTCTTGGTAAGACAAGAAAATGGTTCGACTAAAGGAGGCCTCCTTTGGTGAAATGCTACTTGATTTGGTCAAGGTTTGAGAAACTCAATATCTTGAGTACGGTCTTATTTTGAGAAGTAGTAATCTTCAGTTTTTTTCTACGAAATTGAATGTGATTGAATTCTTTGTATTTGACATTGACTCATTCAACATTTTTAGAATTTCAAAAAATCTCTTATTCTTTTGTGAACGAGAACTCTCTTCTCTCGAGTGAAAAATATGATGGATCCCTTCTTGCAGATCTTAGCACATTTGTCGATGGTTTCAACTACATCATTCTTGACTGATAATCTTTGATTTTGAAGTTCACCCTCGACTTTATACCTTGATCTATTTTGGTGCAATCTATCAATATATCATCATGAGACCAAGCAAGTACGTTGTTGAATTTCTCAGTAATTTTATTATTCTCTCATATTCCAATGAGGATAATGCAGTACCCATTTGCACTTTTTGAGTGTACTATTTAGTTCCAATATTTATCAAATTTGATTAGTGAGCTTTGAGACATTCCTCATGTTAAATTTTATATTCACATCATTATTGTATGCATGATAATCAAAAGCTTCTTTATTTATTGGAATAATAAAAAAAATAAAAACTGACAAACTTGACTAAAGCCCAAAATTAAAAAACATAACATAGTCGAAATGACTAACTGAACTCAAAGATTGACGCAACTGAAGCTAAAAAATGAAGAATTAAAGCGAAGACATCATTCTAAATGGAGGGACACAATTCTAAGGTTTATGCCACTTTGAATATCTTCGATGGGTGAGTTGAACTTGTCCTTTTTTACTATCCTTCCATATTCTGATTCAAGCCTATCATATGTTAAACAACCCGTTGCTTCAATAATCTCTATGTTCTTTAGCTCTGACACTACCTTAGGGTAGGTGGGCTCATTCTGGCATGGGGATGATGTATTGTTAAGACCAATTGAGTGAATGAAGGAAACTGCGTCAACTAATTTGGGTTTGGATATGGATATTAGGTTCAGAACAGGAGGGGGATGATTTTAAAAGGTAGGTAAAAGGTTATCTTTAACATTGGACATGATAAGAGCAGGTATGGTGACCTTTCCTTGCTCAATAAGGTCTTGAATAGCATGATGGAGAGTAATGTACCTATCAAGAACATGGCTAGGCATCTGATGGAATTCATAAAATTGCCCATTGTCCAAGTTTGTAAGAAGAGGATTGGACAAAGACTTAGGTTGTAATAGTGTCAACAATCCCCTTTTCATCAACTTTTAATAGGCGACACTAAGGGACATTCCAAGATTAGAGAAATGTCTGTTAGACTTTGCTTGTAAAGACTGAGTGCCTTGAAGAGTTAGTGCAAAAGAGGTGTTGACTACTTGTAAAGAATTAGTACTGGATTTGAAATATTTGGGTTTTGACTCAAACGTGTTACCTTAAAGTTCCAAAGAGTAGGCATCCTCAACTTGATTTCCAATCTCAATGAGAGATTGAAAAGTGGGAAAGTATTAAGGAATCAAGTACTTGGCATAATTTAGAGTGAGATTCCTAAGCATGATCATGACTTGTTCCTTCTCTTGAGGTTGCTCCCACAATTGAGTGACTTTACCTTTCCATCGAGTGATGAACTCAGTGAAGGTTTCCCTGGGCTTCCGTTTAGTAGTTTCTAAATCACTTCTTGTGAGTTCAATGTCTGTGTTGAATGAATACCGATCAATAAACTCCTTCATCAATTTATGTCATGTTCTTACTCGAATGAATCCAATGACACTAGCCAGCGTAAAGCAGGACTTGTAAAGGTTTTTTGAAAAAGTTAGACCATCTATTCTTCACTAAAATCTTGAGATTGCATGATGCTGACATATACTTTCAAGTGAGTCCTAAGACATCTAATCCCATCAAACTTTTCTATGTCTGGCATTGTGAACTTTTCTGGTAGATAGACCGTGGGAAATAACGTCATTGCCCCTAATCTCAAAGTAAGATCACCAAAGTCTTTGATATTCTTCAAGACAGTTTCAACCTGAGTTATTCGATGAGCTAAGACAGGGTCGACCCCTGATTGGGATTGAACATTTGATTAAACAAATTAATTTGACCCTAGGATTGAATCTTTTTGATATGAAATGATTTTAATATTTGAAAGTAAAACCAATTAGTCCAACCGATTTATTGTTGATCCATTTGTCAATTGGGTCAATTGATTTACATTTCACACATTGGGACGGATCGATATCGTTGACGAGACTAACTCAGATAAATGTCCAGTTTGAGTGGGATGACAATTACAAGACTACATTTCAAGAGTTGAAGACAAGATTGATGATCGCTCCAATTCTAGTATCTTCGATTCCAGGTGAGGGTTTGGCGATCTTTAGTGATGCATCTATGATTGGTTTGGGAGCTTTATTGATGCAATTTGGGAAGGGAGTGGCGTACACGTCTAGAAAACTAAAGAATCATGAGAAGAACTACCATGTTCATGATCTTGAGTTGGTTGCGATACTGTTCACATTACACATTTGGAGAGATTATTTATACGAAGAGAAGTTTGAAGTATTCTCCAATCATAAGAGCCTCAAGTACCTATTTTCATAGCGAGAATTAAATATGCGACAATGATAGTGGATGGAATACCTCAAATTTTATAATTTTACCCTTAAGAATCACCTAGGAAAAGCTAATGTAATTGTCGACGCATTGAGCCAAAACATTATAACTCATATGATGGTAAAAGAATGACAGTTGCATGAACAAGCCACAGAAATAGTATTTGAGACTCCGAGGGAAATGTATAGACCGAACATATATCTGGGTATATTCAGGATAAAAAATAAGTTGATAGCAAGAATTAAGGAAGCCCAAAAAATAGATGAAGATGTGGAAGAATATGAGCTGAGAGCTAGGGACCTGACTGACCTAGATTGGTCAAAAAGATCAAACGAGGTTCTCAGATTCAGAGGTAGGATGTGGATACCTTAGGACTCACAGTTGAGATCTAATATACTAGGTGAGGCACACCATTCTCGATAATCTATTCACCTAAGAGGTACAAAGATGTATAAAGATCTGTTTAAAAATTTTTAGTTTCTAGGTATGAAGAAGGTGATCACAGAATATATAAGTAGATACCTGACATATAAGCAAGTCAATTCAGAACAACGAAACCCAGCAGGCTTACTCAAGCCATTAACCATAGTGGAATGGAAATGGGGGCATGTGACAATGGATTTTGTAGTAGGATTACCGAGAGCCAGTGATGGGTCAAATGCCATATGGGTGATTGTTGATCGATTGATGAAATCGGCACACTTTATTCCGATTCGAATCTCATTCGACGTCGATAGAGTAAACCAGATATACATAGTTGAGATAGTTTGACTGCATGGAATGCTAGTTTCTATCGTGTCAGATAGGGATCCTATATTTACTTCTCGATTTTGAAAAAGTTTACACAAAGCCATGGGTACTCAGTTGAACTTCAGTACGACTTTCTTCCATGAGTACTCGATAGGCCGTGTCGATCACCGATATGTTTGATGGAATTAGGAGATGCCACGATGTTAGGACCTGAGATGGTTGAAGAAACTACCGAGACAATACGCATTATACATGACACATTAAGAACTACTCAGAGAAAATAAAAGAGTTATGCAAACAAGCGGCGAAGACTTTTAGAATTCCAAGTTGAGGATAGAGTCTTCTTGAAAATATCGCCTCGAAGAGGAATTTCCAAGTTTGGTGTGAAGGGTAAATTGAAGTCGTGTTTGGTGGAACCATTCAAAGTAGATGAATGGATAGGGCCAGTGGCTTACAGATTGATTCTACCACCGCAGCTTAAGCAGGTTCACAATATGTTCCACGTGTCCATGCTGATGAAGTATTTGCCAGAACCTGCACAAGTGGTTAATTTACGGGAGTTAGTGGTAGACAAAGATGTGTCCTACGAGGAACATGCAATACAGATACTTGATAGGAGAGTAAAGCAACTCATATCTAAGTCTATCCCTCTAGTCAAGTATTGTAGAGACACCACAACGTTGAAGAAGCAACCTTAGAGAAGGAGTCAAAAATGCACGCTAAATATCAAGAACTATTCCAAGACTAAGGTATCATTTCAATTTCGAGGACAAAATTTTATTTAATGGGGGAGAATGTAAAACCCTAAGTTTTTATTCATTTATCGAGAAAAAAATAAATAGTAAAAGTTTGAGAAAATCTTAAAAGTTGGACTTAGGATAAAATTTTAAGATTTTATTCTGATAAATTTTAATGAAATCTGACTTCACCATTAGATTTAAAATAGTTAGAAAACATAAGTTAGTGTATAACCACGCTCAAATGCGATTTCAAATAGAAAAGTTGCAAAATCTTTGATTTTCAAGTCAAATCAAGCTAAAATAACGATTTTTTGCTAAAGTACGAATTTTTAAAATTCTATCACACCATTGGGTCCATAACGAAAATTATAGAAAATAGACTATTTACTCGTCATTTTTTGAGTCCAAAAAGTTGAATTATCATCAAAAATAAAAATGACGTCAATTTTAAGTTCCCATTGGGCCAAAAAGGTGAACTTTTGTTAGATACATAATTTCTAGTATTTTACCATACCATTAGATCCAGAATGAAAAATTATACAAAATAAGTATTCATTCGCTACTTTTAGAGTCTGGACGATCAAGTTATTGTCAAACGAAATAATATGTAAAATATCGATTTCCTCCCGTAACTTATATAAATTATATTTAAACAAAAATTACTATTCATCTTCTCTTTCAATGCATTCAAACCAACCGAGATTTTTAAAAAAAATTGAATTTTTTTCTAACTTTAAACCTCAAATTCACCATGAATGGGTAGTCGTCAACTTCTGAAGCAAAAAAGAAAAACATCCGCATCATCAACCTCTACAAAACACACCTAATTTCTTTTTTTTTTCTCTTCTCTTTCTTTCTGTTTCGTCAAAAATCAACCGTATGAGATACGGGGGTTCGATTTTTAAACCTCGAATTTCATCTATTTTGATACCAAATCGTCCTCCATCGAAGAAAGGAATAAAGACTACGACATCGAGATCTTCTAAACCACCAGGCCAGATTCAAAAATTAGCTTCCTCAACATCCAATTTGCCTTGATTTCCACATCGATTATCTCAATTTTCATTTACGTGCTTCAATTCTCTAGCATAAGAATTAGTAAGGACGCTCAATTTCTATTAGTAAAAGTAGAATGTGAAAATTGCATTTTGGATTTTAACGAAAATTTGTAATGTGTTTCCAAAAATATAGAATTCTTTTTGTTATTTCAAATTCTCGCCCGGACCTTCATATTTGATAGTTTAATTATATTTTTTAATAAATTATATGTGGGTAGGACAATTTACTGGATTAGTACCGCTAGTTGGATCTTGTGCACTTCTCGGACCCCGTTTTGATCTCAATTTTGTAATTTTTCAATTTAATTGATAAAAATGAATTTTAAAGTTTGAAAAAGAATTCAATATTTAATGAACTCGTATTGAGTGAATAAACATCGAAAAATGGATGATGTACTTGAAAAAGTAAAAAAGGTAAACAATGGTATGAAACGGCAAAATGTCAAAATCACACTTAAGGGGTGATGTCTGCATTATACATTGTGATGCTATTAGTGGGTTGATGAACAGATATCCAGGATTAATTTACTTTCTATTATCACGAGGTGACGTGTATGTCTATTTACTTTGTGTTAGCATGAGACGCTGCGTTACTTTACTGTATTGTTATTTATTTTAGGTTGCGTGACCACAATTACATGGTAAGAAACTGGATATCCATTATGAACTCTGTAATGTTAATTTTTCATTTGTTTTCAAAGAAAATTTCTTATTTATTTTCAAAGAAAGAAAATGATATGTATTTATAGCTATTTTGTAAACTGTTAAAAAGCTTGTGAATACTTGAAATGATAATCTGTCATATCATCCGGAGTGATATACTATCTTGGGATGTACGATAGGAAAAATCAAACTCATACGTGGTATGGGACGTGTATGAGAGTAGAGTCACAACTGAAATCTAGATTTATTCCTTTCTATCTTTACTAGTGAACTTGTAATGTAAAGGTGGTCCTATACGAATGAAATTGTATATTTGATAATCACATGCACACATGATAGGCATAGATGAAGATGATTAGTCAGTGATCACTAACAATCTATAGTAGTAGAACGTTCTGACGCATCGAAAAAAGACCCATTGCTAATGGTCACGTTAAACGGCCAGCCAGAGCTGGATAAATGGTCAACCAAGTGTGGTAAGTGCAGCGACCGACCACAAAATCAATAACTAAAAGCCAGTAAAGTATTATAACATCATATCTCGATTGGGAGCAATCCAGTTATGAATCCCAGCTTTAATTCTACTACTCCACCTTGTGTATTATGTATATGATGCCTTATTTTGATATATAAAATGAAATGCATGTTTAATATTTTTATTTGATCAATTAGATTTGTATAAAAAGAAAATGTTATAGTGAATATTACTTATTGACGTAATGTGAGCTTTAAAATATTTAGTTGCTCATTCCTGGCTATATGTACCAATTAATCGTAGTTTCTTCTATAAAACTTTGCATATGTTAAAATAATTCAGTATGTTTATTCATTTATTTTAGGAGAGGTTATTGGGAGAAATTGTTTGCTTTCCTACTGGATAACCATTGTTACTCATCATTTTCTTCATATTTTTTTTAATTTCAGAACATATAGTTAACGAGAGAGACGCAGAACCATCGAGTGAGGACCATCTGGTAAGTCAGATAGATGACCAGAGTCCGTTACCTAGTGAGTATTGGGGCTATATGCCTTAGTGGTGCCAATTCGTTAAGGTAGTAATATGAATTTTGTACTGAGCATTAGGACTTTTATTAGAATGAGTTTTGTATAATCCTATATTTTGTTATTAGATATATATATAGGTTTCCTTTAGTATTGTATTTTATATGTATATATGTAGGATATAATGTATATTGTTTATCAGGTATAACAGGTATTTAGTGCCTTAAAATGCAAATATAAACAATGGAAACCATGCCGAAATTTTGAGGTGCTACTTAGTACCTCGAGATTTGACATGGAACTTTTTGTTAGTGTTTTGGAGGCACCACAGATGGTATCAGAACATAGAATTAAATCCGTATGGGATACAGATCTGCTATGTTTAGAGGAGTTGGTTGATATCACATATATTAAAGCGATAATCATAAAGTGTCACTAGGAATTTAGTATCCGAGCTCATTAGTAGTTCCATATTGGAATTACGAGTTCTTCCGTGTCTAGAATTCTATAGAACCTAGTAAGCCTAGATGTAGATACCCCATTTTTGCATTTGCCTGATTAATGAACTCGTCAACCCGATCGCGATGGTTCCCAATGATGGACGATCATTCCAATGCTTTATCTATTACTAAATGTGTTTCAAAAATTCAGATGAGGTATCTCGAACTAACAAAACTTATAAACCACGCTATGCTAGGAAAATATAACCCCAAAAATATAGAAATCATCATCTTGCAGACAAAAAGAAGTTTCACGATAAAAATCACTAAAAAATGATCAAATTATCAAAATACCCTTAACCTCAAAACATCCCTAGAGCCTACATTACGCTTAGAAAAATCCTTTCAAACATATAAAATAATAAATCGAAACCAAATAAACCCTTTCGTCAATTTTCACAAAATTTGATAAAATTACTAAAATGCCCCTCATAAAGTTCACAATCATTTCGCACAAAAAAATTTCATAAATGACAAAAACCAATATTCCCATTGAATTCCTTACGAAAAATCGATTCCAAAATATCCTGAAACATTCAAAAGTTACTTAAAACATAAAAAGTCCTCTCCGAGGACAAAACGATAATTTTATAATTTTAATAATTAAAAATTCTAAAATTAATAATTAAAAAAGTAATTAATGTAAAGTGAAACCTTAATTAAAATTAAAATCAATCAAGTAAGACTTAAGTCAAATCTTAAAATTCAAGTCAATCAAGTAAGATTTAAGTCAAAATCCTAAAAAGTCAATCAAGTGAGACTCAAGTCAAAATCCTAAAAAGTCAATCAAGTGTGACTTAAGTCAAAATCCTAATCAATTTAATAAGACCAAAGTCAAAATTATCTAATAAAATTCTAATTAAACCCTAAAACTACCTAATGTAATTCTAAGTAAGACTTAAGTCAAAACTCTAGATATATGTGCGGTCTATACCTTTCCCTCGGAGTTTCAAACACGATTTATGTGGTTTGTTCAAGCAACTGCCATTCTTTTATCATCATATGAGTTACCATGTTTCAGCTCAACGCATTGGCAATTACATTGGCCTTTCCCAGGTGATACTCAAGCTTAAAGTCGTAATCCTTGAGGTATTTCATCCAGCGTCGTTGTCTCATATTTAATTCTCGTTGTGAGAATATGTACTTGAGACTCTTATGATCGGAGAATACTTCAAATTTCTCTCCGTATAAATAATGTCTCCAAATGCGTAGTGCGAACACTATCGCAGCCAACTCAAGATCGTGAACAGGGTAGTTCCTCTCATGATTCTTTAGTTTTCTAGACGCGTATGCCACTACCTTCCCAAATTGCATCAGTACAGCTCCCAAACCAATTTTGGATGCATTAGTAAAGATTATCAAGCCTTCACCTGGAATCGGAGATACTAGAATTGGAGCGATCGTCAATCTTGTCTTCAACTCCTGAAATGTAGTTCGCAATTGTCATCACCCTCAAATCAGACATTTTTTTGAGTTAGTCTCGTCAACGGTGCTGCAAGAGTGGAGAATCCCTTAATAAATCTTCTATAATATCCTGTCATCCCGAGGAAACTTTTGATATCTATCACTGTCTTTGGTTGTTTTCACGATAATACGGCTTCAATTTTGAAAGGGTCTACTACTATCCCTTCACTTGACACTACGTGTCCTAAAAATTTTACCTTCTGAAGCCAGAATTCACACTTGCTAAGCTTGGCATATAGCCTATGCTCCCTCAACAACTGCATTGTGATTTTGAGGTGGCTCTCGTGGTCCTCCCTTGACTTGGAATAGGTTAGGATGTCATCTATGAATATAATGACAAATCGATCGAGATATTCCCAAAATACCCAGTGCATGAGATCCATAAATGCTGCTGGTGCATTCGTTAGACCGAAAGGTATCACTAGATACTCGAAGTATCCTAGCCTCGTCTGAAATGCATTCTTTGAAATGTCCGCCTCCCGGATTCTCAGCTGATGGTACCCAGATCGCAAATCTATCTTAGAGAAGTACTAGGCACCCTGTAGTTGATCAAATAGATCATCGATACGCAGAAGAGGGTACTTATTTTTTATGGTCACTTGATTTTGCTTTCGGTAGTCGATGCATAATCGAAGCAACCCATCCTTCTTCTTGACAAATAAAATCGGTGCTCCCCAGGGTGAGGAACTAGGTCGAATAAATCCCAAGCTCATAAGTTCATCAATTTGTGATTTCAACTCCCGGGTTTCTATCGGGGCCATTCTATATGGAGAAATAGAAATAGGCCCTATGCCTGGCATCAAGTCAATCGAAAATTCTATCCCTCGACATAGTAGCAAATCCGGTAATTCTTCTGGAAAAACATCCTCAAACTCCTTGACTACCTCTACCATATCTGTCGACATTTTTATCTCCGGTGCTCTCAAAGTTCCCAAATAGCTGTACAAAGGATCGTCTCTTCTATACCTAGATCATTGAACCTTAACTTTCGAATATCCTGGCCTTCTAAAAATTACTAATCTGGCAAAACAATCGACTTGGGTATGGTTCTGTACTAACCAATCTATCCCCAAGATGACATCAAAGTCGCAACAATCTAATGTCATAAGGTTAGTAATCATCTTTTGGTCATCCATCCTAATTACACAGTTTTGACAAAGTTATGGGCTATATCTGTCGATCTCTTAATGGAGTAGATAGTTTCATCACCCGGCCCGTGTCAGAAATTTTTAAATCTAACAACCGTGCAATCTCAGTAGAAATATAGGATCTAGAGGAACCGGTATCGAATAAGACCCGAATCTTTATATTAGAAATTAAGATTGTACCTTCCAACACCTCGTCCGAAATGGGCATCTCTTCCTGGGTCAGATGATAAACCCTATCCTAGGGTCTGGGAGTCACCCCTGCCTATGGTTGTAATAGAGGGCAGTCTCTCTTGATATGTCTTGTCTGGCCACAAGAGAAACATGCCAATGGTCCCGTCTATATAGGTCTTTGCGGGACGGTTGGTCTGGAAGCTGGAATCAGTAGTCTCAAAATTTGTCTGGTTGGTCCCCTTGGCCCTGTTGGCCTCACTAGAGGCCTAACTGATCCATAACTCGGTGGAGTAGGAGCTCGGTACTGTGGATATGTTGGTCCAGAGGCACTCGTTCTCGAATACATCAGCCTTTTGGCTAGATCAGATCTAGGTGGAAAAGAAGCCTGGGGTTGACTAGTCTGCCCCCTCGAAGTCTGCAACTCTCTCTCTTCTCGCTCAACCCTCTAAGCTCGACTCACCGTGTCTCTGTAGCTGGCGGTCTCAATCACTGACATCATGGCTCTCAAGTAGGGTTGCAGTCCTTTGAAAAATCTGTGGGCTTTCTGCAGATCAGTCGGAATGAGCTCGGGTGCATATCGTGATAATCTGGTGAATATCAACTCATAATCTGTAACAGATAGATTGTCTTGCACCAACCTTGAAAATTCCTGATGTTTGATCTCTCGAGCCATCTTGGATATGAATCTGTCTAAGAACATCCTCTCAAAGTCGGCCCACTCGAAAGGTTCATCCCCCAAAACATTCCTCTTGGATCTTCACCAATGGCTGGCATCCCCGTCGAACTGAAATGTAACCACCGTTACCCACTGGTCTTTCGAGCATTGCATGACACGCAAAATCTTCCGGGTTTTTAAAACCCATTCCTCTACCTCAATTGAATCGGAAGAACCTCCAAATAGAGGAAGACGTAGTCGTTGAAACTTTTGTAGCCACATCCCCGGATCTATCTGTGTTTAGGACGGGGGAGTCATCGCAACCCTCGATGGTACAAATGTGATTGTGGTCTCTATGGTAGATCTTGAAGTGGAATGTGATTGGTCCCCTATGAAGAAGCCTGACACTCCCTCAATTCTGCCACCTCATCGGCTAGTCTAGCCTGTGACTCAAGCATCTCCTCTCTAAACTTGATCTGGGACTTAGTTATCTGCCCCATAAACAACGTTATATGTGTTATCGGATCGGGGGTCTGATCCGGTGCCTGTTCCGCCTCTAAGGCGTTCCGGCCTCTCCCTCGACCTCTGCCTCTACCTCATCCGCTCATCTCGTTTATGTTCATTAGCAACAAGGCATTTATCATTATATAGCTAAAGTCGTTATTATGAAAGTATCATTTACTACTTTAACAAGGGATTTAGTAATGAACATCATTTTCATTACTAATAGAACGAACCTAGAATCATATCTTAATCATGCTAGGCTCTATGGACTCTAGACACGGAAGAACTCGTAGTCCCAATACAGAACTACTAATGAGCTCAAATCTTGAATCCTTAATATCACTCTAATATTTGTGGTAGCAGCCCACTCTTCAAAACATAGCAGATCAATATCCCATACAGATCTAATACTATGCTCTGATACCATCTGTGGTGCCCCCGCCAAACGCTAACACAAATTCTCATGTTAGATCTCGAGGTACTAGGTGGCACCTTGAAATTTCGGCATGGTCTCTTCTGTTTCTGTTAGCATTCCAAGGTGTTCAACCTGCACCTGATAAACGACATACAATCCTGCATATATACATATAAAATAGAATATTAACAGAAGCCTATATACATCTAATAACGTACAATAGCTCAGAGTGCGGAAAAAGAAATTTATACACGGGATTATACATACATTTCTCACTCTAACAAAATTCCTAACGCTCAAAACAAAATCTATAATACTTTTGGTCTAACTAACACCACTAGGGTAATAACCCCAGTATTCACCAGGTAATGGACTCTGGTTGTCTATCTGACCTACCAGATGATCCTTACTCGTTGGTTCTATGCCCGCCTCGCCAACTGCAGGCTTTGAAACTTAAAAAAATAGGAAGGAAAGGGTAAGTAACAATGGTTACCCAGTAGGAAAAACAAACAATTTCTGCCAATAACCCCTCCTAACATGAACGAAAACAGTACAAGATTTTACAGAAGAAACTACGATAAACTGGTACATATAGCCAGTGATGAGCAACTAAACATTTTAAAACTGATATTACATCAATCAATAGTACTCACTATAGCATTTTCTTTATATACAAATCTATTTGATCAATTAGAAACATTAAACATGTATTTCATTTTCTATATCAAAATAAAGTAATATATGCATAAGACATAATGGTGGAGTAGTGAAATTAGAGAGTTACAATTCCTTACTGGCTTTTAGTTCTTGATTTTGTGGTTGGTCGCTGCACTTACCACTCTTGGTTGACCATTTATCCGACTCAGGCTGGCCGTTTGATGTGAGCGTAAGCAATGGGTCTCTTTTCGATGTATCAGAACTTTCGACTACTATAGATTGTTAGTGATCACTGACTAATCATCTTCGTCTATGCCTATCAAGCGTGCATGTGATTCCCAATTATACAAATCATTCGTATACGACCATCTTTACATTACAAATTCACTGGTAAAGATAGAGAGGAATAAACTCGGATTCTAGTTGTGACTTCACTCTCAACGCGTCCCATACTACGTATGAGCTTGGTGGTCCCTACCGTACATCCCAAGATAGTACACCACTCTGGATGATATGACGCACTATCCCTTCAGGCATTCACGAACTCTTTAACAACTCACAAAATAGCTATATATATATATATATATATATATAATATATATATATATATAATTTTCAAAAGAGAAATTAACAATACAATGTTGAGAATGGATATCCAGTTTCCTACCATGCAAGTGTGGCCATTCGGCCTAAAATAAATAACTGAACGAAAAAGTAAACAGCGCCTTACGCACAGCATAACAATATAAAATACAGACATCACCCATCGGGTATGACTCTGACATTTTACCGTTTCATACCATTTTTTGCTTTTTTCGATTTTTACAACTTTCAATCTCTCAAATAAAATATCCACTTTCTAATATTCATCAACTCAATATGAGTTCATTGAATATTAAATCATTTTTTTCAACTATTAAATTCATTTTTTTCAATAACAGAAAAAAAAATTTATTTATATAAATCTTGGGACGAAATCAGTATTTTGCCTATTGTTTCAATGGACGATAACTTGACCATCCGGACTCCAAAAGTGACGAATTAATGCTCTATTTTGTCTAACTTTTTATTCCGGATCTAATAGTGTGATTAATTTCTATAAATTTTATCTCTAACAAAAATTAACATTTTTTGCCCATGGGACCCTAAAATTTGACGTCGTTTTCATTTTTCACGATATTTTGACTTTTTAGGCTCCAAAAGTGATAAGTAAATAGTCCATGTTCAATAATTTTTCGTTACGAACCCAATGGTATAATCGAATCTTAATAATTCTTACTCTAGCAAAAAGTCACTATTTTAACCTAGTCCGACTCGATAATCGAGGATTTTACAATTTTTATGTTCGGACTCGCATTTGAGCGTGCTTATAGGCTAAAGTATGTTTTTTAATCATTTGGAATTCAATGGTAAGATCAGATTTCATTAAAAATGATCAGAATAAAATCCTACAGTTCTACCCTAAGTCCTACTATCAGGATTTTCTTAAATTTTCATTATTTTTTCTCAAGATACGAATCAAAAACTCGAGGATTTACACTACATTAAGAAAATATGACCTCAAAACTTAAAAATAATCATGTTAGGACTGAAAGAAATCTCACGTCAAAATTCAAAAATACTTGCAAAAATCATCAAAATGATGAAAAGTACCTTCTTCACATTCAGAATATGATTTTGAGTCTAACGGGACCCAAATCGATGAAATCCAAAAAAATTTAAAAAAAATCACAAAATGACCAAAATGCCTCTCGATGTCCAACTTGTACATAGAGACCTTGACTTTTAGGAAAATCGAAATAAAAAATTCTAACTTCAGTGGAACGACCAACTTGAAAATTTTAAATCAAATTGAATTTAAAATCCAATTAATCAACCAATCAAAAATAAAATAGACCAATCAACATTCAAATTAAAATTCGATCAACCCATCGAATTTAAATTATTATTCAATCGACTAATCAACATTAAAATTAAAATTCAATTGACCAATTAACATTAAAATTAAAATCCAATTGATTAATAAAATTGAATTTAAAACTCAATCAACCAATGAATATTCAAATCAAAGTACAATCAACCAAACAAAATCAAAAAGTAAAACACAATTAACCCATTAAATTAAAATTTTAACTTAATCAAACCAAAATTAAAAATTAAAATTTAATTAACCTAAGACATTTGAAATTTTAACTTAATCAATCAATAAAAATAAATAATAAAAAAATAATCACCCACAAATGTGCCATAGGTTGCGAAGTATGGGATTATGGTGCATTTCCTTTTCTTCCATTTAAACTCAAATAAGAAAAAAAAAAAGGTTTCTCTTTGGTTCGGTCAAAGAAGATACAAACAAAAAGAAAGAATCAATAAAAAAATAAAAAGAATAGAAAAAGAAAAATGAAAATTATAAACATAAAAAAAAATACTTATGACATGAGAGAGCTTTCTTTTAAAAGAGGGGCTGAACTTTTTTTTGAGAGTTCTTGAAAGAGAAAGAGGAAAAAATGAGACAAGGATTGACACTCTTGCAATAGGATAGGGAACATTAGCACAAGGCTAAAAAAAAAAGACCAATCACTTTTCTCCATCTAATATAGCCATCTATCATCATCTTCATATTTCCTATTCAATTCCATTAATCGTTCCATTCACGTCCTCCATTTTCTTGACCATTTACAACAACCCCAAAGTCCTCCTTTCATTTTTCTCTCCATCTTAGTCACCACCCACATCTATCTCATCATCTCAAACCTCTTTCTCACACCCTTTCACATGACTTTCCTCTTGGACAACAACAACCAAAAAATGAAGAACAGAAAAAAAAAATTCTTAAAGAGAAACAAGCTCTCAAATATCTTTCAGATGTTTTTCATTCACCTCAGTTCTCTCTCTCTATCTTGCCCTTTCTCCTCACAGTAATACATTCGTGTCTTTCTCCCCTACACTACAGCAACCACTTTGCCACCCATAACAGGCACTCCACAACCTTGATTTTCTTCCCCATGTTTTCACTCTTTCATCCTTGATTCTCTTTCGCTTCCCTTTTCTTCCAATAATTCCTTCGATTGATAACAAATCTATTGAAAGGAAGGGCTCTTCCCTCAACCTTTCAAGAAGATCTCTTATTTGCACCTAGATCAAAAGAAGAATCATAGTAGTTTCAATTCTTGAATTTTGAAGGAATACCCACAACAGCCACACCCTTCTTAGGAAATTTTTTTTTTATCATTATTTCTAATGGGTTTGTTTTATCTGTAGGTTGCTTGAAGCCTTATTCTCATGATTTTTATTCGAAATATTGGACTCAACACTTAATGGATGTATACTTTTTGGTATAACATGAGTCAAATTGGATACACGATCTAATGACTTACATAACCAATTTCATCTCTTATTATATTATGACTAACGCCTTTCATTGATAGGTTGGGGGTAGATTCGATTGTTAATAGCGTATCACCTTGTAGTTTTTATGCGTACACATAGCGACGTACAAAATAATTTTTTAGATCATCACTAATTTTTGTGCACATACGAAGTAAAATCGATTTTTTTAATAAAATTGGCACGTAAGTCAATTCAATGATTTTTGTGTACATAGGAAGTTTAAAATTAAAATTTTCACTAAAATTGGCACATAAGTCAACTCATTGATTTTTGTGTACATAGGAAGTTTAAAATAAATTTTTTCTTTATAAAACTTACACATGAGTTGACTCATTTATTTTTGTACACAAGGAGGATTAAAATTAATTTTATTTCTTATTGAAATAAACCTTAATCAATTCATTGATTTTTGGTGCCATGTAAGCCTTATCAATCGTGAGATTCCATTATGCAAAATTTGAAGAATTCACGTGACAAAAGTAAGTTTTAAAAAAATCATAGTTTGTCAATTTTGAAGATTCGTGTAAATTCAGATTTTTCATTGATTTGGTGACTTTCCTAAAATTATAATTTTCTATTCTGAAAAATTAATATTTGTAAATTGTTAATTTCGATAATCTAATATTTATAATTTTATATTTTAAAAAATCATTTTTACAAATTTCTAATTTGGGACTCGTCATATTTGAAATTTTTTATTTTGGGAAGTTTATATTTTCAAGTTTCTAATTTGGGAGCTCATCATGTATTCATAAACTTATAATTTAGCAAATTTCAAATTTTTAGTTTAGAAACTCCATAAATTGCCAAATTAGAAATTTCATATTCACAATTTCTTAACTTAATTTTTCTCATAAATTATTATTTTAATTAATTGAAAAAATATTTGCGTATGTGGGTTTTAATTGAAATATTACTACGTGAACTTTAGAGCATGGGATGAAATTAAGGCTTTCCACATTTTTTCATTTTTGTGCGGAATTTGACAAATCATGTAATATTTTGGAGAATATTAGTTATAAGATTCATTTAGCACACCCGATATAAATTGATGATGATGGGACCCTAGTTTTACTTTAGTCTCTGCCCGTTGACCATAGGATAGTTTTAAATCGTAATAGAGACCGATAACCTTGATTGGGTGGGTAGGTTTAATGTCTAACCCCTTTTAAAACCCATAATCTAACCCCTTACTTATTTCTCTTACTCGTGAACCAACCTGATCCATTTTGAAGTTATCTATAGTTCTTAGACCTAAAATAGATGACAACTCCCTATTCCCTAAAAATTCTCAATTTATCAATCGGATTCCTCTTTACTATTTAGTGAAAACGAGTCGAGACGATTTCAATATCTAATCATAGTTCTGTTAAATTCATGTAAATTATATTACCTTACCTATATTTCAATTAGTTAAATGAAATTCTCCTTTGAGTTAATCTTATTTATCTAATTGAGTCTACAATTGTAAATATTATTGTTTTATAATGTCTCTCCGATGACTGAATTTAATGCAATTTAGATATTCCATAAATTTTATTAATATAAGTTACTTTGACGGCTACCAAATTAATATAATTTATTCATACCCAAATTGTCCAATAATATTTACTAAACCTTGAGGTTATACTATAATTTCTAATAATTATGGTATTGCACACAAGAACATTCTTTGAATTTATATATTCATATTTAAAACCAAAATCTGAATTTCATACATATATAATGATCAAAATTAGATCTGAATTTCATGTATTCAATGATCAAAACGAAATCACACTTATAAAATAGAATCTTAACTTCATACATTCAATGACCAAAATCGAATATGAAATTTCATATAATGATCAAAACAAAATCATACTTATGATCAAAATGGAATCTAAAATTTTATATAATAATTAAAACACAATCATACTTATGATTAAAATAGAATCTTAACTTTATACATTTAATGATCAAAATCAAATATGAAATTTCATATAACTATCCAAACAAAATCATAAATATGATCAAAACAGAATCTGAAATTTCATATAATGATCAAAACAGAATTTGAAATTTTAATTATGAAAACCCAAATATGAATTTCAAATATCAAAACCGAAATTTGAGTTTCAATTATCCAAATCGAAATATGAATTTCAATTAGCAAAACCAAAATATGAATTTCATTAGCAAAACTGAAATCTGAGTTTCAATTATCAAAACCGCAATATAAATTTCAATTAGCAAAATCAAAATATGAATTTCAATTAACAAAATCGAAATATGAACTACAAATACCAAAATCAAAATCAGAGTTTCAATTACCAAAATCAAAATCTAAGTTTCAATTAACAAAATCGAAATCTGAGTTTCAATTATCAAAATCGAAATTTGAGTTTCAATTATTAAAATTGAATTTCAATTATCAAAAAGGTGCAATCATAGTTGTATAAACAACACAATTAAATAAAAAATGAAAAAAATAATTTAAGTCATGGCAACCATCATGCTTGAATAGTCTTTAAACCAAGATATGGAGATTCAAGAAACCTATAGTTCTGATACCCATGTTAGCTTTTAAGCATACAAATCTTTAATATAACCTTTAAACTATAATTTCCAATAGGATCTAGAATCATTCACTTATCTCAAGAATATTATAAAATTTAAACATTCAAATATTCAGCATGACTTTTATTGTCCCAATAGAAACTAATCAACGCATATATCAAACATACATATTCATGTTAAATCAAAATAGGGTATGGTTACTTACGTTATGCTATCGTAATTTAATCTTTGAGTCAATGTGTTTTGAGGTGCGTACTTCAATCCACATTCCTTAGCCTTTGCAATCCCAATTGAATTTGATCCCTTTAATCACTAGACTCACCTTCTCTCTTCTCTCTATGTGGATCGACTAGATTAGTAATTGATAGTGTAACACCCCGGATTTTCAACTCATATCTCGAGGAAATTAAATGGTGAGATTTGGAAGAAAATATCGAAGGAGAGACTTAGAGTAAAATACTCGGATCTTGTTATGATTAATTTCGAGGAAAATCAACTTCGCCATTAGATTCAAAAGGATCGAAATATATACATTAGCCTGTAAGCAAGTCTGAATTCGAATTCGGATAGAGAAGTTATAAAATCCTCGAATTTCGCATTAAGTGGGACCCAAAACAGTGGAATTTCGTTAGAGCGAGAATCGAAAAGATTTGATGATACCATTAGGTCCGTAGTGAAAAATTATTTGAAATGGTATATTCGTTTGTCGTTTTCCGAGTCCGAATAGTTAAGTTACGATCGAAACTAGAAATAAGGGGGAAATTACAAGTATGCCCCTCAGCTTTATTATAAAAAGGGATCTGATTTCTTTTATTTCATTTTCCTCTTCTTCTCTAAGAAAACCCCAAACGACAGCCACTTCTCCACCCTAGGGTTTCGACCCATTTCCGTCAAGTTTGTGCGCGAACGAAGCCGAGTTGAACCTCGACGAAGAAGGCAAAGTTGTCGGCCACGACGAGGGCTACAACTTCACCACCTTTGGGTTGTTCATTCTTGTTCGTTTTCTCCATCCTCCATCAAAACCAGCCGGGTAGCTCGAGTAAACCTCCAGATCTTCCGTCCGAGGGCTTCATCGAGTTAGGAGCTAGGTCTATACTTCATTGTAGAAGCGAAAGAGAACGTCATTGTCGGATAGCTTGCAAACCCTCGCTCGTTTCGCATCCAAGTCAGCCCAACCTCGACTCTTGAGCCATCCAACCTTGAGTTGTAGTGCTAGCTTGTACCCGTGGCGTTCACAAACAAGTAAGGGACTTCCAATTCTTATTGGTAGCTTTAGATTTCTCAATGTGCATTTAGGGTTTTGAAACAAAACTTATTGTTTGCATTTAAATCGTAGAAATTGGTGTTTGATTCCAAATTCATGATAGAAGTAGGTGTTTTATTTATGTTTTATCGAATTTTGATAACAAAATCGTGGGTGGGTTGAATGATTCGAATAACGGAAGAAGAATCCGAAACATGGATCAAAAAAACCTCGAAGGTTCGAGTGAGGTTCAGGCTGTAGGTGGGAAGGGTCGGTGCCACCGGCACCTACCGAAGGCCTTCTGTCGGTCCCACCGACAGAATGTTGCTTCTGCCACCGACCAAACCAAGAAGCCGCCGAAAAATTTTGTTCTGTCGGCAGGACCGTCGGGTCCCACCGACATCTGCCGATGTGTATTATGTCGGTTCCACCGACAGCATCTTGTTCCTGCCGCCGACAGCCACCGACAGACACAGTTTTGATCAGAAACAGACTCTGACTCTTGGCTTGACCTCCTCACACCTTATACACTATTTTCCACCCTGTATTTCATTAAAAACATTTAAGTAAATGTCCTCTTTAATTTTTACTTTCCATTTACTTTAAGTTCTTTAATGAAATTAAGGTTTTACCCCCCATTTCGGAACAATGGGAATGGTTTTAAGATCCAAATCTCAAAGGATCAAAATCCGAATTTTGGTTTAAAGAACAAAACGTAATTTTCGACGTTTTCGGCAAGTTTTCAAAATGAAATAACTTTCGCGTTTCTTTGAATTAGATTACAAAAACTATATGGTGTTGAATCTCATGATCGAGACTTTCATTTCGAAAAATTCGTTTTCAATTTTGAGAACTTTGAAAAATTGAGTTTCTAACACTTAGCCAAATTTTCACCAGCTTTCTCTATTTTTAACAGCTTTGGTCCCGAGCATCGCTGGGACCTTGTTTTTTAATAAACTTCGGTGATTTTCAATGGAAAGACCAAAAGAATGACTTTGAAAGATTGAAAATGAATGGTTGATTTGAAAGGATGAAAAATGAGAATGTTGAGAGAATGGGAAAAGGGAATGAACGGTAAAATGTCAGAATCACACCCAAGGGGTGATGTCTGCATTTTACATTGTATGTTGTGTGTAGGTTGGTGAAAGGATATCCAGGTTATTAATGAAAGGGTTGCATGTTTATTTCCGATTATGTTAGCGCTTGCGCTGAGTACTGTTATTTATTTTAGGCCGATTGGCCACGGTTGCATGGTAGGAACTGGATATCCGTTCTCAACCCTGTTCTGTTAATTTCTCTTTTGTTTTAAATGAAAAATCATATATGTACGTAGCTATTTTGTGAGCTGTTAAAGGGTTTGTGAATGCCTGAAGGGATAGTGTGTCACATCATCCGGAGGGGTGCACTATCCTGGGATGTACGGTAGGGACCACCAAACTCATACGTGGTATGGGACGCGTATGAGAGTGGAGTCACAACTGGAATCCGGGTCCATTCCTTTCTTATCTTTACCAGTGAACGTGTTTTGTAAAGATGGTCGTATACGAGTGGAGTGTCTTTTGGGAATCACATGCACGCCTGATAGGCATAGACGAAGATGATTAGTCAGTGATCACTAACAATCTAGTAGTAGTCGAACGTTCTGACACATCGAAAAGAGACCCATTGCTTACGGTCACGTCAAACGGCCAGCCTGAGCCGGATAAATGGTCACCAGTGTGGTAAGCGCAGCGACCGGCCACAAAATCAGGAACTAAAAGCCAGATTTATGTTGTAATATCATGTCCCGACTGGGAGCGATCCAGTCGTGAATCCCAACTCTTTAATTCCAATACTCCACCACTTGTATTATGTATCTGTTGTTATATTTCGAATTATAAATGAGAAGCATGTCTATTATTTTAATGTTGTCAACATTATTTGCATAAAATGGAAAATGTATAATGAGTATGGATGATTGATGCTATGTATTACTTTTAAACTGTTTAGTTGCTCATCCCTGGCTATATGTACCAGTTGATCGTATTTTATCTTGTAAAACCTTGCATGTATTAAAATGTTCAGTATGCTTTATTCGATCATACTTAGGAAGGGTTATTAGTAGGAATTGGCTGTGGACTTACTGAGTAGCCATTGTTACTCACCCTTTCCTTCCTATTTTTTTTAGTTTCAGCACTTGCAGCTGTCGAGGCAGGCGTAGAGGCAGTAATTGAAGAGTATCTGGTCGATCAGATCGATGATCAGAGTTTATTGCCTGGTGAGCACTAGGGCCACATTCCTTAGTGTTGTTAGTTTCATCCAGGATGTATGCAGTTTTTGGACTGAGAGTTTAGGCCTATGTTAGAGTGAGAGTGTTTTGGGAAGCCTGTATATTGATAAATCTTCTGCACTCTGATCTACTTACATGTTAGATGTAATTAGTCTTCCGCTGTTATTTTCCTGTATCTACATTTTTATATACAGGTTTTGTTATAAATTGGTTTGTCAGGTTTGAGTTCCGTGAAACGCTAACATAAATAGAAGAGACCATGCCGAAATTTCGAGGTGCCACCTAGTACCTTGGGATTTGGCCTTGGGATTTGTGTTAGCGTTTGGCGGGGCGCCACAGATAGATATCACTTCTCTTATTTTGTTGTTTCTCTACAAATCTTTATGTGTTCAACGTACTCAATATGGATTAGTCAATCTCCTTTTGTAGACGAAGGTTGAGGACCTAGAATCATTCTCTTAGTAGGTTTCCTGTTCATCAAGGTCTCCTACTAAACCTTAAAAAATATAGAGTTCTAATTATATTGGAATTCTATTAATATTGATATTCCTAAATATCATAGAATCTTTGTGCGTTTTAAAAACAAAACCGTGGAGGTCAATGGGCCACATGATATATGGGTTTAACATTCTCACACTTGGACTGAGTGTGCTAATAGTGAGTTTCAAAAAATAATTTAAAAATGACTCAACTTTAAGATTCTATAATTGAAAGCATCTTATACGTGATCACGACTTTTAAAATCATCAATATTCCCAATATTCAATTAGATTATTTAATATCATATTTTGATTAGATATTAATATGAGTCATGGCGGTTATATGTCATTTATGTTATACTTCCTTTCATGTACCACTTCACCAGTACCTTCTCTAATATAGTCATTTAATCGTATTCCTTTAATTTGTCTTGTCAAGACATTTCATGTATCACTTACATCCAAACAAAATATGTATAGTATAATTGAAAACAGAAAATAAATAGAAATAAATTTTTATTTAGTACTAATTTTAATGTCAATTACATAACCACTTTAATCTATTCCACATATATAACAGATTTTCCCAAAAAACCTATCTTAATAACATGTTCTCTGTAAACTTTTTGTGATAACCCTTTTGTCAATGGATTAGCTATCATTTGAATGGTACTAATATTTTTTATTTACAATAATTATTTTTGGACTCTTTCTCTAACTATCAAGTACTTGATTTCCATGTGTTTCGCACCGTTTGAGTTCGTTCCATTCCTAAAGAAAAATACAACTGCGATATTGTCACGATATATCTTCAGTGGCCTGGCTATAGAGTTGACTACCTCAAGTCTTAAGATAAAATTCCGCAAGCAAAGAACGTGACTCATGGTCTCAAAGTATGCCACGAATTCAGTCTCTATAGTGGATGAAGCAGTAATGTTCTACTTCACGCTCATCCACGAGATAACTCCTTGTTCTAGTAGAAATACGAAATCTGATGTAAACTTTATGCTATCAGAGCATCCGACAAAATCTGAATCTGAGTATCCGATCACCTCAAAACGATTTGATCTCCTGTAAGTAAGCATATAGTCCTCCATCCCTTATAAATACCTCATAACTTTGTTTGCAATTTTCCAATAATCCATTCCCGGGTTACTTTGATATCTTCCCAACATTCCAAATGCAAAACTGATATCTTGTTTGATATAGGTTTGAGCACACATCAAACTCCCAATAGTTAAAGCGTATGAAATATCATTCATCTGCTCCCTTTCTAAATCATTCTACGAATATTGCATCAAGTTGAGCTTGTCTCTTTTCCCGATAGGCGCGTCACCATTAAAACAAAATTACATATAATATCTCTTTAAGACTTTATTGATATAATCTTTTTGAGACAACCCTAATAATTTTTTAGATCGATTCCTAAGGATTTCTATGTCAATGACATATATTGCCTCACGTATATCAACCATCTTAAAATTCTTAGTGTAGACACCCCATTTTTCACTTGCCTAATTAATCAACTCGTCAACCTGATTGCAACGGTTCCCAATGATAGATGATTATTCCATTACTTTATTTGTTACTAGATATGTTTCAAAAATTTGGATAAGGTATCTCAAACTAACGAAACTATAGAAATCACATTACGCTAGGAAAATATAACCCCAAAAATATAGAAATCATCATCTTGCCGACAAAAAACGTTTTATGATAAAAATCACTAAAAAATGACCAAATTACCAAAATACCCCTAACCTCAAAACGTCCCTAGAGCCTACATTACACTTAGGAAAATCCGTTCAACACATAAAACAACAAATCAAAATCAAATAAATTATTTCGTCAATTTTCACAAAATTTGACAAAATTATGAAAATACCCCTCATAAAGTTCACGACAATTTGGCACAAAAAATTTCATAAATGATAAAAACCAGCATTCACATTGAATTCTTTATGAAAAATAGATTCCAAAACATCCTGAAACATTGAAAATCAACTTAAAACGCAAAAAGTCCTCTCCAAGGGCAAAACGATAAATTTACAATTTTAATAATTAAAATTTCTAAAATTAATAATTAAAACATTAATTAATGTAAAATGAAATCTTAATTAAAATCTTAAAGTCAATCAAGTAAGACTAAACTCAAGATCTTAAAGTCAATCTTAAAGTCAATCAAGTAAGACTAAAGTCAATCAAGTAAGACTAAAGTCAAAATCTTAAATTCAATCAAGTAAGAATAAAAGTCAAAACTTTAATAGAATTCTAATTAAATAATAACTCTACCTAAAATAATTATAATTAAAATATAACTCTCCCTAAAATAATTATAATTAACCACTAATTCTATCTAAACAAACACTTAAAAAAATCTATAAATAGGGGTCCTTACAACCTATTTTCGTATAAAAAATTAAATCCTAGAAAAAGTAGGTCAAAAAGCTTATCTAGCCTCCCATAAACCTTGATTTTGAAGTTCCAACACTTTACCTAACATCCATACCCCAACTTTAGCTCAAAAAACATTTAGAAACCCTTCCAAAACACCCTAGAAATTCATAAAAAAAAATTAGAAAAATTCAGAAGGAGATACTTCATTTTTGAGATCCGAAACGAATCCGGTGACAGAACGAAGCGAGGAGTACTGTACGAAGAACTATTCTACCAAATCTGAGGGAACAAGATTGTTGTCTTCATAAAGGTAAAGATTTAATTTTTTTTTTTTTTTAAATTTAATGTGCTGCCAAGGGGCAGCAACGTTTTTTTTTAAATGCTGATTTATGTGTTTGGGAGTTGAAGAGAAAAGAGGAAAGTGAGTGCATGCTGTGAGCATGTGGCTAAGGAGAGAACAAAAAGAAAAGCGTTTTTTTTTTTAAAGATCCTACCCAAGCAAACGTCCTTGTTGCATTTTTTTTTATAAAAATTTGCATTTTTTTATGAAAATTTGTTATTCAAGATACTTTAACTGGGACCACATGTTGAAAGACCAAATTTTTGTTTTGTGAGTTTTTTACTTAACAACGTGGGACCCACATCTTAGTAAAAAAATAAAGAGTTAATACTTGTGTGCTACCAGCAACATGAGTTAATAAAAAAAATCGGTTGAAACTCAATTTATGAGCCATGCTATTATGACTCACTTAGTAAGATTTGAATCTTACTAGGTGTCATTGGGTCCACTTGGAACATCAAATTAAAAATCTGATGCCACAACCTTTTAGATTTTGTGAAAAAAACTCAAATTTTAAAAATAAAATTGATCTTAATCGTCGATACTGAAAGTGGGTGGCTATAATTTTCTAATTTGAAAATTGAAATCCAACGTGAAAATTGATCATTTTTAAGATTCTTAGAATTTTATCCTTTATAATTGTATACTTCATCATAGAATTTCGATTCTAAATTTAGGATTTTGATGGAATTTCTTTGCCACCCATTTTCAAAACCTTGGATCTAAGTATTTTTTTTTTTTTTTTTAATTTATTTTCAGATCCACATTTTTTTCATCAAATCTAAAAGGTCGTAGCATTGGATTGTCGATCACGGTGGCCTAATGACTCATTGTAAAATTTGAAATCTTAATGTGTTAGTCAGAAAACCTAAGCTTGTTAAGTAATAAAGTCAAAAGTGCAAAAAAAAAAAAAAAAAAAAAAAAAAAAACCTCCATCTCCAAAATTACCATTCTATCATCAATTCAATCTCGACTTGTTTAGGGTTGCCCAAAACGATCCTTGATTGGACCATAAAAAAAAATCCTTTTGTTTTTTTTTTTTTTCATGCATGTTTCAATATTAGATCTGATTGATTATTCCTTGTGCTATACCGATTGATCACCTATCTGACATGCCATGATCTTAATTGATATATACATGATATGTGCACGCTTTGATTTCAAATTGAATATTTCTGTATTTTTTATCAATATTTATTTGATATCCATATGTTGATGGTTTGATGATCTGATCTGGCTCGTGGGCCCATGTGTTTTAAAAAGGCCTCGGGCACACCCCACCCTATTTTTCACACACCACCCTATTTTTCACACACCACTAGCACGTTTATATTATTGCATTGCACGTTGCATGTCCCTTATAGCCAACGTGGTACTATTGCGTGGCCCAATCTCCTCGGAGATGCGACGTCATTCATGAAAACCACAACTCCAGTCACGTACCTTAGGGTATATAAAACTGGGGCATAAGTACTGTCTGATCAGATGACTCTGAAAGGTATATCGATGCACCCAGGCTGGAGCAACCTGAGCCTTTGACCTATTATTAGCCACACGGTCACATGTCCCGTTTGCCAACGTAGTACTATTACGTGGTCGGTCCCCTTGTGGGATGCCAAACCATTTATGAAAGCTATAACTCTTGACTCGTACCCATAGGTATATCAAAGATAATATAAGTACATCAGTTGTACTTCCTGGTCAAAATCAATGCCTAAGCAAGATCCTACTCTGATGTACTACGGTACTAGGAGGATAGACTACGTCTATTCTAGAAAAGAGGTGATTTAAGAGTGCATTTGCTCAAGCATCACTCGCTACCTCTGATCTGGGGATTAAACTGGCTGCTTTTGGCTTCAGAGAAGTAAGTTGAAGTTTTAGATTATCACCTATACGGTATATCAAACTAAGTCACCACGTACCGTCTGATTGAGTACGCTCGAGAGGTATATAGGTGTACTTGGGCAAGGGTGGCCAGATAAATTGCATTGCACGTAGTAAACTTAGAGTCTAGGAGCCTTCCTATAGGTCACGACCCGAACTGACTATGGGTGTTCCCGGGTTGCTCTATTTAATCCAACCCAAAGGTAAGTAAGTGGACCGGTCCACGCTACTTCAATCCAACCCGTAATACCGGTCCAACCCAGTAAACTTAATTGATGAGACATACCGATCAATATCAAATTAAACTAGTTAGCCTAATTGGTAAATGGATCTTATAGATCAACACATGGACCGATTGGATTAATAATTGATGAAGTGATTCAAATAGAATATTTAGATCCATTGGGTCAAACTGGCCCAAATTCAAATGGGTACATGGTCTAAATCACCATCGGCCAATTTAATTCAATGGACTGAATATTTCATATTTAACAATATCAGGATCAGTAAAAAAATTATATTAAGGGATGTACTAGTACAATCTGAATCTTACTTTTAGAAAATCGTATAACCCTTAATTGTGATTCAAAATTTTCTAAGATTCATGATCAATCGGTAAATCATCTTCATATAATATTTCGTGATCGAAATATTTCATCGGTTAGAATTTTTGAATCTAGGAGTTTAACTTAACCAATGCTATCAAGATGGACCTATCTTTTTAATTGTTAAAAGCCTACTCCACCTTTGATGGGGTTTCAGGATTATCATTGCGCCCAAACTCAAGCGTCCACCTCCTAGTTGGAGTCGTAAGTCCAGTCGGTTAGAGCGAACTTCAATACCAAGTCAACAGACGGATATGGCTTCAGAGTCTGAGCTTACAGAAATTCGTAAGATTTTGACAGCCTTTACTAATGATATCAACAGTATAAGGGGGAAAGTGGAAGTCTTAGACCAGATTTCAGAATCAACGGGCAATCCCCTTGACGATCCTAAAGGAAAAAGGGTAGAAGAAAATACAGCGAGACGTGCCCATGAAGTCTTCGAACTCGATGGAGACGAAGAGTATGTTGATCCAGTGTTAGTCAACAGAATGTCTCAACTGGAGTCAGCTATGAAGAGTATAAAGGGTATCGATGAAATTGTAGCGGGCATTGAAACCCTAAACCGTATCCCTAGAATTCATCTACCAGAGAAGTTTGTGATGCTTGAAATGGACAAGGTCAGTGGGGTAGGTTGTGCAAAAACGCATCTTAAAGTGTATGTTACTAATATGCGCACTATGGGGCTCAGCGATGAACAAATGACATTGCTATTTCAGCGAACTCTATCCGGGTAAGCTCTGCGATGGTTGATGTCTCAAGACCCAACTATAGTAGGTACATGGAAAATATGTCAAAGGCTTTCTAGCATCAGTACAAATACAGTACCGAAATTGAAACTTCAATAAGGGACTTGAAGTCAACTAAATAGAAAAATGGGGAAATATTTACTGACTTCATCGGTCGTTGGAGGGCCAAGGCTGCACAAATATGGGATAGACCTTCAGAGAAAAAACAAGTGGCTATTATCTAAAAAAATCTCTTGCAAGGGTATGCCCGACATCTAGTCTCCCAATACATTCCTACATTCGAGTCTCTATTGCAAGCTGGTAGCCAATTGGAAGATGCTTTCGCTTCCGGAATCCTTTCCAATCCTTCTGACAACAAGTTCAAAAAGCCTTTCACCAATTCCAAGTCTAGCGCTGATCACGCCTATGTAGCCAATACGTCTACTACACCCGTCCAATCTACTATCTTGCCTAGTAACCAAATTAACCCTAATCAACCTCGACCACGCAAGAAATTCACCAATCTTGAGATGCCTTTGAGCATTATCTTTCAAAAACTATTAAGTAAAGGGCTCATTGCACCTCTCCAACCTCGACCTTTACCAAATCCACTCCCCATTTCTCATAATCCCAACCTATTTTCACCAAAATCTCGATCATCTTACTGATCGTTGCGTCGCTCTTCATCACACAGTTCAAAACCTCATTGACGCCAAAAAAATTACTGTCCCTACCCCTGAGCAGCCAAATGTTACTACCAACCCTCTACCCACTTATCAACACCCTCAGACTTTCAACATGGTATCCAACACTCAACTCTCGTTTGACCCAATCCTTTTCATCCGTTTAGTCAATCATAAGCCTCCCAGCCTTCCTCTTACTAGAGTGACGGTCCCTAATGCGTTTTTAGCCACCAAATGCAGCCTTGGCCAAGAGAGAAGAAGTAAGTTTGAACAAAACAAAGATTCTGAAGAAGAAGATTCAGTCCTGCTACTTGGAAATGGTATCCCGAGTTCTCAGTCTGTAATCAAACCCGTTGTGGGTAATTGTCTTTAGTTATTTATGAGTCTTGAGTCCAGTTCTTTCTATCAATTCAGTAATCAAGTCTGTCTTTTTATTTCTTATTTTGTTCTAGTCAAGTTAGTTTGTCTAGTCTGCAATGGTGTCAGTCGCTCCATCTGAATTTAATTGAATAAAGGAAATTTCTGAATACCTCAAGCGCATTAATGATTTAACTAATAAATTGAATTCAAGGAGAAATTCCTCTAATAAGGAACTCCCTCCTGAATGAGAAGTTAAATGTCTTGCTCGACCTCTAATCAAGAAAGTAAAGAGTACTGACCTCAGAACAAAAAATAATTCCTAAGAAATTCATATTAGAATTAACTTATCCTTAGAGGAGCATAAAAAGATAATGAATTTATTCAGAAAATTCAAAAGACTTTCTTACATGGTCCTATGAGGATATGACGGTTAAATTTGGAGTGTTGTTCGACATGAAATATATACCCATCTTGTGAGAACACCACATGTACAAATCAGAAGAGACTCGCATAGTCAGAGGAGAGATTACAAAATGTATCGGTGCTGGACTTTTAGAAAGTTTACTATTTTTAGATAGATGGAATAGTTGAAGCAGCCAGTAAAAATTCAAGACAATCATCATGAAAATGTGTCAATCACACATCACACCGAGATTGGACAGAGAAGTTACTATTCGCACCATGGACATCATACTTCAATGCAGTCTTCCACTGGAGCTATTCCCTACTCTCTAGTATATGATGTAAAAGTAATCTTGCCAGTTAAAATGAAAATCCCGTATCTCAAGGTCTTGATGGAAAGTCAATTGTTAAAAGCAGACTAGGTCCGTCATGGGTACGAAGAACTAAACTTAATTGAAGAAAAATAACTTAGAGTTCTGTACCACGTGCAAACTTATCAAAGAAAAGTCAACGTTTGACAAGGAAGTCAAAATTTGTCACCTACAAGTCAGGGATTTAACCATCAGACCTCACAAAAAAAATTGAGCACCCCTCATCGATCAAAAGAGGAAGTCTAAACCTAAATAGAGAGATTTATTCATCAGTAAGGGAAACACTGCCTTGGAAAGCCATCAAACTTTAAAATTGAACCCCCATCCTCGACTATAGGAAGAAGTCTGAACCCAATTAGAGAAATTAATTCATTAAGGAAATACTGTCTGGAAAAGCCGTCAAACGTCAAGATCATGATGGAATCGAACTATCAGAACCAACCAACCTTGACCAGATCAAGCAGTATTACATTTAAGGAGGCCACCTTCGGTAGAATCAATTTCCTGTTACCCAGTTTAATATCTCATTTCTTAGCCCTTTGCAGTCTTTTTTAAAAAAAAAAAAAAAAACAAGTCGTTTTTTTTCTCAGCCCGATCACCTAACATAGGGGAGGGAAAATTCGAACTACGTCTTGGTCTGATCCCAAAATTTTGGGGTACGTAGGCAACTTGAGAAGTTACTTCAGGCCCGACCACATCAAAATAAAAAAATAGATCTCCCGACAAAGAAAAATTTAAAAAGAAAAAAATTCAAAAGGAAAAAAGAAAACAATTTAAAAGGAAATACCACACAAGGGGCATTTGGGTTTTTGAGCCTCAAAATTCCTTTCTTTTTATGCCCAGTCCTAAGCCTACCCATAAAGTCCTCCTAAGTACTGTGCGAAAAAGTTAAGGAAGGTAGTAAAGCATGATCAAACAGTAACTCCAGAAGTTCAGAAGAAAAGAAGAAGAAGAAGAAAAAAAGGTTTGCTAAGTTGAAAATCTGAAAAGGGCGGCTTAGGCAAAAATTAAGGCAAGCTCGCAAGGTTAAAAATTTGAAAGGACAACCTTGGCAACAATCAGAGCAAAGAAAAGAGAAAAAATTGTAAGCTCGCTAGATCGAAAACCTAAAAAGACGATCTAGGCAAAAGTTAGAGCATGCTCGCTAGATTGAAAACTTGAAAAGATAATCTAGACAAAACTTAGAGCAACTAAAAAATAAAAGAAAATCTCCGTTGAGTTGAGAAGCTGAAAAGACGGTCCGAGCTGAAACATCAGAAGTTCAAATGATCAAGTTTCAATATCCAATTTGAACCAAATATAGACTCAGTGGATACAAGTATCTTGTCTATGATTGATCTGAAGAGTTTCATATCCCTAAGCGAATCGACGGGGAGAAAGAACAAATTCTATGACGAATTTCAGAAAGAAATATTTTGTTCCAATTTCTTTGCGCCTGACTCAAAATCTTCAATATAAAAAGTTAAAATTAAAAGTTAAACCTTTATTGCGCTTGCGGTAATCAAGGATTTCAAGTTTTCATAACAAGGACACTTCTTTTTTCTAAAGAGTACAGTTTTCCCCCTTACACTAGGGGCATTCGTTTTCAAATTATGTTCAATTATCCCCAGTGCAATGTTCCCTATTAAACTAGGGGCAATTTAGTTTTGAAGCCTGATCAATTTCAACCCCAAAGGATAAGGTTAACTTTGAATTAAAGGTTACCCTTTTGATAGCAATTTTGAAAACTCCTAAGATTCAAAGAGATTTAAAATGTTTACTGGACCTTCATAAAATCCATTTTTTTATTTTAAAAAAAAATCAAATGCGGTGTAAATCCCCCATTTATTCTCAAAAAATTAGTTCATTACTCTTTCACCCTGGGCAGGTAGAGTAGGACTCCTAAAAAAATTAGTTCATTGCTCTTTCACTCCGAGTAGGTAGAGTAGAACTTTCCAAAAAAATTAGTTCATTACTCTTTCACCCTGGGCAGGTAGAGTAGGACTCCCAAAAATTAGTTCATTACTCTTTCACTCCGAGTAGGTAAAGTAGAACTTCCCAAAAAAATTAGTTCATTACTTTTTCACCTTGGGCAGGTAGAGTAGGACTCCCAAAAAAATTAGTTCATTACTCTTTCACTCCGAGTAGGTAGAGTATAACTTCCCAAAAAATTAGTTCACTACTCTTTCACCCTGGGCAGGTAGAGTAGGACTCCCAAAAAGCTTAGTTCATTACTCTTTCACTCCGAGTAGGTAGAGTAGAACTTTTCAAAAAAATTAGTTCATTACTCTTTCACCCTAGACAGGTAGAGTAGGACTTCCAAAAAATTAGTTCATTACTCTTTCACTCCGAGTAGGTAGAGTAGAACTTCCAAAAAAAATTAGTTCATTACTCTTTTACCCTGAACAGGTAGAGTAGAACTTCTCAAAAAAAAATTAGTTCATTACTCTTTTACCCTGAACAGGTAGAGTAGAACTTCTCAAAAAAAAATTAGTTCATTACTCTTTCACTCCGAATAGGTAGAGTAGAACTTCCCAAAAAAATTAGTTCATTACTCTTTCACCGTGGGCAGGTAGAGTAGGACTCAAAAATTAGTTCATTACTCTTTCACTCCGAATAGGTAGAGTAGAACTTCCCAAAAAAATTAGTTCATTACTCTTTCACCCTGGGCAGGTAAAGTAGGACTCCCAAAAGGCTTAGTTCATTACTCTTTCACTTCGAGTAGGTAGAGTAGAACTTCCCAAAAAAATTAGTTCATTACTCTTTCACCCTAGGCAGGTAGAGTAAGACTCCCAAAAAATTAGTTTATTACCTTTCACTCCAAGTAGGTAGAGTAGAACTTCCCAAAAAAATTAGTTCATTACTCTTTCACCCAGGATAGGTAGAGTAAAACATTAAACTTTTTCTCAACTTTTTGCTCAGATTTTTCTCAAACCACAAATTTTTCTCAAGTTTTGTTTAAAGTCAAATTTTTTCTCAGGTTTTCCTAGATTTTGTGTTTTGCTCAGATTTTAATCAGTTTTACTCGGATTGAGATTGATCTCAGATTTCAAGTGCACATACATGCACATTTGTTTCATTAGTCAAGGAGAATTTTCTAAAATTCAAGGATCTGACACCGTCAATGAGAGTTCGCACTCAAAGACCTGACAACATTTTAGTTCGGGGAGAGTTTTACCCTCAAGGATCCGAACGTCCTGACGAATTGCTAAATTAGGCTAAAAAATGAACTGTTACTAGCTTTGGCATTCGGATATCACACTATCTACCAAAATAGATTTGCTATCTAGTTGCTTCAACCTTCTGCCAAATAGGGGTATCTGTAGACACCCCATTTTTGCACTTGCCTGATTAATCAACTCGTCAATCCGATTACAACGGTTCCCAATGATGGATGATTATTTCATTGCTTTATTTGTTACTAAATATGTTTCAGAAATTCGGATGAGGTATCTCAAACTAACGAAACTATAGAAATAACGTTACGCTAGAAAAATATAATCCCAAAAATATAGAAATCATCATCTTGCCGATAAAAAGAAGTTTTACGATAAAAATCACTAAAAATGACCAAATTACCAAAATACCCCTAAACTCAAAACGTCCCTAGAGCTTACATTACGCTTAGGAAAACTCTTTCAAATACATAAAACAACAAATCGAAATCAAATAAACCATTTCGCCAATTTTCACAAAATTTGATAAAATTACGAAAATGCCCCTCATAAAGTTCACGACCATTTCACACAAAATTTTTATAAATGATAAAAACCAACGTTCACATTGAATTCCTTATGAAAAATCGATTCCAAAACATCCTGGAACATTAAAAACTGACTTAAAACGCAAAACATCATCTCCGAGGGCAAAACGGTAAATTTATAATTTTAATAATTAAAAATTCCAAAATTAATAATTAAAACATTAATTAATTTAAAGTGAAATCTTAATTAAAATCTTAAAGTCAATCAAGTAAGACTAAAGTCAAGATCTTAAAGTCAATCAAGTAAGACTAAACTTTAATAGAATTCTAATTAACTAATAACTCTATTTAAAACAATTTTAATTAAATAATAACTCTACCTAAAACAATTATAATTAAAATATAACTCTCCCTAAAATAATTATAAAACATTAATTCTATCTAAGCAAACACTTAAAAAATCTATAAATAAGGGTCCTTACAACCTATTTTCGTATAAAAAAATAAACCCTAGAAAAAGTAGGTCAAAAAGCTTCCCTAACCTCCCATAAACCTTGATTTTGAAGTCCCAACTCCTTACCTAACATCCATACCCCAACTTTAGCTCAAAAAATACCTAGAAACCCTTCCAAAACACCCTAGAAATCCATAAAAAAATTTAAAAAATTTAGAAGGAGATACTTTGTTTTGAAGATCTGAAATGAATCCGGTGACAGATCGAAGTAATAAGTACTGTACGAAGAACTATTCTACTAGATCTGAGGGAACAAGACCATTGTCTTCATAAAGGTAAAGATTTAATTTTTTTTATTGATTAGGTCTTTTTAGTAATGTAGTTCTATTTAGAAATTAGTAGAGACCGGCGTTTGCCGGGCAGGGTTGGTGCCTAACACCTTCCAACCCCGTAATGTGATCTCTGAATTCAGTTATTTTTTAAGTAGATTAATTATTTTTATCCGTTTAGAGTCGATATTCAGTTCCTAGACCGCAATAACTAGGTGGCGACTTCCAAACCTCAAAGGTCAAAAGCGGATCCGCGCACCCCGCAGATCGAGGGCGCTTTCACTTAGTAAGATAATTCTTGATTTCGTGCAACAAACTAAGATCACTACTAGACAACAGAATATCATCCACATATATAATCAATATAATAAACTTACTCCCACTGATCTTCAGATATATACACTAGTTAATAATGTTTCCTTAAATTTGAAGGAGGTAATGGTATCATTTAACTTTATGTACTATTGCCTTGAAGTTTGTTTAAGTTCGTAAATGGATTTCTGAAGCCTGGATTTCTGAAGCCTGCAAGCTAGACTTTCTTTTCCCTTTTCTGTGAACCTTTCAGGTTATTCCATGTAGATTTCTTCATCTAAACTCTTATTTAAGAAAGTTATTTTCACATCCATTCTGGTGTAACTCCAAATCATAATGAACCACCAATGCCATAATGATTCTAAATGAGTCTTTCTTAAAAATTGGAGAGAAAGTCTTAATATAATCAATGCATTCATTTTGAGTAAAACCTTTGGCAACAAGTCTGATTTTCAATTGTTCAACATTGCCTTTTTATGTCGTGTTTGATCTTAAAAACTCACTTACAACCGACTCTTTTACATTTAGGAGGTAATTTGACAATATCTCAAATATTGTTCTGGTCCATAGATTTTAACTCTTCTTTCATGGCAGCCACCCACTTGATAGAATCACTACTTTTCATTGCTTATAAAAACATAATTGAATATTTATTTATCCCAATATCAAAAATAAATTTTTATAGATACACCACGTAATCATCTAAAATGACAAGTATTCTTTCTCTGAGAGATCTTCTCGGAATTACCTGTAGTGAATCTTCAATTATAATGGTTGAGTCTTGATGAAGTGGTAAACCAACTTGTTCTAATAATTGTCCATTATCCTCAAGTTGTTGGACATCTTGAGAATTAACAGTTTCATAAGATTAAGAGGTGGTAGAATATCAACTCTTATTTCTTCAAGAGCTATTTTACGTGGTTTGACATTCCTACAAATGTCACCATTTTCAAAAAATCTGGTATTTATGATTTCAACTATTCACTTACTATGGTTAGGACAATAAAACTTGTCTCCTTTAGATTTTTCTAGATAACCAATGAAATATCTAGATATAGTCTTGAGATGCAATTTCTTTTCCCGTGGGTTATAAATCCTTGCTTCCATTGAGTAGTCCTAAACATGTAAGTGTTTTAAACTTGGTTTCCTACCAATCTATAACTCAAATGGAGTTTTAGGAATTACTTTATTGAGAACTTTGTTTAAGATATACATTGCGATCTTTAATACTTTTCTCCACAAGAATTCTAGAACTGTTGAGTGACTCAAGATATTCCTAACCATGTCTATAAGTGTACAATTATGTATTTTAGCTACATCATTTTGTTGTGGAGTTCTAAGCATTGTGTACTATGCACAAGTACCTAATCTTTCTAAGAGTTTAGCAAAAGGGCCAAAGTTCTGACCTGATTAATCAAATCTATCATATTTTTCACCTCCTCTATCTAACCTAATTATTTTAACCTTTCTGTTTAATTGCTTTTTTACCTTAGTTATAAATATCTAAAAGATATCCACAGACTGAGATTTTTCATGAATTAGATAGACATAGCCTGTAACACCCCGTATTTTTAACTCATATCTCGAGGAAAGTGAATGGTGAGATTTGGAGGAAAACATCGAATAAGAGACTTAGAGTAAAATACTCGAATATTGTTTTGATTAATTTCGAGGAAAACTAACTTCGCCATTAAATTCAAAATGATCGGAATATATACATTAGACTGTAAGTAAGTTCGAGTCGAGTTCGGATGAAAAAGTTATAAAATCCTCGAATTTCGCGTTAAATAGGACCCAAAATAAAAAAAATTCGTTAGAGGGAGAATCAAGAAAATTTGACCACACCATTAGAACCACAACGAAAATTTATTTGAAATGGTATATTTGTTTGTCGCTTTCCGAGTCCGAATAGTTAAGTTATGATCGAAACTAGAAATGAGGGAAAATTACAAGTATGCCCTTAGCTGTGTTATAAAAGAAAAATCTGATTTTCTTTTATTTCATTTTTCTCTCATTCTCTAAGAAATCCCAAACGACAGCCACTTTCAATCCAAGGGTTTCGACCCATTGCCATCAAGTTTGTGCGTAAACGAAGCCGAGTTGAACCTTGACGAAGAAGACAAAGTTGTCGGCCACGTCGAGAGCTACAACTTCACCATATTTACTTACCCATTCTTGTTCGTTTTCCCCATCCTCCATCAAAACTAGCCGGGTAGCTCGAGTAAACCTCAACATCTTCCATCCGAAGGCTTCATCGAGTTAGGAGCTAGGTCTATACTTTATTATAGAGGAGAAGGAGAACGTCATTGTTGGATACCTTGCAAATCCTCGCTCGTTTTGCATCCAAGTCAGCCCAACCTCAACTCTCGAGCCATCCAACCTTGAGTTGTAGCGCTAGCTTGTATCCTTAGCGTCCACAACCAGGTAAGGGACTTCCAATTCTTATTGATAGCTTTAGATTTTCGAAATGTGCATTTAGGTTTTGAAACAAAACTTGTTGTTTGTACTTAAATTGTAGAAACTTGGTATTTGATTAAAATTTCATGGTAGAAGTAGATGTTTTGATGATGTTTTATCAAGTTTTAAATGTTGAATTCGTGGGTGGATTGGGGGATTTGAAGAACGAAACAAAGATCCAAAGAAGGGATCGAAAAACCCAAAAATCGCGAGTGAGATTCAGGCTGTCGGTGGGAAGGGTCAGTGCCGGCGGCACCTGCCGAAGGCATTCTGTCGGTTCCACCTACAGAATGAAGCTTCTGCCACCGAATTTTTTTTTCTGTCGGCAGGAACCATCGGTTCCACTATTTCTCACACCTTATACACTATTTCTCACCATTCATTTCATTAAAAACATTTAAGTAAATGTCCTCTTTAATTTTTACTTTCCTCTTTAATTTTTACTTTTCATTTACTTTAAGTTCTTTAATGAAATTAAGGTTTTACCCCCCATTTCGGAACAATGGGAATGGTTTCGAGATCCGAATCTCAAAGGATCAAAATCCAAATTTTGGTTTCAAGAACAAAACGTATTTTTCGATGTTTTCGGCAAATTTTCAAAATGTAATAACTTTCATATAACTTTGAATTAGATTACAAAAACTATATGGTGTCAAATCTCGTGATCGAGACTTTCATTTCGAAAAATCCGTTTTCAATTTTGAGAACTTTAAAAATTGAGTTTCCGACACTTTGACAAATTTTCACCAGCTTTCCTTGTTTTAACAGCTTTGGTCACGTGTATCGTCGGGACCTTGTTTTTTAATAAACTTTGATGATTTTCAATGGAAAAATCAAAAGAATGACTTTGAAAGATTGAAAATGGATGGTTGATTTGAAATGATGAAAAGTGAGAATGTCAAGAGAATGGGAAAAGGGAATGACCGGTAAAATGTCAGGATCACACCTGAGGGGTGATGTCTGCATTTTACATTGTATGTTGTGTGTAGGTTGGTGAAAGGATATCCAGGTTATTAATGAAAGGGTTACATGTTTATTTCCGATTATGTTAGCGCGTGCGCTGAGTACTGTTGTTTATTTTAGGCCGGGTGGCCACGGTTGCATGGTAGGAACTGGATATCCATTCTCAACCCTGTTCTGTTAATTTCTCTTTTGTTTTAAATGGAAAACTATATATATACGTAGCTATTTTGTCAGTTGTTAAAGGGTCTGTGAATGCCTGAAGGGATAGTGCATCACATCATCCGGAGGGGTGCACTATCCTGGGATGTACGGTAGGGACCACCAAGCTCATACGTGGTATAGAACGCGTATAAGAGTGGAGTCACAACTGGAATCTGGGTCCATTCTTTTCTTATCTTTACCAGTGAACGTGTATTGTAAAGGTGGTCGTATACGAGTGGAGTGTCATTTGGGAATCACATGCACGCCTGATAGGCATAGACGAAGATGATTAGTTAGTAATCACTAACAATCTAGTAGTAGTCGAACGTTCTGACACATCGAAAAGAGACCCATTGCTTACTGTCACGTCAAACGGCCAGCCTGAGCCGGATAAATGGTCCCGCAAGCATGGTAGACACGACCAGCCACAAAATCAGGAACTACAATGTTATTGAGGAATATCATGTCCCGATTGGGAGCGATCTAGTCGTGAATCCCAACTCTTTAATTCCAATACTCCACCATTTGTATTATGTATATGTTGTTATATTTCGAATTACAAACTGAGAAGCATGTCTATTATTTCAATGTTGTCAACATTATTTGTAAAAAATGAAAAATGTATAATGAGTATGAATGATTGATGTTATGTGAAATTTTTAAAACTGTTTAGTTCCTCGTCCCTGGCTATATGTACCAGTTGATCGTATTTTATCTTGTAAAACCTTACATGTATTAAAATGTTCAGTATGCTTTATTCGATCATGCTTAAGAAGGGTTATTAGTAGGAATTGGCTGTGGACTTGCTGGGTAACCATTGTTACTCACCCTTTCCTTCCTATTTTTTTTAGTTTCAACATTTGCAGCTACCGAGGCAGGCGTAGAGTCAGTAATTGAGGAGTATCTGGTCGATCAGATCGACGATCAAAGTTTATTGCCTGGTGAGCACTAGGGCCACATCCCTTAGTGTTGTCAGTTTCACCCAGAATATATGTAGTTTTTGGATAGAGAGTTTAGGCCTATGTTAGAGTGAGAGTGTTTTGGTAAGCTTGTATATTGATAAATCTTCCGCACTCTGATCTACTTACATGTTAGATGTAATTAGTCTTCCGCTGTTATTTTTCCTGTATCTACATTTTTATATACAGGTTTTGTTATAAATTGGTTTATCAGGTTTGAGTTCCGTGAAACGCTAACATAAATAGAGGAGACCATGCCGAAATTTCGAGGTGCCACATAGTACCTTGAGATTTGTGTTAGCATTTGATGGGACGTCACATAGTCATACCTAGAGAAGTTATTTATGAAAGTGATGAAATATCTTTCTTCACTCAAACATGTAGTAAGAAAGGGTTCACAAATATTAATGTGTATGATGTCAAGAAGTTCTTCACTTCTTCTGGCTAATTTTTATTATATCTAGTTTGATTTCCTTTAATGCAATCCATGTATATTTAGAAATCTATGAAGCCTAAATTTTCTAAAACTTTGTCCTTCATTAATCTTTCTATCCTATCTCTGGAGATTTGTCCTAGACAATTATGCTACAAGATTGAAGAATTTTCATTAATCAAATCACCATTCAAATCATTATTCGAATGCAGGAAAACTAATGTTAGGCATAACCATAATTTAACTTTACTTTATATAAACCATCAATGAAAATCCTAGATCCAACTATAACTGAATGGAAAAATAACTTTAATTGTCCAAATTCAAAAGAAATTGAATAACCTAAACTATCTAATTCAGATAAATAAACTAAATTCCTAGATATGGTAGGAACATAAAAAGTGTTTTCTAGATCCATCTGATGACCAGTCTCCAATAATAAGCGATAGGTCTATATAACTAGTAATTGCACTTCAAGATGGTTCCCGATGAAAATAGATCTTTCACTTTGCATTGGTTTCCTACTTGAAAGGAATCCCTACATCGAATTCGTAATATGAGTTGTGTTTCAGAATCAATCTACCAGGTATTAGAGGGTACTTCAACTAAATTTGATTCATAACATACAAAAAAAGAAACATACTTTTGTTTTAGAACTAACTTCTGTGTTTAACGTTGTCCTTCTTTATGTGTCCCGTCTTCCCATTGAAATAACACTTGACACTATTGTTATTCTTCCATTTAGTTTGATTTGCATTCTCGGGCGTTTTACCTTTTCTTGATGAATTCTTCTTCCATTTTCTTGATATTTCTCATTTTTTTCACGTTCTTTAAGTCACCACAAAAGCAGATTGTTTCCCTCCCTATCTCAATCTCGTTTTTTCTTGAATGCACATATTAGTTAATTCGTTCACACTCCCCTTGTCTTTATTATTATTGTAGTAGATCTTGAAAGATCTGAATTGAGTTGGAAGAGAGTTAAGGATGAACTGAATCAGAAAGGAATCATCCACGCTCATTCTTAATACTCTTAACTTTGCAGCCTTATTCATCATGTTGAGGATGTGGTCTTGTATTCTTCGTGTCCCCTCGTACTTCATAATTGTCAACTGAGCCATCAGTGTGCCCGCAATTGACTTATCAACAAATTTAAACTTTTTTTCTACATTCTTCAGGTACTCCTACGTATTGTCAATTGGAGATAGGGAGGTCTTGATATTGTTAGCGATAATTATCCTATCATGAACATCAAACTAAGCCTATTCAATCTTTCCCAAGTGAGAATCAAATTTTCTTGTTCTACCATACTATTCTCAGTTAATTTTACAAGTTTTGCAGAAATGAGTACTAGGTCAAAATCCTGAACTCCTAGAGTGAATTGGATGTGCTCATATGATTTCGAAAAATTCAATCCAACAAGAATTAGGATGGTGGATACATAAGAATGGAACGAACTGAAAAACTGAAATTTTATAAGGACAATACTCTAATTAGTGATTTGAGTTGTATTAAATTAATGATGAACTCATTAATATCACCTAAATTTATCATTTAGGTTAAACTAGGTATATTCATTGTTCACATATTTAAAAGTAAAGACTAATTTTATTTACCCTATAAGACTAACCTAATCTATGTAATTTATTTAACCAGTTTTGTTACCTACGGGTATCCAATCCTAATTTTATTACATTATATAGATTATGTTACCTTACCCAGAGTTCAATTAGTTAAATGAAATTCTCTTTTAGGCTAATCTCATTTAACTAATTGAGTCTGCAACTATAAAGATTATTATTTCTTAATATCACCCCGATGGCCAAATTTAATACAATTAAATATTTCATAAATTTTACTAATTAAAAATACTAAATTAATAAAATTTACGTTTCTCTAAATTGTTTAATAATATTTACATAAAGTTTTGATAAAAAAAAAAAATCAATATCAAAATAATGCAATAGTAAAATTTAGAATCACATGCTTACAATAAATCTGAAATTCAATAATCCAACATTTAGAAATATATAGACACGTGAAAACCAAAATTCATGATCTAAAATTGAATTAAATATTCACGTGGCATCGAAAATTATCAAAACCATAATTGGCAATACATATCAAAACCCAAACTGAATTGGTAACTCACGTATATGTAAGCAAAACATAATTTCAAAAATCGAAATTGAAACATACATGTGAATACTAAAAATTCTGAAATGAATATTCATGATGAACCAAAATCTAAATTTGAATGTATAAATTAGAAATATGAATTTAATATATATACACGTGGACAAAGTGAAATTCTGAAATTGAATGATCACTCTAAATCGAAATATGAAATGCATACATCTATAAATCGAAAATCTGAACTTTAATATATACACGTGAACAAAGTGAAATTCTGAAATTGAATGATCATTCTAAATCAAAATTTGAAATACGTACATGTATAAATCTGAAATCTGAAATTTAATATATACACACGAACAAACTGAAATTCTGAAATTGAATAATCACATGTATAAATCAGACATTTAGAATTTAATATGCAAATCGAAAATTTTGAATTTGATCATATGTGATATAATTTGAAATCTGAAATTTCAATATACATGAACAAATCGGAAAAATTGAAACTAAATGTATATTTTATAATCAGAAAAATCAAAATTATATATATATATATATCTTTAGAAAATCTAATTACCGATTGAATATATATGATCTGCAATATATGAAAATCAAAATCCCCAAAATTACCGATCTTTTATTCAAAACAGAAATACCTTAATACCAATCGTTTATACAAAAAATTGGACATTCCAAAATCGATTTGAATATACATGAAAACAAAATTTTCATATATCAATTGAACCTTTATAAAATCAGAAATCCAAAATACAAAAAATTGAAATCACACACATATAAGAAAATTCAACAATATAGTCATACAATGAGATCAAGAAATTGGCACAAGAATTTTATGAAAATCTTTTATTCATGAATAGTAGCCAAGATAAGGAGATTTAAAAATCATGCTTTGATACCATATGTTGTAAATTTTAAATATTCAAATATTCAACATGACTTTCATTGTCCCAATAGAAACTAATCAACGCATATCTCAAACATACATATTCATGTTAAATCAAAATAGGGTATGGTTACTTGTCTTGTGCCATCGCAATTTAATCTTTGACTCAATGTGTTTGAAAGTGTGTACTTCAATCCAAATTCCTCATCGTCTTCCAAACTCCAATCGAATTAAATCCTTTTAATTGCTAGACTCACCTTCCCCCGTCTCTCTATGTGGATCGGTTGGGTTAGTGATTGATGGATATCACTTATCTTATTTTGTTGTTTCTCCACAAATCTTTATGTGTTCAACGTACTCAATATGAGTTAGCCGATCTCCTTTTACAGACGAAGGTTTAGGGCCTAGAATCATTCTCTTAGTAGGTTTCCTATCCATCAAGATCTCTTACTAAATCTTAAATAATATAAAATTCTAATTATATTATGATTCTATTAATATTAATATTCATAAATATCATAGAATCCTTGTGCGTTTTGAAAACTAAACCGTAGAGGTCAATGGGCCACACATTACATGGGTCTAACAAAGAATACTATTCATGTTACCAAATTAAGTTAGGGTACTTACCTTGTGCCGTAACCAAATTGTTGATTCAATAATACGTTGGAGGTGTGCCTTTGCAATCCACATGTTTGTTGAAGTGCCTGAACCCCAATCGTTAAATTCCTTTAGTTCTAGACTCACCTTCTCCCTTCTCTCTATATGGATCGGCTAAGGTTCTAGTGATTGATGGATATCACTATTTCAAAACTCTATCTATTATATGCATTTTTCACTCTCTCTTATTATGAGGTTGCTGATCCTCTTTTATAGATGGAGATAGAAGGTCTAAGGTTCCCCTTTTAGTAAGATTCCTATCCATCAAGGTTTCCTATTAAACTTAAAAGAGCACTTTCTAATTCCAATGATAGTAGAAATCCCTTTCAATATTGACATTTATCATTATAGAATCTTTGTGCAATTAAAATACTATGACCGTGAGGTCAATGGGCCACACGTTATATGGAATTCGAACAATTCTTGCCTTCTCTCTCCTGTATTGACTGACACATCCAGTCCGAAATGCACATGGGCTTTGGATAGCTTCAGTTATTTGTGAGTTGGGTCCTCTGCTAATAATGTACTAGTTGCATTGCAGATCAACCTTAAGGGTCTTGATGGAATACAAGGATCTTTTTGTGTTGGTACCGGAAGCTTCTTCAACCGGGAAAGCTTTATATGGTTATGATCCACGTCAGAAATAGAACAATACAAAACAGGCTGTTGGTGCACTAGAACAAAAAGTTCAAGTGATGGCCATGGTTTTTATTTCACTACTGTTCATGATGAAGACAACTCACACGAGCTTGTTGTGGAGCCTATCAATCTTCTTTGCTTGGAAAAGTTCTTTGGACAATCACCAATTCTTGTTGCATCAAATCTTGTTAATGATGATAGATACTCACATTCCACAACTCCTGATGAGATCCTAAGAGAAGCAATACACGTAATCAGTTCCTATGGTAGGTTCCATTAGCTCAACAATTTAAATGTGAAAATATATGTGTTGATACATATCTTATGGTGTAATGGATATTAGTCTTTTTCGGTTTTCAAAACCTGTATCTAGCGCTGCCAAATTTATCATTTATAACCTTCGAACTTTTATGATTTTATTTTAATGATTTTTATAAAACTATATCAACATTAATGGCTTGTGAGAATTGAGATTCTGAAAAGAAATTATTTCTTTTAGTTTCTTTCAAGAATCTCAAAAAAGGAGCAGCATGAAATTTCGGAAGATTTTGATTGAGTAGCAATATTACCTTGACATGTGGCACAATTGCTAAGTTTGAAGGTATCCAAAGGTCTCTAGAATGGCAAACAACACTGAAAATTTCAATACAGCTGAAATGTCTACACAAACATCCACTTGTGGTACAATAGATCTTCTAGGTGATCCTATAATAACTTGTAGCACATGAAGAAAACTTGGAGTAAGATAACCCAAGTTACTAGAGTACAAGAACCATGCTATTAATGTTAATTGATTTGAGGAAAAAAATTAAGAAGTGATTCTACATTGTCCTTAATTGTACACAGTTGTGCTGACTGAAATAGTTAGATCAATGGGCCCCATGAAAGAGAAGACAATAACCAAAAATTTGTTTAATCGGGTGATCATAAACATCTCCCTTGTGCACTTTCCTCTGAGATTCTTCTTTCGCTTTAATTTTTTTCCATCTAAAAAATTACTAAGCCATTTAGGATCGTTTGATATGGCTGAATTTTGGTGTGACGTGTCATTTAGATATGGTCTGCATGTTGGGGAACTACAATTTACAAATATGTTCCCCATGAAAGGAAAAATCACCATCAAAATGTAATGTGGCACATGTTTAATAAATATGTTCCCCTAAATGACTATGATATAGCACTGCAATGGCACCTGCCTAGCTGTGTCGTGCCGCTCCATGAAGTGTCGTGTGCCCGCATGCTGGCATGGTAAGAGCTTGGAAATTTGAAGTTCCAAAGGTAATACCATTGAATAGATTGGGAATTGAGTTTTCGTATTTAAAATATGTTTTTTTCATATAAATCTTCCTAAGATTTTATTTTATAATGTCCAGCCGGAAACAAAACAGATGTATAAAAGTTTCCCGAGATCTTTTTCTTGCCAAAAAATTCCTTAAAAAAATGATTTCTGACTATGCTCTGTTGCTTTTAATTTACAGATCACCAATCAAACAATCATCTGGCTCATTCTTCTCTTATTACCAATTTTTGCTAACAGGGATCTTGAGATTAGGTGGGGCGGAGTCGATATTCAGGAGTGGTGGAGAAATCAACAGTTTTGGGTGATAGCTGGAGTGTCTTCTTATTTATTTGCTGTTTTTCATGGTTTGGTTAATGCTTTGCTAAGGTTAAGTAGTAGTTCGAGCTTAGCTGCCAAGAAATCTAGCAAGGAGGATGCTATGGAGCTTTACATGTTCAAATGGACATCGCTTTTGATCTTCCAACAACATTGATGATCATCAACTTGTGGGCAATGGTTGCTGGCATCTTTTCTGCTGTTACAAGTGGTTATGGGTCTGGGGCCCTATAGTTTTGTAAGCTATTGTTCGCTTTCTTGGTAATCCTCCATCTCCACCTGTTCTTGAAAGGATTGTTCGTTCGTAGACACCAAATTCCAACAGTGGTGGTGATTTGGTCTCTTCTTCTAGCTTGCTTGTTTTCTCTGTTGTTGGCCTGGATTAATCCTTTCACTACCAAGTTCCATGGACCAGATCTCAAGGACTGTGGCATCCAATTCTTCTTCCAATGGCACTCCTTAGGTGCAATTTCTCTCACTCCAATGAGAATATGATACTTGTGTTACAATCCATTGTACTGTACTATGACCCATGTACATTTAGAGTCCTTGGCATCTCATTTGCTTGTTAAGTGAGACGGATGTAAGAAGATAATGCTCAACTTCCATGATAATGAAAGATAATGTTTCTAATAAGTGATGGTAGTTTCGGATATTTGAGTTACAGTTCTTTTCCCCCCCAACCCATTGAAAATTCGGTTGATTATTTCTATTAAATAATCAATCATTAGTTCTTTGTTTACTCTCTTGAAAGTTCATGAAAAATTGTGGGCAAAACAAAGAGAAGAAAATCTTTCGAGTGCTAAGTTTATATGTCGTAAGTTGTGGTTTAAACTGACCAAGATGTTGGCATTCTACCTTTTTATAGTAATAAAAAATGTTGGTTTATTCACTGAAATGCGCCTCTTTTAGTCTTTTCTGGGGGACTCTGGATAGAACCAAATTAGCCTTAAAAAATTCTGGGAATAAAATGGAACGGAACACCCTCCCATACGTGATTGCATTTGCAATCAATTGTGGATGGGCACGATGCGAGCTAAACATTTGGAGAGGTGCTCATACAGTCATACTATATTTTCCAAAAAAGGTCCATCAATTTGTCCAAATCAAGATCAATAAGCAGTTAATGTTAAAGTCAACCTCTTCATCTTACCAGTGTTCTTTTTTTTGTTTTCTTCTCCAATGAACTGTCATAAGCTTGTAAGGATAAGGACTAAACAAAGGACTCAATTATGTTGTTCCCATGTTCACTCATTGATAACAAATCTGTTTTATAGTTAAATATATTGAATAGTTTAATGGGTGAATGAAGTAGTTTATGCTAGGGGACATACCATTCATGTGGAGGTAGAAGAGACTTCAAAATATTCTATTTTGAGAGTTAACCCATGTATGTGTATGAGTATGTGTATGTGTATGTGTGTGTGTGTATAAAAGTTGCCTATGACCCATCCATCATGTAGTTGAAGATGTTCATACTTTAATTTCAAATCACTCATTATTATCATTAATGATTTTCTTTCCTAATTTCAAAACCAAGAATCTATTCATCATAGGAGAGATTACAAGAACAATTGACATGGCAAGCCACATGCATGTTGGCCCATCTGTATCCCATCCATCTTACTGTGTGAAGTAACTCCTTGGAGTGTGATTGCTGTTGATGTATTTTACAAAACAAAACACCAAGAAAACCATATTTTGGAATGACCCTTCAAAGTTAAGATGCTTTTCTAGAATAGACTCACCTCCTTTTCAAATTCAGGCCCTCTCTTTCCTCATTTTCCCCTCAATGCATTAACTCCTATGTTCTAAGAAAACATCCATTTCAAGAATTCTTACAAGCATCAACATCAAGTGGTACCCGTCGCAGGGATTATCATACACGACACCGACACTAGATTGCGCCAAATGGATGGCACAGATTTTCTTACCATATCAACAAGCTCTCTCCCAATTAATTCACCAAGCAAATAACATCTCATTTCCCTTATATTGGAAGTCTTTTCTTGCTTTAGAAAGTATATCTTAAGATGATGCAAGAGTCTTTAAAGAAACTGTAAGACATGAGAATAGAAAGCTTATAGGCTCCCTTGCTTTCACAGCCTTCCAAATCAAGTAAAGGAGCAAGAATTGGCCTGGACGGAATAAACCGAAGGCAGACAGCTATAATTCATGTCTTCAAAGACCATTTAGCCCTGAGGAGGGGAAGAAGTGACTTAAAGACTGTCAAAAAGTGAAAACCATCTCTATCATCTCTAGGAGACATTGATAGACACCCATTTAAAATTTTGGTTTCCTTGAATTTTGTTTTTGAAAAGTGCTTATATCAGATTCATGAATTTTCAAGGGTTAAGATAAAATGATGAGTAGTAGTAATAAGAGAAATGAAGGAAGCCCAAATAAGATATTTTGATTGTTTAAAGAAAATTACAACTTTCATTGAATATTCACTTTGAAAAGTGCAGAGATAGATAGGGAGAGAGAGAGAGAGAGAACAAGAAAGAAAAATAAAAAAGAAACCAAAGTTAGAAATGAAGATTTTTTGGTTGTTTACCGATAGAATTACAGTCTATGAATCCAAAACAAATGAAGCAAAAAAAAAAAAAAGGCACTGGAACAAGCCTTATTCTGCAACACTATCTCATCCCCCAAGAACAAAGGGGTGAGATTGAGCTTCTTCCCTCACAAATATTCAAAGATCAAAAAGCAGAGAAATTTTTATATCAGACCTATTTACAGAAGAAAAACTATGGCACACAACTGTAATCAAAAGAAGCATTTATCCAAACCTTTTAAAGTTGAAAATTCTGTAAATTTTTTTCACCACTAATCAGAGGTTTGATGTGTACAAGCTAAATGTGTCCCAAAGCCGCTGCAAGTCTCTGGAAATCTTTAGCATATATATCTGAAGCCTGTAATTGTTGTTGCTGTTGGTTCTGATGCCAAGTTGAACTTGACCCATCAGTTGTGAATTGGGTTTCTGATTTAATCTCATGGTATATAGGTTGAGGGGTTTGGTTTTGAGAGGTGGTAGCAGCCATTATGAATGGGGTATGGAAATATTCAGACCATTTGATATCTTCGGATTCGCCTTCTGTTCGATGAATTCGGGTTTCTTTATTCGATGCATGACAATCGGCCAATCCCCATGAGAAGACACTATTCTCAAAGAAGGAACTATTTCTTTGTAACTCCATACTACCATTGCTTCCACTGCTACTGCTGCTACTGTTACCAGATGTCCCAGCTTCCCAGTAAGGGACATCACCGATGCTATAAGAACCTGTTGTTGGAAGATTTTCAGAGGGAAGACTAGTAGTTGGCTTGAAACCCATTGAAGTTGGGATGATCGAGCTCGATATGGGTGGTAGAACAGTGGAAATTGAATTAGAATTGAATTCAGAATTTATCTCAAAAGGTCTACAGTTCTGGTTGAACCAGAGTGCCGGGTTCGGGCTTACTGAGAGCCCGGCATTGGAACCATAATTCAACTGCTGAAGGGGGAAATATTCCATAGAATCCGTAGGCCTGCAGTTGGTGGTGGAGTTTTCATGGGAGGTTATGAACCTATCTAAGATATCCTTAGTGGGTGTGGATGTTATCAAGTTGTTGCTTGTATTGCTGATCTTGGAGCCCGAAGAACCTTCGACTGAGAATTGCTCTGTAGGCAATACAGGTGGCTTGGGCTTCGAATTCTCTGCCTTAAGGAGGTTTAGTTCATTGTAAACCCCCAAAGCGTTCTGACTGTTGGTACTGTTGCTGTTGTTGGTTGTGGTGGTGGTGGTGGTGGTGGTGGTGGTGGGTAACTTCTCTTCTCCATTCTCAAACTCGGAGAGCGGTTTATGGGTGTTTGGGTCAATGCCTCTCTGCCTTAGTTTCTTCTTAATGCAAGAGTTCCAGAGATTCTTGATTTCGTTATCAGTTCTTCCGGGCAATTGCGCTGCGATCTGGGACCACCTGATGAAATTGCACATAAAAACTTTTTTAAGAATTTAACAGAATTTTTGAGTACCCATAAAGAGAAGAAAGAGAGAATATCAATTAGGAGAGATGGATTAAGGGTCTTTGAATTATAAGATTATTACCTGTTGCCTAGAACTGCATGGAGTTCAATTATGAGGTTCTCTTCCTGTTGAGAGAATGTGCCTCTCTTCAAATCAGGCCTCAAGTAGTTTATCCACCTCAACCTACAGCTCTTCCCACACCTTTGTAGACCTGAAAATTTACCATTTAAAGAAAGAGAACTATGAGAGTTTTGTTCTTCTGCATTACATCAACACTGCTTGAAGAACCAAACAAAAAGAAACTATTTTAAACAAAAAAGGAAAAAAGAGAGGTTACCTGCTTGTTTAGGCACAGAGCTCCAACAGCCATGACCATACTTAGTTATATGCCTCAAAAGCTTTTCATCTTCTTCTGGAGACCAGAGACCTTTCCTCAGTTTCTGCTTGTAACAGCAAGAATGCCTTCCCATTTGGAGTCAAATGTTGGAGAAAATTGTACTGAGAAACAGGTTAATTTTTTGCAAGAGCAGAGGCTTTGAGTGAGGTGGTGGTGTGAAAAATGTGGGGAGAGAGAGAGAGAGAGGTGATGAGGAGGAAGCTGAGAAAATGAAGTATCAACTTAGAAAGAGAAGTGAATTAATAGAAGAGAAAAGTCACAATCAATAGGGTGTTGGAGTTTAGAAGTTTTTATTATTATTTTTTTTTTCATTTTAGCTCCTTCGAAATGTGAGAAGAGATAGATGGGTTAAAAATTTGAGTTGCAGATGTCTCATCAAGGTCTGAGAATTTATGTATTTTGCAGGAATGGTGGGTCTATATATATTGAGAGAATAAAAAGGATGAGATTTGAGAAGCACCCATACTTGAAAGTTGAAACCCAATCCAGTAAAAGTAATAGTAGTAACAAAAGTGAAAGAGAAACAAATTCTACCACCACCAAAATAGGCATTTGAGGAGAATTTACAGTGGGGGGTCCTAAAGCTTTTGTATTGGGTTTCAAGCAAACCTTTTTCAAATTAGTCTATTTCAAGATTCCAACAAAAAGCCTGCCACATTATTTGATAAAAGGGAAATTGGCTTTGGTGACAAGAAATACCCATGCTTAGCTAATATTTGCCAATACAGTATACTGCACTTATGAAGATAACAGAAACTTTATGTAGTATAAATTCAAAATTCTCTTGTTTCATGGAAGAAAATATAGAATTACATGACCCCATTCTCCCTCTCTCTCTCTCTCATTCTTCTTTTGTGGGAGCTATTCAAAAGAAAATAGGTATCCTTTCTCATCTTTTGGCTTTTTGAGTAAATTTTTTTTCAGTTCAAAATTATGATAGCTTTGAAAAGTTTCATAATTAAGGGGACAGAAAAGACTTTGGACACCTTAGGGAAGAAAAAAAGTTTTCATCCTTCATTTTTCTTTAAAGAAAAACCTCATTTGAAAAATACCCATCTCCTTTTGATTCATGAAAGTGCAAGATATTACGCATAATAACCTAAATACGTAGGGTCGGGTCGTATTCATCTTCTTCTTTCAAGATGAAAAAGAAAATTCCTAACTAAATACTGTTCCTCATAGTCAAGAAAAAACCATTTTTGGATCATTTGTTATCCAAAAAATGACAATATTAATTGCAATCACAACAATCTTTAATGGCTTCAAATATGTCTTAAAATTATATTTTTTTAATGGGTGGAGGATGATAATTCATGAAAATCAAAATTAATATATGGGTCTGAAACTCTAGTATCCATTTCAATAATATAGGATGTGTATGGATCGAAAGCATGAAAAACATGATTCTGAAATTCACAGTACGTCTACCATTAATTTTATGCTATCAATGATTAGAAGGCATGAAGTGTTCAAATTATTCTCTCTAACTCTAAATTTATTTTAAACAAGAGAAAACTAATATAAAGAAGAGCACTATAATAAATCCTGACCAGGCTTTATGTGATTATTACTGTATTGGACAAGAGATCTTGTAGGGTGGGGGGACTCGTTGCAAATAAAAATAATTAAATGCGTTCCATATAATTGCATCAATAAAAGTATGAGTAAAAAAATTGAAAGAAATATGATGAACATTTTGACTTATTTATTCCAAAACATTAGCTGTCGTGCCGGTGGCCGCCTTGAATTGCTAAAACCTCTGGAATCTGTATTAAAATATTTTGAAAACAAAAGGAGAATCTGAATTTAAAACTTAAAATTGAGAAAACTATCTTTAAAAATTAACAATTTACTTGGTTAATATAGATTCTGCTTTTGTATGGCCCTACCATGTATACCAATTATTTTTAAAGAAAGACCTATCTTCCCATCCCATTCTGTCTTTCTTAAATCCTTAAATCCAGCCTCTTTTATTCACTGATGTAGGACAAGCTGCAAAAGATTATACTGAAATACATGATCAAAAAGAAAATGGGTTGAAAAGCTAAATACACGTGCATCTTACCTTCAAATGGGCATAACATTGTGTTCGGTTATCAGAAGTCCCATTATGATGCATATTCCAAAAACTATTTACAAGCAATATGAAGAGAACAACATATGACAGTCAATAGACAATGTTTGTTAGGCACGCTTACGATTGAGAAAAAAAAAAAGAAAAAAAAAGGTCGTTTCAAGGTTCAAAATCCATTTTTTTTTAAAGTTTTTTGGATTATTTTGAAGCCAGATTTGTTTTAGAAGGTCATTATTAAGTATTCTAATATTAGTAAAAAAGTTTTGGTTGCAATTAAAATTTTTCCTACTTTCAGTTAGATTTCCTTGATATTTTACCAAAATTTTCTGAATTTATCTGATTGAGTTAACCGAATCAAACCCCTATCGAATCTGAACTTTGTTACTATGATATTAAGTGCGCGTTTGTAACTTTCGTTCACATGGAGGAAATTTTGCATGAGTACACACCAGACCTCATTTCATGATTTGTTTATACTTGTAACTATTTCATTCATGGTTTTTTTTTAATTTTTTGTTTAGGGAAGAGGTTGAATAAAAAATATAAAAATAAGAAAATTTACTTAATAGAATAATATTGGGCTTTCGTTTTTAAATGCCCCCTAATTTTTTGGCTAGTGACTTACAAATCAAAGAGATTTTTCAATTAAAGGTCCCATGACATTGAGAAAAGTTTTAAAGTACCCAAGATAGTGTGTTCTCATTTCCTTTTTGTCTTAGTTGAGATTTGCAGGTACCATTGTAACACATTTTGACAGTGAATGGTATATTTATCATCTCCGAGAATTAGGCATTTTTTTTTTTGTGTGTCCATTTTATTAATATTTTATATATGCATTTTTTGTTTTTCATGATGATTATCTTGTCGTAAATACTTTGTTGGATAGATCTTCATCAAATACTCAAAATACTTGTATAATAGTAGCAAAACAGGTGTTCAAAATGAAAGTTAGGCATTGATTAGGATCGAAGATAAATCTCTCTAATTTTGAAAAAACAAAAAAAAACAAAAAAAAGGGTAGTGCATTTGTAACTTTTCATGGAAGAAAGTAGTGGATTCATTGTTCTTCTTTTCTTTTTCTTTTTTTCTTTTTTTAAAAGCAAGAAATTTATTGATTGTTTTGGTTTAAAAGTGGTATGTGCAAGCTTGATTTTAATCAGAATGTGTCATTTTTAGAACTCATTTGATAAATTCTTCTTATATGGTTTAAATCTAATGGAGAGTCGATTGAAAGGAACTAGAAAGTTGATTCTAGGACCTTATTTACATAGACTTTAAGGTTGAAAAATGCATAAGATCTCCTAAATAAATAAAATACATTGATAATTTATAATTATTATTATTTTTTAATAAATTGTGTATTTTCGGATTAATTATGCTTATTTATGTGTAATAGGTCAAAATCGTGAGACCTAGAAGGAGAAATTCAATTCTTTTAAACAAATAAAACAACAAATTCATCACTTTTGAAAAGTGTTGTATTTTTCATTCTATAAATCTTCACAAAATACTCAAAAATACATATATAATATAGTGAAGCAATCACTCAAATAAGAGTTTTGCCTAAATCTTCAACGGGCTTCACTTTTAAAAAGAATATATCCTTAGTAGACTGATAAAAGATTACATGTATGCCATGGAACCCGTAGACCATCCATTGGGTCTACCTGACTAGCTAGGCCCTCTACGTACCCTCTTGCAATCGAAATCAAATCAAATATATTTGAAGTAGATAATTGAGGTATTTTTGTCTTATAATAATCATGACAAAACAAGAAGTCCTTTACCATGGGGGCACCATCTTTAAGGTACCCCACTTAGGGCTAAGGTAGAAGAGGACCTTACATAAATACATCCTTGGAGGTACTAGAGACCCAATGATGTACACAGCTTCTTGTCACACCAGTAAAATGTAAAAAATATAACTTGAATGAGCCTCGATTTGATAGTTTATTTTCTTAGTCCTAAGAAAATCAGGAATAAAATTTTCCATTTTAATTGTAAATTATTCACAAGGTTTTGTGCCACACAATCTGGATTTGCCCATATTATTCACCCACGTATAGCGACACCAAGAACAAGATAGAGATAGAGAGGTTTGAGGTTCAAATCTTGTGCAAATAAGATGTAAATGAGATACATGATGTGGTGGTTTTTATCTCATGCAAGTCCAAATCCCATTTGATTCCATTAATTGATACAATAAATATTTTATCATTCATTTATAAAAGCAATAGTGTAGATTGGGTGGATTTTTTTACACAAGTGTTTATAAAATCCGACCAAATGGATTGTTTGACCTAAGTTTGATTGCATTATATACAAAATGGGTTAAATGTAAATAGAATCAAATTATTTGAAAGATTTGTCAGTCTTGTAGAATCAGTAGTTCAATTCTTGATTGAATGAAACATATTGATTTTGTGAAATGATTTAAAGACATATATATATATTTAATTTTAAAATAAAAAAAAAAAAAAAAGATTAAGAAAACATTTTTTAAAAGGAAGTAATCTAATTTGATAAAAAACCTTACTCATAAGGTATAATCTAATTTGTTATCTTTGATTGTTTTGCAAGTAACTTATTATATTTGACAAACTTTGGATTCAATATATATGATTGGAAAGCAAAGCTTTTGATGGGATTATGTCAAGATTACACAGTGGTCATGACTCATGACTCACGACGTCTGTAAATTCACATAATGGTAGAAAAGGCATTCCTCTACTTAAAGTCTTTGGTTGGCCTTAATATGGACATATGCCCAAACAAGTAAAAAAGAGAAGAAAAAAATTAAAGTGTTGCATTTGACGCTGCGACACACAACAGCGAAAATGCCAAAAGCTCATTATCGTACATTTTATTTTTGATAAGGTAGGGTATCCTACATCCCTTTTTATACTAGCATACATTTAATCCACCAATTCTTATATCAGAACCGTTCCATTGGTCGGCCATGTCTCTACTACCAATTTAAGATTCTACACTCCAATAGAGAGCTACGATATAAGTATAAAGAAGTTATGATTCTATCTGATGGATGCATCTTTAGAGTCCACGTGTCCAATAGAACCTACCTTGGGCTCCTTGCAAACTACTAATTCTAATAAAAGTAAAGAATTTATTAATTATTAATTCTTTTATCCAACTAGAACCAAACATGAGTAGTTACCCTGTTTTGGTTCCATGGTGTGCTCACCATGAAATACTTATGCCAAGATCAGGAGATGGTATAAGAAATCACTCAAGGTGCAAATTTACGTGGTTGTACAAGATTTTCTAAATCCACATTAGATGACTACAATCTTTATCTCACTTCCTACAAGAAAAAAAAAAAAAAACTCCTTATGAAAACCTTAAGCCGAGTTGACTATGATTTTATAGAAAGACGACAAAATTGTATTTAGCACAAAATTAGTAAAAATTTGGAAGAAGAAGCCACAATATAAGAGTCGCAATCCAGAATGGTGTCCCCTTGCTATATCAACCTACAATGTTTATGTGGCACATTTTTATTAGTGATTAAACACATTGGACTGTGTCCTAGTAGAAAAACGGCTTGATTAGGAACCCGATGTGTCTTAAACTACAACCAAACACATGCCACGTAGACACCATTCCTATTCTATAGGAGCAGGACAACGTATTGAATCCTGAGTCACAATATAATACAACCAAAAGAATACGAGGAACCAATGTAACAATAAATCAATAATTACAAGATTTTGTAATTAAGGGAACATTGGATTTATAACATATTGATGTATCACATTTTGCATGCCTTGTATGACTACTTTATGCAAGACATCTTGCCTCAGACAAATACTCATCCATCGAGGGGTAGAATTCTTATGGAAATGTTGTTGCCGACTTGATTGAGCCAACTAGATTGATGAGGTGGTGGGTTATGTACACATTTGGGTGTTGGATTGTTTTGAAGATGATGTCTAGTACTTGGAACTCCGTCACTTAAATTAGCATATTGATATTGTCAACCATAGTCCACAGCAAAACATCCTAACTGGGGTCTTGACAATCGTGGGGTCTCCAATGTGGGGATTTCATTCCCCTCTCCATCCCCTCCCCCTTCCCCTCTCAAGATCAAATCGCAAAATCTAAAAATAAAAATGCAAAAAGATTTACATCCTGTAAATATCTAAGAAAAAAAAATTTCCCTTATAGGATCTCTCTACGCATATCTTAGGGTGTTAGAAGTAAAACTTGGTGTGGTAATATAATCTCTCTAAAAGAAATATTATGTGTGACATCATAATCTATGGGAAATCGTGGGGAATGATTGATGTGGGATTTGTGAATTAGTCCCCATGCCCATATATGATAGGTGGAGCCTACATTATTTAGTATGAAAAACAAAGATCACATCCAACGTGTAGAAGTGGTGTAGGTTATCTCTGATCAAGAATGTTTGGTAAATTTTTTATTCTAGAAATTTTTTTGTGGTGAAAACTAAAGGTTTAAGAGAGAATTCCCACTTTTGTGTAGCAAATAGTATGTAAATAGGACCTAGGGGTGTGAGGTCTATCGAGTACCGACTAAAAGGCTCTTTCATTAATAAAAAGGAGAAAGTGAAACTCAAAGGAATCTCTCTTATCCGTTTCTCAAGAGCTGGTTGGCTTATTTTGTTGTACTTCACCGCCAGAGAAGAATGGAGGAAAAGGTCATAAAGTTGAACCAAAGTGCTATACACCTTTACCCACATGTTTGTACCTATAGATTTCAAGGCTTCTACCCCTCGTTTTAATGGGTCCCTTTTATAAAGTAGGAGGTTCTAAAAAGATCTATAGTTCAAAACAGTATAACTCATTCACCCATTACTCTATCTCAGTTCACCAACATAATTTGATTTTTAGAATAAAATATCTCAATTTTCTTTTTTCTTAAAAAATAAATACTTGACTTTTCATTGATTATAGACTCCCCACATATAAACCATAACATCAGGATATCCATATATTTAGTGATGCCCCACAAGGATTTCCTGTCAAGAAATCAATTTAATTCGAAAACTCCAAATCAGTTTGAAAAGGACTATTGTAAAGGCTTAATGGCCGCCACTCTTACTATTATTTCACTTCTAACTTCTGGGGTAAAAATTGTGAAAGAAAAATATTACAATGATGGGCATCAAGGGCGGAACTAGGATTTTCTTGTAGTGGGGGCAACTATGGTTAGTTGTATGGTTGAAGAATTTGAAGATGAATGATTTTAGGGAGAAATTCAGAGGTTTTTAATTAGAAATTGACGAACATGATATTTAGATAATTTCCAATTAATATATGAGAAGGCCCGGTCAAGTGGAAATGTCATCAATAAAAAATTGAAAGGATTTGGAGGGAGGTAAGGGTGTGGGGCCAAATGGGGAGAGAGGTGAGGGAGTAGGGACAAATGGAACATGTAATTAATTGAAAATATAGGGATGTCTCAAAGTTCTGTAGGGGCCATTGCCCCCACCAGCTCCTTACTAGCTCCGCCCTAATGGGGCATCAACAGTCGATGATATCTTTAATATGTTTGTCGCCTCTTTCAGTAATTTTCACGAGTACAAAGAGGTGAATGGAAAGGACGCGTCCAGGACACGTTGCAGCTCATATCTTAGTTAATGTTCTCAAATTATGTGCAATTCGATTGCAGTCCGAATCAGCTTTAATAAATCATAGATAATGCCTAATAGTCTGAATTAAACACAGTTTTCTCTTTTTCCTATAGGTGTGCCTTCTCACTATGGATTAATTCAGACCGACCACATATCACCCATATACCAAACGGTTAGATGGATCAAGTGCATTACACGCGTGCTCGTGCTGCGAGGGAAACTATCATCTTACAATGAGACTAAACATTGGATTGAAAACAAGTTGATTTGCATTTTTTGAAAATTTCAAAAGGTTTTCACAGAAAACCTTTGCTACCAAATGTACAAATAGATTGCAGCTTCAAGTCTCTGTCAAAGCAGCAAACCATCCCTCGAAAACATATTTTGAAATATTTTAACTTAAGTAATCCAACATAAAATTGTTAACTCTAAAGGTATGGGGTGTGATTTAATTCAACTATCAGGGCAGTTTTAATAAATTTTAAACCATAAAATTAGAATATAGTTATTTGGACCGTTCACTGTCTTCTTCCTACATATATTTTTAAGAACCCGAAATAAATCCATCAGAAAAAAAAACAAGTACCCGAAGTAATGCAACAAATTGGGTGGTTGTAGTCATTAGATCAACTTAATACACTATGTAAAACAAATGTGTAAATTCGACGAAACCTTTTAAACATTAGATTAAAAAAAAAGGGTAAATTCGACGGACCTTGACATCAAGTTTACCCCTTTTTCACATAGTGACATTTGGGATTGTGAACATATATATCCACGCATGGAATTCGAGTCATTTTATGATGATTTTCAATCATTCGTTTAGTACCACATAAAAAAATGTAGCCAACTTTCTTTTTTTTTTACAAGGATTGCATATGAATTATGTTATATTTTTAATTTAGAACAATGGGTTCTAAAGAAATATATATATGTCCCCACATTCAAGTATATTTTGTTAATTTAAAGTCATGATGAAAGGGAAAATATTCCCATGCATAGTATGGAGACAATCAAGCTGGGCTCAGGTCAGGGCATCTTCATTTTTCTAATTCCATCTTCCTCATTCTTTCCTTTCTCTTTTATTCTAATTTTTAATTTTTGTTCACAATTTGTCTCATTGTTGTAACATTATGAGGCCTCACTTGACCTTAGCCATGTCCTTGTTCAAAATATCTTTCCAGGTAAGCCCTATTAAATAATTAAAATCTAATTAAAGATACTACTAATCTCTAACCTCATCTACTCGTGACATTATCACATTAGCTGTTTAGTGAAGTCAACCATAATTCTTATGTTATTTATTTGTGAGCGATCGTTTTGATTGCTAAATAATTTGTCGGTTCAGAAAAATATAATAATAATTTTGATTCCATGAATTAACTTGATTTTAATTTTCTTTCATGTAATAATATTAATTTTGATGCCCATTTTTCTAAGAAAATTTATCTAGTAAAATATAGGATTGAAATTAGTTGTTGGGCCATACCAGACACCTCGAGATGACGGTGTGTGACCAGATCTAATCCAAAATCAAATCTAGACTGTTGCTATGTATATATGTGTCCCTCAATTATCTGAGGTAGGTTTAAATGGAGGAGAATTCTGGGACATTAGAGCTTGGTGTGTGCCCCAAGTTTATCTGTTAGAAAGAAAATTATATGGGGATGAGGGGGATATGTATGTGTAAATAGTCCAATTTGGACCCCTCCAGAGGCCCAATTTTCCTCAATCATTCAGGACTTACTAAGGATTCAAAGAATAATGCCAAAAAGAGAGGACTGATATTGCTATAGAAAGAAGGTAGAAAGGGCATCCATCCCTCAATTCACAACCTAAAGAAGGTAGTAAAAAACTGGTCTGAAATATAATTTGACAACTATAGAAAGTATATCTCTAAACCCTAATAATACAATATACATGGACTGTCCCAATTCTTCTCATGAGGGCGTCTGAAAGGTTTCTTTTAAAGTTTAGAAGGGACCCCAAAAATGAGTCTAACAGGAGAAAAGTAGACCCCCCCATTCACCATTCTAAGGTTATGTCACATTCTTCATGTCAATTACATTATGCTACACCTGTTGTCTTATAAAAAATGATAATGGATTGCAAAAGAACTTCAAGTGGTTCAAAAATGCCCATTGGAAGGCACCAAAAAAGTTTTTCATGTAAATAACACAAAAGTCTCAAACGAGCTGCAATATGTGACTTTCTTGCTTCTCATGGGGCCATTGACTCGAGAAATATGCCTTGGGAAAAATAATACATCATTCCGACCGTATAAATCTTTTCCCCTCTTCTTCAACTAAAAGATTTGGTCTCCTTCAGATTTCAAATCTCAAGATTAAGATTAAATTTGGTCCCAAGCTTCATAAGATTAATAATTTTTATTTTTTGGAACCGACACATCCTAGCCTTTTAGAGCATCTGATTAATCCTCCAAGGCAAGTGCAGTCCCCTCCCCCCCATACACACCAAGTAAATTTCGGAGAGTATAAATCCCTGAAAAGTGGCATCTAAGGCTATTTTTGGAGTGAGAGAAGTGGAGAGAAGAGAAACTAAATTTCTCTGCATCATGTTTGGATTGACAGGAGAGAATTTGAAACAACGTTGGAATTTTAAAATATCTTAAAAGAGATTCAGGGCAAAGTTAGAATTATAAAATATTTTGAAAGGATTACTCTCCTCTTCTTTCTACTTTTGGAGAGAAAGAAAATTCATCTTTTTTTCTCTCCAATTCTTTTCTCTTCTCTCCCAACTTAACAATCCAAACAAGAGAAATGGGGAGAAATTCATTTATTTTCTCTTCTCCCAATCCAAACACAGCATAAAGGGGGATTCGAACTCAAGACCTCTTCCTGAGTCGTGGATAAGGTTAAATTTTTTGAAGTAAAAAAAAGATGGAATTTTGGTTCTAAGAAGATGCTTGAGGAGGAAGCTTTAATTTACGGTAGAAGTTGAAGAGCTTTTAAGATGAAAGACACTTTTGAGAGCAAAATCTTTATAAATTTTTATCCTTCCATAACAAATCAAGGTCAAAGGGCATGCCATCAGTTTGAAATTACAAATCAATCTCAAATATTCATCAAAACATGAGAAGGTATGCCTCAATCAACCCCATATATTTCCCAAGTATGGGAGGAGAGAGTAACTAAATGTTAATCTGTAAAGTTTACAGTGATTGTCGGCAAGAAAGTTGATTTTATAGAAATTATGAATGATAATCACTATCAGTACTGATATTCTTGTTGCTTCTAAAAAGCAAAATATTCGTCACGGATTGACTACTTTTTCTTTTAGCTTTGCAAAATGCAAACACTATTATTAGTAATTAAAATTTACTACTTTGTTTTACAATAAAATTATCATTTAAATCACCCAAATTTTTTGCATCTCTCTCTCTCTCTCTCTAAATAAAAAAATTAAAAAAATTAAAAAAATTAAAAAAAAAATTGTGGAAATTACCCATCAAGCCAAATTCTAAAATCAACAGTCCACCTTTTGAATTAAACAAAATAACCCAAACTGGAGTCACTGTTTTGATCCTAGCCATTGATCAAATTGCATCCATGAGGGCCCACATTTTCTTCAATTCATCTAAAAGTATATCGGTCAGCCACGTGCCTTCTCAATGACCATTTAACGCACTGATGAGGCTGAGTTTGATGGCAACAGCTTTTTGCTATCCAACAATATGACGTCATCCCGACAAAAAGCCTTGTGCCTCTTGTTGGGCCCATTCACCCATGAGCGTTTGGCCCATCTTTTTTAGTCCAACTACAGAGGTTTTCCTTTTATGGGTGGTGGTGATTCCTGTAAGTTAGAATGAGCAAAAGAGTAATTTTCAAGTATTAAATTTGATCACTCCTTTTCAATCTTCCCAAGTGGCATCAACAGGGGATGATCCTTGCTAATGAATCAAAACATCAATAACAGCTTGAGCTGTCGGAATGACCTTTTCTTCATCAGTGCTCATTACTGGCAATTGTTGTTGGATACTAATATTATCTCTGATCTTCTTCTTGAGGAGAGAAACATGGAAAACTGGGTGGATTCCCAAGCCAGTCAGCAACTCTAACTTATAAGTTATCATTCCAATATGTTGTATAATCTTAAAGGGACCATAATACCTCATACTTAGTTTGAAGTTCTTCCTAAAAAAACACAAAGAATTGCCTATAGGGTCGTAACTTTAGATGTAGATATGTGAGTTTCAAAACCTTTTTGGAGGTTTGAGTTCATCTATGCAGGTAAAAGAGTCTCCACCATTCAATTAATGTGTGAATGGACACCAAAGAGTTTTTGAAATTCTATATTTTCTTGGCTTGTATTGACTCACATATTCAAAAGATAAAAGGAAAATATTTACTTAGAAAACTAAGGTAAGGAGATTCAGTTGAGGGATAAGGAAGGTATTAGGCACCTTGTCCCTTACATCCAAATATGATTACCATAATTGATCGATGGTGAGATTAGAAATTATTCTTTTTGGATTTTGAAAATAGAGAGAAATTAAATGATTATAGAGTGAATTTAGGAAAAAATAATTATAGTCTAGTTTTAAGAAATAGAGAAATTAAATCAATGAGCAAGCTAAAAATAGAAAAAGGTGTTTGCTGAAATTTTTTATGAGCCTAGGATATTGATAAATGTCTATATGAATTCCACCATTTTGGATCCCAAAGCTCTTTTAAAGGGTTATGTGCTCACTTAGGACCATCTTTTTATTGATTTAGCCTTTAGGAAATGTCCATGAGTTGAACACCACTATAAAAAAGGCTAGGGACTTTTATATATGATTTGTGTTCTCTTTAAGACTATTTTTGTGTTGGTTTAGAGAGTTAGGTAGGGATCTAAAGAAATCACTACCTTTGACTCTTAACTTCTTTCAAAAATAAAAAGTATGATGGGTGCAAATATGTATGCATGGAGTATTCCAAGATAAATGTATTGATGGTCTTATGGGGAGAAGATAACCTCACATGAGTAGGGGATTTCTCTCTTTCTCCTTTGCCATTAGAACTAGCAAAGATTTATTCTAGGAATTTAAAACATTTAAACTAAATTACTAGTAACCTACAAGACTTAAAAGTAAATTGCAAGAAATCTAAATGCTCTTAAAGAGATTATGAAAATTTTATTGGTGAGATTACCTCACTAGGAAAAATTACTCTCTACCCTCAAACCTTAAACTACAAGATCTATAAGTCTATATTATTTGGAATTGAAAGAACATAAAAGTAAAAGTTCTTGAAATATAAAGAGAATGATTTAGATAGAAGTGGAGAGTAAGATGGGGTTAACTACATAAAGAAAATCAAAAAATATGTATCCCCCTACCTTGGTCTCTTCCCTTCTTTTATTCTTGGTTTGGGTTTCTTGAGTATTTGATAAAGGATTTGGATGGCATTTTGATAAGTTAAAGAGCTTTAAGGAGGGAGTTAGACAGAATTTTGGATTACTTAAACTTTTTTTTTGCCTTAAATGAATTTTTTATTTATAGGATTTTGGAAGACCCTGAGGGATATACTTGTTTTAAATCCTAAAATTCCCAAAAATTTCACTAAAACCACACACAAAGACACCAAATACCTTTTATCATGTAGTCTTTGATTGTCTTTTATAATCTTATGATTCTAAGCAATTGTGATGATCAAAGGATAGGATTGTAAAAGGCAATAAGTTCTAAAGGATTTTCAAGGAGGGTCAAAAGAGTTTAAAGACTCTGACTTTGAATCAAACAAGAAGGAATTAGACTAGATGAAATGTAAATATGGATTTGGATTTTAGACATTAATGTCATTTAGCTGAGAGAACTCTCTAACAACCTATGGATAATCTAGTATTTACTTACAAGTTCTAGAAAATTCTTTAGGTTAGATAAAAAAGTCAAAATCTCTTGAACATTGTTAAATTACAATAAATCCTATGAAAATCTTTAGAATTTAAGATAAGATCAATAGGTATAAATGTAACTTACCTTCTGTCAGATTTATAGGGAATAAATTAGGAAATTCTATTTTTGCAAATATAATTTGAAATTACTATTTCAGATTTTAGTAATTTCTGTTTTTCTAGCCTAGAAAGTTGCAGATTTGATTTACTTTATTTTAATAATTTCTTTACTATTTATTTTGTAACGTTTCTCTTGAAATAATAAGACAGAATTTTTCTTCTTCTAAAAACCTTCATGGTATCAGAGCTACGTGCTCCTTTTTTTTTCTCTCTTCTTCTTCTTCTTCCTCTGATAATGTCGTATAAGTCGGCGATGACCGGCGCCCAAAGAGATACTATTGTCTCTTCCGGCTCTTCAAGTACTTCTGAAACCATTCCGTCCAATCCCATTATTTCTTCCACACCTGTATCTGTTGATTACTATTCTCAGACTTCAGCCCTTTGTCTAACTGTTACAAAACTCAATGGCACAACTATCTTGAGTGGGCTCAGTCCGTAAAATTGGCGATTGATGGCAGAGGCAAAATTGGGCATTTAACTGGCGAAACAGCGAAACTTGCTGCTAGTAACCCTAATCTAAAAAAATGGCAGTCCGAGAATTCTCTTGTTATTGCTTGGTTAATCAATTCCATGGAACCTGCCATTGGAAAACCTCACCTATTCCTTCCCACTGCTCACGATGTCTGGGAAGTTGTTCGAGATCTTTATTCGGATTTGGAGAATTCTTCTCAAATTTTTGAGTTGAAAACTTGACTCTGGAGATCCAAGCAGAATGATCGGGATGTTACTACGTATTACAACGAATTGGTAACATTATGGCAGGAACTGGATCAGTGTTATGATGATGTCTGGGAGAACTCGAACGACTACACTCATCACAAGAAGAGAGAGGAAAACGACAGGGTTTACATGTTTTTAGTCGGCCTTAATCGAAGTTTGGATGAGGTTCAAGGCCGCATCCTCGGTAGGAAGCCATTGCCTTCTATTCGGGAAGTTTTCTTTGAAGTTAGACGTGAGGAGTCAAGGAGAAAAATCATGTTGCACAACACCAAACCTGGTTTCAACCTTGAACCTGACAACTCTGCTCTTGTGTTGAGAGGTGTTGATTCTGACAATGATGGGCGTAAGAAACCGTGGTGTGAGCATTGTAAAAAATCGTGGCATACGAAAAAGACGTGTTGGAAGCTTCATGGTAAACCAGCAAATTGGAAGTCAAAATCCAAACGTGACGGTTGTGCCTACCAAACCACTGCCAAAGATACTCGGGAGCCTTTTACCAACTCGGATGTCGTTTCTTTTACCAAGGAGCAATTAGAGCACCTGTACAAATTATTTCAATCTCCAAAACTGTCCTTAACTCTGTCTTGTTCTTTAGTACAGAAGGGCAACTCTCTTGCTACTGCATTTTTTGGTATTTTCCCTAACTCTACTCCTTCTTGGATAATTGATTCTGGTGCAACTGATCATATGACTGGTTGTTCCAAATTGTTCTCATCTTATAATCCTCGTACAGGCAATAAAAAGGTCAAAATTGCAGATGGTTCACTCTCAGTAATTGCCGGGATAGGAACTATCAAACTCACATCGTTATTAACCCTCTATGATGTGCTTCACGTTCCCAATTTGTCTTGCAATTTGTTGTCCATCAGTAAAATTACCTCTAATCATCAGTGTCAAGCTAATTTCTATTCTTTTCATTGTGAGTTTCAAAAATTGACCACGGGGAGGATGATTGGCAGTGCTAAGGAAAAAGATGGACTCTATTATTTTTATGATGGACCTAACTCAAGTAGACAATGTCCAAGTACTTGCTTAAATTCTGTTTCTGTTTTCAAAGATAATGATATTATGTTATGGCATTATAGGTTAGGCCATCCTAGTTTTCAGTACTTAAAATATTTGTTTCCCAATTTATTTCTAAATAAAAGCCCATCTTTTTTGCAATGTGAAGTTTGTCAATTTGCTAAACATCAACGTGCATCCTTTTCTATCCAACCCTATAAACCAACTACACCATTCACTGTGGTTCATAGTGATATCTGGGGCCCTTGTAGAACATCTACGTATTCTGACAAAAGATGTTTTGTGACCTTTATTGATGATCACACTAGATTAAGTTGGGTTTATTTGATGAAGGAAAAATCTTTACACCATGGTACAAACACAATTTCAAAAAAATGTTCAAATATTGTGGAGTGATAATGGTCGAGAATATTTCAAAAACATTTTGGGCCAATTTTTTCTTGAAAAAGGAATTGTCCATCAAAGCTCTTGTGTTGACACTCCGCAACAAAATGGTTTGGCTGAAAGAAAAAACAAACACTTATTAAAAGTCGCTCGTGCATTGCTTTTTACCAATCAAGTACCTAAATATCTTTGGGGTGAAACGGTTCTTACTGCTACATATCTCATAAATAGAACACCTAATAAGGTTTTAAGCTTTGAAACACCTTTTGATGTTTTTCATAAGTTTTATCCAACAAATCGTCTTTCCTCTTCTTTACCACTAAAGATATTTGGTTGTACCACTTTTGTTCATATTCATAATCATAATCGAGGAAAACTTGAACCCCGAGCCAAAAAATATGTGTTTGTTGGTTATGCTTCCACTCAAAAAGGGTATAAATGTTTTGAACCCATGTCTGAAAAAATGTTGTTACCATGGATGTCACATTTTTTGAATTACATCCCTATTTCACGCCTCATCTTCAGGGGGGAACCAAAACAAAGACTCGACTGTTTTGTATGATTTGTTCCAAACTGAAGACTCGCAAACTAATTTTCCCCAACTTTGATTATTCAACCTGAAAACCCAAGCTTTATTATACTAGGAGAAAGTGAGGCAAGTTTTTTAGATAATGAAAATGTAAGTCTTTCTATAGTGCCATCTCATGATGTTCATGATTCTATAACAACTAACAAAGAAGAAACAGGAAAAACAACCACAGAGTTGGTACCATTGGATATTGTCTACTTGCAACAGAGGACAACTCAAAAAAAAAAGTCTTCCAATCCTTTGCACTGCTCAAAATCCGTAAATCCTCCAGGTAATGTCCTCACCAAGCCTTTACCTCATGTTCAGTCCATTTCATCTTCGAGTTCTGAGTCCTCTAGTTTTAAACTCGAATCTAGTTCCAATCCTGAGGTCGATGATTCTAAACTTCCCATTGTTATCCGGAAGGGTGTGAGGTCTTGCACCCAGCATCCATTGTCCAATTATGTGTCATATGAAAATCTCTCACCTGTTTTTTGTGCTTTTTACCATACAATTGTCTTGTATAAAGATTCCTAATACTGTGCAGGATGCTCAAAAAGTTCCTGAGTGGAAAGAGGCCATATTCGAGGAGATGAAGGCTCTTGAAAAAAAACGGAACGTGGGAATTAGTTGACCTACCAAGAGAAAAGACAGTTGTAGGGTGCAAATGGGTGTTTACAGTCAAGTATAAATTTGATGGCTCTCTAGAACGGTATAAAGCTTGATTGGTTGCCAAGGGGTTCACTCAGACCTATGGCATTGATTACTTGGAGACATTCACCCCAGTTGCAAAGCTAAACTCTATAAGAGTTCTTTTGTCACTTGCAGTTAATCGTGACTGGCCTCTGCAACAGTTGGATGTAAAAAACGCATTCCTCAATGGTAACCTGGAGGAAGAAGTATACATGGATGCACCTCCAGGATTTGGTGAAAAGTTTGGCACAAAGGTGTGTAAATTGAAAAACTCCTTATATGGGTTAAAACAGTCACCAAGAGCTTGGTTCGAGAGATTCACTCAATTTATTAAAAGTCAGGGGTATACTCAAGGACAAGGTGACATACGATGTTTATAAGACATTCACAGGATGGAAAGATAGCGATATTGATTGTGTATGTAGACGATATAATTCTCACTAGAGATGACGTACTAGAGATGAACCGATTGAAGACTTCTCTCTCATCAACATTTGAGATCAAGGACTTAAGGTCTCTGAGGTATTTCCTTGGAATGGAGGTTGCTTGGTCGAAGAAAGGGATTGTTATCTCCCAACGGAAGTATGTCCTAGACCTCCTTAAGGAGACTGGGATGAGAGGTTGTAGGCCAACGGACACTCCAATTGATCCAAATAAGAAACTTGGAGATGAGAAGGAAGGTGATCCAGTGAATACAGCTCGGTATCAAAAATTGGTGGGAAAATTAATTTATTTATCACATACACGACCCGATATTGCTTTTGCTGTGAGTTTGGTAAGCCAGTTTATGCACTCACCCTACGAGAAACATCTTGATGCAATTTATCGGATTCTCAGATACTTGAAAAGTACACCAGGCAAGGGTTTACTTTTTCAAAAGACCACACAGCAAAAGATAGAGGCATATACTGTTGCAGATTGGGCAGGCTCAGTTATAAACAGGAGATCCACGTCAGGATACTGCACTTATGTCTGGGGAAATATAGTCATATGGCGAAGCAAGAAACAAAATGTGATTGCAAGGAGCAGTGCTGAGGCAGAATATAGGGCTATGGCTAACGGAATTTGTGATATGCTATGGTTGAAGAGAATCCTTGAAGAGCTGCGGATGCCAGTGAACATGCCAATAAAGTTGTATTGTGACAATAAAGCTGCCATAAGTATTGCTCAAAATCCAGTCCAACATGATCGCACGAAGCATGTAGAGATTGACAGACACTTCATAAAAGAGAAGATTGATAGTGGAACTGTTTGCATGCCTTTTGTTCCAACTACTCAACAAATAGCTGATATCTTTACCAAAGGACTTTTCAGACATAGTTTTGAACTCTTTGTGAGCAAGTTGGGCATGATAGATATCTACGCTCCAACTTGAAGGGGGGGTATTAGATTTCTAGGGAATAAATTAAGAAATTCTATTTTTGCAAATATAATCTGAAATTACTATTTCAGATTTTAGTAATTTCTGTTTTCTAGCCTAGAAAGTTGTTGATTTGATTTACTTTGTTTTAGTAATTTCTTTACTATTTATTTTGTAACGTTTCTCTTGAAATAATAAGACAAAATTTTTCTTCTTCTAAAAACCTTCACCTTCTCGTAGGCCAAAAAAAGGTAAGTGTAGGGTACCTTGACCAAGGGGTTTTGATAGAAGATTTAGTTAATTACTAGAAGACCAAAATAAAGAAATTATTAGAAGAATAATTGAAGGATAAAAAGGTAAAAAAATAAAGATTTCTTGGAGGAAAAATCATTAAGGAGAAGGTTTAGAGTGTAATTTTCCTTAAGAAAATTCAAGCATACATGGGCTTGTAATTGCCCAACAGTATTGGCTTTATGTGACTCAAGGCTTGAACAAATTTATAGCTGGCCAAAGGTGACCATCATATTAGGAAAAATATCCTTCTAGCCGTAGGTCACCTTCATCCTGTGCAAAAATTAGCTTGGCCATAGGTAAGGTTTGGCCAAGCTAAAAATGATCTGGACAAGGGTTACCCACGGCCAAGTTTGGAATCTAAATTTGAAAATGACTCTTGGGCATTGTGGCTACTTGAATGTTGGGTTTTAAAATCTTTTGAAAGACACCTTAGGTCAAGTCTATTCCCGAAAGATTTTTTATGCTCTTAGGCTCAACCAAAGAAAAAAAGGGGTGTCTACATTAGATATACTATATTTCCAATTGAAAATTCCATTTCTGTATGTTTAGAGTCATATATCCGCTTCATTAGTACATGTGCTTCCCTAATTTTTAATCAGGTGTCCTTGATAAGTGCATTTTTATCATTAACTCTTGTTCTACAGCTGCAACTTTAGTTGTTCCTGGAACATATGATAAGAGAGAATGAGGGATCTACCTATACACCACCTCAAATGGTGTGCGGCCTATCGTCATATGACAATTGGTCTTATAACAAAATTTTGATCAGATTAACCATTTTGTTCACTTCTTAGGTTGGTAAAACACTGGAGATACATCTCCATTGTAGGATTTACAACCTCGTTTTGATCATCCGTTTGAGGATGGTAACTGGAATTAAAGTTAATAGTTATGCCATTTAATTGAAATAATTCTCACCAAAATGCAATTATGAAACTTGGGTCCCCGTCATTTACAATTGAACATGGTATCCATGAAATTTAAAATTTTGATCGAAAAAGGTTTGAACAATCCAACTACAATTTATGGATACAATTAAATGAGCATATTTTGATATTTAGTATACAATGATAAAGATAGTGGATTTTCCATTTGAGATGAGTAACCAATCAATGCACTATATGGCTATATCCTCCTATGCTTGAGATGGTATAAGGAGTAGATGTAGGAGATCGATCGGCACCAGTTGCTCCGCTTTGTAATATTGGAAAAATCACAATTTTTCATGAACTCATTAATTTTTGTCATCATTCCCTTCCAATAGAAGTTAGATATGATCTAATGAAAAGTTTAAAGGAAACCTTGATGTGTATTGTTATGGAATTTCTTAATTATGTCTTCAATAAGAAAAGAGTCATCCGCTAGATAAATCTTGTCTTTAAAAAATAAAAAAATATCTTGTAGTCTCCATGGACCTACAACTTCAACTTTCTTAACTAGTTGTACTAATTACTGGAGAGATGGATTTGATTGGATTTCTTCCTTGCTAGCTGTAGTCCAATTAGGTAGGATCTACGAGATGGCACAAGTTTCTCCTAAATTAATTTTTTTTTTCTTATCTCCAAGAAGACAACAACATATTCTCCTTTCCATTTCTATACTCCACAGCAAATCAAACCCTATTCATTTGTAAAGCCACTTTTGTTGAGTAACTATTCTAATTTTTTAAACCCACAAATACGTAAGGCTTTAGTGATTTGTGCAAACTAAGAATTGTTTTCCTAACAAATAGGATTTCTTTTTCATAAGTTGATAACAAGTAGCACTTCCCTTGGAAGACTATAGAAGGCAATAAGTCTTTCTTATAATAGAACAAACCCGATTCTTGATCCTGAAGCATCACTCTACAATGAATTTGCTTACAAAATCAAGTAAAATCAGAACCAGAGTTTTAGTAGGGTGAAATCCGTCAAGTGTAAAAACATGAGTAGAATATCATAGATAAAGTCCATTAGAAATATTAAAGTGAATATCCATACTTCTCACAACCACAGACATAATACTAAGTTTTGAATTAAATTACAAGTTAATCCAACTATTCCTAAATAGATTAAAGGTTTTTTCGAACTCATTCTAGGAAATCGAATCTCTAAAGTTTATAAGTTAGAATTACTATTTCTTAAAGGTCAATTTAAGTCTAAGTTTGTGCATATAGAAACGAGAATTGGGACCATATACTAACGTTACATCCAACTAACTAACAAACTATAATTAACCTATACTTTCTAATATAAGTTATTTATTTATTTTATCATTTTTACTTTAAAATTATTTTGAATTTTATGATTATATTCTTTACAAATTCTCACGAGTCAAACTCGTCCACTAGGGGTAACCTAGCGATTTAAGGGCTTGATGCATTCATTAAATGCACTTGAGATGCCTACGAAAGTGGTAATTTTATTTTCTAAGGATTAGAAAAAGATAAGTTTGCGGGTGTGTTCAGTGTCTTAAAAAATGATTTATTTATACTTTTTCCAGACATTTATCTTGATTTGTATCCATATTACTCTATATTAAGTAAATAATTATGTTAAGTCTTGAAATATCATGTTGCATGTTTTTCCATGCTAATCAGACTTAATTATACTAAAATAATTGTGTTTTATCGAAAAATCCTGATTATGTGTGTTTACTGTACAGATCAAATATCAAACCATCAAATTGGGCTTTGAAATCAGAAAATAGACATGCACTACAATTTGGAATACCAATCAAACATCTTGTCAAACTTCAAGACCTAGGATTTCAACCCAATCGCAGCGCAATGAACCATTGGGACGGCACGATGGACCTCGATTGGAGTATCCTAAAAGTGAGGGAGTGTACTCCTCACGTGATCTTATCCGCAATAGTAAATGCGATTAATAATGGATTTTTCTAAAACCTAAGATCTCTATAAATAAAGTATTTTTCAAGGAAGAAATGACTTATTTTTTTGCCTTTTGCCTCTCTTCTTTTAACTTATGGCTCTTGACCTTTTCTCCTGTATTTTTTATCTTTAGTTTAGGGTTTTCATTAAAATTTTGTAATTCTTGTAAATGAGAGAATGAGAAGAGGATGTATTTTCTTTATTCAATAAAGTAATACTTGTTTTTTTTCATATATCTTTCTCTATCACTTGTAATGACCATAGGCTAATCTTCCCTCTATTGGAGAGTAAAGAAGCCTAAAATAAGATTATTTTGTTATATTTAGTTTTTTTACCTCTTAATTTTCTTATTGTTCATTAGTTCTCTTTAAGGCTTGTCCACTCCTATAGATTATGGTTAGAGATGAAGTCTAACACCTTTTATACCTAACCTAGATGCTTCATACTTAGATAAGATCAAAATATAACATGCTTAATCTAGATATTTAATGGTAAAAGATTCACATATTAGAGAGTGAAGGAATTTTACTTTAGTGTTCTTTAAATATTTACTAAATATTTCGATCTAATGAGCTAATACCAAGTCTTTATAATTGAGTTATAAATAGGTTGAGAGTTAGATTTTGATTTAGTAATTTACTTTAGGTGGATCCCTTTTCTAATGGTATTTCCCTCCATAGTTGTAGCTCATTTTGTCTTCTATTAGTTTAATTTCTAGCAAGTTTTATTTTATTTTAGTTATTTCAAAAATACAAAATAAAATTTATTTGTTGGCTTAGATTAATTTTGTAATTTTATCTTGATTCTACCCTCTTTCTCTTGGGAATCAACCCCTCACTTGCCCCACAAGTCAAAAAAATTTACATATATATTAACTTTTATGGGAAGGACAACAATAGTCTCATCAATTTTGTTTCCAATCCACCTATTACGAATCCTATCACTTTAAGTCCCTAACCATTGATTATGCTTAGCGATTTAGATAAAAAAATTTCAATGATCAACAAAATTCATTTATAAAATATGGTGTGTTAGACACACCTCTCCACGTTTACTCAATATTTTAGAAACTTCCCTATGTTTTCAAACCAATGACTCTTCCCCGTTGTATTGGGTTTTCATGAGAAACTATTTAGAAATGATATTATTGCACTTATCTTTAACATCCAACTTTTTCTCTCTATAGCCTATCATCTTTGTTCATGTAAAAATTTGAACTTTCATCTTGAAACTTTTGATTCTCACTTCTTCAACCTTCAAACTTGTAATACAAGATATACTTTTTAGTGAAGTTGGATGAAAATTTCTATATAGAAGACACGAATTTTCTTTTACAAGAGATTGAAAATATGATGGATTGAAGGCAAGATCGAATAAATTAAAATATTAATTGGTCGTGAAGGGGTTTGAAGTGAGGGCTATTAAGTAATTTGTTATTAGTGTTTACAGTATACCAACGTCAAGGGATGTGTCATCAGTTTGTAAAGGCTGGGAATTTAAAATATTTAGAGGGTTTGTCCGAATTACATTAATAAGAAAGGGGTTAAAATGTTAAAAAGCAGGAGGTGGAGGCCCATTTGGGAATTCGTGCATTAACGGCTTAATGATTGCCGACTGTTCAAATTTTACTGGGCCTTTAAATGGCTAGTTGATGAACACGTGTACATGTGGATAAGTATGGGGCCCACAAGGCACCACAGACAGCCCAACTGTACCATTTAAATAAAAAAAAATCGAACGTCACATCTTTCATTGTTGATCATCAACATCACACGATGACCCAAATGCTGTCGCATTATTATTGGGTTTGTCTGACCCCACTCCGTGTCAGAGTTTCATCCACACGTTCTGAAGTACGTCCCACGTGTGAGGACGTAGACCTCTCTATAGACTACAAGTGGTCTTCCTTGGAAAAAAATCGTACGGAAAGGGCATCAGTATCCACGTGACCTCAGTTTCGCACGTGGTCGTAGTGTAGTCCTTTTTCGTCACTGCAGTTTGGAATCTGGATAGATAGTTGATGATGTCAACCAATCATCATGTACAGGACCAATGTTTTATTTTCTCAGAGGAATGGAGATGTTGTTCCTCCACCAAATTCAATATTTGATGAATATTTGGCTCACTTCTTGGCTAATTGATAAGTGATAATTATAGGTGATTCCTAATCATTGGAATTGATGGTTTTTTTTTTTTTTTTAAATAATCATTGATCCATGAGAATTAACAATTGGATGGATAATATTTTCTCTAATCTTGAAAAAAAAAAACCCTCAAATCAAACATTTGGAAATCACTTATCTAGAAAAAAATTTAAGATTCTTGGGTCACTGGACCCAAAGATTAAGTCATGAGGCAACATTTAAGGTAGAACTCGTTTGTGATTCTCTTAATTGTTTTACTTTTCATATTTTTGAAGTGGCCGTAATGTTTATATTTTTAATCTATGATAACTAAAACAAGAATTTTAAAATTAATTATACAAGTCAAAGAGAAATTGCAGGTTTGAGGCCATCAATTCCAATCTATGATATGATGAACCCGTCAAGTCATTTTTCAATTTTTTGTAAAGAAGAAAGAAAAAGGAGGGCAAGGGTGAAGCATAATCTCATTATTAATGAGAGATTCTTATTTTATTTTCCTCACTTTTCAATTTGTTATTTCTTGTTGAATAAATATGAGAATTTTAATTGCTTTAACTAATATTAATTGATGAGGATGAGACATATAGACTTTTTGCAATTTTTTGGTAGCACTAGACTTACTATTTCGAGAGATACCGTATTGACATCACTACATGAAAATTGGAAAATTAGACAAAAAAAATTGACAGGCCAAGACCTATGAATTTTAGAAATTGAATTTTCACGGTCTAGGACCGTCAAAATTCTTGATGTTCCCAGGTTTGACAGTTTAGAGTTGTCGAATTTCTCCCATTCTTCATTAATTTGACTGTTTTGACCCGTCGAAAAAAAAAAAATTGACAATGAAAAATTCAACGCCAATTCTACCTCTTGGTCCGTCGAATTTTATGAAATTTGACGACCCAAGACTGTCAAATTTGGGCTTTTTTCACATTGTGCATGACCTTTTCATTAGTTCTTATCAATGAAATGGAATAGAATGCCCATATGTTTCTCATATTACATACAAAAAATACATAATTTTTACGCTACAAAATAACTTTAACATGATTGCCCGACAAAATCTTTTTCAAATTGAAACTTCTTCTCTTTTTAACTATGATTTTGTGTTATCTCAATTCCTAAGTGGGAAAAAAAAATCTATTTTATTTAAATTGTACACTTAATTTTTGATATTTTTATTCAAATCTCAATTCAAGTGAAGTGGATATGATTACTAATAGGAAGGTAAAAACTTAATGATCCCCAACACAAGTTTTTCTTCTTTCTCTTTGAAAGATCTTGTAGGTAAAAAGATTTAACTCACTTTCAAACTTGTATTTTGATGAAGATCATCTTATTAATCCTTGCAAAATGTCTTAGAATTATGAGGCATTCCTAGATCAAGACCTTTTGACAATTAAGTTAATAATAATAATAATAATAATAATAAACAGTGAAATTAAAAAAATGAGTCAAAAGTCATTTACCTTGATCATACCTTCCTTATTTATAGATTTTCTGTTCTCTTCTTTCTTTTGGGTAACCTTTCTTGTGAAGATTTTCCAAATCATTCCTTAGTTTAAGCAGTATTCTTGATTATGTAACTTTCTAATCTTATCTTTTATGCTTCCGTGTTCATTTAAATCTCTTTCTAATTTGATATTTCTCTCTTGTAAATTTTCACGTAATTGAAAATCTAAAAATCTTGAGAAGATATTTTGTTACGATTCATTCTATTTTGTTCAAAAGTCTCTACGCTCTTTTTCTTCGTAAAAAGTGATTACTCGGCCATAGTTATCTTTTTGCCAAGTGCTCTCCTTTAGTTACGTGTCACGTTAACCAAATCTTCTTCAATATTTAGAAGTGTTGACACGTGAAGATCTCAACCTCATTCACTCGTTAGTTGAATCAATCCTTACATATAAAAGAGTTGACACGTGGATGTCTCAATTCATTTCATTTATGGAGTTAGTGATTACGTAGATATTTTCCCATTGTCCACGTTATTGGATGGAATTATCAAGTTCGAGTTACTCATGAAAAAAAAATACATACTCTCAATGTGTGAACACAAAATCTAACAATAAGGATTTGTACATAACTCAAATATATATATATATCAAAGATACTAATCCCAAGGATAAATTGCAACCATTGTATTTCGTATTTGCACTATTGGAATCAATGTACATGTCTTTATCATTAAGTCATTTTCCCCGAGTCATTTATTTAGCATAATGAAACCTCAATCATTTAGGATTCATGATTTAGAGGAGGATTGAAATGAAAATTTACCGCATCAAAGGCTTTGAAAATGGATGGCAGCTTTCCAAAATTTTAAGTGAGTCGATCAACTATGGGGGGGAAAAAAAAAAGAAGTTTACAAGTTTTAACTTTATAAGGATTCTTAAAATTTTGTGTCTACATCTACGTGACATCAGGTTACGTATACGTCCGTCTAGAAGCCTTGAACCTGTGAAGCTCCAAAGAAAAATAATGAGGATGAGATGTGATGGGACTTTTTTCGTTTAAAATTCATGAAGATAAGGATTTTGAAGATTCTAATCAAAATGTTTTTTGAAATCTCAATCAGCATCATCTATATGTCCTTGAATAAGTAAGAGGTTGTTTCATTTCCTTATCCTTAACAACTTTTTCCTAAGTTTCCATTAATTGCCTCTGATCCCAAGGACGACGAACTACTTGACAAGATAGAGCAATTATCATTTGAGATAATGGGCTTAGACTTCATGTTAAGTCTTCATTAGATCACTTTTTAAAAATTCTTTTAATGGGATCTGACCACTTTCATCTCTATGTTAGGGACCTTAACCAAGACTTAGCCAGATATAATGTTCCCTCAGCTTCTACGGAAAAAAAAACAGGCCACGTTTCGATATAGAGTCAAAAGACTAAAGGGCCCATTTGAGGTGCTCTATAATTGTATCCCACTTGCTTAATCGGTCCATTAACGTTAGAGGTAGCATAAGCACATGGAGATCTCAATAATGTTCCTAAATATCATAACTAAATTCTCGCACTTATTAATATATATATCTTTTCATTTAGTTAACTTTTTGTCATGTCAAGCATTAGAGAGCTCTGACTCGAATCTATGCTCTCAACATCACCACCACCATTAACATCACATCACATCATAATGTAACTAAGAGGAGCTTTTAATCCTATTTATTGAGTTCGTTACAAAGATTTAACAAATATAAAGAACCAATTAACTTTTGATACTTGTAAAAAAAAGAGTGGGAGACCAAAAATTATAATGGTGATTGACTTTAAATTAAAGTCATGACATTGAGGAGTGTTTACAGCCCTTTAACCCATCGAGTATCACACCTTTGTCTGGTTGAAAAAAAAATAATACTTCTTCGTAGAATTATTACATCTCATCTTTGCTTGCTTGTAGTTTTAGTGGAAAATGATTTTCACCTTTCATCACATATTTACATCATTGATTTCTATTTGAGAAATTTACCAATTTATTTTAATATTTTTGAAGATTCCATTAGACTTGTTATTCTTCTTAATCAATGATTTTAACACCCTTGAGTGTTGAGCTCCCATTGGCACTTACTACATGTTAATTTTGAAGGTGTCTAATCAATCATCATTTAAAAAGATAAAAAAAGGAGAAACAAAGCAAGCACAAAACCAGGGGCTCTTCCCTGATCAAATCCAACCTTTACGCAAAGTAGACTTTTAAAATGATAATTTACTAAATAATTACTTTCATAATTTTCATTCCTTTAATATCTCATCCAATTTCTGCATTCTCGAGATTTTCCCAAATACCTTTGATGCAGTCTATGATTGATTGTGTTTCCATTTTAACAATATGCTTCTTTCTATGTCGTTCACATGGCGACATTTGTCGTTTGAACAAAGAGGACTAACTTAATCCGTGTAATTAAATTTGCTAATTATAACACTTTATGTGACTTATGGTTGGTAATCACTCTATTAGTTGCGTAATTATATAGTAATGAATTCTTGACACCAACATTGGTGGGCCTTCTTCCCTCTCCACTATTTTTTTTTCTCAAGTGGTGATCTTATCAGATGACGGGGAAATCAGAAATGGGTGGCCATAAGTTTTGTATTGGCCTGAATACACCTTGGGCTTTGTCCCAAACTTAAACAAAGCCTACATAGGATCTTCACTCTTTTGCTTCTAACCAAGTAAGTTTGGTGACAGGAATTTTATTATTTATGTGCCCTATATCTGCGCCATTAAAATTTAATGGTTACGATAAGTTCCTCTCCTGCAATCTTTATAAATAGCAGCCGTAATTTTTTTTTTATTACCAGGTATCCCTATAGATAGTGGACTGAGTTCGTATCTGGGCTTTTCCCAGTCCATAGACCATGGATCCAAGGACTAGTCCTGGGGCAAGTGCAACGCCCGCACATCACATGCACCAGGTAAGTGAGAGTGCACCGTCGCGGGTGGCCCTTGAGGAATTATTGCTCATACTGGGTATCGAACTCTTAAACTATGGGCATTAACCGCTTATCGGTTCAAAATAGCCATTGGGCCAACCCCTCGGGATTCAAAGGGGTAATTTTTCATAGATTAAAGTTTTCATCTTCTACGTTTTGAGCGGGAGAGAAGGATGAACAAGGGTTTGAGGGCTTGTGTTTGGGATTAAAACTTGGGTGGTTTATATATATATATATATAGATATATATGGGAACAGTTCAACAACCCTAAAGTTTGCCAAGTTTGGTGCCAAACATTTTTCAAAATATGGGTTAGAAGCTTTGGAATGAGCTGATTTTTTGTGAGGATGATCTCTATGATGAGGAGATCATCTCACCAAAAATCAGCCTGTTCCAAAACTTTTAACCCCATCAAAAGTGATCTACTAAAATTGGACGGTTCACGATTCTTCAACTTGTAAACTAGGGTTAGAAGTTTCAAAATGAGCTGATTTTTTGTGAGGATGATCTCTTCACCGTAGAGATCATCCTCACAAAAAATCAGCCTATTCCAAAACTTCTAACCCCATCAAAAGTGATTTACAAAAAATGTTTGGCACCAAACTTGGCAAACTTTAGGGCTGTCGAACCGCTCCCTATATATATATATAGGCTCCCGTTCACCACCCTACACTTTACCAAACGTGTGTTTGTCCTACATGGGTTAGAAGTTTTGGAATGGGCTGATTTTTGGTGAGGATGATCAAAACTTCTAACCCCATAAAAAATGGTTTACAAAAAATGGACGGTCCACAATTTTTCAACTTGTAAACATGGGGCTAGAAATTTTGGAAATGGCTGATTTTTGGTGAGGAGGATCTTCTAATCGTAGAGATCATCCTCACCAAAAATCAGCCCATTCCAAAACTTCTAACCCATGTAGGACAAAACACGTTTGGTAAAGCATAGGGTGTTGAACATTTCCCATATATATATATATATATGGGTAGCGTTCGGAGGCTCTGAATAGAGCCAAACATTTCTTAATGTAAAGATCATTCTCACAAAAAATCAGCCCATTCTGAAACTTCTAACCCCTATTTTCAAAAATGTTTGGCTCTCTTTAGGGCCTCTGAACGCTTCCCTATATATATTCTTTGATTTTAATAGTAAAAATGATGATTGGATCTGCCCATGGACATGGGGATCATTGCCGAATCACATAAATCTTGGTGTTGTTTGGTTAATTTCTTTATTATTATTTTTTTCATAATCATGACGAACAGATATCTCCAAATACGCAACAAATTCAAGGGCAGTTACCCTTGGATCCTGTTTTTTTTGGGAGACAGGATCGTCTAAACACCTGTGAGTCCAATTTCAAATTCAACTCGTTTGATACTCCAACATCAGGTGTCCCATTAACTGGTCTGATCATTGCTTTGAAACGTAATGCTTAAGGGATTCAATAAAATCGTGCCCCCTGATCCATTGCATTCGCATGTCGTGAGATTGCATGCCCTCCCCTATAATACTCAGACCACAGAAAATCCATTACACAATGAAGAAAAGAGAATGGAACGGACACACTCACTATGTTAATTTTTTATTAGAACAAAGAAAGTTTCCATTCACAATTGCAGCCCACTGTTGTACAACTTTTGATCTTTGTCTAAAACAGGGGAGAGGATGGCTTAGATCATCCATGGTGAAAATTTTCCTTCTACTGATTGAAGAGTTGGATTCTCAACTACACTGTCCATATTGGATTATGGGGCCAAGAGTATATTTCGTACGAACTTTTGTATTCGGTGGAATTTATGTTGAATAGTTGAAGCGGTAGATACCCGAGAATGAACAAAATAAAAGTTTGACCGAGGCTTGTGTTGAACACAATGTCCTTAAGACAATTTTGTTCCCGCAACTTGGTGCACACGGATCAATGAACAATTGTCTCCCAGGATACAATGATCACACGTGTAGAGGCAGCACTACAATCTACACGTCTAGCGAACCGAACGCTACTGTTTATACTCTCAAAGAATGCAAAAGGAAAATAGAATGCTTGCACGTTTAAACAGCAAAGAAGAAGAAGAGAAAATTTTTGAGTGAATAAAACTGAGGTCGAGATGACCTATTTATAGAAATTTAAGAGACAAGGTGTCTCTTAGGAAAAGGAATGTGCAAGTGTCTCTTAGAAAAGGACAGGTGTATGTGTGTCTCTTAAGAGACACCCAAAGAAATCAAAAGAGGTGTCCTTACTGGCCGAACAGGCACCCATGGTGTTCTAATGGACGGTGAGGGGTGTGCCCCTTAAAATTAAATGGACGGTGAGGCCCCTGGTGTTCTAATGGACGGTGAGGGGTGTGCCCCTTAAAATTAAATGGACGGTGAGGCCCCTTCATAAGAAAACGGATTTTGAACCCAACCCAAGCCCAATACGAAATTAGCAAAAGGGCCCGTCGCGCGCACCCACGTGAAGCCAAATTGACGGGATTTGCACCCCCCCTGCGCGCGCATCGTGTGCCCGCATACGCATTAAGGATATTTTGGACCAATGGATCAAATCCTTCTTGAGCTCATGGGCCCCTTGTGCGCGTGCGTGGGCTTATCCAAGTCTCTCTCTCATATACACTTAAGTGATATAAGAAGTTCTATATAAGAACTAGACAATTTTCTTATTTCTATCCGATGTGGGACTAAAAAGTTTCTCTTATAAACTCAATAATCTTATAAACCACATACAACAAACCATGGCTAATAGGGGTTCTTTGGAGCTGATTTGTCATTCACCCATAATGAATTTTTGACAACTTAAAACATGAAACTATTCTCTTCAATAAGTTTCCAAGTGGTCCAACTACAAAAAAGTAATGGGACCCACTTGAATCGTAGCTCAAATATCCCTACTTGATCACAAAAATCTGGATAGAAATGCAGATTTTTCCAACAATTTATACAAGCTTTGACTCTTGCATTTGTGTTCTAACAACTGAACCAAACTGCAGGGAGGGGAGGGGGTTGTTCTGAGTGTCAAGGTACCCCTGGATTCTGTAATAAAATTGGTCAGGTTTCCAATTCATTTACAACGAGTGAAACTGCTGAATCATTGGAACAAAAATTGGTTAAAGTAAGAGGACTGAGGACCTATATATTGTAGTTTTTCTTTTCTGCGAGATTGTTCATTATCAAGCTTATCGATCTAAAAAAAGTGAAACTGAAAATCAAGTTGAAATGCTGGGGAGGTATGTGACCTGGAACAAGGGAAACTGGTGTTTGAATACAGGGAAGTTCAAAGCCTATTGAAGCAAAAGTAGAAATCAACCGTCATTATACGTGGTAAGAGGTTGGTGCTTTGCCACTAAAGATATAAATAAACACTCGTTAAACAAAAAGTGGATTACCAAAGCAAAATCGGGAAAATATTGTATAGCTCATGAGCTACTCAATGATTTCAAATCCGTGGGATGCAGTATCTACTTTGTGAAATTATTTATAATCCGGGCTTCATCCCTGTTGGTTATGTCTTCTATTCTTGTATGTGGAGGGTTGTCGTGGATTCAACCCGGATCTTTTGAGATCCGTTAACAACCCGCATGACCCGTTTAATTGGTAATGTGTGGGGATTCCCATTTAGTTTGGTTTTGGATCCAACCCATTTAACCTCTTTGTAACCCTAAGTATATAAAGGGTAAGAGATGAAACCCTAATGAGGGGAGAGAAATATACGAGAGATAGAGAGAAATTGTAACCGTGTTCTTCTTTGGTTAATATAGTGAAATTGCCGTTTTCGCCCGTGGACGTAGGTCGATTCTTTGACCGAACCACGTATATTTTGTGTCGTGTGAGATTCTTGTGTTCTTGCTTGATTTATCCTTCGGATCATAGGGTTTAGTCTAACAATCTTAGTACCCATTAATGAGGTACGGATATTATATGAACTGCATCTAGTTGGTCCAGAGAAAAAGTACAAAAACAAGCATTAACAAAGGAAAAAAAGAAAAAGAGAGACTATGTTCCTGTTTCAAATGCCAAAGAATCAAAGATGGTAAGTTTAATACTGAGAAGAGTTGAAAGATAAGGACATCTTGACAAAATCATAAAACCTAGTCAACAATCAGAAGTGTAGATATCAAACAAATGTAAGTGGATGGCTTTGAGTTGCCTTGGCATCTGCCATGAAAGAGGACATTTTTATTTGTTATATAGATATTAAACCTAACATTCATGCAGGAAATCAACATGGGAAGGCCATCTACTATAAACATTTTTCAAAGTGGTTTCCCAAATATCAAAAACAATTCATAAGTTTTAATATAAGACACAACTTACTGATCAGCCTTTGCTAGACTGATCATGTTTTGGTTCTATACTTTCATCATCTTTAGGCCTTGTGCTCATAAGGACCTGTCAATTATAAGTTAAAACTCAGAAATTAGTACGTGTGGAAGGTAATCAATGGAAATTTCAATATAAAACATATTGATCAAAGAGAACTCACCTTTCGAAGCATGGTGTTTTCATTGATTAGAGTTGAAATCTTTTCTTCTAATTTTGAATTCTTATCCTGTAACTCTTCGGCTTTCGATTCCAGATCGCTGACATAGACCTTCTTTCTTTCTCGAGCTTGTTGGGCAGAGACTCTGTTCCTCAGTAACCTGTTTTTTTCATAGGAGTAAACTTAGATCACTATAATGCTACAAGGGAAGCAACACAAAGCACTAATCAAGCTCAAAGATTACTAATGGCCAGATCAGCTGCAACAAGACAATATTATAATAATATATCGTATTGTGCAGTAGGTACTTTAGAATATTTTAGTCATCATATAAAATGTATAATGTTTGGAGAGCACTAATGTAGCAATATGCCCCCCACGATGATCCACCAAGGAACTAGGAATTACCATCCCAAAGTGCAAAAATTGAATTTTCTTGTACGGTTGTAACCTAAACCTCACAAGATTGCAATTATTTTTTTCCCCACATCTAATTACCCCAAAAGTTGATTGGGTGGTGAATTGACATTGATATCTCACTCAAATTTCCATATACTTCATTTGGAATTTCCACCCAAAGGGCTAGTTGACACCATACAGCAGACATTTCTGGCATGAGATCCCCTTGATTTCCAATTGGAGAGCAGGTTGTGAACCATGATCGGATATGAGTAAGCCTTATTGAGATTAGATTCACTTTTGAATTAAGAGTTGCAGCTAAAGACATGTAGACCGCAGTACCTGACCATAGATTTATCATCATTGGTTTACTCATCTTATATGAAAGGACAACGATTTAACCGACACTATTGTAAATGCCACAAATAGGGCTTTCGAACATGACATCTTCAATATGTGATTCGAAATGGGTCCAATGTCCCCCCTTGGTTAAAAAAAGACTACTTCATCAATGTTACCATGTATGCTGATAAGTTCCTCATAAAGGATTCCTAGCGAATCACAAACAACATTCATAGGAGTGTTTTTTAGTGTGGAAAATACCTCCATGAAATTGCTTCCCACAGAAATTACACTCAAGAATTGCATATTCTAGGATATTAAGCCTATACATCCTATGTGAAAATAATATCAGCTTAATACCTTGAAATGGAGCAAATATAGAGGGAAAAAACGAGAATAATCCGTAGGATCTTAGAATGTTTGTGCAAAAAGTTCAACTCATTCATAATCCAAGCTACTTATAGGAGATCCGGTCAATGTTCCTTAACTTTCATTTTCTTAACCATTAAGCAAAACAGAAATCAGAATTCATATAGCTAAACAATGACCCATGCATGATCAATAACAGAGAATACTATCCTATAAAAGTATCAAACATTTGGCAAGAAACATGTATAATTTCTTTTTTATTTAGTAGAAGCATCAACTGCTTTTATTCTTCCAATAATTAGTTTTTGCTTTCAGAATTAAATGACAAAAGACCAAGTCTAGAAGATAAAAGATCATCCCAAAAGGAGACTCAATATTGAAGATTTAAAAAATCATCCACTTGGGCACGATTTAAGAAAAAATAGTATGAGATACTCCTTTAAATTCCTTGAGGACTGAACACCAAGGAATCTTCGATATCACTAAATCACTAATGGAATGAGATACTCATTTAAAATTCTTCTAATTATTTCTTTTCATACACACTAGCAAATAGTAAATGGAAGGAGTTTTCATGAAATACGCCTTTGATGATCTCATTCAGGTATTCCAAAAGCCTAACAAAGAAATGATGACAAACTTGCAATGAGGTCATGTAATGGAGAACAAAATAAAGATTTGGTACAATTTTTTGCAAAATGTGACAAATTAATTTTTCCAGGAAAGACAAGTCCTTTGGAACTCTTGATGATTTCATTATAGTTATAAAGTAAATAAGCAAACCAAGAATGTGTCTCATGTTTCAAAACAATAATAAGATTAAAAAAAAAAAAAATCACGTATCTCATCTAAATCTTAAAATCCATACCAAGATCCTAAAAGAATTCAAATCATTTGAACAAAGAACTGTTTTGAATTTGTAAATTGTAAATGGTTTTTTTTTTTTTTTTCTTTTTTTGATAAGTAGCAATATATTCATATGAAAAAACCAATACTAGGCCAGTCGAGGTGACCAACCTAGCAAGATCTTACAAACAGACGCTACTCACCAGAAATACAAAGCATCCCATCCCAGTTATAGATAAAATCCTCGAAGAAGATCCCCCTAAATTCTCTAAAAACTTTGGACCAACAAAACAAAAGGCCCAAAATGAAAATAATCGTTTCTGTGCCATCTTTTTGATTCCTCTCAAAGATACGGCCATTTCTCTCCCGCCACACCCCCCAACATATTGCGAATGGTGTAATACTCCTAAGTAACCTCTTCATGCCACCAAACGAACATCCACTCGATGTCCAACTCGTGAAAAGGTCCTTTATTGTTTTGGGCAAGCAAGTTAATATACCAAATAACTTAAGAAAATGTGTCCAAATTCCATACGTGAATTTGCAATGAAGGAGTAGGTGATCTGAAGATTCCCCATTGTCCATACATAGAATGCAACAGCTTGCCCCATACCACCCACGCCACATCAAAAAATCCGTCGTTTGGATCCTTCCTAAAGAAGTTGTCCATGTGAACAAGGCAACTCTACTTGGCACCTTCGGACCCCAAATTGATGCATATGGGAAGGAGATATCACCATCATCATTACACAAGGAATGGTAAAAAAAATGTACCGAGAACCTACCATCCTTGCTTGCCATCTACACTCTCTCATCCTCTCGACTCCTGCGGAGCTCAAAGCACGAAGCACCATCAATTACTCTACCAACCTCTGCCAATTCCAAGTCGTCAAGACCCCTTCTGAAACCAAAGTCCCAAGCCCATTCGCCGCCTACCAATCTTCGGAAAGCTATGATAGGAAGCCCTTTTTTCGCGGATATGGAATACAAAGAAGGAAACAACTCCATAAGGGGCTGATTATTGCACCAAACATCCTCCCAAATCTTACTTTCTTCCCTTGACCCACTTTGAATTTAAGCCTCGACTTGAATAGAGAAATGGTCTTCATAATACCTTTCCACATCCCACAACCATACGGGTGTCTAGCTGGGCCACTCTCCCACCCTGTTCGCCTTGCCCCATATTTTCCTTCTATCACCTGTCTCCACAAGTTATTGCCATCAGACCCAAATTTTCATAACCACTTCCCCTTCAACGCTAGATTTATTGTTCTGAGTCTTCTAATCCCGAGGCCACCCTTTTTCTTGTCTGAGCAAACTTATTTCAAATTAACTAAATGATGCTTTCTACCCCCACCTCTGTCATGCCATAATAAATTACAAAACAACTTATCCAGCCTTAGCTCCACACTACGGGGCAAAGTTAGCACAGATAGAAAATAGACTGGGATACTAGATAGGACACGTTTAATCAAAGTCAACTTGAATAGAGAAATGGTCTTCCTTACATGATGAGAAAGAATAATATTTCTTCAATTTTAAATAAATTAAAGCAAGGATTACGATTTCCCTCACAAACACTATGGGACACATGTAAAAAAGAAATAAAACAAAAGTTGAATAGAAACCATAGCCAGATTATATAAAGGAGGAAGCTCAACATGCAACTTCAATAACAATGAATTTAAGGAAAAAAAGAAAAAAAACTAATCTTAAGAACAATTATTACATTCATCAGTGAATTAGACACATCGTATAAGTAAGTGAGATATTTTTTGTCCATTGAACATTTGAGAAATGCATGTAATTGATTTATTCAGTACCTCTTGAGGCGTCTGTACTCCTTATCCCCTGGATTCCTTCCTCTTCTACGCTTGCCGGCCACTCCTGTACCGCAAGTACTCTGTTGGGTCTCCTTCTTGGACTCGCTAGCGGGTTGATCTTCCACGTCTGGAACCGTGAATTGATCTTCATCACTGATCTCCTCTGAAACACCATACAAACACATCAACCATTCTCTCTCTCTTAAAGTCAATAATGTTTAAAGAGAAGAAACAGTGCGATCGAATCGACTGTACGTATATTAATCACCAACCTACTTTGTTCTTGCCTCGGATTGGAGGAAAGGTGGAGGAGTTCTTATCCCATGAAGAGTTTTGGTCTTGACTCGACGACGCATTACCACCGTCGGGAAATGACATTTCACAGCGAAACAGTGCCCTTTCCAGGTGAAGATCCGACGAGAAGGTTCTGGTATCAGTGGAAGCGAGACGTGGGGTCGTCTCTCATTTGGTCTTCACTTGACTTGATGAGAGAGAGAGAGAGAGAGAGAGAGAGAGGATTGGTCTGAGAGAGAACACGTTGATCATACGAGAACCTCCACTATTCGAATTTTGCCAATAAAAACAAATATTAATTAAGGACTTTTCTAACCTCGCTCAAACAAACATTCAGATTCTCCATGATACATACGGCTGCGATCAGATAAAAACACAGATATCCTAGAGATCAGCATAGACCTCTAAAGGATGGAGATCGATTGTCACGTTCTACTGCCACCCATCATTTTTGGGGAGCAAATCCTCTATAGCCTACGGCTTAAAACGGGCAGGATATGTGTCTACCCATATCTATATCCGGAATTTTAATTCGAATTCAAATTCGAATCTGAATTCGACTCAAAATCTTCTAATTCAAATCATATCTAATTTTTTTTTTTTTCTTATTTACTTTCATTAAACCCATATCTGGATCTGATCTGACCAAATCAATTGATTCGGATGTATTTCAAGAAATCAAATCCGCTAAAAGTTGGATTCGGATCACTCGAATTCTAGATAAAATCCAACCCATTTTAGTGTAGCCCGATTTTTCACTAGCTATTATCAAAGGTGAGGGTGTGCCAAATCATTAAGATGGTTACCTCCAATCATTTAAATTTAAGTGTTTAAGTGTTCAATGACCATCCATTTTAAAACACTTGATTAGTTGAAAAATATAATCGTGATAATATGTCTTATCCAAGTGGCATACTCAATCGACACCCCTGACATGACGTGTTTGAAATTGTAGATCTGCATGCCTCGAGGTACACAATTGTAGTTTCTCATAAATAAAAAAGTGTTTGTCGACAATAAATTTCAACGAATCTACCTCGAGATTCGTGAAAAATAATCGCAAATGATTTTATTGATTTCAATGAAAAGGAGATACAGATCGCAGTGTTTCCTCTGATTAACAGTCAAGTACAAAATAGTGATGATGACTGTATGTAGCTTTGCTTCTTTCCGAGTTTCATGTTTTATCGGTTGAGAAGGATGCTTTGACGTTGGCTTTGCTTTGTGCTTGGTCTTTTGTAGAGGCTTCTGTAGATTTTCTTCTCTCCGTGCTTCGCGCTTTATCGGTTGAGAATATTTTCTTGACTTCCGAAGAAGGACTTTATGCTTGATCTTCTCTTTAGTTGGAGTCCGGATTTCTGAAGAATCTTGCTTTGTCTCTGGAGGAGGGCTTGAAAGCTTCTTTTTCTCTAGAGGGAGAGCTCCTGTCTTTTGAGAGAAAGTGATCCATATCCCCTCTCAATGAGAGAGGTTCTTGTATTTATAGATTTAAAGATAATTTAGCTTTTCAATTATACCCTCAACTTAAAGAGGTTTAATTGATTTATTTAAAAAGACTAAATTTGTCCAAATCCCATTTAAGGATTCTATTGGATTATTATTGGGCCAAACTCATTTATTTGGGTATAAGGCTCAATATTTAATGTGTGGATCACTTGATTTTTATTTAGATCATGGGTTTTATCTGCGAAAGCCCAAATCCAAACCATATGTGACTTGTAAAAGGCATTTTCCATTTAATGGACTCAATTTGGATTTGAGGCTCATTAATAAAATTAGGAATTTTTTTTTATTTATAAATTTGTAAAGACCTCTTCAAAATTTTGGTGCCTACAAATGCCCCCGCAAGGGTGCTTTGTCGGAAGTATATCGGACGATAATGTACCCTTGATTCTTTTGATGAGGGTGCCACTATTGACAAATATAGATATATTTGATGCCTCCATTTTTCCATTGAGAACTTCGGTCCACTTCCGTAGCTATTAATTATATTTACTTTGTATAGGACTTGAACTTGAAAATTATGAGTGTCAAAATTTGAAGAACATTGTGAGCATGCATCTTTCAAAGATTTGCTGTAGATTTAAGTATGGGCCTTGAAAATTGGAATTCTTTTCGGCCCATGAGTTTAGAATGAAAGTGATGATTTATGGACCTCACGATATCCAATTTCATAAAGTAATGTCTTTGAGGTGCATGGGATAAACACTCCGAATATTCAAACTCAGAAATTGTGTTCTTGATTTGCAGCTTAGTACCTTTGAGATGTATGGGATCAAACTCCCATTTTCTCATTTCCTTCGATCAATAACACCCTTGCCCATAAAGTCTTGGTGTATTGAGATGTATGGGGTCAATCCTTCATCTCATCATTTTCTTGAACCTAGCCACATCAACACTATTACAATGTTACATATATGATTTGTGTATATGGGATGTATGGGGTCAATCCTTCATCTCATCATTTTCTTGAACCTAGCCACATCAACACTATTACAATGTTACATATATGATTTGTGTATGTGAGATGTATGGAATCAAAACCCCATTCTTCCCCACCTTTTTTTTTAGCTTTAGCAAACCAAAAACTTGTCAAAAACGTCTGTACAGTCATATTCAACTCATGTTTACCCATGACGAAGATGTCGTGTTGAGTTTGTCCAAAAATCTGAGTTGAGTCATAAAATATTTATCCATGGGTTATGACCAATTTGCTTCAATTTTAACTGAGTCAAGTTAAATCGACTCACAATGGGCTTCAAATTGGTTGAATATCAGTCCGATTTTTTTAAAAAATTCGAAGAATTTCGCCTTCTACAGCCCTATTAGATCGGATCATGTACTTGGATGTCGCTAGGCGAGCTCAGCAATCCTAGTAAGATAAGGAATCTTGAGTTGGTAAGACTAGTCTTTACCCATGAAGAAACCGAATGAAACAGATTTCAGCATCTTACTTTTTGAGTAGTGCTGGGGTGACATAGAATTACTATAATTCTCACAATTATGACGTGGACCTGCATATAGAAACGATGATGATTTTTACTCGTATCGCGAGGAAGCACATCTATGGTTATGTGCACATCCCACGTTTTAATGAAACTCATTTCATAGGAGAGAGGATAACTGAAGAGTTCTTAACAAAGTGGCATGAACATGCAATGGTAATGGTGAAGTAGAAGTTTTACTCCTTGGTGGGGAGGGCCACCATAGCCCAGGTCGATCAGAAGGTATTCGAGATTCAGAGATGTTGGGTGAAGAACAATCAAGCAATCAGGGTGGTGGAGAGAAGAGATAAGGGAGGGTCGGAGCTTGTGCTATTTGAAAAGGAAAGACTGTGGTTGGTGCAGACTTTGGAGGAGGCCAAGAACTGGAAAACAGACAGACTTTTTTGGAAGAAATCGACGGTCATGGGGCACTGTAAGATGGCACGAGGGCATGCAAATGAATATGGTCGATTCCTAAAAATATCGGAATATTCAGGGCAAGGTTGGTACCCTTCTCTTTTGATCCCTGAAGGAGACGACGGTTTAGGATGGGATAACCTTGGTGAAGCCTTAAGTAGAGGGGGGTCAGATGATGTAAATCCTTGGAAAGGAAAGGTTGATGGTAGATCCTTGTCTGGTAAGAGAACGTATACTTCTCAGAAACATCGAACCCTCGCAAACGAGATTGGCACAACAGAGAATTTTGGCGTATGGAGGTGGGCGATTATTTGCGATACAGGGGAAAAATCGGTTTGTTGGGAAGAGGTGGAGAAGGTGGTTAACTCCATAACCCCTAATCTTAAAAATATGGCTCTAAGACCGTGTGGGAGTAACAGGAGAATATTTGTGTGCCATAGGCGTAGAACCTTCGATGCTTTCAGGAATCTAAAACAAATTAAGGTTCAGGATGCTGTGATTAGCTTGAGACCATGGTATGCAAACTGCAACCACATAGCAGAGAGCTGGACACAGCCTAGTACATGGATAGACATTGTCGGTCTTCCGTTCCACAGGTGGGAATCGAGGTCTTTTAATCTCATCGGCAATATGCTAGGTGGCCTCTTAGAGGTTAAGGAGTGCACTCGATCCTTGGCAGATCTTACAGTGGCCAGCATCAAGGTAAGGAGGAATGCCTTCGATATTCCTAGGTGGATTCAAATTCCAGCAAGAGGTATAGGATTGACTGTGGGCATAAAGCTATCTGAGGATATGGAGAACAGAAGGGAGAAGATGATGTGTGGCATTAGCAAAGTTGGTGTGGGAATAGCAGGCCAAAAGGTGTCAGCAGTTTTTAATGCACCCTCAGCTAGTACCACTGTTGCAATGAGCATATTGGATGGTTTCAATACAGCCGTGTCAGATCCTAGGAAAGGAAAATCGGCTGCACTTGAGTGTGGGACAAGCAAAAACACTTGTGCTAATGTTTTCTGCATTGAGTTGGTAGAGACAGGGGTCACAATCACGGAAGTAGTAACAGACGAGCCGAGGCAGCTGGGCTCGAGTTTCTTAGAATCGGAACAAGATAATTCGATGAGCGGTCAGGCCTTTAGTGTGACAGACAGAGCAAGTGGGCCTGTTAGCCCATTGTTGAATGGACTCAACGACCAGCCCGAGTGTGTGACGGACATATTAGGTGGGACTGCTAGCCCACGGTTGAACGGACTCATTGTGCAGCACGAGGGTGTGACGGACACCACAATTGGGCCTGGTAGCCCATTGATGAACGGACTTAATGTTCAGTCCGAGAGTGTGACGGACAGAATAATTGGGCCTGTTAACCCATTATTGAACGGACTCAACAATCAGACTGAGCACGTGGAGGGGCAAAAACTTAGTTCAAGCAGCATATCAGTTTTAGATAACAGTATGAGTGATCAGCCCCTATGTGTGACGGACCGATTTAATGGGCTTGGCAGCCCAGCAACATTCGGATTCAATACACAAGTCGAACACGAGCAGTTTTCTAGATCAGACGGCCGATCTTGGCAAGTTGGTAACTCACGGCCCATTTGTGACACAAGTCAGCTGTCCATGCAAACAGTCCCAACGATTGCAACAAGGGATATTGGGCCCTTAGGTGTGATAGACCAAATACCCACTCCAGTTGATCTGACCCTCTCTCAGCCCATTTATGAGATGGCCCATATAGCTAGCCCAGATGATATGTTGGCTACAAGGGATCTTGGGCCCTTAAGAGTGATGGATCAATTTCCCATGTCAGTTGGATTAACACACTCAAAGGTATGTCCTCAGCCCATTTTTGAGATACCCCATATAGCTAGCCCAGGTGACATTTTGGTTACAGGAGACAGTTGCACTCACCTAACAGAGAGGTCTCCAACAAGCGATAAAGCCATTAAGTTGGTAGGGAAGGAACCTTTCAACCGTGTATTTTTAGAAGAAGAACTCATTCAGGACATGATGAAGTCAGAGGCTGCTGGGGCTGGTGATCCGGATAAGGTGGCTTGGAAAGAAGGGATTGCAGAGACATTGCCAATCAGAGGGGAAGATTTTATTCTGGTCCAAGAGGAAGCTATAGTATGTAATCAGTCAGAGGGATATGAGGTGCTACAACAGGAGATGACAAATGGGCAGAGGTGGGGAGAACAACCTGCATTGGCACAGGTAGGATTTCTACAGCTACTACAGTTGGTCGAAGGCTTGGATCTTCAGAGAGATGGATGCGACAGTGGGGAGCTAGGTTTTGGAGGAGAACATCCTAGCTCTGCTACAGAAGGTGTACTTCAACTGGAAGCTGAACCGGATATTACTCCCTTAGCTATGGTAGATGTAGGAGAGAGTTCGAGGAGGTGGGGAAGGAATTTATCGAAAAATCAGATAGTGGAAGTTCTAGCTGATTGGATTATTCGTAACATGAGTGAGACCAGTGGGATTGCTGGTTTATCTAAAGAAGGTCAAGCAGAAGGAGCTGGTATTCTGTTTGAATTAGCTATTAAGAAAAGGAACGAGATCAGTGAATGTTATGCTTCAGTGATCAGAGAGGATGATCCGGTGGATGAGGAACAAGCCTTTATCCGGGATGAGGTGGAATCAGTTCTTAGGAAAGAGATTGATCAAGAACAGACAGGACAGCAAGGAGGCCTGAGTAAAGGGAAATGAGGGGAAACAGTAGATGATACTAAAGTGAAGAAATTAAAAGCTGGATTGGTCAGAGAAGTTCAGGAACTGCATAAATCAGGGGCTTTGGTCAAGGTTGGACCGTCCATAGGCTTAAGGAGCGGGAGAAAACTTAAGGCTGTTAATGTCGATTAGATCCATTTCTTGGAACGTGCGTGGTCTCAACAATAGGGCCAAAAGGGCTTCGGTTAAGGCAATATTAAAAGCCCACAAACCACACATTGTAACACTTCAAGAAACTAAACTGGACCATGTGGATAGGGTGCAGCAGTAAGAGACATTTGGGGAGGGCGTAACGTGGGTTGGAAGCACCTTGCTTCAAATGGGACAGTAGGAGGGGTCTGTGTTTATGGGACAAGAGATTGATCGAGGTGGAGGATTCTTTAGTGGGAGCTTTTTCTGTATCTATTTTGTGCCGGTGTGTAGGGAAGATAGACAGTTGGGTGTTCTCGGGAGTGTACGGACCTACGAGAGATTGGGAGCGAGAGCAATTCTGGGAGGAGTTAGATGACGTGGGCAAGTACTGGAACCGTCCGTGGGTCTGGGAGGAGACTTTAATGTCATTAGATTTGCTTGTGAGAAACTAGGAGGATCGAGGATAACAGCCAAGATGAGGAGATTTGGGGACTTCGTGAACCGAAATAATTTAATGGACATTCCACTTCAAGGCAGAAGTTTTACTTGGTCTAACCATCAAGTTGAGCCCACCCTCAACAGATTAGACAGGTTCTTGGTGTCTGATGATTGGACTTCAATCTTTTGTCAGATTTCTCAGACGACCATTCCAAATCCAGTGTCTGACCATTGCCCTATTCAGTTGGTAGCAGGGCCACTCAGCAGGGGCCCCATCCCGTTTCGTTTTGAATTGATGTGGTTGAAACATCACAACTTCAAGGAGTTGATAACCAATTGGTGGAGGAGTTTTTCATTTGTAGGAACAGCAGGGGAGGTGTTCAGAAAGAAGTTGAAGGCCTTAAAGATGGCATTAAAAGAATGGAACAAAGAATACTTCGGTAGAGTGGATGCGCAGAGTAAGGACATTCTCTTGAGAATTGAAGATTTGGATCGTAGGGAGGAGATGAACCCGATTTCGTTTAACGACAAGACAACGAGATTAAACCTTCGCGAGAAGTATCAGCGATTGGCACTTATGGAAGAGATCAGTTGGAAGCAGAAATCCAGAATTAGATGGCTTAAAGAAGGGGATGGTAACACGAAGTTTTTTCACCGCATGACCAATGCCCGAGACAGAAACAACCACATCACGAGGTTGTGTGTGAATGGGGAGTGGTTGGAAGGGGAAGAGGCGGTTGCAAAGGGGATTGTAGATTTTTACTCGGTACTGTATACCGATGGTGTTGATAATAGACCGAAACCTGATCTGCTACAGTTTGACAAGATATCTGAGGCTCAAAGCGATTGGCTGGAAAGACCGGTGGAAGAAGACGAGATTTGGGATGTTATCTCAAGCATGAAGTGAGTGATAAAGCACCGGGACCCGATGGTTTTCCTGTGGAGTTCTACAATTTTGTTGGGAGACCATCAAGTGTGATTTCATGGCTCTGATTGATGAATTCTTTAGGGAGGGTATGCTGGACCGTGATTCCAATTGTACCTTCATCGCTCTGATCCCAAAGGTAGTTGGAACGGAAGATATTAAAGACCTGAGGCCCATAAGCTTGGTGAATACTAGTTACAAAATTATCACGAACATCCTGGCTAAAAGATTGAAAGGGGTATTCAAGGGCTAATAGGGTGTAATCAGAGTGCATTTGTCAAAGGTAGATAGATCCTAGATGGAGTTCTAATTGCGAAAGAGTGCATAGATTCCAGACTAAAATCAGGTAAAGCGGGTGTGGTGTGCAAGGTGGACTTTGAGAAGGCCTATGATCGAGTCAATTGGCAATTTTGGAATACATACTGGGGAATATGGGTTTTGGTAGGAAATGGATAGCATGGATTATGGCGTGTGTGACCTCCCCCTCCTACTCGATTTTGGTGAATGGAACGCCTCACGGATTCTTTAGGAGTACGAGAGGCCTCAGGCAAGGGGACCCTATATCACTTTCTTATTTATCATAGTGGCAGAAGCATTTGGTAAGATGATGGAAAGAGGGGTAGCAAGTGGGTCATTCTCAGGGTTCTCAGCAGGGCGCAGGGACGGTAAACATTTCACACCTTCAATTCGCTGATGACACTTTAGTCTTCTTGGATGACTCCTTAGATCAGACAAGGAGGCTAGGAGGATTGCTGTGTTGCTTCGAAGCTATTTCTGGCATTCCAGTTAACACAAGAAAAAGTAAGGTGTTTCCGGTTGGCTCGGCTAGATGTGCAACTCTTCTGGCAGCATCGTTGGGATGGCAAGTGGGCAGTTTTCCCTCGTCCTACTTGGGGATGCCTCTAGGGGCCCCCTATAGGAGGGTGGCGATTTGGGACCCGATAGTGGAAAGAATTGAAAGAAAACTAGCAGGGTGGCAAGCGAATTATCTTTCGAAGGGAGGTAAACTGACTTTGATTAAAAGTGTTCTTTCTAGCATTCCAATATATTTTCTTTCTCTTCTCACAATGCCTCGAAGTGTAGAACTCAAGTTAGATAAGTTGTTTCGCGACTTTCTATGGCATGACAGAGTTGGGAATAGAAAACATCATCTTGTGAATTGGAAACAGATTTGTTCAAATAAGAAACATGGAGGCCTCGTCATTAGGAGACTTGGGGAGATGAACGTGGCCTTAAGGGGCAAGTGGTTGTAGAGATTTGGGAACGAGGAAAATAGTTATGGAAAAGTTATGGAGAGTAAGAGAGTAAGTTGTGAACAGGACAGGGTGGGAAAGCGGTTCAACTAGACAACCATATGGATGCGGGTTGTGGAAGGGCATCATGAAGATCATCCCATTATTCAATATGAGAATAAAATTCAGAGTGGGTCAAGGTAACCGAGTCAAATTTTGGGAAGACACATGGTGCGGCAATCGGCCCCTAATGGAGATATTCCCAACTTTGTATTCCATATCCTCTAAGAAAGGGCAACCAATCACAGCCGTCCGACGATTTATGGGTGGAGAATGGGCATGGGATCTTGGTGTTCGTAGGGATATTGATGACATGGAGATCATCCCATTATTCAATATGAGAATAAAATTCAGAGTGGGTCAAGGTAACCGAGTCAAATTTTGGGAAGACACATGGTGCGGCAATCGGCCCCTAATGGAGATATTCCCAACTTTGTATTCCATATCCTCTAAGAAAGGGCAACCAATCATAGCCGTCCGACGATTTATGGGTGGAGAATGGGCATGGGATCTTGGTGTTCGTAGGGATATTGATGACATGGAGATCCAAGAAGTTGGTAGGTTAGTCGGTGAGGCTTCAAGTATCGTTTTTCGTATGGGAAGAGAAGATGAGAGAATATGGACGGCAAGCAAGGACGGAAGTTTTTCGGTGAGCTCCTTCTACCAATCCTTGTGCAATAATGGGGACCCACTTTTTCCTTATGCCGCTATTTGGGGTCCAAAGGTGCCAAGTAAAGTTGCTTTCTTCACGTGGACGGCGGCTCTAGGAAGGATCCAAACGACGGATTTGTTGATGCGGCGGGGATGGTGCGGGGCGAGTTGTTGTGTACTATGTATGAACAACGGAGAATCTTCGGATCATCTCATTATCCATTGTAAGTTCTCGCATGGCATTTGGGCTCATTTCTTTAAGTTATATGGGGTCTCAACATGCTTACCGGAATCAGTTAAGGATATCTTCATTGGTTGGTCGTCAATTGGCTATTCGTTCAGCGGCACAAAGTGGTTGCTTTGGACTATTACGCCATTTGCAATTTATTGGGGGGTGTGGCTTGAAAGGAATAGGCGCATATTCGAGGGGAAACAAAATGATTGCTTAAACACGATCATGTCTATCTTGGGTCTTATATTCTGTTGGTCCAAAGTGTATAAGGAGTAGGGGTCTGTTTTTTGAGGATTTTTTGTACAAGTGGGATGGGGTTTGTGATTCCATTCGTAATTAGCGTCATTTTGTAAGGTCCTTCCTCGTTTGGTCACCTCGACCGACTTGGTTTTTTCAGAAATATAATACTATTTATCAAAAAAAAAAAAAATTTCCTTTTTTGCCACTTCCTCTACCAACTCTACTTCTTCTATTTTCTTTATCTATTTATTTTCTTTACTCTACTCTTTCATTGGCAACTACTCGCAACGCAGAAACGTACATGTATGCATCTCTCTTCTTCTGATTCTACTCAAACACCGACTGATTGTTTAAGAAGGACTCTTCTTCTACATAGCTGCTCCTATAAACAGAGCACACGACTGCTGTTGTTGATGGCTGGTTACTGAAAGGGAATTGCAGCAACACAACGGTTTTTGGAGTGATACATGTGTACAGGTAACCTCTTCTCCTTCTCCTTCTTCTTAAAATTTTTTTTTGATGGACTGCCCACGTTAGCTAACAACAAGGTCTGGGATTGAGTTGCTTCCTCACCATAATGAACATAGATCATGGAAGCTTTGAATGGATTAATTCACTTTAATCACAACACAGAGAGATGATATATTGGCATGCTAATCCTTGCAACTGGGGTACTCATTGTCTTCAACAGAAGTTACTACAACATGTGTGGCTGCACCAATAGGATTTGTCATTGTATTCATGGTGCTTTCGACAACCTCTTGAGTGCTGGGAGAAGAGGAAATCAGCAAAGGGTAGTGAGCACATTGAAAGAAAGACAATCATCACGGATCAAGATGAGATATATTTAATGTGACGATTAAACTGGATTTTGGGTTTGAAAACTCATCCCTAAAGATGACACTTGGTGGTTTATCAATTTCCAACAAAGTTACAACATCATAATCAATTCACCTATTCTTTTCTCTCTCTCTTTCTCTTTCTTTTTTTCCTTTTTTTTTAATATGTTGATGCAATTATCCAACATTCCAACAACCAACTCTCTTGGTTTTTTTTTTCTTGCCACTACCTTGCTGGTGGCAATAAGGTTTGCGAGAGAAGATAGAGCTCTTGGAAACATCACAGTGGTCATTAACAGTAGCAGTTACAACAAATTTCTCATTTGCTTTGAGTTTATTGCATTAATTTGATGGCTCCAATTTTCTATTGCAACAACGTGGCAACTCCAATCTTCAACTAGGTGATGCTTTGTTGTGCTTGCAGACTTTAATGAAGCATATTGTACTAACATACACTTAAGAAGATTGTGCCAGGTCATGTTTCCACTTTTATCTACAGGCGATAACTTGATTAAATAAAGTAACTTTGTTCTTTAAAAAAACAATGGGTGAGGTCTTTTTCTTTCTTTTCTAATTTTTTTTTTATAATGAGTTTATTGAATACTTGTCAAGTGATCCATTCATGATGTGGACAACTCTTCACAGTTGGCCAATCCTTTAGAAGCAACCATTTTATCTGATTTATCGATGGCATCCCGAAGAGGCTCAGATTGTTGTGCTTGAGCGGTGATACCATCACCCATGCTCGACGTCTTCTTGGAGGCACAAATAGCAGACTAGACTCTATGCCAACATTCTCACCATCACAGGGAGCCTTTTTAGAGACCATTGTGTAAGGAGGCGCAACATCATACTTATCGACCTGAAGACTCAAACACATAGGCTCTCCACACTGTGTATCAACAGCACAACCATCTCCAGTCTCCTCACCAACATCAAATGGGGACGCCTCATTGATGCATTCCTCGGACAATTGTTTGCTAGGAATACGATTTGCTTCAAGACAAGAATGATCAATGCATGCATTCTTACTTAAAACTTGGTGAGAAGATCGAATTTCACCATTCTCCTTAGCATCAAAGTTTACACGTTGGGCAATAGTTTCATATGGATCAGCACAAGCATTCACCAATATTAGAGGCTCCGAAGTATCTTCAACAGTAGCAGAAATAATAGCTCCCGCATCGGAGCTGAATCTTTCTTGATTATGGAATAATTTTGTTTCTTTTGATAGGTTTGGAGGATTATCAATCTCCAAAGAAGGATATTTTTTTTATACGATGGAAGCTTCTCTAGGGGTTGTGCATGCAAATCAGATTGGCATTCATAGAGTTGTAGTGGATGGTGATAAAATTGGTGATCAACAACACAAACTATTGGTATCGATTGTGATGCAAGGAGATTACCAACTTTGATCTTGACAATTAATAGTTTCAGTTTTTTTTATCGCATTTCAACAACTAACACCTTCGATTCTTGTTATTGCTTCTCGACATCTTAAAGCTTAACTCTTTATTATTGCTAAAGGGTAATCTCTCAAACTTACATTTTTTTTACCCTTTTATTCTTGTATACAATGATTTGCAATAGGGTGCATTGATCAAGAAATTAGGAAGCCATACTTGTCCGTTAATTTTTATAATGACTATATTTGTCAATCATGTGTAAGGCGAATATTGTTGACTTGTCAGGAAAGTTGCATGATGAGAAATATGTACGAGCAGAAGAACCATGCGACGATATATTTGTACAATTAGTTGGCCAATCTCTAAAGCAGCTATTCATCAATAATGCTTAGGAGGTGACAACGTCAACTGGCTTGAAGAATTACGGGATGCAAGATTTGTATACACAGAAGAACCATGTGACAAATTATTTGTCCAGCTACTTGGCCAATCTCTAAAGCAATTGTCCATCAGTAATGCTTAGGAGGAGACAACGTCAAATGACTTGCAGAATCACAAGACTCAAGATTTGTATATGTAGAAGAACCATGCGACGACTTATTTGTCTAGCTAGTTGGCTATCCTCTAAAGCAATTGTTCCATCAATAGTGCTTAAGAGTGGACAATGTCAACTGGCTGACAAACGTCAACTGGCTAGAAGAATCACATGATGCAAGATTTGTACACATAGAATAACCATGCGACGAAGTATTTGTCCAGCCGGTTGGCCAATCTTTAAAGCAACTGTTCATCAGTAACGTTTAGGAGTGGACAATGTCAACTGGCCGACAAACGTCAACTGGCTAGAAGAATCACATGATGCAAGATTTATACACGCAGAATAACCATGCGACGAACTATTTGTTCAGTTAATTGGCTAACCTCTAAAGCAACTGTTTATCAGTAATACTTAGGAGTGGATGACGTCGACTGACTGAAAGAATCGTGGTACGCAAGCTTCATGCACGTAGAAGACCCATGTGACGAACAATTTGTCCAGCTAATTGGCTAACCTCTAAAGTAACTGTTTATCAGTAATGCTTAGGAGTGGATGACGTCTACTAGCTAAAAGAATCGCGGTACGCAAGCTTTATGCACGTGAAGATCCATACGACGAACTATTTATCCAGCTAGTTTGCTAACCTCTAAAGTAACTGTTTATCAGTAATGCTTAGGAGTGGATAGCGTCAACTGGCTGACAAACGTCAACTGGCTACAAGAACCATTCGACGAATTATTTGTCAAGTCGATTGGCCAATCTTTAAAACAACTGTTCATCAGTAGTGCTTAGAAGTGGACAACGTCAACTGGTTAAAAGAATCATGCAACGAATTATTTGTCCAGTTGGTTGGCCAATCTCTAGCGTCCGAGTATTACAGAGCATGATAGCTTTTTTATTCATACTTTTATATATCTTTAGTCAATGTGACACTAGTACTTAGTATGATATGACATATATTTTTTTGTTGATGTGGTTGAACCTGAAGTAACTTTACAGATTGCCTACGTACCCAAAATGGGATCAAACCATAACGTAGATCAGATAGATAATACTCTAAATTTTGCCTAGATCGCCTTCTCGGTTTTTCAATCTAGCGAGCTTAAAATTTTTTTATTTTTTATTTTTTTGTGTGGACTGTTCACAGTTTTAACTCATGCGGGTCAGGAGTATCATGTAGTTTAAGCTCGTACGATAATGAGCATTGTCAAATAGTTTAGGCTCGTGCTGGGGAACATTGTCAAATAGTTTAGGCTCGTGCTGGGGAGCAATGTCAAACAGTTTAAGCTCGTGTTGGGGAGCATTGTCAAACAGTTTAGGCTCGTGCTGGGGAGCATTGTCAAATAGTTTAAGCTCGTACTGGAGAGCAATGTCAAACAGTTTAGGCTTATGCTGGGAAGCATTGTCAAACATTTTAGGCTCGTGCTGGAGAGTATTGTCAAATAATTTACTGGGGAGCATTGTCAAACAGTTTAGGCTGTGCTAGGGAGCATCATTCTTTCAAGCATAGTATCTTTTGAGGAATTTACCGTTAATTGGATCAAGACGTAATCCTTCTGGTGCTACAAGAAGATATGCACCATTAGTGTATACTTCTTTCACTACATGAGGCCCATCCCATTTTGGATCAAACTTCTTTCCAGAACGGTGTGAGAGGATGATTGGTCGTTGTACAGCGAGAACTAAATCGTCAACTTGAAAAGAATGTGGTCAGACTTTCTTATTGAATGCACGTGATAGACGGGCTTGGTAACACTCTAGTCGTTGTTGTGCTTCCAATCTCTTTTTTTCCAATACTTCAAGTTTAGTTAGACGTAGCTTGGCATTCTCATCGCAAGTTAAACCTTCTTGGATTGCAATTCTTAATAAAGGTATTTGACATTCCAAAGGGAGAACAGCTTCAACTCCATAAACCAATGAATAAGGTGTGGCTTGCGTGGAGGTGGGGTATGAGGTTCTGTATGCCCATAGTGCTTCTCCAATTCGTTCATGCCAATCTTTTTTATATTTTGAGACAACCTTCTCAAGAAGCTTGCAGAGAGTTTTGTTGAAGGCTTCGATGAGTCCATTTGCTGTAGCGTTGTACATTGTAGAACATCTCTCCTTAATGTTAAACTTCATGCAGAATTGATCAATTAGCATATTGCTAAAAGATTTCTCATTATCTGTCATGATATATCGTGGAATGCCGTAACGGAAGACGATATTATTTTTGATGAAGTCGACTACCGTTTCTTTCTTGACCTCTCGAAGGGGAACTACTTCAGCCCACTTAGAAACGTAATCAATTGTGGCAAGGATATAAAGATGTTGTCTTGAGAATTTTGGGAGTGGTCCAACGACATCAAGTCCCCACCCGTCAAAGGGTCAAGATGCGATTGTAGGATGCAATGACTCTGGTGGTTGACGAATGTAATCTCCATGAAATTGGTAAGCTTTACACCTTTTTGCATGGTTTAAAGAATCTTTCACCATAGTAGCCAATAGAATCCCATCCTCTTTAGACTATGATGGAGTTTCGACCCTGATTGATGTGAGCCGCACACTCCAGAGTGTGCTTCTTCTAAAGCATTTTAGATTTCATCATCTTCAAGACATCTCATCAAGATATCGTCGAAAGAGCGACGATATAACTTATCATTGAAATATAAAAATTAAGGTGTCTTAAGACGTATTTCAATTTTGTGCTTTAGGTCGTCTGGTAGCTTCCCATGCTGTAGATAGTGGATAAGTGGCTGTCTCCAATCTTTGACTTCGATTATTTCGACGGTGTTTGTTTCGTACGATTAGTAATTTTCCTCTATCAAAAGAGGTAGTACCCACCTATGGCAGATAGGGATACTCATTGTCTCTCCTTCTAGTACGGCCAAACTTGCAGTAAGACTAGCTAAAGCGTCAGCCTGCTTATTTTCGGCTCTTGGTATGTGTTTGATGATGACGTCTTCAAATTGACTTAGAAGTTGTGTAGCATACTGGTGATAAGGTACCAACTCATGAACGTCATACTCTGTTGAGAGTTGGTTAATGATAAGTTACACATAAAGTTGGTGTAACTTCATCTCTAGCCCGAGTTCTAAACCAATGGTCAGAGATTGGTATTCTGCAACATTGTTTGAATATAGCTTCGTCAAGGCAAACGAGAATGGTAATATCTCATTTTGTGGGGTGATAAAAATTACACCTGCCCCCGCTCCATCTCTTCTAGCTGTCCCATCAAGGAATATTCTCCAAATTGGAAGCACATCAATAGAGAATACTTCTTCGTTGGACAAGTCGTGAGACAATTCCCATTCAGTCGGAATAGGATGATCAGCAAGAAAGTCGGCTAACGCCTGCCCTTTTACAGCCTTTTGAGGGATGTAAATAATCTCAAATTCTGATAAAAGAAGGGCCCATTTAGCTAGTCTTCCCGACAAGACTGGCCTTATCATGATATACTTGAATGGATCAACTCGCGCAGTGCGTCGGATTGTGTGCGATAACATATAGTGCCGAAGTTTCTTTGTGGCAAATATGAGTGCTAAACATGTCTTCTCGATGGGTGAATAGTTTACTTCTGCTCCAACAAGAGTTCGACTCAAGTAGTAGAGTGCACCTTTTTTTTCTTCATCATTTTCTTGAGTCAACAATGCTCCTAGTGACATTTCTTGTGCACTAATATAGAGAATCAGTGGCTTTTTAGGAATTGGTGCAGAAAGAATAAGAGACTTGAGAAGATACTCCTTGATGCTTTTCAGAGCATTCTCACAAGTTTCATCCCATTCAAATGATATATCTTTCTTCATCAATCGATTAAAGGGATGACATCGCTCAGCTAAGTTTGAAATGAACCTACGAATGTAAGGAAGTTGGTCTTGTAGACTTTTGAGTTCATGAATGTTCTTTGGTGCCAGCATCTTTTGAATGGCTTCAATCTTGTTTCAATGGATTTCAATATCGCGATGCTGAACCACGAATCCTAAAAATTTATTCGAGGTGACTCCAAAAGCACATTTTAATGGATTCATCTTGAGCTGATACCGTCGCAATCTGTCGAAGGTATCACATAGATGTTGTAAGTGATCTTCCTTTTTTTTGGACTTTACTTCTAGGTCGTCAACGTAACATTTGACTTTGTCATGTAGTATGTCATCAAAGATCTTTTGCATAGCTTGCTGGTAAGTAGCACCAGTATTTTTTAGTCCAAAAGACATAACTTTGTAACAATATATACTTTTTGGGGTACGAAAGGTTGTAAGCTCCTCGTCTTTTGGTGACATTCAAATTTGATTGTAACCAGAAGATCCATCTATGAAGGACAATGCTTCATGTCCTGTAGTCGTATCGACCATAAGTTCTATGATTGGGAGCGAAAAATCGTCTTTTGGACATGCATTATTCAAGTCGCAAAAATTGACACATACTCGAATTTGTCCATTCTTCTTTCTTATCAGAACTATGTTGGAAATCCAGGTTGGATACTTTACTTCTTGGATGAAGCTAGCTTCTATCAACTTGTTGACCTCTGTCTCAATCTGTGGTATCAACTCTGGTTGAAAATGACGTTGTGCCTGTTTTATTGGGCGAACTCCGTGTTTAACTACGAGCTAATGAACATCGATCTTCGGGTCAAGTCCTAGCATTTCTTTGTAAGTCCAAGCAAATACATCTTTGTACTCTTGTAGCAACTTGATGTACTCGGATTCTTCATACTGGTTTAGAAGAGTGCTGACAAACGTGGGTCGTGGCTCTTCAATTGTCCCAAGATTTATTTCTTTCAAGTCGTCGATAGTGGCTTGTCCACCTTCTTCAAAGACCAGTGGAGCATTTTCGAGTTCTTCATCTGACGACGTAGAATCTTTTTCAGGGAATTCCTCAATGGTAATATGATTTATAGAAACAACATCTTCAGAATTGTCTGTTCCAACAGTCGAAGCTCAGTTGTTGCTCATTTGATTTGTGAGGATGATGGTGCGTCGTTTCACAATCAATGCATCTGATATCGAGACCTCTAAAGCTACTTGTCGTTTCATGCGAGATGGAATAGTGTTATGCAAGCCACTACTATCTTTATGCTCCACATGTTTATTTATTTGCTTAGGTCGACGTTGCTATTCTCTTCGTATTTTTACTCCATTCTGACCAAGTCTAGATATAGCAGACGCACGAGGTTTATGAATTTGTACATCATGATGATCATCTAAAGCACCCAATCGGTCAAATACTGATGTGGTTGAGATGTGACTACCAATTCGATCAAAGACTGATGTTCGTGAAACTGGTATTTCTTCTACAGACTCATCGATGACCTCTACTGTAGGATATTGTGAAAAAGTTGTTTTTATCTTAGAAATTTTGATTGGAGCCTCTGGCGTATAATCTAGCCCTACTCGTGTGGATGAAATTCTTTCTCTAGTTCGAATGAGTTTAACTTGTGTTGCAGTTAAACCATGAATTTGATCAGTCTATGGTAGTTCACCCAATCGCACAGGTTCACCTTTTCCATAATCGACAATCTTGAATAACTTGAAAGTTTTAGGACCGAACCAACTTTTGGACTCTACTTTTGCGAGGTTGTCTTCATGGTTCTTCGTGATTGTCGTAGTTGGGACAATGTTTTCCATGGGTGTCCTTACTATGTAAGATTTTTGGAGAGGTGTAATAAAAAAGGTTAACTCTTCTTTCAACATCTCCAATTTGATTTTAGAGACAGAAGGCTTAGTCTTTGAAGAAATATTTTCGAAAGGTGATTGTCCCGGCTTCCGTCTCGATTGCGGCACGTAACGAAACATTGGGGTTGGCAACACAATTGTGGATGATGCGTCCACCATTGATTAATCCACCTTGATCTGTCGAGTTTGTAATTCTTACTTCTTATTTCATTCTTTCTAAAACGGAAGATCAGGAGAAATCTCCTCGGTATCATTCATAGTATGCTTTCCTTTGTCGGATTTTTACTTACTAGAAGGAGGTACTGAAACTGGAAGTGCTTCTTGAATGACATCCCCTTCAAAATAGAATTTTGCATCTGCAAAATACGTTTCTGCCTTGTCAAACATTGATCTTTAGCTATTACATGTTTCTATACACCATATTGGTAATACTTGAAGCATTGGTGTAATGTGGATGGTACTACTCCAGTTTCATGTAGCCATGGTCGACAAAGAAGCAAGTGATATGAAGTTTTACAATCAATCACATGGAAGAGTGCTGTTGAATCCAAATCTGCGATAGAAAGCTTGACTCTTATCATGCCGATAGCTCTTTGACTACCCAAGTTGAAGCCTTGGATCATCAACTTACTACGAGCAAGTTGATCCGACGAGATCCCAACTTGTTTCATGGTACGAATTGGCATGATATTTACCGCAGAACAACAATCTAGGAGAATTCTTTGAACTTTATTCTCCCTCACATAACCTGTGACGTAAAACGGCTTATTGTGAGGTCGAGACGCCAATTGGAGATCCTCATCAGTGAAGGTAATTGTGGGCATACACATACTGTCATGTTGTGGATCTATGTCAGGTTGAATTTCCTGTTTTGAATCAGTTGAGCTTTACTTTGAAGTAAGCTGAACTTTTTAAAATTCACTGGACAAATCCAAGTCGACCTGCGAATCTTCTATTTTCGAGGTGTTATTATTTTTCTCAAGTTTCTGGTCTCCATCATAGGAAGTAATAAGATGTTCTTCTGATCTACTATCGGTATCATCTTCAAGTACCTCTGCTTGCACTTGGTGACATGAAACTGTGCAAGCTTCCTTCAAGAGCTTCCTTGGTAAGAATTCTAAAAGAGTAACCGACACACGGGGAAGTTGTTGAAAGATGTCTTCAGGGTCTGCGGGCGAAACTCGGAAAGCCTTTTTCTTTGTTGCTCTCTTTCGTTTCTTTGACCTTGTATTTGGTTTTGACTTTCTTCTATTTTTCTTTGGCTTCTAAATAGAAGGAGTTGGCATATATGTAGGACGTCTTTTCGACGAGTGACAACTGTCCACCTTTTGTCATCAACTGAAGCAAACTCTGAGATGTCTGACTTTGATTTTGAAGCCAAATGAGATTGTGGTCCTTGTTGAAGTGAAGTGGGAAAGGTAATGATTTTTCTTTGATGTGACTTTGCCCCCAACGTGGGACGGGCCTTTTTAACATCAGAATGTACGGATATGAGTTGTGATGGTTTAGGTAAAATTTTGGTGATCTGAGGAGATGGAGTTTACGTAGTATACTGACTTGCCAAGAGTATTGGATCAAAAGATACAAAAGTGACAGATGTCATGTTGGAAGTAACAACATTTTCGACACAGTCAAGTTCAATTTTCCCTTGATGTTCCAAATTCATAATCTTTTCTTTGAAGACAAAATATTTTTCAATCGGGTAACTAATCACCCTATGATAGTGATAATATTTCGGATCATTGTCACGACCTGCTTCCTCGGTTCGTTTGGGCACTGGAAGTTCAATGAGTTTTAATTTCAACAGATCTTCGAACATGCCAAAGACATCAGCATCAGGAAAATGGTACTCTTTTGCCTCAAGCTCTTTGAGAGTTTTCCAAGTTTTTCCTTTTTCTTGTGTTGAATCAGCTCGCGACTGATCTTCTCTTCTTTTACCTGTAATCTTGACAGGTTTGCTGGTGGTGGTAGATAAGACTTCTTTAGTTTTGAAGGACTTGCCATCCTTCTTTTCCTATCTTCGAGGCTCGCTTGGTCGTAGAGTCTGATGGACAGCTATACTTTGTTCCATGTCGTGGGCTCGAGTAGCTAGCTCTTTGAAAGTGTGTGGCTTGATTCCTTTCAAGATGTAAAGGAGTTGCCAGTGCATCCCTTGAACATACATTTCGATAGTAGAAGATTGAGAAAGTCGATCCATACAATTGAGAGAAAGATTTCTCCATCGCTCGATGTACTCGATAACCGGTTCATTCTTCCTTTGTTTGATAGCGGTGAGCTCCACCATACTTACTGTTCTTCTAGTACTGTAGAAGCGGCTAATGAACACTCTTTCAAGTTGATCCCAACTGTCTATTGAGTTGGGTTTCAAGTTAGTGTACCATTCAAACGCATTGTCGCGGAGGGAGTGAACAAATTGTTTCACCATGAAGTCTCCGAATGTACCGGCGTTATTGCAAGTTTCGATAAAGTGGGTAATATGCTGCTTTGGATTACCTTTTCCTTCGAACTGTTGGAATTTTGGTGGTTGATATCCTGCCAGAAGACGTATTTGTTCGATACGTTGAGTGTAAGGTTTTGAGTATACCAATGAGGACTGTGGCATGCCCCCATACTGAGCATGAATGGTGTCAGTAATCATTGCTTGTAGCTGTTGAACGGAAAGTGGGGCAACAGACCCATGTGGTGGGTCTCGCGTAGCTTTACGTAAGCCAGCATAGTCTTCTCGTTCTTTTTCACGCGGAGTCGTGTACGCTTCAGGAGTGAATCCTGGAGGACGCGAAGGTCCAGTACTTGATTCATTCTCCTTGTATTTATGCTCTAAACGACTAACAAGGGTTGTGATCTGAATGTCTTTGTCTTCCATTGCTTTTATTAACTTGTTAATGGTGTCTGCCATCTGAGCAACTTGTTCTTCCATCGTTAGCGCTCCAACTGTCATCATTGCTTTGATGGATGTGTGAGTTTGTGACGGAGAAGTGATCGAATAAAGATCTAGACGATCCCTCGCTTGACTTCGAATCAAATCTAGAATCTGATGAGTCATCTTCTACTACGTCTGCCCACGATTCCTTCGTAGTAAGTGCCATTTTTGTGCTACGTTTCTTGGAGTGATGCTGGAGAGGCTCCACTATCTATGATCCACCAGTCTTTGTCATTGTTCCCATCACATGATGATCGCGACTAATAACCTAAGCAGATTCAAGATTAGGAGAAAAAATTTTCTTAACTTTCTCAGTAGCAGCAGATGCGATAACATTGATGTTACGAGATGCCATCGATGCTTTAGGTGATGTTCTTGCAGTTGACTGAAAGATTAGAGGTTGAGATGGTCCTACCGGGCGTGCTAGAAATTTGTGGACAATAAATTTTAACGAATCTACCTCGGGATTCGTAAAAAATAATCGCAAATGATTTTATTGATTTCGATGAAAAGGAGATACAGATCTCAGTGTTTCCTTTGATTAACAGTCAAGTACTAAATAGTGATGATGACGTATGTAGCTTTTCTTCTCTCCGAGCTTCACGCTTTATCGATTGAGAAGGATGCTTTGACGTTGGTTTTGCTTTGTGCTTGATCTTCTGTAGAGGCTTCTGTAAATTTTCTTCTCTCCGTGTTTCACGCTTTATCGGTTGAGAATATTTTCTTGGCTTCCGAAGAAGGGCTTTATGCTTGATCTTCTCTTTAGTCAGAGTCCAGATCTCTGAAGAACCTTGCTTTGTTTTTGGAGGAAGGCTTGAAAGCTTCTTCTCCTCTAAAGGGAGAGCTCCTGTCTTCTGAGAGAAAGTGATCCAGATCCCCTCTTAATGAGAGAGGCTCTTGTATTTATAGACGTAAAGATAATTTAACTTTTCACTTATACCCCCAACTTAAAGAGGTTTAATTGATTTATTTAAAAAGGCTAAATTTGTCCAAATCCCATTTAAGGATTTTATTGGATTATTATTGGGCTAAACTCATTTATTTGGGTATAAGGCTCAATATTTAATGTGTGGATCACTTGATTTTTATTTATATCATGGGCTTTACTCCACTCTTATACGCGTCTCATACCACGTATGAACTTGGTGATCCCTACTGTACATCCTAGGATACTACACCACTGTGGATGATATGAAGCACGATCCTTTCAAGCATTCACAGGTTCTTTAACAGCTCACAATATATATATATATATATATATATATATATTTTTTTTTTTTTTTTTTTTCATTTGAAAACAAAAGACAAATTAACAATACAAGGTTGAGAATAGATATCCAGTTCCTACCATGCAACTGTGGCCACCCGGCCAAGAATAAATAATAGAATGGAAAAAAAAACAGCGCCTCGCGCTAACAGAAAGTAAATAAACATGAAACCAGTAACATTATCCCTAGATATCCGTTCACCAACTTACACACAACACAACAATGTAAAATGCAGACATTACTCCTCGGGTGTGACTCTGACATTTTACCATTTTATGTCAATTTTCCTTTTTCTAATTTTTATAATTTTCAATCTCTCAAACAAAATATCCACTTTCTGATATTTATCAACTAAATATGACTTCATTGAATATTAAATCATTTTTCCAACTATGAAATTCATTTTTATCAATAACATTGAAAAAGTACAAAACTTATATCAAAACGGGGTCCGAGCGATGCATAGGACCTAACTGACGAAAATAACCTGGTTAAATATTTTACTCACGTATAATTTGTTGTAAAACACAATTAAGTATATCAAATATGCAAGTTCTGACGTGAATCTGAAATAACAAAAATAATTCTATATTTTTAAAAATACATTACAAATTTTTAATAAAGTCCTAAATGCAATTTTCACAATCTACGATTACTAATAGAAATTGAGAGTTCTTTACAATCTTCTAGGCGACGGAATTGAAGTGCGTGCACGTAAATCAAGATGATTCAAACTTTGAGATAGTTGATTTTCGAATTTAACCCAGTGGTTTCAAAGATCTCGACGCCGTTGTCCTTTCTTTCTTTTGCGATGGAGGACGGTTTGATCCCGAAACAGATGAAATTCAAGGTCGAAGATGCGAAACCCCCATATATATATACGTCTGATTTTTGACGATACAAGGTGAAAAAGACGAGAAAACAGAAAAAACTTGGGTGGGTTTTTGAAGAGAACGAGACTGTGGACGTTTCTCCTTTTTACATCGACGGTCGAAGACGGACTGTTCGCGACGAATCGAAGTTTGAAATTTGGAAAGAAAACCAATTTAAAAAAAAAAAAAAACTCGTTGACTGGTTTTTGGCGACTTTGGAAGATGAATAGTGAAAAAAATTTAAAATTTTATTTATATAAATTTTTGGGACGAAATCGGTATTTTTCTTATTGTTTCGATTGACAATAACTTGTCCGTTGAGACTCCAAAAGTGACGAATGATACTGTATTTCGTCTAATTTTTTGTTCCGGATCTAATGTTGTGATCAATTTGTATAAATTCTATCTCTAACAAAAATTTACATTTTTTGCTCGATATGACCCTAAAATTGACGTCATTTTAGTTTTTTACGATAATTCGACTTTTTGGTCTCAAAAATTGACAAGTAAATAGTCCATGTTCAATAATTTTTCGTTATAATTCTAATGGTATGATCAAATCTTAACAATTCTTTCTCTAGCAAAAAATCATTATTTTAGCCTGATCCGACTCGATTATCGAGGATTTTGTAATTTTTCTATTTTGATTCGCATATGAGCGGGCTTATAAGCTAAAGTATATTTTTCGATCATTTTGAATCCAATGATGAGGTCAGATTCCATTAAAAATGATCAGAAACATCCTAAAATTTTATCCCTAAGTCTCACTTTCAAGATGTTTTCAAAATTTCATTATTTATTTTCCTCGAGATACGAATCGAAAACTCAGGATTTTACATAGACTATGTGATACAACAACTATGTTAGTTTATATATATGACATAAAATTTTATATTATTATAAGTAAAGAATAAGTCAATATTCATTTCATTTGGACATTAAAACTGAAACAGAGAGCGAGTGAATTAGAAAGTTGGTTTGTGTATGTTGCATTCAATCGATATTTAACACGTTTAGAATGTGAATTAAGATCCAGCATTGAAGAAGATGTATCCACGACTTCGAGATTTATTACTTAGTCACCGGATTATTTAGTCGAATCGTCGGAATGGAAATTAGCTAGAAAATCATTTAATGCCGTAAAAACGCAAAAAAAACCCATTTGCGAAGGTAGAGAAAATTTATAATTTTAAATTCGTAGTATAATTTTCAATGAAATCTATTTTATTTCAATTTTATAGTTAATTTCAAATTTATTATGATTTACATTTAAAATTCATGCATCGAATTGTAGAATAATTAATTTTATATATTTTCTCCGATATTTAAATATTGTGAAATAAAAATAAATGAATTTGTATAAGTGTAACCAAAAAATCAATTTGTTTAACAAATTGATTTTTATTGTAATTTATGTAGAGTATTCATTTTAAAAATTGTTAAGATGCCTGTTTTAAAAATATATTTTCATTGGGTAAATTATCTATAAAAAAAATATTTAAGTTTAAATCTGAAATCGAGAATGAAAGTCTCGATTTTTTTATAATCTAGAATGGGATTATTGACTGTATGTGATTTTGTTGAAGTATTTCTAGGTTTATAATGCTTTTGAACACTGTATAATGGAGTATGGGGTGTAATTAGGACGGTAACCGTGGGATGATGTACCTGCACGTTTACTGCTTTATAATTTATTGTTGCATGCTTATAATTCTAGAATACCTAAGATTATCGTCACATTTACAATTTTATTTTAATTTATTTTAAATATATTTTAAAAAATATAATTATTATTTTTGTTATCCATTAAAGTAGTAATGAATGCCCATATGATTAATTGGTAATTCTTTTCGGAAGCAACCAATTAATTTAGAATAATAGGGGTTTGATATTCTCTCTGGTAGTATGGAATACCACTTGAGAATATTTTTGTACCTACTATTTGGAAAATTCATATCTTATATTTATTGAAAAATAACAAATTGTACTATAAAGATAGTTTGTAGATAACTAAATTGATTGAGGATATATACATACCGCAAAGGTAGGATGAAGTTGGTTTGTCAAATGATTATATATAGTCTATAGTAGTCAAACGATTGATCTCCGTTAGGGATCAATGGCCAATCTCAGTCAAAAAACATGGTCAACCAATTATGGTAAATTTCCAGATCGACCATAAAATCAGGAACTAATGATGAGTTCCACACTGGTTAAGTAGTGGAGCATTGATATATAGATCGATATTTTTGTATCAGTCGTGTTCCGCATTGTTCTTATCACATACACCACAAAAATTGATATTCTTATGACATATTTATGTTTTTTTTGTTTTATTATGAAATAGAGATATTTCGTTACTCCTTTATTAAAGATTAGTCTGTTTCGAGTGTTATTTATTTATTTATTTTTTAATTTAAAAACTTACATTATTTATAATAAATTAACTTGTTTATCCATTCATATTAGGACTATTAATTTGAAATGTGAGTTTACTATTGAGTAACTTCCCTGTTACTCACCCTATCAACAGAACATTACAAATGTCCTAACTACTGAGATGTCTATTCCTGATGGAAAATATTATATAGAGAGATCTCAAGATCAGGATGATGAACATTATTTCTATTATATGTGAGTTAAGATTTTAGTTTAGTGGAACTATTTTATATAGTTTTGGATTTTCTTGTATATATTAGCATCATTTGTATTGTGTGTTTTTATATGCATATGTTCAGAGAGTGAGAATTAATGTTTATAATACGAAAAACTATTGATCGATATTAGATATGTAGTTGATTTATGTGCATTTTTGGGTTGTAATTATAGTATGTTTTTTAAGTGATGTATATTCGTTATGATATAGTAGTTAAAATGTAGTGGATATATAGATTTTAATTATATAGGTATATTTCTACATGTGAAAATTTTTCATAAGTCTAATTTTTAGGGGAAACTCTATCGAAATTATTTGGAAGAAATCTATATTGTATTTAACCTTTGAAGAACTTCATTTGGATTTTATTTTTATTTTTCGTGCCAATCTCAAGATTTGAAAAATCTAAATCCTAAATCGGGGGCGTGACACAAAGTTTAATGTTCAAGGGTGTAACACCTATACA